>NC_039482.1:5123656-6323656 GCF_003590095.1 Trichoplusia ni | reverse complement strand
CTATGCTTATCTTTTGCATACCAATTTCGTATTGAATAAATTAAATTCCTAGACATATATTTTCTAAAGACTGAAATTGAAAAACATAATTGTCTGTAGCAATCTTAGGGTCATACATAGCTATTTGCGATACATACCACTTCATCACCTAAAAACTTTGTTGTGATTTTTATTTCGACTTCAAACATTTAAAAGTATTAGGGTAATTCGTCCTTACCATAGCATTTTTCCGTCCGTACCATAGTACGGAAACTGAACAGACTTGAAAAACAGTATTCATTTGTAGACTTGAGTAAATAATAAATAGTATCTCAAATGACGATGGCGTTGCTCATCTAAAGTTTAGAACTAGGTATTTGTCTATCGCTTTCAGATGCTTAAAAGAAGCAGTGGCGTTAGACTGAAGTCACAATCAGTATGACTGAAAATATAAGAAGTGTCATATTTATAATGCTTCATCAAGAAGCCCATGTTGCCCGAATAGTTTTTTTTCTTAGTCATGTCAAAATCCTCATGAAATTGTGTCTATGCTTAAAATTCTATCATTACGTTACATAAACATGATAGCGCTTGTAAAGTTAAATACTTTACATCATAAACCGTTAGAAGAGTTTTTTGTAACTCTCTAACTTAGTCCGAATTATCAAAGTTTTACCAATTCTCGTATTTCTGTGTAGCAACTGAAACTGACGTGATTGAAAGGTAATGCTTTTTGAAACCGTATAGCCTTTTGCATGCCTGTAGTACTTTGAGCCAGCCTTATTACTGAAGCCGTAAGGTCTATTTTTGTACTTGTTTCACGTTTGACGCGAAATGTAAGCTGATAATGCTGTAAGTTGCATTTGTCATTTTAGAGTCTGGGGAAATTCGATCGGGATTTTTGCGAGCTGCATATATTGGATTTGGAAAATATAACAATATAGAATATGTGCAAGATTATTTCTTGAATAAGGTTTATCTTGACAGTTTTAAGGGTTTACTACACAAAGATTAAAAGTTTAACCCTATTATTGAGGGTCCGCTGTCCCTCTGTTCGTCTGCCTGTCTGTCTGCTCGTCCGTCGGTCACCAGGCTGTATCTTACAGACCTTGATAGCTAGGAAATTGCAATTTTTACAGATGTAATTCTGCTGCTGCTATATCAACAAATAGAAATATAAAGATCGATTCAAAGCAACGCTTGTTCCGGTCATAGATTTATTGGTGGGTGACAATTTTGAGGGTAAACACACATTATCTTTTTTCTATTTGTACGGAACCCGCTGTGTTGCGAGTTCGACTCGCACTCGATGGTTTTTATTTCATATTTTAATATTTACCAAATTTATTATTGACAACATAACATGTGTATTACATATATTTGTGTTCTTGTTTTATTCGTAATAAAATGGTCATACCTACATTCATATTTCAAGGACTATAAATTCATTGTTAAAATCGTAAAACTGTTTAAAGCTTAACCTTGATATACACTAGCAGTATTTTCTAACCAAATAAACTCGAATACATATATACGAATACATATACACATAAATAATAAACAATACATAACCATTTTTCTTAAAACTACTCCTGGACCAAAGAATTTAATCCTTTTAACGCGGTGTGTGTGACGAACATTCAAAGTTACTTACACGAAAATGACGTTCGTGAATCACAAATACAAATACTAAATAATCCTACTCGGGATGGAACCCAGGACACAACGCGGACAGTGAGTTTGGCTTCGACCTCTATACAGCTCAACCTTATAACCGTAAATCGAACCGAACCGTGATCTATTTGTTGAAGATTTTAAAATAATAATGTGTTTGTGTCTTAGCCTGTGCGAACGCATAGCTTAATGTGTATCTTGTTATTGTTATAAATTTTATATTACGTTTGTTTTGTTTATTAATAGTTTATTCTTTGATGTAACTAAGTTTGTAATGTTTATACTTAAGCTGGTTGGTTTTTCTATTTTATATTATGTGGTTTTTTTTTCTATTTTAAATTTCACGTCTGTGTTAATGTAATTTAACATAAATAAATAAATAATTATAGGAACTTTAAAATAATTATTAATACAAATAACAAAAAAAAAACAGTAAATGTTAAACCACTGGCAAACGTGAGGCACAAAGGAAACACAAACTACCCGCACTTAATAACAACAATATTCGCATTGTACCTAACTGCCCATATTTATTTCTATTGCAATACTTACTTTTGATAGAAAATAATAGAATAATTTCTATACATAAACTCTAATTCCTATTGGAGGAAAGTATGGTTGGAATGAATACCAATTTTGACGATAAATGTGAACGTCCATAAGATTTGTTTACGAATATAATTACTGCCACAGGTATTGTAAAGCTGATCAATAATAATAAAGTGAATTAGTCACCTGTCAATTGGTGTGATTGTCAGTTCTTGTCAACCAATCAGAGGCGTGATCAATAGTATTATTAGCATAGTAAATAAATCACTTAAAAATCTGCGGGTATTTTTAAATGTAGTCATTTACGACCCCACAGACAGTTTGCGTTTGTTTTTAATTATAAAAAAACTTCAGCAGACAGACTGGACACATTCCATTATGTCATCGGTTCTATTTTCACCGCTTCCTCTTTTCGTGAACTGAATGACGTCAATTACCCTTCGCCGCGAAAATATGGACAGAAATAATATTTGCGCACGCCAACTTTTATCAAAGCATTGACATATTAATCCTAAGACACAGAGTTTAAAATCCACTAAAAAGAATTTACTCTGGCAGAGATTCAATTTTTTTTTCTTTAATTTTTTTTGTGTATATGTTATTATGTACTTACGGTTAGTCTTTAGTTTTCCTGCCAAAGGTGGTATAGTTGGTTTAAGTAAAGTAGTCGTCGCGCGTACCACGAACCGCGCGGTCGCGTGTTATCGGCACACAGCACTACACAACTGGCGCCGTGACGAATATCTATACGAAATATTTTATATTACTATCAAGATGTTTAAATGATAATTTTATCTGTTTTTATTAACACTCTTATATCGGCGCGCTATGTGACAGTTCGTGTTTTTTGGTGGTAATCGTCTAGTGTTTTTTTTTTGTGCAACGGCGTAAGGCTTTCAGCCTATTTACTTTTTAAAAATGAATGTGACCGATTTAATGGAGTTTACTTCGACGATGATGCCTGATACCACGACGACTGTGGCCCCGGATTTAAGGACATGGCTTACGGATTTAATAGTTCAGGTTTGTTTACTAATTGTACAAATACAAACGTAGTTTATTTCCACTGCAACACGATGTTCGTCGACGAAATTGTGTAATAGGTCATTGACTGATTTATCGTAGTAATATACTATGATAGTTATATCAGTAAAGATTGATTAAATACTGTCAGTCTTTAAACTAATGAAGTAATGAAGTTTTGTGTTAAATGCACATTTTAAATACCATTCAAGGTTTTCCTTTTATGGTGTGTTTACTAATGGTCTATTCATACCACTAAATTATTTAACTTCGCGGTATACTACAGTTTATAAATACCGACTAATTGAAAAATTAAAAGAATATTCAACTTTTTACTACAGTCGTTTAACACGCAAATCTATAGTAGCTTATGGTATTTTAATTTACGTAATTAATCACGGCATTACATGACCCAATAAGGCTTCTAAAGGTTAAATTTTTACGATTGAACTAAAATATTTATAAATGAAATTGTCAATAAACCAATGAGTCAACAGCTACAGCTGATTTATATTTATAGTAAATAATGAAACGATAACTCGATACGTGAATGGAACTCGAAGCAAAACATTTTTGTAGGTAGACATTAAAAATGAACGAAAGAGGTTTGTTATGACAACCGAATAAGGTTGAATGACATTTTGACATGATGGGAATTATAAAATTAAGCCTGTCGTTTGCAAAATGAGGTTGATTAATATTAATAGTGTATTTCTTAAAATAAATTAGTTACCACTATTGATTGAATGAAAGTTACGCCATTCTACCCGGATATTTGCCATCTGCATTGTAATTAGTAGAAAACCGATTTTGCCATTCTTTAACTTTATTCTTTTGTCATAGACGTTCTAAGTTTCGTAATAAACCATGTCGCCCATTGATTAAAATTGCAAATAAAAAATCGAACACGTTTTCTGTCATAATAATCGTTAGATTTTTTACGTAATCAATTATTTTGTAATTGGAATATGGTATAACCATGTATGAACTTTTTGTTGTATTTTTAAAGTTGTGGTATTGATTGTTTATGTTTTTTTTTTAATCGCGTCTCCGAAATAAAGCTTATTAAGCATCGGTAATAGTAAGAAGTAGTCATACTTTTCTCTGTCTTAGAAAAAAAATACAATTTATTAAATGAACATACGATATTAAGTCTTATAATTTTATTTCTTAAAACACAAAACAAAATTACCTTACTCGTTGTACGTGATAGGTAACAATTAATCAAAAATATGAACGTTACCACGTTTAAATTAAGGTGCTGTCAATATCAGAAGTGTTGTAGATTTAAAGGTTAATTTACGAAGAGTCAGTTACAGCAGGCTGTTGTGGTGGGGGTTAAATCTATAAATACTTGAAAGGGATTTATAGCAAATACTTAACAATTAAAATTAGTAACTTTTCCGAACATTGGAGAATAGTTTATGTGACGATGATACCATAATGAGTTTGTAGACATCGGTAAAGGTTGTATTTTAGGTAAAATACATACAAAGATGAGCATTGAAAACATTGACTACTTTTTGTACAGTCGTAAAGAATGTAGAGTTGCTAAAATCGATGTTCGGTCACTAACTCCAGCACGGTGTTGTAGTGCCTTCCACAAGTTACCAAATTGAGTGACGTGTTGTTTACTAATCAGATCCTTGACAAAAATCTGTCGTATGTACAGAATGTTCTAACTTGCATAGTGAATCAATCCTGAATATCTAGAGAAAATGTAAAATCACGAACTATTCTTAGACACTATTGAATAACGGTGAAGGAAAACATCGTGAAGAAAGCTGGATTCTAAATATTGGAATCTGACATCGCCCGCAGTGAGCTAGTGTGACGATCAATGCTCAAACCCTCCCCATACGGGAAGACCCCTGTGCCCAGCAGTGGGACGTATATAGGCTGGTATTATAATATTTGAATATTATTACATCTTAGAAAATACTTAAAGTACTTAAATTTGTAGTATGCTTGTTAAAGTTTAAATGATTTCTAGTACTTTAGAAGATAGACACAAGGCCATAGTTAAATGCCTTCAGTATTATGCGCGATGCATCGCATTAGCATTTGGCGTGCGCCGGCGCCGATTATAAAGTAATATTAAAATATAAGTTCTGTTACTAGGTAATCACCTATATAACATTTGGATGTTGTTGATTTGTTTGTTTGTGCAAAAAAAAATATATAAAGTAATACAAAGATATTTTAGAGTTTTTTTTAAGAATGTTTCAAGTTAAGCAATTTGTATTGAACCTTGTAGTGAGTACGATCCTCACTAAAGCAGTTATAAATTATGTAATATATATTTTGTATTAATTTAAGTAAAAAGTTTAGTGTTTTGAAGAAGAAAATAAACCAATCTTTCATTCAAATCTGATCGTTTACTTAGTCACAACTAAAGGACAAACACACAAACATTAATATTTCTATATAGTTAAAGTAACAATTAATCACTTGTTTGATAAATATTTGCTATCAGGTAACCCTAGACTGTTTTAAGGTCATCTGTCTCAAGTCGCTAGTCTATTGTTAAAGAATTATATTAATTGTTTTAAAAGCAATTTCTGTACAGTCAGATATAGCACTGCTTTTATAGATATTTTAATGGGGGGTTTTCAATTCGTTTGTATTTTTTTTCTGTTTTTCCTCGGATCTTGACGGAGTAAACCAATTTTGATGTTTTTTGTTTATTTGAAGTGCAATTAGCTACCGTTTGTGTGCAAATTTAATTGGCAAGACTGCTAATAAATAAATACATAGGCTTCATAGTGATGTTACTAGAAAACAAGTAAAACCAGTTCAGTAAAAAGGTATATGTAGATGATTGTAGTCGATCAAGTTTTTCATCAGTCATTCAAATTGAAACTTATCAATGCCTATATCCTGTAATTAAAATAACGTTTATTTTACATATATCGACGTCAAGTCCTCACTACAGTTTGAAGAATGTTATATTATTATAAACTGTACGTGAATCATGTGTGACTTGGAGGTGACGCGTCAAGATTACCGCCTTTGTTCAAAATAATTGCATTTTAACGACCTTTATTTTTACTGGTACAACGAGATTGTTTTGGGTTTGGTCTATGTGTATAGACGTTTTAATTATGATGTAGTTTGCTTGAAAGAATTGATAATGTCGGATTGAAAAGAGAAAACTTATTGAGTACCTAACACAGAAAAATAGTTGATCAATACTGTATAAGTTTATAAAATACTTCTTAAACTGTTACTCCACATGATGAAAATGAATAATTATTAACGAACATTTAAGTACTTACTACAAAATACATCTCTATCCTGTTAATGTCTGGTTGAAATGTGTCCTGTTAATCATTAAACCGTAGCAGTTTTCTTTTAAATGTAGTAATCACCCAAAACAGTTTAGCGTGAAAATGTAACAAATATCTATCATCCCAGACCATTTCATTTATAATGTTACGAATAGTTCAACTTAAACGAGGGTCTCTGATATACGAAAATGAACCTTACTGTTTTGGATTTAAAGTGCTTTACCTACTGAGTTAATTATCCTGTTGTACAAAGATTGCTAGCTCTTAGAAGCCTAATAACAATAAAAGTTTAACGTCTGGAAACTTATGATACTATATTTAACGTGCTTTAAAGTAATTCAGATTAAAAAATCATTACTTTAATTGGTGACATAGATTCAACTACATTTAACTTAAGCGTTTATAGAAAGTATAATCATTTTAATATTAATATTACTACATCAATAATTCAGAAGGCAGCTAAGAACTTGACATGAATAAAAGTTGATAAATTAACGTACTCTAATATGGAGAATTTCACAGTTTTTACCTAACTTACATTCTTCCAATTATTGATCATTAACCCCAGTCTATTATAGTATATATAACAATATTAATAGAGAAATTAGAATTGTTCTTACCCAAACTTTCCATCTATGTACTTCTCTATACTTCTATACTAATATATAAAGCTGAAGAGTTTGTTTGAACGCGCTAATCTCAGGAAACTGGTTCAAATTGAAAAAATATTTTTGTGTTGAATAGACCATTCTTCGAGGAAGGTTTTAGGCTATATACCATCACGCTGTGACTAATAAGAGCGAAGATACAATGGAAATTGTTAAAAAAACAGGGCTGGTATAAATCATAACTTATATCTTCTAACCACGCGGACGCAGTCGCGGGCAACAGCAAGTCAGCTATAATCTTGTGCTATTACGATAGTCCTCAAAACATCTCATATGACCATTTTTTCTTACTTTTCTTCTATTCAAATTTACTCAATATTACTCAGTGAATACCGCATTACCATATTTATATAGTTAATTACCGCATACGTACACATGTCTTTTACGTAGACATTGTCTTATAAAGATAGCGTCATGTTTGCTCTTACCATTTCCATAGTACTGACATATTGTATCTAAAGTAATCTAAACACTACAGAAAAATGTATAGAAGACCAAAATTATTAGCATGATGCACAGTCATTTATTTGCCAAAGACGTCTTTCACAGTAATCAAATATGATATAAATATTCTTTCTGTTTATCAGTTAAAAAAAAAATCCACTTTGTACTGTGTACTAAAAGCTCGTAGAATAGGACTTCTTCATTCGTGTGAGTGAGAGGCTGATATGTGCTATAGAGCCTCGTCTCGCTCACACAACGATAAGTCGTATTTTAAGGGTTCATAGTACAGGCTCAGATTGCCGGTACATTACTGCGCCATTCACTCGTTGAACAAATAAACAACAAAGTTTTACGACCACTGTATTCTTCTACATTGTTTTCCCATTTACTGAAGCCTTTATTTATCTTTATATCAAAACTACAGATTGTTACATTGTTTAACGCGGTCATGTTCGCGAATTGAATTTTAAACGCGTTCCTTGGATCTAAGTTAGACTCGAAGCAGAAGACAAGTGTTAAGTGTTATTTCTGTTAAGGCTGGAAGGGATATTGGTGAAGATTGTTTAATCTACTTAATTAAATTTTCGTGTCACGACTCCGAAACGGGTCGTCCGATTCTCAAGAAATTTTGTGTGTATTTGAGTAGGTCTGAGTATCGGACATCTATTTTTAATACTCCATGTTTTTACTCATTTCTATGGCAAAAAAAGGTTTGCTGTGTCAGCTAATAAGAAAATAAAAATCATTTATTGCAATTTTCACTTTATTTCATTATATTCTACAGTTTTACCTAAACTGTTTTAAAATTATATTACTGTAAGCACTCATCATCATAGCCGACTCGGTTTGTAGGAATGCCTCATAACAGGCATTATGAAAATTTCCCCTCACACACTCAACACCAAAAATCTAAATGAACATTGTTTCATCTTGTTGATATGAAGTATGAACTAGTGAAATTCACCACCAATTCTCCAATCACTAGTCATTGACGCAAAAGCAAAAAGCTGTAAGTTATTTTTAAACAAACACTTTGTTTTGACCTTGCCGGCCGCTTCTTCAAGCCCCGACGTCAATGGCAGATTTACAGATTATTTTTACTTTAGGAAAAATGAGTGTGAATATTATATTGCAAATAGGTAGAGAACTGGAAAAGTGTAGACGTTGCCTAGATGTGACAGTATATTGTTTTGAAACATTATTAATAATGGCACCTTATGCAGTTCATGTCCTATAGCTCGTGTTAAGTATAAACCTATCCAATTGTTCTCCAATCTATTTGGTCCTTTAATTCTCCTACAGTTGGCCTCTTCTTTGTTATATGGGTAACTGGAACTATACCCATCTCTAATTAACAATCGTATGTCAAATGTCCATAAATAAATTCATATCAGTTGATCGTGAAGTTGAAGATTCCAAGGAATCTTAAAATTTAAGAAAACTACTTTTGTTCACCTTCAATAACACCACAGTACCCATCGCTACGTCTCAAAATAATATCATTGCAAGTGTGTGTAACTTTTCGACGCTGTATCATGCTTCCACAACAACTTAAGGTGGTATGCAAAGGTACATAAAAATACAAATACTCTCATGACAAAAAAAAACAAAAAGCGGTCGACCAATAAAAAATGTATGAAAGTATACCTCAAGGCAGTGTTATGGGCCCCGATAATACCGAGCCATGAACTTGACTGTTATCGCATACATTTAACAGATCTGTTTATTGGCGCGCCCACGACGTTGGATTAAATACATCGGGCTGTCTGCGGCTTGGGATGGGCCTTTCACCGTGTATGAATAGACTTGTAGTGTATTAGATCACTTAATTATCGTTAAGCCCAAGTTAAAGTGACGTCAGTAAATTGCTGTCTGCTAGACTAATTTTCCATTATGTGTGCTGTTTTCTTAAGAGCTTTAACTATGAGAGAAAATAAGTAATGTTAATTATAAAAACTGCACGTGAATTTAATTATGTATTATTATTGTATTCAATTGGTCTGTATTGGATATTTCGCGTATTTGATTGCTTATTCAAGAAATATACTTTAAAGATAGCTTCCTACGCGTTTTTTTATTTCGTTTTTTAAACTAAATACAATATTTAAGATTTTAGATAGAGCAAAAATTGTCGACAAGTATGTTGTATATTTATTATTTAAATTAAATATTTTATATGAAGCCGCGTCACTTGCGAGAAATTGGTTATTAAAATCAGAAAAAATATTTTAATGCAAGGAACTTTTTTTGCAATAAACATTCCCTTAACGAATCTGTAATAAAAACAACCGGGCCTAATAAAATACCCTGTACCGTTAATCCAGTTACCGCCATATTCAAAATGGCGTTCCATTAACAATATTTGAAGGTAAAACAACCATACCTTTATTCCATACCTTTTTTTCTAAACGGGCGAAATTGCTGTACATTTGCCCTTACTCGGAGGTCAATAGTAGGGTCACTTCAAATATTAATCATAGTAACCGAATTACACCGGAATTTTTAAAATGTCACATTCATTTTGGACGAAAGAATGTATGATGACATCAACTTTACTGAAAGGTTTGACGTATAAGTGTTTCTTGTATCTTCGTGTCACAATTGGTTGTTATCTCCCGAGATATTCCCGCGTCACTCTTTTGTTTCTTAAGTGTAATGTGGTTTTAAACGAACAATTTTACTTGATTGTTGCAAGCGGAAACATTCGGGTTGGTAACATTACCAACATGTAGATACAATGCTCGTCGACTGATGACAATTTGGAATAGCAAAATTTTTGTACTAATGATACTAAATGATTTTGTAATTTTGTCTGATATTAATCAAAAGCATTACTCATCTTCCCAAGTACCAAAGAATTCGTTCGTCTGCATGACAACTGGTTATCATTCTTAGCTGATGCGTATCTTTGCAAGTGTCATAGTTTACGATAGGAGCAGTCCTCATCTAAATGTGACGTTAAAGATTATCTTTAGATATTATCAAACTATATCTGTTGTCATGGTATTTGGTTTTGGAGATGTTTCTTTGGTTGTATTTATGGATACGAAGTGTGATGATGTTCATTTTTGTTTAAAATTCTTCTATTTCTATAGTAACAAAAACATTGTTGTCATTCTTGTTCATTACATCGTAATCACCGTGAGACAACATATTAACAGCCTTTCAGTCTATAAATTCATCTTTAGAGATAATTGTTCTTTCAATGTTTTTTAATTATCTTGCCAGCTAAATAAATACACACACAATCACCAATTTACGTATTCCTGCATGCATCTTAATTGTGTATGAATCATAAATAAGCATTACAAGATACCTATGTCGTTAACGGTAAAACGGCTTTTAAACTAGAACACCGTGCAAAATGTCGCCCTTAATCATTATGCTGTGTTTGACACTTTCAAATGAAATAACATAAAGTTCAGAGGTCAGAAACAAAAAAGAAAAATACCGGCGACTTCCTCCTTCCGCGAAGACGCCTGAAAATAGAATAAATATGACCATAGTATGACTTTTTTTAACGACTCCTGCATTAACCAATTTTTATCCTTGCATCGCGGGTTTCACAAACGTTCAAATCATATGCACAAATTGCAAAAAGACACCCAGACTCAGAACATCAATTCGTGGATCACAGAAAAACCTGGCCTACGCGGGGATTCAACCCGCGACATGTCGCAGTTTGGGTCTGGCGGGATGCGTCAACCACTCGGCTATCCGTCAGTCAAGTTTAACATACCTAATTTCATTCTTGAATGTGGGGCTTTAGTGTGTTGTATAATATAAGTGGTTTGTCAACATAGCCCAAGAAGTGATAATCATTTATACAACCATTGTACCGAAGGACAATGCAATGTCAGTGTGTCAAAACTTATTGGTACTGGTAATGACTGTTGGACGTCCTGTCCCCGTACCATGAGAGCTAGGTCCGTCGGCTTGTGCAAGCGTGATGCCGTGTCTTGTAATAAAGGGTTTCTCGATTCTATAATGACAACAGCGCTGGTTATAACACGTTTAGATTTCTGACTTACTGAAAATTTCATCGAACAATGAACTCAATTATTTGACGGAAAATATCATATTAGGTATTTTTTTTTCAATCGAATCCCTCATTATCATACATCATATCGTCCGTGTGTCGCGGGAGGTTTCACAAACATTTAAATTTAATGCACAAAGACACCCAAATTCAGGATAGGCATTCGTTTAACACACATAAACTTGTCCCTTGGGGACAAGCGTATGGTTGGCTATCCGTACAGTCGTAATCCTTTTTGGAGGCAATAACAACATACCGAACCCTATTTAATTCATGCTATATTCGTGTAACAATCATACAGAACAAAGTACTACTTGGAAACTGTTTAAAAATACATAAATACGACGAAGTTCATGACATGCCGTGACCATAAATACCTTAACATTAAATTATTCTTCTAGCTTTTGTGTTATTTTAGGTGGTCTTAATTCATGCCACTCTTGAATACTGACTGAAATTTCGGGTCGGAATCCTATTCACGAACAAGCCTGGAAAGACGTCAACTGAATACAGATAAGGGATGGAGTGACAATTTCCAGGCTCTTAGATATTGTTTCATCTGAGCCAAGAGATAAACAAATATACCCCAATTGCACAAATATCGCGCGGAAATTGTATTGTTATTGTTGCCATTCAACGTATACTAGGTTATTGACAGTAGAAACAGATTTAGTTTTGTTTATTTAGTAACAAGCTGTCTGTCTGTCGCTGTTTACTGTATTTCACCGAATAATAAATGAAGTGTTGTCTAGGTTTATATTATTATTAGTGATGTGTAAGATATGTTAGCGTATCTACCTAAATACGGCAAGTATTGACATACAAAACACAGGGTTGTTTAATACTAAAGTTTCAGCTATGTGGAAAACGGATCATTTAAATTAAAATGTTAGGAATAAATCAAATTTCTGTTTTAGTTTTGACAAAGGTTTGGCTATGTTCTTCTATATTAAGTTCTTCGCTAAAAGGATCAAATTTCGGCATTGTCACTAACTGATGCTTCCCTATTGCTGCTTTATAAAAAACGATGAACAAGAACGTTATTTTAAGTCTAGATTATAAGCTTCACTAAAAACAAAAATATCATTAGTACTGACCACACTACCACACTAATGGAATTGTCTGGAATATACAAAAGACACCCCGAACCCAGGGTTTGTTTTGACATTTCTTCTCAGGGTAATCAGATAGAAATGTAGACTCCAGGGTACACAAAAAAGACTTGCAAAAGTGATAATATATCCTACTTCCAGAATAATTTCATTTCACAGACACTACAATTGTACTCTAAATATACTTAAGATAACTCTTTCACTTTACCATTATCGGTCGGGTTGTTATTCTGCACTTTTATCTTTAAATATTAATCTTTTTAGTACACGCTCATTTAAATGTTATCAAATACTTTGTAAAGGAGCAAGTGCGTGTAAATATAATAATGTAGGATTATTGTAAATTAGTTTGGCCTCGCAATTTCTTTGGGTTAGATAAAGATATCGCCATCCGTCAGTTTTCCGCGTCCGTGGAACTGTTTGATGCATCTGACCTCAAAAATGCTGGAACTAATTTGGTCTCTCATGCGTAAAAGGTCTGCTGTTCCTAGTCTAGGATCCGTACGGAAGGCTTGATTGAAATCGTTTTTATGACGAGCAAAAAAAGAGTAGTTTGCACTTTTCTGTTTTAATCCAAATCGTTTTCATATTAATTTGTGTACTGAACGATATGTTGATGCAACTAATCCTTTTTACAACCTACAATTCCTCCACACTCACCAACCTTATCTTGGTACGTCTGCACTTAATTAAATCGGACATAAAGGACCAGTTTTACAAATGCACTCGTATACGCAGATCTAAGAACTAACAGACCGACTAATAAAAGACGTACCTAATAACGCGTCAATTTATACAACAATAGCTGCTAAAGATTTTATATCACCTAAAAGAGTCACAAACATTTTGCTAGTTTTTTGTTGATTAAAACTGTTCAGTAAATATTCCTTTTTCGGATGGCAAATCATCCTATGATTGTTCCCAGTATGGGTTAAACGGTAGGCAGTGCCAACTTCTACAAACTAAACCCACCCATGTTCCTACCTTTGCACATCGTGTACCAGGGCCACGGTATAACCCGTTTGGACAATCCCGCTGCTCCGGCAAGCATCAGCCCTAATCGGCTTCACAATGTTCAGGAGATCCTGAGATTACTCCCGACAACGTCACCGTCTCACAAACATTATACAGTACGATAAAGACTAAACGTGGAAGCGAAAAGAAAAGCACACAGTAGCATGCCGCATAAATATCTATATACATACAAATATGTATGTATTACAGTATTTATCAAACAATGCGTAGTTTATATCACACTTATGTAACAAAGGGAGGATGAAATTATTTCATACTGCTAACAATCAACATTGCTGTTATCGTATTAGTAGATATTGTGTGTGTCAATATTTTAAAGTGATAGTCGCTTATTGGTTACGTAGGTTCCATGGAATTGAACTGGTCCATTAAGACAGTTTTCGTGATCGTAAGTGTAGGCCGTATACCGATTGGAAGACAAGAGTTGGTAATGGTGTTGGAAAACCTCGAAGGCAATGAGTTGAAAAAATGTAGAGGAAATATGTATGAGATTGTAAAGAGTCACATTAGATTGGCGAAAGATGATTAACTTCCCCGAGTGGGTGATACAGGGCTAAAAAACGTCAAATACCAGAAATTGAGTTTTCATGTGGGTTGATAAAACAATAAAGTACCAATTAGGGTAATTCTGCCATAAAAGTTACATCTAGACTTAAATCCACTTAATCCAAGCTTAACTAAAACATTTGCACCTGTCTCTATAATCTCAACATTCAGCCTGTTTTGCTATTTCTATAGAATATCTCAGCGCACCCAGTTTGGTCACTTATTACGAAAGCCTCAGGAAGCAGAAATGTGGTCCTATTGGCACTATTCGTTCACTATATTATAACTAATATTTTAAAGTTAAATAGTGGGTTTGGCTGTCCGCAAGATATATCAGGAACTAATATATTTTATTTATTTTATAAAAAGGTGAGAAATCAAAATCAGAGAGTTTTCATTTCAAGTTGAATTGTTTCTGCCAACTTGGAAACGTTGAAATTAATTACTATAGTCGCACGGTCACTCGGAGAAGAACCAACAAGAAACTGCAAAAGTTACACTTAAAAGCGTGTAATCGCTATAAAAGTTCGAATTTGGTGTTTGATAGGAAGACTATTATCTGTATTATATGACGCTACGTCAAGGAGCAGGAAATAGCTAGTGAAACTGCGGGGCTCACCAAGCTAAATAGTTTGACATACATACCAAGCTAAAGGAAACACGTTACATAAAACTTACGTAATAACAAATATATTCATAAACCTTAGGACTTCCCTGGCCTTTATAATTATAAATATATTCTACAAACTCGTTTGTTGTTGAATCACCACGTGCTATTGTTGGTATTGACAACTTATTGCAACATAGATGTTTATTACATTTTATGAATTATAAAATATTTACACTGATGTCAGAAGTTAATTCTAAAGTTTTTATTTCAAATTTACTGTTTTCCAAGCATTTTGAAACGTTACAGTATAAAGATTCGATGAAGGACCAGTTTCGTTACCTAACTGCGAGGATTGAGGATTTCTGCTATGTCCAAAGTGTTAAAATTGTAACTAAGAAGGTCAAATAACAGACGCAAATTAGTTTTATTTAAGTAAACTGGTAATCGACCTTAACCTAGTTTAGAAAGCACTTATGTAACCTCAGACCAAAAAAACAACTTATATGTCTGAGGATTTAAACAAAATATCTACATGCGGTGGCCTATGACGTAAAATTTAAATAAGATACAAAAAATGTTAAAAATCTTAATAAGAATTATACGATAAGAAACAATAAGACCACATATTAAATAAGTCCCTTTTAAGCAAAAGCTGTCCTTGTAGCAATCTACATTTCTGCAGTCGCGTTACTAGAAACAGCTAAAATGTATAGATCTAATCTGATTTTTTTTCTATAAACGATTAAAGTAGACGTAAACTCACCTGAGGTGTTGGTATGACAGCGAGATTATGATAGCCGCAGTTTAATGCCCTGTTGGTTTAGCATTGCCGTAAGCTGAGACAACAAGATTCCTGAAAGTCGTCTATACGACCTGAATATGACGAAATATCGTCTCCTCAAACACTTCTTTGAAATTGTTATAATTTCTTTTTGTTTTGTTTACAGCGTGCGGCGATACAAGGCAGCTTTCTCCAAGGGTTCCTCGCTTCGCTATCCGTCGTAATAGTCTCGGAGCTTGGAGACAAAACCTTCTTCATCGCCGCAATCATGGCCATGAAGCATCCAAGAATCATTGTATTTGCTGGTGCGATATCAGCTCTAGTCTTCATGACGATCCTATCGGCAGCCTTTGGTTGGATAGCAACAGTCATACCAAGAGTTTACACATACTACGCCAGTGCAGCGTTGTTTGCAATCTTCGGTATCAAAATGTTAAGGGACGGGTGGAAAATGGACCCCAACGAAGGCCAAGAAGAATTAGAAGAAGTCCAGAGTGAATTAAAAAGAAGAGAAGATCAGGTATGTACTTTTTTCTTTAGTGTTGTGACTAATGTTATTCGATTAATCGACTAATACGTTACTGTATCGATTTTTTTAATACTAATTATTGAACATTTAACATGTTTTCTAAACTTTAGGATTCTATCCAAATTTCAAATTTACTAAAGTCTCCTTCCCCTTATTTTCTCTTATAACAAATAGAAACTTAAGGTGCTACAAATATTTTCTAATGCTAAGGTAGAGATAATGTTGTGAATAGATTTGTGTGTGTGTTTTAGTTTCATTTGTGATAGTGATTAATAGAAACAAAAAAAAAAAAAACTAAATAATTGATGATCGATTTAAAAAGAAAACACTTAAAAATAATCTAAATCCTAAACACATTCCATATCTATTATTTTAATGAAATCAGATTCTTTTAGGTGATATACAATTTTACTTACTTAGCTCGTCATAAAAAAAATAACTTGAGTTGTTATTAATATACTTACACTAATTAAAAAATATACTGAATAAAAAAACTTTATAAAAACTACATCCTGTTACTGTCAATTACAAGAAAAATATAAAACTCATAAATTACATTTGAATTGGATTCCAAATCACTGTTATTCACACGCTTATCTTGCGATTTGCAATATGTGACCACTGAGTTTAATCGGACATAATGATAAACGTATCTTAAATAGATATCTAATTAGGAAAATATTTTAATTTCATAGATATACCGTATATCAATCTTACATACCTATTGAAAGACAAACTTTCATTGTGTGCTAAACCACAGATCCAAAATAAATTTGGTAATGACTAAAGTGGTATAGATAGGTTTTTCCCGCCTTTGAGGTATTTTAGCCAAGCAATATTAACTAAAGTGATAAAGTCCAAAAGTAGGGATATAAATAAATAAAATTTCATACATATTTTATCAAAATAGTTCAGAGCTAAATTAAATAGTAGAAGTATTAAGAGATAGTAAAAAACTAAGATACCGTTTCATGACTAGCTATTAATAAAATCTTTTAATTGTTGATCAAACATAAAATCTTAACCATGTTTACATGATCCATATCTGAAACGAAATAACTTTTATGGGTTACACAAGAATTAAATTAAGTAGAGTATAACCTCCTTTTGTGGACTACTTTAGTTTTTTTTTTAATAAAAATTAATGAAAAATAATTTCCTTAACTTTTTTTATAGATTGTAGAACCTACGTATAATAAAATGGTTATTTTTTTCTAAATTAATTCCAAATATGATAATTCTATTAACAGCTTATGAAAATTGATTATATTGAATTTAAATCTTAAAAAAAAAGTGCAACAAGGGTAACCTAAAAATTAATTATTACAATGAAGGTCAAACTAAAATGAACTATTTAACACCAATATAATGTTATGTTAAACAGGTTTTTTCTTATGTTACTTAGATAAGATATTGTGATAGTGCTCATGAGATTTTAGTGTTTGTAGATACTTTTCAGTCTTAACAGCGGCAAATGTTGAATTCCTTTCTTTATTTTGATAACCTGGTTATAATAAACTGGCACACAAACGCCATTTAATCTGTGTACAAGGGGAAGGGGATTTTTTCACAAATTAAAAATATGCCAGTTGGTAATTTTTATTTTGTTATATTTGGTTCAATTTTTATAAAGTTTGAAAACAAAATTTCGATATTTGAAATACGGTTTATTATCCCGATTACAAGTTGTCAGTCAGATAATTTTTGAGAGCCAAAAGTGTGACACTGCGCAGGAGTCGATAAAAGAACGTTCGAAGTCGCCAGACGCGACCTCTGTCGTGACCGCTGGCTCGCAGAGCCCGGGGCCCTCGGCTCCCACAGAAGACATAGCCCCAGAGCCCCCGGGGCTGTCCCCCGCGGGCCCCTCTACCGACCAATCAGAAGCGCTGAGGGTGATCTTACGTCATTATGCCTGGCAGTACGAATGACACCTTAGTTTTTTTTTCTTTTAGCCTTAGCTTTTTTTTTCGTTCTGTTACGCACAGACCATATCATGTTAAAGTTCGAGAAAAGGCTTTCAACGGCTTCGATAGATGAATTGTATCGTTTATGCAAAGGAATTCAGCATTTGATTAGAATGTTGTATAGGCGGGCGTTACACCATCAAAATATGAATTGTTTAACCTTTGATTGTGTAATACCAGCATAAGTATGCGTATTGAAATTCGATCATACCTTCTTTTATTTTATTTGACCAGAAAAATCCAAGTCTTCTATCAAATGTTACTGTTATGAGCATAAATAATATTTTTCTGGACAAGCTTTTTATTGTAGGCTTCAAATATTTCCAAACATGTTAACTCCTGGCAACACCACAAGCTTTTGAAAAAAAATTGTATTAATCTTCAGGATCAAGGGTATGTTTTAGCACTAATATAAGAAAATAAGCACAATAGTTATTCTTACCAAAAAAATATGTTTGTATTAAAAGTGCTTGTTCATTTAAACACAATTGATCATATTTGAAGCCTGGAATGCGCGTAAAACTCATGCATTTTGGTTTATTTCTTCATTTTATAATTTGACACATATTTAGAGCTGAATTTCTTACCACAGCAACTATAAGAAGTTTGATAAAGTAATGCTGGCCATTTATTTTAACCACAACATAAAAAAAATACTATTCAAATTCATGACATCCTTAGTATCTTAAAATATGTTTACATAATCTATCTCTGTACTGAGTAATTACTTTAACAAATAACTATGTAAAGTTAATTATGACCGTATATTATAGTTTTAAAATAGGTAAATCCCGCCATAAATCATTCTGTCTTAGTCACTCCATCCTTTTGTTACGCTTAGCATGTACTTGTTTACATGTAAGTACTTTCAGTGTAATCTTAAGCCTGTATTTTTCTCATTCTATTTATAAAAAAAGTATGTTAGTCATATTTGCTTGTTTATAGCTGGCATTTGAGGTTTGCCACAGATTGTAAAATGCATATGAAAATATTACTTTTAAGTAAGTTGTGTGATGACAATCAAATAATTGCTTTTAAAAAAAGTGATTATTTGGCACCAATGCATAGCCGAGCAGTTTCACCAAAGAAATGATTGAAGTGAATTGTTGTTGTTGAGTACTACTTGTATTTTAATATACATACAATGTACTATGGACTAGAAAAAACAGACTCCTCATGAAAATATATATAAGTAAGATATTTTGGTTCCATTACAACCACAGGGCCCAGAAATAATTACCATAATTTCTATTTTCGTCCCCTACTCATAAAAACTTAGTTATCATCCAACTAATCACCTCAATATAATTGCAGGAAGAAAAAGAAGAAACCCTAGACATGCTTGAGCAAGGGCAGGCAGAGAACAGGCGGCGGAAACGAAACGCTGTCTTAAAGGTCCTGTTCCAAGCCGCGTCACTCACTTTCTTAGCTGAGTGGGGGGATCGGTCGCAGCTAGCGACCGTGGTACTGGCCACGAGGGAGCATGCGGTCGGTGTCGTGGTAGGGGGGTCTCTGGGCCACGCGCTCTGCACTGGTTTGGCTGTGATAGGCGGCAGGATGGTTGCCGCCAAAATTTCTGTTAGGACTGGTGAGTTAGCTGTTTTACTATTTTCTTTAACTTTGAAGAACTGAGTATCATGTGTCAAGGGAAATGTGGCATTTATCTCTCTCTATAAAAATCCGGCATAATTAACCAATCAGTTAATTCTATTTATATAGACCGGTATTTTTCAATGAAATCTGGAGATGGTGTAATATATTTAGTTTATTTTTTCACCTAACAACACATCCCCAATAATTAATCTTGGTTGTGTTAAACATCCTAAGCGTTTTTACTCATGAAACTGGTTTTCGTTCCTGTAACGATATCTACCATCAAACCAAACCAAAATCGATTAGCACTCAGTGTTGTAAACTATCGATCGAGCGTAGTTCCAAACCACGCTACTGCTTAAATTAGCGCTAGCATCACCTTTGAAACAGTTGACAGTTTGAAACAGATTGCAATAAACCGTCTAGAGCAGTATCTCATGGCAGTAGATATGTATCCATGTAATATATTTATTTTTCTCATCCACAGTTACCATAATCGGTGGTCTTGTGTTCCTGTTTTTCGCTGTGAGCGCCCTCTTCATCGGGCCCGGTGAATAGGCCCTAGTATATAGTTATGTGTAAGTGACAATATGTATTGTACATTGTTATATTAGCTTAGACAATCTCACTTGTTTATCTATGTATAGAAAGTTTGTGCTAAATGTATTTGTATTGAATTGTTAGTTGTGTGGTGGTAAGCAAGTAACTTGGTTGAAAACTGCCTGAGAGTGGAAATTGTTGCAAAAAGATGTGAAAGAGATAGTGCACAACGGTGTATAGTGTTGTCTCTCTTACTTGTGAAGATAAGATAGGCATCAAATCGAAAAGGAAATTTAGAATGAGTTTAATCAATCAATCTACATTTGACGCCTATTAATAAATAAGAGACTATCAAAAAACGATTTCTGCGCAGATAAGGCCTTAATTGTTACTAGCTGACAACTGCATTACTAACTATGATACTGCCACTCTGCTTATGGCGAAATAAATAAAAGTAACTCAAAACGGTAAACATCAGTAGGAGAGCAAAATGAACTCTAATACCTTGAGATAAAGACCATGTCAATGACAAATTACCTCTGTCTCAGTCGCGCGAATATCTAAATGACAATGGATAATGTTTTGGTACGTACTTCCAGTTATTTATTTCGGCCCAAGCATTTCTTGCGGGTTGAAACCCTGTATAGAAAATTATTATTTTTATATAAAAAATACCAGTGTAAATATATTTTTTTATAGTCAAAGCTAAGTAATTATGGTATAGACAAGATTTTCTGCACTATAGTTCGTACAAATACGTTTAGTTATTGCTAGAACAACACTAGCTTAACTGTGCGATGAATGAACAAAACATTTTTAGTAAAGAGTGAAATATAAATGAACGATTTGAATTCAATTCTTGTTTCGCTAGTTATATATTTGGCTTACTTTTGACCTCAAATGTACGATAATTAAAAATATATATATAAATAAATAAAGTATTCTGAAACGGCTTGATATTAATTCATTAAATTGCGTTTTAAGCATATGAGGTACGAAAGCCCCAAGAATTTGTATGGCGTTGGTCACTTTGAGACTAAACCTGGTCTTGGAGAGAATGCTTTGTCTTTTAAATGAAAAGCCTTGATTTTAGTTAGTCATATAATATTAAATTTGCTATTTATGCGGTTGAAAAATGTACTGTTAACAGCAAAAGTTGGTTAACACAGGAAAATGTAGGTATTGGTGTTTTAGTATGTTTCAATGTGCCTACTTTGTTATCTAAACTTAATAGTCAAGTCATTTAATATCGTCTCGAGGCAAATAATTTAAAACCTTGAAAACATTTTAAAATCTTCGTCGATCGTATTTATTTGAAATTTTACAATTCTTTAAATATCTTATGGTATTGTTCTGAGTGCTGTTGCTGATCGTACCAGATAAAGTTAAGATAGTGTTGTTCTAAAATGATTGGATTACAATTGATGTTAAATATATCGTGTTTTAGCAGTACTTGAGTGGCGTGTGCACGATAGTACACTTTAAGTGTTTATTTGTTATCATGAAGAGGTTATTGTACACCAGATATTGTCTTGATAAAGGATCAAACATTGTGTCAAGCGAAACTGAACCTTATGTCATAGGTGTAAGAGCGTTACAGAAAATTTTGATGTATTAAGATTATGGAAAAACTAAATTGAATGTATTCGGGAGCTGTGATTCCACAGACAGAAACTTAAAAACCTCTTCTTCTTTTTGCGTTGAGGGCTCACAACTATAACAGTTTTGCCAAGGTAGCATAACATTAAGTCACCTCTTATCGAATAGCCACAATTAAATTTAACATACGATCGTATGACGCCAAGAGTTAGGTTTAGTGAATGTGTGGGCGCACACGTACGACGATAACGCTTATCCAAAAAATGATAGCGAAGACAATTGATCGGATTAGATTGCACCATAAATGTTTTATCCTTTCACAAGATAAATTTGACTTGAAAGTGAATGCACGCCATTGAGTACTTGTTAAACATGAAGCTACCACTAAAATTGTTTTTGATAAAGTTGATAGTACCTATTTATATTCAGAAATGTCACTTTTATTATGTATTGTGTAGGTACTTGTTTTACCTGCGAGTGTAATGGTTGAACATTTATTTTGGTCTATAAATGTATTGGATGACAGGTTTTTAAATTCTTCCTAACATATAAAAATATACTTTAAAGATTGACAGTGAGATTTTAATAAGTATTGTTCAACATTAAACCGTTTTCTGTGGTAGCAATACTTGCATATATTTTTGTAGGTTGTCTCGAAAATGTGACTCAGGGATTTTATTCACGAGGCAATATATGGCCAACAACAGGTGCTTATGTACTAAACAAATCGTGTGGTTACAGATAGTCGCGTTGTCTCGTTTGTGAAGTCTTAAAAATAAACAAAATTATTACTTCTCTCGAAAAAACTTATTTTTTACGGCCTGTATATAATGTATGAAATTATGAAAAACACGAACATATTTTGTCAACAAGAAACAAATAACGTGATGTATAGACTCGCTTTCTTAAATAGAATTGACATTAGCAAGCAATGCAAGCGAATGTTAATTCAATGTTATTATTTTTATACCTGCCTGATATGTATAGATAAATGTATGAAAGTTTGTGACAATAGATTTGTAATGAGATTTTAGTAGTGTAACGATTGGCTAGTTTATGTAAATTGTACGAAATTCAAGCAATATCTTTAAAAACGTATATATATAAAGTGCCCAAAAACCTAATTGGTGGCTAGTAACGTATTTTTTTTACATTTGTATGGTATGTATATATATTTTTTAATTTTTCATGATATTATTTCGGGCATAATGAAAAAGAAATATCTTCGTCTCGACTTTGAAGTTGCTTCGAACGATTACTCAAACGCTATTTAAATCTAAGACGTTCTTAAATGCTTTTATCATTTGAGTAATCACGTAGCAACTGATACATTTATTTGAATCTATAAATATGTTAGTCATTTCTTGATAAATATTTTACAAGCTTCTAAGATAGGCGCGTAGGGTGTGATAAAATCAAATCATTTAATTTAACATTATCATGATATTTCTACTTCTTGTCTGTGATGTTGTATGTATGCTGAAATTAATTAATTTAAATAAACAATAGTAAACGAGTAATACCAGTACAATAAAAAAATAAACGTAAAACAAAAGAGTTTGCATTTACAAAAGCTTTATTTATTTTAAATTATACGGAACGTATTAAAAACAAATCTTTTTCTATTTTTGTCTATTGTTCTATTTTTGTATTTTGGCGGTTACTTCGAAATTTTAAATGTAAATGTGAATGGTTCGCATATATAGAGCTTAAAAATAAATATATCATTTCCTTTAATTTTATTTTTGTGTAAGTTTAAGTAAAATGCATGTCGTAAGTGTTGGAACTTTAGGATTAATATAAATGTGAGAGGTTCAGTGTCAGCCATTTTGCCTTAATATGTAATGGCTGAAGAATCGAACTAGTTTTAATGCTGTTGGTTAATCGCAACTTAAATATGTTAGCTAAATATAATTAGGACGTTACAATAGTAAATTTGTTATCTATTTATTCTACAGGGTGTTGTGATAATGCGTGTTGATATTTGAAACACTGTGTTTGGAAACGAACAATTTTTTCGTAAAAATTAATTGATTCCAATTTTTATTTAGTCGTTCATTTGCATGCGCTAAAACGATATTCAACATATGACCACGCATCTGACACCCTATACAAAGCAATGAAGATATATATTTTTAAAATAATCTGCATTCCTAGGCTTAAAAAAACTAGGTATAATTTTGGCGACTTTAGACCCTGACTCACAAAACACAAGGCCGAAAATGGCATGAAAGAGAAACAGAAAATTATGAAGATATAAACATTGTTTAGCATACTTAGAATTTTGACATTGCCGTTGACAAAGGTTGCTTGAAGTATCAAATTAGATGTTAAAACTAATGTGTCAATTTAATACATAAAATCACGCCTACCATACATTGAAGTAGGCTGTGGAAGCGAGATGGCGCACGACATTATGTCTCGCTTGCACAACTTACTTCCTTGAGAAATGGTGGTAGCCTTTTAGACGTGTAAAATGCCTGTAATAATAAAATAGATCATCGAAATAGCTTCAAAAATTCATATTAGATATACATTTTTATACTGAACGCCAACATAGATATTTTAGAACAAATTTTGGAAGAACAAGTTACTTTTTGTTCGATATTTTGTGACTATTTTCTTCCAAGATATTTTTAAATGTAAAAATTTCACCCAATGTTATGCTGTTTATTTAAATAACGTAAAAGTATGTTGTAAGTACAAACCCATGTCAACAGGAACCCACATGGTCGCTACTCATGTGTTAATTAAAAAAGTATTATTTTGTAAAAATAATGAATAAAATGTGTAAATAATGTATTCAGGTCTTTTATTAACCAACCTTTTTTATATAATGTTATTAGAGGTGTATGGTAATTTATGAGGAAGATAACAACATTTTTTGGAATTATTTTTATGATGATTGGCAATATTTATTTTTCATCACAAGCAGGAAGATCTATTATGGGAACTACAGAATTAGTTACCAACGAGAAATATTAATCCACAATTTACCTTGATAAATAAAAAATGTTACATACCTTATAAGTTGCAATACTTTTACATTTTTGAAGTGAGAGTTGCATTTTTAAATAAAGGTCTCAGCTCACTAGAATCACCCGGCACCTCCTCGCCGCCCGACGTCCCCTCTTTTTCAATAGGTGGCCGACGGGTGGACGCCACATTATCACCAATGATGGCACGGACAGAAGTGCTAGCTACTAATGAGCAAGTGCTAGTTAGAAGCCCGTGTCACGTCACTAGCACGCTGCAAAAATCAACCGATTTTCGATTTTCGGTCGGTTAACAATAAAATTGGCACTAAGTCTACACGTGTTTCGTCGTGAATTGCCACTCATAGCCCATGACACTCGCGCTTAATGAAGAAGAAAACCTCGCGTACTCGCGTGAATCATTCGCGAATAGCGCGCGGTCCACTCGAGGCCCGCGCGTTGGCAATGCGCAGACAAGGCAAGGCCAGCATGCGAGCAACGTAGTCACCTAGTGTTCCACCCGCTATCGGCGCATGGATGGCCTAGGATTGAGGCGATCTGGTGACGCTGAGTTGATGTAGTAAGCGCATACCCGTATAAGTTCATATAAAGAATGCTTACCGCACGAGGCGAGGCGGTGCGGGGTAGGTGCCGGGTGGCTCTAGTGAGCTATGACCTTAAGTGTTCAACAACTGATTGAGATAGAGACCAACCTAGAGAGATACAGATAGAGCCGTTTCGCCGAAATATATTTCGATTCTTAAATTTTGTATAAAACAAGTTTAAAAACGAATAGCATTCAGGGTAAAACCCATTCAGTTTATATGATTAAGCACTTATGTAGGAAAGAAATAAAACAAGATTAGGAATTAAGATAGCAAAATTTAATTTTGATAAAATTATCACGTAACAAAATATTTTAATGATTTCTACCTATCTTAAACTTGCAATCAGATAATATCATACTTAAAATTATCTTAAGCTCTTGTCAAATAATGATTGATCGATAATTAAACGTTTTTCAATTTGTTTTTTGTTGCATGATGTTAATTATAAAGTAATTTATTGATAGTCGAAACGTGATAAGCAGACAGGCAAAGCCTTTGATAACTTTCATCATTTTTTCAAAAACAAGTTAAAAACGTGATTTTCCCGCTGATACTGAGGTAATTATTTTATTTGGGCGATTTTTAATACCTAGATATTGAAACGAGGTGAAGAGGGCTGCTACGAAGATAGGGAAAATTTTCTTTTTAGTATTTGTTTTTTTTTTGCGGGTGCTACTTCGACTTATTTGATAAGTTTTGGGCACATAGCACAGCATAGACACGCGATAAGTGACGTAGAAGACGCCTAACACAAAAAAAGACTGGTATCGTCCTAAACCTAGGCATACTCGACCTTTGGTTAAATACGTAGATAAATAAAAAATGAGTAAAATATTTATTCCACCATAACTTCTTAATTTCGCATTTTTATGTACTTTTTATGTAAAAGCAGTTTTCTGTTAAAACTATTTTTTGTGACACCACGAAAACTTTTAACATGCATCTATTATTTACAAATCCTATTCACCCCGTTCTACCGATTCCTATACTAAATAAAATTATAAAGTCATGATGATTAAACATTACGTCAACATTTTATTGAGTCTATAAAACAAATTCTGAAAACAATAAGCCATGTTAATTATACGTACTTGGTACTAGTCAGTCTTTGGTTAATTTATAATGACTTATACTAAATTTGTAAAGGTATTTATAAATGGCAAACAATCTTGGTGTTACTTTATACAAACACATATTAAATAATCTTACTATTGATATATTTCAGGGGTACGAGTATATTTGATTTGGTTAATATTATTTTTTGTTTTACATTGGTTTTAAGCCGCGTTTTATTTTTGAACTGACTTAGACATAAAGGCACCGAGATTGTTTACCATTATTTAGGTAACTAGCCGAAGATGTTTGATTTTTTTATTTTTAGTCATGTCAAATATAACAAATTTTATATTACTTATCTACTAAAGTTTGAATTTATCGTTCATTTTCAAAATGGTGAGTTAAAAATGTTACATTTAGGTAAAAATGCTGACCTTTGTAACCCTTTAAGCAAAGGTTAATGGAAAGGTATAAAATGGCAACATTATAGGTATACTTTTAAGTATACAAATTATTTTCCAACACTTTGGTAAGTCTTATTGTAAAACTTTGGTATGTTTTATAATAACACTTCAAACAAGCAAACAATTATTATCCTATTAAACTTCAATTAAATAAACGGAGTCAACAAAAGATACTTAAGTATAAGTATTAGTATTAGTAAGTAGGTATATGATTTCTCACTACCCCTTTTACAACCAACATTATATTAATATTAAACATGTTTATGTTTGCAAATGGTATTCGAATTACGCATTTTTGGATAACGCTCTGCTTTTTTTATATCGTAAGCTGACAAGGCATTTCGAAACTAGTCGGGCGATTCATCATCAGCCCATATTCGTCCACTGCTGGACATAGGCCTCCCCAATTGCATGCCGTCAAGATCCATCATCGGCTGCTCGATAAACAATTACAAATTGAACATGCATTTGCGTAAACCATTTGCAAATGAAATATGGCAGTATTAAGATTCAAAGTGTAAACGAAAGGATATTTATCTACGCTATGAGTTAAAGATAAAGAATTCAACTCTTTTGATAGATAAATGCTCATGAATACATGAAGCAGAAGCCAGATACCGCTACTGTACAGCTTTATGAGGTCATAGTAGGTGGCTGTTAACCTAAGTGAGATATACAGAGATATAATCATCGCACGCGTCTAATATAGCCTTGGCTAACATTTCGTCTTTAGGTGTGTTGTGCGAGTGAGACGGCAGGAACAGGGTCATGCGAGACGTTTCGCCCCAAGAGTGGTTTAATGTACCTGAAAATGTATTATTGTTTTTCATTTATTTTTAGAGGTGTGAGCTTGAAGTTCTAATAGCCTAGTGGTGGGACTTGAGACTTGTGGGACTGCCAAGGCAAATGTCCCGAGTTCAGTCCCAAGGAACACCGAAATTCGAATGTTGCGTGCATTTAAGGTATACGGCTCCCGCATTAGGAATTTAATCCTTGTGTTCCGAGGGTTTTAAGCAAACCATGTAAGTCCTTTGTCCAAAGTCACTTAGAATTAGGATAAACATTCGTGGGTCACACAAAAATAGCCAGTTGCCTTACCAACTAAGCTATCGAGGTTTAAACTTTGGCATTTAATCTAGCTTAGCTTACCGACCACGCTAGATACGGTCGTCCTCGGATGGGTGGCCATCAGTGTCAAATCGTTCTTTCGTGTTTCCAAAGCATGTTAATAAGCTAGAAATCAGCAATCAGCAAAATTACTGTTAACTGGGTTGAGGAATACAGATAGGCAGTCACTCCTTCTATAACACTGGCACCTAGCTGCATCCGTTTTAACTGAACGCCAAACCCACCATAGAGAAAGGCTAGGTTTATGACGATGAACGTTTGCAAGGCTTATCATGAGTTAATATAAGAGTTATGCGCATAGTTACCGTAGTACTTGAGCGGCCAGTGCGTGTGGTCGTGTCCCCGCGCCAGCAGACAGGCGGGCGCGGCGCCCGGCAGCAGCACGCGCGCCGGCCACCAGCTGCACGCGCCCAGCTTGTGCCACACCACGTCGTCGTAGCTGGGGAACGACACGGGAACGTTATGAGAAATGAAACAGTGTGGTACAGTGCAAGGAACGGCCTTAAGATAACATGATACCCTTCTTTTTGGCTGTGAAACATTAAAAGTAAGTTTAGAAAGTGCTGCGCCTGATATCTCTCCGGTCATGTCGGATTACCATCCCATGTAGTTGAGAGTAGGGGTAATGGAACAGAGAATTCCCGTGTTGGCGCGCATGCTTATGCACTATAATATGTCCCGCGCAGCTTACAAGTGTCTTTTGACACTAGCTGCTGGTGCCGAAAATCGGTGAGAGCCCTAATTATACTATTTACTAATGAATGAATTGAAATTGATGTATCGGAATTTATTGTTGAGGAAATTCATTATATTGACATTAAGTTGGCAAAATGCTTAGGAGTATAAAAATAGCGCCAATTTCCATTCATTCATCTTTCATTGCGGCTCAGTATACTATTATAACTATTATATTCCAGTGAACCCTCACCCGACCCTCGGCCCCCACATGCAGCTGGGACACAGTTCAGTATTCTCCTTCTCCTTGCGCACGGAGCAGATGGTGCGAGTGCTGGATAATATCTTCTCCACCAGGGTCACCGGCTTCACTGTCTTCTTGGGCGGGTTCTTACGATCTGCAACAAGAAAATGGCTAATTGTAATATTAGTAATATGTAGCAGGTTTGTCCCTTAGAAAAATAACAGCGTCAATCAAATAACGGTTTTTTAGGAGGGAATGTCAGTCTTTTACTGACTAAATCCACCCATGTTCCTTCCTTTGCCCTTTGTGTTGCAGAGTCATGGTAACCCCTTTCAGCCCATCAGCCATAACGGGCTCCACACAGCTTGCCAAGAACCACAAATGCTTGTTCTAAGGCTAGGTGCTTTAAGGATTTGAATTGAATGTTTTTGTGAAATTGCAGTCAGGCTGCGGCACAAGTTTTAAATTCCTTAGATCTCGCAACATATCACACAGTAGCTACTGGAGGTAGCTATAGTACACTGAACTACTATTGATACTTACGTATGATGGTAACAAGCCACTCTCTTCTGCAGGCCAGGTGGAAGGAGGACGGGCAGTTGGGGCACTCCCGGAGTTTCTCCTTCTTCCCACAAACGAGGCACCATGGAGTGTGTATAGTTATTACCGCTTTTACTGGTGATGATGAATTCTGTAAAACAGAAATAATGTAGAAAAGAATGATCTTGGAATATATGTATATGTATTTGTAGGGCACATGGACTAAGGTGGTGACAGAAAGCTGGCTAAGGCACGGCAAAAGAAGCGTCGGTCGTCCGGGAGCAAGATAGGTCGATGATATAGTAAAGGTCTCGGGTCGAGTCTGAATGAGGCTGGCACAGGACCGTAGAAATCAGTACGAGAAAAAGGAGGCCTATGCCTGGCAGTGGGAGGACAACGGCTGTGGATGATGTTGATTATTTGTAGTGATCAGAAAGTAGTCGCGACTCTGCCACTTCCGAAATTAGTAGCGCAGTCTCGATAAATATAAGTAAGTAAACCATTGCAACATTTAATAATGAATCCTCTTTCTAAAAGTTACCATAAAAGTAATAGTACTTAATTCCCCTTCCTAATAACTTTTTCCAGTGGCCATCGTAAAGTGTGGATGAATGACAACAATCAAACAAAAAATATTTCAAAAGTAAAAAAAAATCAAATGTGTCCAAGCTGACACATTCCTTATAAAAAATCCATACTTACAGAACTATCAGAAGCATCCTTATTATCCGTCTGTGAGTATTTATGAACAAAATTATATCTCCAGCACTGATGCAGGTAGTTTTCTATTTCTTTCTCCGATACTATATTCTTTATCACCATCTCAAATTTATCCTCGGTACTAGCATCAACATTTATCAAATAATCCAAACAGTCCTTATTATTTTCTATGTCTAGTTGTAGGTACTCAAAATACTGGTCAAAAAGGTTTTCTTTGCCTCTGCGTACAAACTCTTTAAATGCACTCTCATGCCGTCCTTGTTTCAAAGGAGTATGTATAACATCATAAGTAGCGTTGAGATCTGGCTCCTTCTTACACAATTTTACATTTAAAGGTACTATTAAATCTTCTTTTATTTTTCTCTGGAAATGTAAAGCATATTTAAGTCTATTTCATTAAATTAAATAATTATGTAAAAATACTATTATTACATTTCTTGTAGATGGCAACACTCAATTTAAGAATTATATGAAGATGTGCTGACACACACAGCCACAGAAATTAAAACAATAACTTTAATCTAGAATAATGTTATTATGTCTATAAGTTAATTATTCTAATACTAATTTAATCAATAATGTCTATTTAATCAATAGAGTCTAGGGTCATTGTAAGCCATTCAGGACTTAGGACTATTATCTATATGTTTACAATGACTACCTTGCCATACACTTTCCATATTCAATAAAGAAGCTTCAAAAAAGTTCAAAATTTAAAAATCTAATATTTTTCTAAAAAAAATATCATCTTCTCATGAATTTTATACTTATAAATTTCAATAATACCTAAAACAGGTGCCTTATAAAAAATAATATGCAACAAAACACTCTCCTAATAATTATGGTGTTAATAACATACTCAAAATAATGTTGTTTCATACCTTTCTAGGAACAGCAGGAGTCTTCGGTGGAGAGATCTTGGGGGCTTTGTGAGCAGGTCCATAGAAGGGCCTGGACCTCTCCGCCAGGTGCAGGCTGGTGTACGGCAGCCAGAACCTGTTCTTAGTGGTACAGGTCTCTACATAGTAGCACAGCTCTTTTGTGACTGTTATTGATCCATCTTCATTGCCAGATATACCTAAAACTAAATGGTTATAACTTAGTTTTGGACTACAGAAAATAAATACCAAGAAAAAAACATTTTGAACGGCGGCCTCATGAAGTACCATGACTCCAAACAATAAAATCAAGAAGTATTTATAAAATTAAATGCTATCAATGGTATCAATCAGTTTTTTGAAAAAATAAATAACGCAATTCTGTTTTAGAATCAGTTAGGTAGGATAGGAACGAGACGTTCTTTTGATTTTTTCTCATTCTTTTATGTCAAAAGGTTTGTTTTGTATTCGAACTGTGATGTTTATGAAAAACGCACATTCTTGAAATAAAAATAACAAGTGCGTGATGTGATGTGAGCGCCTGATCGGGGAAAACCGATTAACTTACCATAACATAAACATTACCTACGTTTCCTTCTGATTCCATAATATTTTAATAAACGATAGAAAGTTATAATTTACCTTTTTTATCATAAAACAAACCATCGTCGTTTTTCACGATTTGAACATTTGAATAAACTTTTTTACAAACTCGGGCCAAAGCAATTTCGCCTAAAGTCCAGTGATAAATTGCTGTTTTACCTGCTGACATGTTGCATAAAATCATAAGTTCACATGATATAATCAGTAAATATTTACATAAAATTGGTAAAAATCACAACAAAGCAATCCCTGAAAAAAATACAAAATGAATGAAATTTTAATGGACGAAGGGCACAGTAACCTACGCCATTCATTCGAATATCCGTACTTTAGTAAATCAGTTAATGTTTTTATTAAACAGATAATTTTACTCAACTTTGCATAAAGTTAATAAAACCGTTAGACGACAATAAATACATGTAAGGAAATGTAAATGAGACTTTCATTAATTTATTATATTAAATAATATAAATAATGGTGAGGGTCATATTATTTAGATAATATCATGAGACTGTTTTCAATGATATTTCGATACCATGTAACTCTAATTAAAAAATCATGTTTTATTTGATCATGAATTATTTATTTTGTTAACATTACACACAACACATTACAAAATTTTTTAAAAAGGAGAAATTTAGCGATGCGTTTTAATTGCGCCATCTAGTGTCGAATAGAAAAACTTAGTAAACTGAGCTCGACGAGACAGCCATCTGTTAAGAAATGCTGTAAGCACTGTTAGTTGATATTTTAACTGCTCGACAGTAGATGGCAGTAGCTTACACATGTAGTGGAATATTCGATTTAGGTCTATAATTATTATTATTTATTTATCTTTAAAAAAAACTTAGGTAACTTATTAACTAAGCCCCACAAAACCGTTACACTGGTTTGACTACTTGTTCGATGAGTCTCTAGACATAGTTACTATCTTACTTAAATGTACCTAAAGATATTTACTTTAAACCAAGATATTCGTTTTTTTTATTTAATATGTAACTTTTTATCTTTATTTGTCGTCAAAGTAGGCTACATTAAGCTCACATTAACGATGATTTCTTTGAATAAATTATAACTACTAATGGGACCGGATATAATTTCCTTGATCATTACTACCAACGTAATAATTATCTGCCCACGTAGATACTACCTAGATGTTATAAAACTGTAATATTTTATTGACGGCTGTAAATACCTACTTACGTTAGTATTTACAGCCGTCAATAATTAATCATTAATAATAAATACCTCTAAAAATTGTTTAGTAGTAATCTAGTTATTATTATATAATATTATTAAATATCATTATAATATAACAGATGTAATTATTTGATTGATCTAAGTGTTGTTGATATGAAACAGTGATTTTTTTGTAATTTTAACTTTCAAGCATTTGTCATTTTGCTGTTTAAGTGAAACAAAACGTTATTTCTGGTCGATTTGTTAATCAATCCAAAAACATCTAAATCTTTACCTAACCTAGTAGATGTTTACCTATGGTTAGCACCATTTATTACCAATAAGTTCTAATTAAAGGTCCACCCTAGTAGAAGTCTAATATCATATTTATTTTTCAGTAAGTACCTATATTAAAGGATTCAAATTAAAATAATATAACGCTAATTAAGGCACATAATAATTGTAAAATTCAACCGATTTAAATATTAGTGTTTTTTTTAATATGTAGGTATCTTATAAACTTGAATTACCTCATTTCTTATTAAAGTATAAATATCTACAACCAATTGAAATCACCATACCTTAGAGCTAGAAAAAACTAAAAGAATCAATCGATTAATTTTAAACGTATCTACCAACCTAACAACTATAGCAATTCCTATAAGTTACCTTTTCCAATTGACAATTGAGTAATTCATGTAACAAAAATAATTCACCAATTACGAAAATTACCGTAGATTTTACGTTACAAATACATAGTCATCAAAACGCAAACGATTCCAACATCTCTTAAAGTAGGTTCCAATAAACCCTACATCCCCTTTCAAAATATACCTACTAAATCAACCCAACATCACCCAACTACGTTCCCATTTCACCCCGGTTCACCCCTATACCTACCAGTCCCCTCTCGCGAGATGTTTTCAAAGCGACCGTATATAGTTACCGCACTGATTCTCGTCCGTGATTGGCTGATCTCGGTGGGGGCGTGACTCGACACAGCATCCAATCCCCACTTATCGTGTGACAATCTTATATCTTATATGTAAGGAGAGATTTTGTTGTCTGTGGTAAGTTGTTGCTTGTGATGTATACGAAATATTTGGTACTTATACGTCATTTTGTTTAGGAACTTAAAAAAGATAAACAATTTTTAAATACAATCTAAATCTTAGTGTGTCATTTAATACGAACACATATTGAGTTAATAAACGACTGATTTTTTTAGTAGTATAAGTATTTGATTTGTTAGGTAATCTCTATTGTTGTTTTACATTCATATTTAGTCATTTTAAATTTGGTAACTGAGGTTTTAGACGAAAAGACATTTAATACATAAATATTATGCCTTATTAAGCATCTTGACAAACAAATAGAGTATAGTTTCAATTATTTGGTCATAATTAAATACTGAATACAGAGTTTTTGGAACCAAATACTTTAAATTTAGATGAAATAAATGGCTTTGATTCTGTGTTATGTACCTAATGAAGCTGCCCTTTCAAGTTAATGCTTTATGACGATTTTTCTGTTTCGTGTCTGACATTTGTTGGATAGGATCTCTCCTTATTAATATTTTGTTGCACAAAATTTTGAAGTAAATTAACTATTTTTTCAATACTTTAATTAGCCCACTATTAGGAAAATAGAGCGAGGTCCATGATACATGGTAGACCGACCGAGGTTGTTCTTAATTGAAGGGATTATTTACCCGCGCGTAGTGTAAAAAATATAGCTAACAACCTCGACGGATAGACAACATAAAACATTAATAAATTTCCATTAAAACGTGTAATTCCTAAGATGAGCGCGTTCATCTTGTCAGCTTTATAATATCATAAAGTCCTCCAACATATAACACAATATTATCATTTAAAATTTACAACCCGTATAAACAGGTAACCTGTTACCAAAAAATCATACCATGCGCACGCGCAGCCGACAAGTGAAAGTGTCGCAACAGATGCAGAACACTCTCCAAATTGTACTCCGGTTTGCATTTACTTTACATTATCATATCGTTTATATGTTTGTTAATAATTACCCGTAATTTACCTTTTCACGTATGTATTTTTTTTTGATAATATTTTGTTTTAAAAAGCTGTCTGAAGTCGATAATTGGGTAAGCGTGGTCATTAATTGCTGTTTCTGCTCTATATGGCAGTTGGTTTTACTGGCTGGTATTATTATTTAAAGATTACATAGGTATATGACCATAGCTCACGAAAACCAAAAGTTTTTATTTTAAAATTTGCCGTTTTCAAAAGTTATCACAGCTTAAGTTCCACTTGACACGGTAGGTCCGTAGATGGGTGTCCATCTTTGTCATAACGAGTTCCGTAGTTTCGGAAGGCACGTTAAATTGTGTGTCCCGGTTGTTATTCATAAATCTTTGACAGTCATTACAGGCATTTGGAAGCTAGAAAGTCTGACAACCAGGATGATGACGATGATGTGTAAGTACCTTATCATTAAAGACAGTGCTATCTTTACAACATTTTTGGATGGATTCTTTATTTAATTCTTCTCTGATTCCTTGATATTTTGAGATATTTTATTTACATATTTGAATCTTGCCTTACATTTATACCTCTTTAATTCTCTTGTCAGTCTTTCACAGTTCATTAGCTAGTACTTAATAGAGCTTTAAGATTACAAAAAGGCTTTTATCAAGTGATTGTCGATCGGGAATACAATCGACTAGTTTTTACCGGTCCGCGGCCCGTGCCGACGCTGCACCGCCGCCCGCTTCCGGTACAGACAACTACACAAGTGTTAGAGTTTATATTGATGTTGCTTTAACTTAAGATGTAAGAAGGAAACATGCAATGAGTAGTAAAGAAAATTATAAGATTTTCTTGAAAATATATGTTAAACTTAACAGTCAAATTTAGTGGAGGAAAAGCTTATTAACATACTTAATGTTACGTAAAAATTGCGGCTTCAAACATTTAAAACGGACCATGCAATTAGATACAATTTACTAGCCAAAAATAGAAAATATACCCAGGTTTTTTTGGTTTTTATTTAAGAAATATACTCAGGTTAAAATCTGACTTTATCAAGCATGTATACTTGAAGAAAAGAAACGAATACTAATAACATGAATAACCCTTACCAACCACTTGAGCACGCGCCTGTACAATGTCTTTGTCAGCATCTGTCGTCAGTGTTTTTATGTAGTTCCGTTAATTTCTCCAGTTTTTGTGGCAACACATTGTTCTCTCGTACCCGACAGGTCGACAGACGAACTTTTGCCCAGCGATTAGATGCGGTCAAGTACCGACTAGGGGCCAGAAAATGTTACATCGTAGTTGCGTCGTCACGAATAGAAAACTTCAAGTTTCCCAAATATTTGGAGTTTTCTTTGACATCCATAGGCCAACTTTTAGTATCAAATACATTTGAAGTTTTTTGTAACATCCCTAGCAGATTTTTTCATCCCTAGACGGGGGAATTCTCTTGGACACCCGCTCTCTCGGGTGAGGAAATGGGTAGTGTCAGACTCTTACTGACTAAACTTGAATCAATGTGCAACGTCTCCCGCTTTTAATCGGTGCGTGGCAATGCTTAGCAAATCATTACACAAACTTATAAGTTGTTATATTTTTCCAGAAATATATAGTCTATGGCTTCTTTTTGACAACTGACGTTAATCTAGATAGAATCTCGTCAGATTCATCATCGGCCTAGCCTTTTCCCAACTATGTTGGGGTCGGCTACCAGTCCAACCGGTTTCAGCTAAGTACCAATGTTTTACAAGGAGCGACTGCCTATCTGACCTCCTCAACCCAGTTACCTGGGCAACACGATACCCCTTGGTTAGACTGGCTGTCAGACTTTTTTCAGCTTCTGACTATCTGTAACGACTGTCAAAGATGTAGGAATAACAGCCGGGACCCACAATTTAACGTGCCTTCCGAAACACGGAGGAACTCGTTATGACAAAGATGGTCACCCATCCACGGACCAACCGCGTCAAGCATAGCTTAATCTGTGATCGAATCACTTATGCGGTTATAGCTTAGCCACGAGCTCCTCAGAATCTCGTCAGATTAAGCAATGTAATCCTTGTGTCTTGCGGGATTTACTAACATTAAAGTCTCATGCACCAGACACCCAGACTTAGGACAAGCATTCGTTGATCACAGAAACGCTTGTCTAAGCAGGGATCAAACCCACGACATTCGACAATAAATTGCTTCCTGGGGAGTGGAACTAAACTACAATGAATGTAAGGTTCCATGGCAAACGCATCCGTTTCCTTATTATTTATCAAACTAAATAAAACAAGTCCTATTAGATTTAAGTTAATCCTGTTTGAAGTCCTGCTTTTTACACAGTACCTACAAAGAAAAAGGAAAAAGGTTAAATTAATGAAACCATAGATCCTAGAGGAGGCAACTGGCCATAACATCACTTTTTGTCTATGGCACGGGCCAACAGGATATCGACTATTTGAGATACTTTTTGTTACTTCCTATAATTATTTTAAAAGCGAGATAGTTTTTGTTCGGGCCAAAGCCTTGGTCTTGCATTGTTAAATAATTCGGTAAAAAGGGGATTCTTGTAAATTGATTTTAAAATGCTTTTTTTGAAGTATCCTTGTAGATGCAAAGCATCATGGTAGATTGGTTACTTTTTAAAGATCACCTAAATGGTAACGTGGTTTTCAAGAAGAGACTGGACATTTTAGATATTTTTTATTTTAAATATTGTATGTATAGAAATAAACGACCTCTTCAAGAAAGCAATAGTCAACGGCAAATAATTTGCAACTTTCATATAACGCAATCTAGCATCAAACAAAGCAAAGCTCGCATTATGAGTATTACGCAACTGAAAAACTGGCTTACATATTTTGTATAAACTACACTGAGAGAGAGCAAATGATCGTACTCAGCACTCAAACATATGTCCTAGGAGGGAATCAAACTAGTGACACTAGAACAATAGGCCGGTTAAATAAAATTGATATAATTACACAATTTTTCGATAGTATTTTGCTAGACAATTATTCGGGGTCTATTCTAACATTCCAAGTATGTATTTCTCATGTATTATAATCGCAAGATCTATGGATTGCACATCGATCATCCATAAATTTGAATAAACATCTTTAAATTAATTCCAGAAAAAAAATGAACTACAAACGTCATTTTCGCCTATCGGTCATTTATCTCCAATTGCATGTCATTCTGACACATTCTTTACACGACCTTTAAGGTCCTCCCATAGTTAGCGTGTCTATAAAGTTTCTAATTAATACTTTATCTGGTAATGGCTGCATAGTATATCAACATGTTTGACATAACGGCGGCAATACAAAAGGTGCTTGAGATGTAAGGTGTAATTAAAAGATGAGGCGGTCAATGTCGCTGTGAGTCATCTGTGCGTCCGAGTGACACGCGGTCGCGGGATATCGTATGGGCAGTTTATCAATTCCTACTTGTTCTAAATCAGACCCCAACTCTGCTTAAAAATTATTGGAAATTTGATTAAAATGACAATTTTCGAATGAAGCATTTTGCCAACTCAATAATTGGAAATTCAGTATGAGATGGAACACATTTTTTTGGATTAAATTAAACTCACTATATTGACAGTAAGTCAATATAGTGAGTTTAATTTAATCCAATGTTTATCCAATCATCGGCAATTGTAAATAACGGCATTGGGAACCTGGCCATAGTTATGGTGAAAATTAATTTGAAGGGGGAAGAAGTACCGTATCCACAGTGGCACAGTTACAAAAGTGTTCCTGACATTCAAGTTATGGTACCTATGGAGTATATTTAACAGCAAAATAATAATAACATTTTTATTTAAACTAAAAGTAAACAGCTTAATAAACTTTTAACTATGTACCTTTAAGGCTTAATCGAGGTAAAAGACAGCTCATGTATTCATTAATAATAATAATTTATTACAATAATACCTAGATTAATACCCTATTCATAGTTTTCATTAAGATCGCTCTCAGTTTCTCTCTTGCGCTGCCGCAGTGCAGCCTCAATGGCCACAGTGGGCTGAAAATAACGTTTCATGGACATTCAAATTTTTTTTCCAATTTGACGTGTTTCTTTATTGGAATCTGTTAAAACATGCTTCTTATTGATATGTTTTAAATATAAAGTCATAGATCATAGCGAAAGGCACACTTTTGATTTTTTTTCAAAAACTTTGTATGGGGAAAACCATAAAATAAGCTATATCTCAGCTGTCGCGTGAGTGCGCGTTATTTTCTTTCACATGATTATTGCTCTAATTTTTTGCAAAATTTTGACGTATTGCACCACGCTCGCGAAAGTGCGATTACTGAGAAAAAAAATATTGAAAAATATATATATTTTCCTTTGAAAAATTCGTAAATTTATTAAAAAAAATACATATATATCTCTAAAAATTATAACATTAGCGGCCATAAACAACTTCAGTGCTGTTTAGCTCTTCTCAATTTTATAATAATGAACAATATGCGGCTAGATATGTATCAGAGAAATATGTTTTTTACCTAATTTGTTTATGACACACGGTCTTGGATACCAGAACCTTTTAAAACAATGGATTAATATCAGTAAGTACCTATTGTTGCCATATGATTTCGTTGCCATCGGTCAGCTTTAATGGAACTAATGAGGTCATGAACACACTGGAATCATCATTTCCATCTTCCATTTTCTGTTTATACCTGCTTTGGTTCGATGAACCATCAAAACCTCACTTGGACACTAAAATAAGGTAATTTTTTTCGACACACACGGGTAAACGTTTCAAAATTCTTGTTACTGTTAAATCTAGAAGAGCTTGAAGGGAAATTTTGGCTGCTGTATCCGTCACTGTAATTGTTATTTTTTTGTCAGGATAACAATGAGATTTAGCTTGCTGTAGCTTAAAGTAGGATACAAGTCTGACACACCTTCTCGAATTTCCCTTAGTGTTATATATTGCCACGTGGACAATTTTAAGGATAAAAACATACCAAGTGCTTTCTCTGGTGTAAAAACATGCTTGGGATATGCTTTTTTGGTAAACGAGTTTAACTTTTCAGCAGCTTCTGGGTGTTTCATCATAAACTCAATAACAGAAGCCATATTGTTCAAACCTTCTTGTCTCATCATTCGCACAGCAGCATATGCAAGCTCACTGGACTCACAGTCTCTTTGATTTTCAGTCCTTCTTTTCTTTTGTTTTATTCCTAAATCTTGAAATGGTTTTCGAAGCAAACGCTTCATACTTGTCTGTGCTTCAGTTGATGAAGATGTAGAAGGGACTGGACATTCGAGAGTGATATGAGATTCAGACGCCACAACATCTGATGCCTTTGGTTCTGCAATGCAACTTGGCCAATCAATATCACACTGAAGCCAGTCTTCATATTCGCTCGCTCGCTTCGTGGGGTTTTGATGGTTCATCGAACCAAAGCAGGTATAAACAGAAAATGGAAGATGGAAATGATGATTCCAGTGTGTTCATGACCTCATTAGTTCCATTAAAGCTGACCGATGGCAACGAAATCATATGGCAACAATAGGTACTTACTGATATTAATCCATTGTTTTAAAAGGTTCTGGTATCCAAGACCGTGTGTCATAAACAAATTAGGTAAAAAACATATTTCTCTGATACATATCTAGCCGCATATTGTTCATTATTATAAAATTGAGAAGAGCTAAACAGCACTGAAGTTGTTTATGGCCGCTAATGTTATAATTTTTAGAGATATATATGTATTTTTTTTAATAAATTTACGAATTTTTCAAAGGAAAATATATATATTTTTCAATATTTTTTTTCTCAGTAATCGCACTTTCGCGAGCGTGGTGCAATACGTCAAAATTTTGCAAAAAATTAGAGCAATAATCATGTGAAAGAAAATAACGCGCACTCACGCGACAGCTGAGATATAGCTTATTTTATGGTTTTCCCCATACAAAGTTTTTGAAAAAAAATCAAAAGTGTGCCTTTCGCTATGATCTATGACTTTATATTTAAAACATATCAATAAGAAGCATGTTTTAACAGATTCCAATAAAGAAACACGTCAAATTGGAAAAAAAAATTGAATGTCCATGAAACGTTATTTTCAGCCCACTGTGCGCCACACAGACCGGCAGACGCGAGATGCGCACGCGCCGCCAGCTGACCGCCGCGCGCCGACGTTTCAGCGCTCTTGATACTTGAATAAACAATTTCTTTGTTATACTCACATCAAGTTTTTTATGAGTGTGTAAGCATTCTTGGGCTGATACGATTTTCGCCGCGTATTAGATTCAGGGGACATTTTAGACTACGCTTGATTCGTTCTCTTTACAAAAAGGAAAGTAGGGAAAATTTAGGTTGATTATTATAAAAAGGTAAATTGGGGAACCTGAAAAGATGATTTTTTTTTCAATAAATCTTCAATGCGAAATATTTTTTTAACCCCAGCCCCATTCTATGTGATAAATGTTGTAAATAAGTAGGTACGATGAATATTTCAAGATAAACCATAAGGGGAATAAAATACAAATAATATAAAAATGCTAAAAGCTTTCTCGGTATTTACTTAAAAACTTAACATAACAATAAAACCAATTTACTTTCTCAACATTTAAAGTATCAAGATGACTTACAAGTGACCTGCGCACGCGCCGCGGCAGATGTTCGCAGCATCTGCGCGCGCACACAGACGCAGACCTCATCTCGTCTCACGCACACATTGATAACAACCTGCCGCACAGCTGATCGCTACCTGGTCGACGTTTTTTTATAAATTGAAGAAGGATTTGTTTGTTGAAATCGTAGTCGGTGAATTGTTTTTGGTCAACTATAATAGTAACAACTGGTTAAGTACAAAAAAAGTCAATTAGTCCACTGAATAGTAGAGTTGACAAAGAGTTCATTAGTCAAAATAAAAAAAAAATGTAAATCCTGCTCAAATATATAATGCTTAGTTAATTTTATAGTTTACTGTATATCAAAAACTACACAAAAAAAAAACTTACACGCGAATTCGTTTCCGTAAAACGGCAAGTAAAAGACTTCCCTAACTGAAAGTAATTCGAAAAGTTATTAAATAAGGTAGTTATAAATTTACTCTTAAACCTTGAGCTTATAGCCATATTATTGCCAGAATTAAAAATTAAAAAGGTGACGTAAAATAAAAATACACCTGGATTACATTATAAGGTGCAGGTGTTTGCCAAAAACTACCGTATATTGACCTAAAGACCTTAATTTGTGAATGACATCGGTTATGCCAATACAATGTGTTTTATTTGGGCATTTTTTAATAATGAATTGTATAATGAATGGTAATGGGGTGATTCTCCGAAAAAAAAATAACACAAGTTAACGTCGTCATTATCCTCACCACACTTTTGATACTGCAGATTGATGTATTCTATATTATTTTTATCCAAGTTCGTAAAGTACTCGGGCTATTAATAGATAACTTAAAAATTTTAAAATTTTTGTACTACAGTTACTTAGACCAGTTGGTGAGGATAATGACGACGTTAACTTGTGTTATTTTTTTGGAGAATCACCCAATGACGGTATCATTAAAAGCATAAGCATTGATGTGGACAATTGTATGGCATTTTTCATTGATAGTATGTTTTGATAAAAGTAAAAGTTTTTTTGTAAGATTGTCATGTTGATAAAGCAATAACTTATTGGTTATCAGAGATTTCTGCTTGTTCTTCTGGTATCTTGTCTTCAAAAAAATAAGCCAACTACTAAAACAACATCAAAAGTAAAATCGATTGCTACGTAATCAAGAATCGACAAGTAGGTAATCATGTTTGCTTGTATGAAATATTCTATGCATCAAAAAGGGTAGTTTATTAGAAAACCTGCTTCTTAAATTGTGTTTTTGTAGATAGGAATCCATTTTACAACTGCCTCGGCAGAAATAATGTGTATAAATAAACTATTACCAATAGGACTGTTTTTTTACAATTCTAATACGAATCTCACAGGAGGCCTAGTGTTGGGTCATCGTCCGGGAAATCCGTATGTGCGGCAGGTGGGCGGCGAGCGGCACGCGGCAGCTGCGGGATTTAACTGCCCATCACTATCTAGTAGTTGCTACCCGATAGGGGTACAACCCTACAACAACGAGACTCCAAATGTCATGCCCGTGATTGTTGAAGATTCGTTTTTTAAATGTTTTTGATAAAATTTCTTGGTTGTTTTGCCGACTTTTTTAATACGTATATAATTTATTGAATAATTTAAGTAAAGGTACAAAACATTCGTCGGAGAGACTTGTAGAATCCAAAAGTAAGTGTGTGATTATCCTTAAAAACATCACCATCAGATCTGCGAAAGGAGATTTTTCTTTTGGCTTTTAATATAACATCAGTAGTACTTTGTCCAAAGTCACATTCTTGAAATTCTTTTGACATGTCACAGGATAAGTTTATGGAGCGACTTGTCCAGGACAAAGTTGAAGGTAAAAAATAAAGTGGGCAAAATTTTGGTGTACCGGATTCGCCCGCAGTAAAATTTGTGTCGGGCGAATTGGAACCTAAAAAATATTCACAATTGAAAGTAGTCGACTGCCAAGCTCATATTCTATTAATATTTCTTAAACCAATAATCTAATTATCCTTGGAGTCTCGGACCAAAGTTCCTTTTGACGTAAATCATTCATCTACAACTAATGACTTATTAAAACACATGTTTTGTGGAACACTTCCTCTGTCTCACTGAATAGAGGTTTGACGTCAATTGCTGTTCAAACTGTTTGGCTAACCTGGTTTAGTTAACGAGATGGATCTTTTATTGTCTTCGTAAATACTTGGATGTGCTGGTCGAATAATAAAATGTTGATATAATGGCCTTTTTATATTTTTAGACGATATGGCTGCAAATAATGTTTCTTGTGAGATGACGTCAGATAGAAAGGTATGGAAGGAGAAGACATGTTGCGTCGACCACAAATAATGATTGGGATAAGGGCAGGGGAATGATGATGATGATGATGATGATGATGAGTGAATGGAAAATCATCGAAATACTCCTTCCGCTTTGAGTTGTGGAAGGGAGTGTCAGAATTTTATGACTTAAAACCCACCCTTCCTTCTTCCTTTGACTTTAACTTTCCTTTGACTGGACTTAATCTTTTAGACGATCTCTTGGGCCCGGCAAATCAAGACAGGCAAATATAGATGACTATTACTAGCTTACCTTATTGCAAGGAACACAGTAAAGACTATAGGGAGGTGTCTTTGAGGCACGCAACATCTATTTTCTATCTATTTTTACAAAATAATAATAATACTTTTTCAATTTGACTTCAAATCAAAACTTTACATTTTTACAGACCAAATGATATTGATATTTTACATTAAATGAAAAAGGATCTACAAATCGATTCATCGAGTCCAAAGTACTGGAACAAACACAAAAAACATCCCTACTAATATAATATATGCGAAAGTAACTGTCTGTCTGTTACGCTTTCACGTCTATACCACTGAACTGATTTTAATGAAATTTGGTGCAGAGATAGAGTTGATCTTGAGAAAGAACATAGGATAGTTTTTATCCCGGACTTTTGAAGAGTTCTCTTGGAAACGTGGTATAACCGACATTGACGCGGGCGAAGCCGCGGGCGAAAAGCTAGTACAGAATAATTGTACACGTGTTTACAACAATTATCTTCCATAACAACAAACAGACACACAAAATACTATAGTAGTAAAGTCCTTATGAGTCATTGTCTGTGCCTCGGCAGGGAGATTAATACAAAAATATTCAGCCGGCCTGGCAGACGGCTGACTCACAATGCTGAATCATTTTATTGTCTACATGTTTAATTACAATAGTTTTCGTATAAACGAGACAGATTCTTTATAGTTTTTTCACCTTTGTCTATTTGAATAGTTTGACGTTTTTAATAGATCTGTGTTGTAAGAATGTATAGATTTGACAGGCCGTTTGTCTAGTGGCCCTGACTGTTGTATCGGAGGTTGTAGATTCGATTCCCAACGAGGACAAATGTTTGCGTGATGGGTACGATCATTTGTTCTATCAGGATGTTTTAATGTTTCGATCGACTACTCTTATTTATTATACATAAATGAAATACAGATCTATTTTAATTATATATTTCTATACTTTTTTACAAAAAAAAAATCAGAATTAGATAAAATACGAAATAAATCTAAGATCGTCTATCTGTTCTCTGTTTTAAAACCTACTCATAAAATATAATATCTACGTATCACGATATTGCTAATAAAACTCCAAAAGGCAAAAAAATACGCTAAAAACGATAATTAATTCAGAATTGAATCACTTATCACGATAATAAGGTTTGCTTATTACAATCGAGTATCGATTTCAATAAAAACTCATACGTTTTTACCATAGACAAGTGGATAGTCTACTTCACTATGCCCTTTTTACATTAAGCTTGACAAAAACGCGTGAGACGGTGATTGTATCCTATTAGAATCTTATCAGCGTAAACTTAGACATTTATCCTATCCTTCTAATATAATTAACGCGAAAGTTTGTATGTATGGATGTTTGTTACTCTTTTACGTAAAACCACTGAACGGATTTAGACGAAACTTGGTAGACATATAGTTTAGAGCCGGGATGAACATAGGATAGTTTTATCCCGATTTTTTATTTGTAGCGTAAAAGAAATCCTTATTACCAATTCAATTATTTTAATTAAAACGTTTACTAATAGTAGTAACAGTATCGCAACAGAAGATTCGATACACTGATCTTTTAAGTGTCTTAGTGTAGACTTTAAAATCTCATAATTCACTGTATGTCGAAGAACATTAAATTACCATTGATTAAAATTAAAATCTTATGCGGCGAAATGTAAATATAAAATTCTGTGTATCTGTTAACCGTACTATAGAGATGGTACGAACATTCTTCTGAAAACTTTTGAATATTCGAACGATGAATTCGAATTATAACTCCTTAGTGTTTTAAGAATGTTTTTAAAAAAGGTATGCGGAAATAAATAAGCTGGCAGTTCTAGTAGACGCTTTTGTTTTTTTCTTTTAAATGGTTGAGGTTAAAAGTTAAATGAAAAAGAAATTACTAAATTAAAAAAAAAAACTCATAAACATTGACACATTGAAACATTAACACACAACAACTCACAAATGTTTCAAATTTAACCCAATCAATCATAATACACTTATGATTGATTGGGTTAAATTTGAAACATTTTATTTCTGTTTTAATCAGTTTGATTTTTTAGGAACTTAAAGGTTCTAATTAGTCTTAATAAAAAATAAGATTACTTACAACTAAAATCAATAAAGCTACAAACACTGCAAAAATCGAATCGCATTTTTTATCGATTACGACGTATATCAATAAAAAGTTCCGAGACTGCGAGACTCGAGACAATGCAATCTAATTTGAATCTCATGAGCGCAAGGTGTGTGCGCACGCGCAGACGCACCTGCGCCGTGTCAATGCACCTCGTTACTGCCACGAGATTGATATAATAAGGATTATTTCATTAAAGCAGGCATTTTTATGAGGATTTCTGGTTAATTTAAATGTCGGACAGTATTTATAGTATTGCGCAGTAATTGAACTATTTTTAGGTTACGGAATTGTTGACAAATGCAGCTCGAATAGTTGAGTGTTGTAGGTCACGCTAAATGAGGTTGTCTATTGCTCTTAAGCTCATTGCCAAGAGATAAACGTGGAAACTGGGTATCTTAGTACAAAGTTTATGAACCGACTATACGGAAATAGCAAAAAAACAAGAGCGTAAGTGGTACGAAAATTAATACCACATTTTATAAAAAAAAATCTAAATGCAGATTTTGGAAAAGTGGATAGCAGTGGCGCAACTAGAGCCATCACCTTAACTTTTTGAAGGTCCTGGAAAACGGCCTACTTGAAATAAAAACTTTGATTTTTGATTTTTGACGAAATGAGCAAGTAAAAAAGCGGAGTAAGTAGAGTCTTTCAACATTACAGTGTTTTGTTTTGGGCCGTCGCGGTCATGTTAAATTTACAATCCATATTGATGGTAGAATTGCCCATGGAATGGATTATTGTACCTTAACATTTTACTAGAATGAAGCATGTTCCAGGTAACATTGGATGCCAAAATTATAAGCCCATTCAAAAATCAAGGAAACTTCTTTAAAAAATCAGAAGTAGGTTATCCAATCACGTCAAATCAAGTTACAAAAGCCTTAAGAAATACAAATAAGATGTTACAGTATGATAGCCATATATAGGTATTCAGGTGATCTGTCGGCCATGACAGATTGGCAGTGTGTATGGCGACAAATTGCTAGCTTCATAAGAACGTAAGAGTGACTTGATACATGACTACATCTCACTTAACTTAACCAGCCTTTAGAAAACTATATGCAGCTTTCGATATTTCTATAACTGTGGTTTGTAATTTTACCAAGTGTGAAGATGTGTTGGTTACTAGCTGTTGCCCGCGACTTCGTCCCCGTGGTTAGTAGATATAAGTTATGATTTATACCTGCCCTGTTTTTTCCACATTTTCCATTGTATCTTCGCTCCTAATAGTCGCAGCGTGATGGTATATAGATTTAAACCTTCCTCGATGAATGGTCTATTCAACACAAAAAGAATTATTAGTATTGATTCGTTGTAAGTGGTAATGGTCAGCATTGCTACTACCTCTTCAAGTTTATCTGCGACCGTAGGAAGTGTGATAGGACTATTTGTCAATATTAAGTAGAGCAGGGAGTCTCTTCCTACTGATATTGTAACCGGACAAGTTTGGATAGATGTTATTCAAACAAAAAATATACACAGATAATTTAGACCCTGAATTGAAACATATATGTATAGTGCTAGTTAATTATTTAGTGGATAGTTTTTACACCGATTTTATGTTCCCGTGTATGTACCTTCGGTTTATGGAAATTTATAATTTTTAGAATATCCAATGTCTACTCCGAAAAAAAAATCTGTGTTAAATTAATACCTGATACAGATACGTTTTCTTTCAGGTAGTAAAATAAAAAAAAAATCTGATATTTATACAACGGAACTTATCACATAAACCTTTTAAACCATTCACAAGCAACCATTAATTTACTTAAAAGTTATAGAATTCGATGTTACCTTTGACAAACAAAAAAGTATTTTATTAAACAACCATTTTAAGCTATTATCAGAAAAGGAATAAAAGAAACAGTTAATAATACATTAGTAATAGTTTTTATTGAAAGGTTCGGCGATTGAAATCACGTCTTCCGGCGCTTTGACAAACGCCATTTTGATTTCGATTCGTTATGTAAATGAATGCAAATGGCGCCCAAATAATACACTTTAGAACTGTTTTGATGTTTTAAGGAAATTAGTATTTTAACAAAAGATTTTGTTACTATTTGAAAATATGCAAATCGACTTATGGTATGGTATAGTGTTTTTGCAAATATTTTTAGGTTGATAAACATATAGACTTTTTTTGTTAAAATTTAGGTAAGATTACTAGAAAGTTTTCAAAATTTGTTACAGCATGCTTAATACCAGCTATACCAGCTAATTTCCAAGTCACAAATAGGCACTACCAAAATATGATTTTATTGATTTTCGACTTACTTTGAGGCACTAATTAAATATGTTAACTACCTATAGAAACAGGTAGATTCAAATAACAGCCTCAAAAACATGCAACAAACATTAATTAATTTCGCATATTAACGTCGACTTTTTGTCCACAAAAAAGGTTATGCTAATAAGGGTTGCGACTCCAAATAGGTCCTAATAAGAACATTTAATAACGGAACTGTGATTTAAAAATCAGTTTGTTAATTAAAAAGACCTTCGTATATTAACGAATGTCAATTCGATGGAGGTCAAGTTATGTTAGTCGATGTCCCAACCCTAATCTAATCGATTGTTTTCAAAGTTTCGCGGTGATTTCTTGGAATATTTATCTGTTTCCGGTAGTTTAGCATGTATCTGTATAAATTAGTCGTCAATAGTAATTCGTATTTTAATTAAACACAGGATGTTCGTTACGAGAATACTATGAATCGATAATTTGTGTTTTAAATTCGTTTTTTAATGATAATTTTTGATTGGGCATGGTAAATATGTAGATGAATTTGTATAAGCTGTGTGTCTTTTTAACTTAACTAACTTTAAAAAGGAGGAAAAATAACCTAATAATAATTACGGAAACTTTATCACTAGGGTTTTATCGTCATTTTAATTTTGCGTGTCTACGAATATGTGCATTGGAGAACAGAAAAACATTTATAGCTCAGACTCATAAAAAATATTTGTAATTAAAATGTTAACGTAAGTTGTGTTTTTGTTGTAGTGTAACCACAGCTTCCCGACATTGCACTTCCGATGTGCTGTGGGATAAATCTTACTTTGTTAATGTGAGTTAAACGTCACTTAAATCGACGGACAGATTTAAAAAAAAATGAAATTTATGTTAGTAGTTTCTATAAGATTATACTGTAATGACTTATTTTAACTATAAGTAAAGAGTATAAATAGAGTTTCTTCTCCATAAGAATGACATTTTGGAACCGCGGAACTAGAGTCATTACTATAACGTTTTAAAAGTGCCTGGAAAACAGCCCTATTTCTAATAAAAACTTTTTGATTACGACTCTGATTCCCTAATGATACCTACTTACGACAAATAGTACTATCGAAGTATTTATTATATTAATCAGTTTAATAAGGAGACAAACCTCAACAAAACAATTACAAGCAACGAATCTCATTAAGTAAGAATGTTCTAGAGACCGGTAAGCTAATACGGCGGGTACGTGTGGAAGCGGAGTGGATACGGCTTCAGGATCACGTTACCTTCCGACGTGGACCGGGCCGGACACCGGGACATCCGGACAACCTTTATACTTGTGTCAGCGTGAGCTGCGGTTTGGGAAATACTCGATAATGAATGGAGGTGTTCTTGTTGATTGATTTGCGTTCGGTTTTTGTTTTTGAGTTTATATGGTGTGAATGTTTTGGAGATTTATTTTATTTTGCGTGTGTTTAAGTGGTTAATTTATATTGGTATTTTAAAGAGGTATAGTTTGGGATTAGTTCAATGTAGGGGTTAGGTAATCTAAAAAGATACTGAACCAATTTTCAAGGATCTACTTTTGTTTATAGAGTTAATATTTGGTTGTAGCTTGCTATAGATATTTACTGTAGTATAATATAAAGAAAACTCAATCACACTCTACCTATCCTATTGGATTACATAATGAGAAAAAAAGTCAATCAAAACAACGACATCTTAAACTAACACCTAGTCTTATAAGAACGAACACTAACAATAAGATTCACTCTCAAACTGACCTAACACACTAAGCAAAACACAATTTCTAAATTACCTCTTTCTTCTAACTCAATTAAAAACCCGTTACAAATTCGTACTAAAACACACAAACCCATACAATGTCCCTAATACTTCCTACATACAGTTATTCGCCAGTTGCAACCCTCAGGCTAAGCTAAGACTCCCCAGTCAATGACTCAAGGGGGCTACACCCGAAGTAAAATGTGCGAGAGGGACAGCGCTCTACGGGCAGTTCTCTGTCTCGCTTCCACACCTTAGTGTTACGTATGACGCGTAGGCCTAAGGGTACGTGCCACGGCAGATGTAAGCACATCTGGTCTGGACTGTCACTGACCTAGCTACAATACTTTCTTTTAACGATTGCTTATTAGGAAATTGTAGCTGTAGTCAGATAGGGTTTTTTTAGGAATAGTATAGGTTTTTTTTCGGCTTTGGGTAATTGAGTAATTAATTTTTAATAATATCGATTGTTGATTTCAGATTTGAGAACTAATTTAAATTCAGTTTGCTTTTACGTTGTTTAAACAAGAATAGTTTTAATATATACTGTGTTGAAATATGTGAAGTGCGAGTCGGACACGAAGCATTGAGGGTTCCATACATTTGTATGGTACCGTCAATGTTTCGCTAATGAAAAACATATTTGCAAGAGAAAATATTGTTGTTACTGTAATATCAGGAATAAACCATCTGTGAAAAAATTTACCTGTCAAACCATCACGGTTCATGAGATACAAGTTGGTGACAGACGGACAGATGGAGCTCTAGTAAAAGGGTTCCGTTTTTATTCTTAAGGTTCGGAACCACAAAAATATACAGGTCTATTTATTAAATGTCTAAATACTTATAATTCGATATATTTTTTCTCGTTCAAGATACAATCATAAACTTATAATCAGCCAGGACTAACAACCATAAAACGTTATTCTTATCACTTTCAACTAAGTAAAATTATATGAGTTGACATCGTTTAAATAACAATTAAACCTCTTTTTTTTATTAGCATTCTAATTACATTTTATGGTCTACATCTGGACTAAAACTACTTTTAAATGTAACTGTTGCAATTGTAAAAGACAGAGACAGAGAACTACAGTATGTAGAGCGCCATCTCTCTCCCACATTTACTTTGACATTACTTAAAAAATGGCGGTAGGTTTTCAGCCAGCTTGTCTATAAAATATTTTCTCAAGAGCTATAATTACAATGTTTTTTAAGGTCAACGTTTTATTATTCCGCGCTTTAAGGTTGATTGTTGATTTTAAAAGATAAGATAAAGATAAAATTCATCTCTTGAAGTTAAAAGGAGGTTGGATTGCTTTTTCTTTTTTTTTGACAGACGCTTTCGTTAAGCCTTTTCAAATAGTTAATTGACAGGTACAGAAATGTCGTGAAAATGGGAATTATTTGAGCCATAAAACGATCGAACGGAAATAACATTATTTTTCAGCGTCTGTTGCATGTTCACTTCCAACAATGTAAGGAATTTAATGAATTTTGAGACATAATTTACAGTCTGGAATTATCATACAGAAACGAAATAATTCCGAATGTGTTAGTAGGCAAACCTAGTGGAATGTGGACATGTTCTTTTTTAAATTGGACTTCGTCTTTCATCAGTTATAATAAGGACGTCCAGTTATTTTGTTTACCAACCTAAGTTCACTTCCAATAGACTATTAATAGCCAGGTCACTTCCATATAAATGTGTTATTTAAAATACGATAGACATTATGTTCTAATTAACATTTCCTAAGGTCAACTGCGTCCTGGCCTTAAAGACAAGAATACCTATAATTTAAAATTAAATTCTGTTTATTTCCATGACATTTTTTCTCTTTCACTATGATTATAGGATGAATAAAATTACTGCTTAAGGAGAAAAGAATAAGCATTTTAACAACTAAAAAACATTAGTGAGGAAATTATCTTTGTTGTAATATAGAGCCAAAGTAGTACACGTGTCTTATAAATATCGTTAATGTTAAACGAATCGAGAAATATGTAATAAGTAGTTTCCATAGCGAAAAAGGAGTGCATCACAATGATTTCTCGATTGGAATAAATTTCAAGCTTGTTTTTCGATGTAAGAGTTGGTAGACGTTTAAAAGCGTCTTTAAAATTACTTAATAGCGCTTTTAGAAATATCATTTATCTCCAGGGGTAATTCTACAACAGTAAAATCTTTTCAACCAATAGTTACAGCCTGAAGAAATTTAAGAAGTCCGTAGCAAAATTGAAAGGAGTTTAACTACACTAAACTGTAGTGTCTGGGTATGCATCTATATGATTACGTACTCCTTTACCAGTCATGTGACTGTAACCGCTACATAGTTAAGTGTTGCCCAAAATATAGTCGTATTTCGTATGAGATAGAGTTTGATTTATTCCCTCCTAACGTTACATGGAGAGTAGTGATCATGGTTTGTTTGTTAGGCTAGGAATAATCTTGAACACCCACCTAATCGGGGGAGGAGGCGGGTATTGTCAGACTTGTTAATAACTCTTTTATTACTGTCTAAGCCTAAACCACCCTACAACGGTGTATATTAAGTTACATATGGCAACCCTGCAAGCTCACATCGCAGTCCAGTTATATAATAACGCGACAAACCTTCAGATTAATCACTCGATAATGACTACTTGTAATTCCAATAAGTGAGTATTAAAAAACAAGGTGTACCCCAATTGCGTTGGGTTACGTAAGTTGTGATCTATCGCACCTGGGGAGGCACCTGCCGGCGACACGTGCAGACCGGCCTCCGACAACCGAGTCATCTGGGGAGATCCGAATATCACGATATTTGAAACAAGAATGATTTGAGATAGCCTCTTGTTTTTTTTTTATTTGATTTTAATGGGAATGCGAGGTGGATAAAAATACGTGAGTTCATATTCAGAATAATATTTTGAATTTGATAGTTTTTTTAAATGAATTAGAATTAAAAAGTAATAAGTTGGATGTACATTTAAGTGCAAAATAAAATAAAAAAAATTGTAGATCGAAGTAAAACACAATTTAGTATTTATAGAAACAATAGCGTTGTTCTGTAAGTTTCTTATTAGGCAAAGAACCTTGAAAAAACAATGAATATTAAAAACAAACCATTTTAAAAAAGGTATTGCCATTTAAAAAATAAATTTATGAGAAAACATCTCTATTATGTCACATAACAATAGAATAAAACATAAATATAGGGGATGATGCAATTAATTTAATTAGAAGACATTATTAGGCGCCTTTGAAACGATCTCATTAAATGTATTATTATAGTCGTTACATTTCAAATGACTTGCGCTTGCGCAGATGGATATCGTTTAGATGTAATGCCGATAGACACGTGTAAGTTTAATGGCATTTTATGTCTATCAGCTTTTATTTTCAGACCACAATTGTATTCAAAATAGCGACGAAACTTAATATAAGTTGAACACTTGGTTTGGCGACAAACTTTTGTGTTAACTTGTAGCCTAAGCTTTCAAGAATAAAGCGACATTCCTAACGCGAAAGAGTTTTTAAAATCTGTTTAGTGATTGCTGACATTATCCTCCAACGACTTCTCAAGACTCACAAATAATACCGCTTTATATTATTCGATATTTACGCTTAGATAATAATGAAGAATCTAAAACTAATAAATAAATAAAATAGAATAAAAAAAAAACAGAACCTCGTTGGTAAATACTTATTCCTCTCATAGCTAATTCACATTTTTTCCCAACGACCAGTCCAAACATCAAAATTCAAATCGAGAACTGTAATAAAACTTTAAAAAGGTAGCGTCTTGTTCTATTTCCCGCCCTTGAGTCTACTTAAGGAGTAACTAGAATTAACGAACGTAACGTATTTAAGGTATGGCGCTAAAAAATAATAATATAACCTCCTTCGTTCGTAATTGACGTGCCGATGCCGCCAAGACGCCTCAATAGAGAGGATGTTACACTTTAATTTAAAAACGGTTGGGTGTCACTTTTGGAGGGAAAGAGCTTTTATGTTGTGGCGTTCATTTATTAATTATTTGAATGTTTTAGTTTTTGATTGGATATTTTTGGGGACATGGACATTCAACATGATAAGACACAGATTTACAATATTATCAAATATTTCAAGAAAATCGAATAATTTATATAAATTATTTGTATCGAGCATTTAAATTGTTAAGAACCATGAACAGGAAGAACCAATAACTTACATTAACTATTAGTACTTAAAAATGAAAATATTTTTTTACATTACGATAATAAACACATTATTTGCAGCAAAATACGATCAATACATGAATATGTAGACAGAATAAATTGGGATTGAATAAAAGCAAATTTTGACAAAGAACATGTATTTAAAAAAAAAATGTAATGTGTGTATAAGTATTCATTTTGGGTCCGAAACTAAAAAAAAATGTAATCAGACTCCCGTCTAGATTTTTATATTAATTATTGGTTGTGATAACGACAAAACAAATGTATAAGTAATCTGTGAAAATAAGTACGGTACCTAGACCGTTTGGTTAGGATCGTTGGTCATGGTTTATTTTCTGCAAGCCTGGTGACAGAGGGACGGACAGACGAACGGAGCCTTATTATAATGATTCCGTATTTGCGCTTTGACATAACAACAATAAAAATGTAATTATTAATTTATTGGCAGTGTTATACCATGTTACAATAAAACAATAGTATAAACAAAGCGTTGGGTATACTTGCGCACGCGCAGCGGGGGCTAGCACCTGTCTTATAACTATCTAGGGTTATTTAAATTCTTAGTTGTATTTTTTGTTATACATTTAATTTTTTCGGATTTATTTAGTTGTATTTAGTAACAATGTTTCTAGTTTAGGTGGGAAAGGTCTCTCTCTTAAAAAGACAGTTATGTAAGTTTTATTAGGTTTTTCTCATGTGTGAGCAAAAAAGATCTTTTTTTTATGGCAAACTCTTTTCTTTTGTTTTTCGCATTGGAAGTTAAATAAACTCTTTCTTATCACAGTTACTTTTTAATATTTTTTAAGGCCAGAAAACCTCTTTACCCTTTACAGAAATACAAACTTTTTTATAAGAAAAAAATCGAGAAAAGTAGCATATTTTAATAGAAAGGCTTAAGAAGCAGGCACTGGACTTGTATCTTGATATAAAATGAGTAAAAAAATAAGTAACGGATCAACACATGCGCCACAGGTCGGCGGCGGTTGAGAGGAAACTGCAGGGGTGCTCAACATTTTACTTTTTAATCTGCTATTTAAGACGAGTTTACAATTTCGTTTCTTATGTTTATATTAATTTACAAAATCATGAAGGTTTATTTATATTAATTTTGGAAGTTGTCGAGTAACTATTTGTAAAAAATATTAAAGTTACGGGTCACAAAAATTTATATTTTTGCTTATTGATCATGGATGATATGATATGATAGATGATATCAAAATTAATGACATGAACATAAAGTTTTTCGGTATTACTATTCTATCGATTGATTGATATTTTTAACTATTGAATTTATAAAACAAACAACATACCAACTATTCCAAGTTATTTCAATAAACAAAGACAATTCCACAACTACCAAAGGTTTTCAGCTCCGGCGGAGGGTGCAGGCACCTGCGCCCGCGCACGTGCCAACTGTCCCGTGTCCCCCCCTCCCCGCCCGCGCCCACCCTCCCCTGCTTCCGCTGCATCCGGCCACTCTCCGCTCTGTTATTATTATTTTACTCTTTATTTATATTTTATAGGGTGTTTTGTAGATTTTTTTATTAAAATTTGTTGCCGACATCGAATCGCATAGTTGTGTCACTAGAAAGTGTAATTCCAATACATATATCAATAAGAAAGATGCTGCCATGATGCTGATTAAAGATATTTGAGATGGATTTGGCAGTATGTGGGAAGACGAAACAAGCGATACATTGACTTCTGTTTCAACAGCAATTTTCACCACTGCCTCTTAAAAGTACCCTCCATTGGCCGCAGTCGTGAGTCTTGCTGGTCCAAACAGTCTTTTTTGGCAAATACCGATTTTCTTTGTCTACTTATTCTGTTACGAGAAAATATCTGACACAAACAATTTTATTAAATATGTTGTCTACGACTGCGATGCTCTATTTATTATTTAACCACACAAAAACCTATGATGAACATTCATGTGGCGACTTATAAGGACACCTATTTGTCAAAACACGGACTGATCAAGAACTCAATGTGTTTTACATTTGTAATGTAGATATTTAATTTCATTTAATTATCTTTCATCACTCACTCAGGTGTTCATGCTCCATTAGTGCGTTAATTAAGTTGTTCTTCTTATAGTGCCGCCTACTTCGGATGGTTGGTAATCATTTGGGTTAGTTGTAATCTGCTTACGTACGGAAGAGGTCTCTAGTACTTTTGTTGTGAACCCAATCGGTAATTAACAAAGAAAATAAATACTAATAAACAAAAAAGCAAAGGCGAATTTTATTATATTTTGTTTTAAACTTGAATGAAAAATGTACCATTTCTTTCAATACTTCAATGTTATGATATATCTTCATCTTAAAAAAGGCATTGTTTAAAGGTTCGACCATTACTCAACAACCGACATAAATGGCTTTTGTATTTACTCCTGATACATTACTTGTATTCCCAAAAGGCTATAATCATTTATGAATGCCAGAAGAAAGCTGAAATACATCACAATTACTTTTAGGATCATACTAGAACAGTCTGGTGTTACACCCAAGCGCTGCCCAACAAATGTGTTGAACCGTTGCACCACCGTCTTAAATACTATCGGCAAATCCGTTGAGCAACGGTCAAAATGACCAAACAAAAAAACTGTATCAACCACCTTGCGAAACACAAAGCGAATCATTAAAAAGAGACCACTCCATTGTCTAGCAGACAACTACCGAACTTTCCCATAAAGGACTAAAAAGGACCAAGAATCCTTTGTCCTGCTACAGTTTTGCACGAAACTAGATCGTTCTCACGCAACGCAAAAATTTCGCCGATACACAAACGTCCGAAATAGAAACTGAATAGATGACGAACAATGAAATAGATTCGCGAAAGGGATTACAAATAATGCCTTGTAAGAAAGGGGTGGGTTTCTAAAGAAGGGTCAGTGAGGTCACTCGAGGCGCAGGGCTGACCCTATAACTCACGGTGCACCGATTTCGGGGTGTTTAAACTGGCGTAAAGGGTTGTCGCGACCTCTTGGACCCTTTGCATTGTGTGATGAGGTCAGCACGGGTTGGCTACCTGGCCGGACGGGTTGGACTGACCCGGCCCAAGAATGGACAATTAAAACGAGAACGATGCATCAACGGTAATTTGGAAAATCGCGATAACCTTTCTATTTATATAGATATTAGTAAAGTTCTGTTATTTGTAACCGTTTAAAATGTACTGTCGATGGAAATGGGGATTTAGAATTTTTACATTGCAATTAAATTTATACCGGTATCCAGGAACGGGAAATTTTTAACGGTTTCTGAGAACTGTTCGTTTTTTGCGACTAATAAAAATGAATGGGATTTCTCCTTTCAGTTTTAAAATAAGAAAACATTGAACTATACATTTCTTACGCGCAATATTGATACTTGAGTAATAAACGTATTATATACCTACTTGTGTAGTTATATAACGAATCATTCGTTTTCTTTGCACAATTTTCTTCCATTCCATAAAACATGATTCCTTTGACCAACATGCAGTAACGATATTTTCAACCAGTTGTTACATATTAGATGACGTATAACGGTCATAACTTAACGAATAATAAGCAATACCGACCATTCCATTATGTTCAACATTATATTAAAATCAAATAAACATTTGCGAATGGCGAATCCTTGGGGCGTCGATGGACAATGCAAAAAATAGAGCATAGAAAACTGTTTCCCATAAAATTGTAACGCGAAAGGGTTTGGGCATAGAAACTCTTTGTTTGGGCAGTGAGAATTTTTGCGTAGTTTGAATAGAGGTAGAAATGGGTCAGTTAGACCGGCAGGTAGGATAGTGAAGCTTTGTGTGGTCTCATCGCAGGGTAATGTGAATTAGTGGAACAATGGAAATCATTGTGAGATGAGGATGGACCTTCGGTTTGCTGTGCGAATCTGGAGATGCATGTGTGATCTTATTTTGGTTGAATGCTTTTTTTAAGTTTTTTTTTTTGTGTAACGGTCATTTTGTTTTCTGTACATCCTTTGTCCGGAAAGCGAAACTAAAATCAATGACAATATAATGTGTTTGGGTGTAATGTTTTTTAAGCGAATTGTGCAGTGTACTATGGTATTTCAAAGCTATTTGGATTTTTTAAATAAAACCTGTCACTTACGTACCTACTTTTAGTACTTACTTACTTAATTACTCCAGTGAGACATTGAGGATCAAAGGCTTCAGAATTGAATGCACTAAATAGGCTTTTTTTACGATGGTGGTGGTGCAGAGTGTGGGAGGATTCCCCACTATGGCAAAAAAAAATCTTAATGTAAAATACAGGCTGGGCAGGTATCTGCTTAGTGGGTAAATATGTGCTTTAAAATCTACTAAGATTCTAGTAGTCACTAACTAGATTACAATAAGTTCGACTGGTAGGATGCAATATTTTCGACTAGCCTGTTGGCCTTGTGGTCCTGACTGTCAAATCAAGACTTATATTATACACCTAAAGATTTTGTCTGATTTTAAATCCTAATCTTAGGAACTACTGCCTCAATTTGAAAATATATTGATAATTAGTAAACAGCCTAATATTTAAATCAACAACAAGTTGATTTAAAGATTTTAGAATTAATTCTACGTATTAATAATGTCATGGGCATGTGTATGTATCTAGTCTTAAAGAGAGTGCCCTCACGTAGCAACAGGCAAAGGCTAGTCTAAAGCTTACTGACTCACAGTTCTAAGAAACGAGATGAATGTCTTCTAGCTATTAAGATGCGGTGTTTTGTTAATTACTGGTGTAACACTCGTTATGTCTTAAATAACTGTTATAGTTATTTTAGATGTGACCATTGAACATAGAAGTAGGTGGAAGTTTCAAACTGGCTAAGCGAGTACGATACTAAAATGAAAAAAGATTTAAAATGAGATAGAAATAAGGTAAAAAGATTTATAATTAAAACCGAAATATTTTTTCAACGTGTTTTCGTTTTTAAATTTAAAAAATTGAACAGAAAATAGATGCAGAAAATTTCTATTACACAAAGACACGTTTTCGTTTCTCTCGTCATTTTTGCATATAAAAACTGAATATTTTTAAATCGCAACTTTTTTTAAATCGACTTCTGCATCATTATAAGTTTTAAATCCTTGTCACGTTGGGAGTTTCACAAACATTTAAGTTCCAGGCTGTATATGGCTGTGACCTAAAACTTTGGTCTACTGTGTTACACTCAATATCTGTGTTCGTTTCTATAATTCAACAATTAGGTGAAAAATGGTTCAACCTGACAAAAATAAATGTTATATGTATATTTAAATAACATACCCATAAGTCTATAACACTGAAGAAAAAAAAATGATGCGTCAAAGCATAACTGAGGTCACACAGGATCATTTGCGGTCATCAAAAACCACAGAATATATTGCACATTGTACGTTACACTTAATTAGGTTAATTGTTAACTGCATATCAGTTTGTACCTACTTAACTACAAATAAATACTGCATATACTGCCTAGGTAGTATCTGCTACAACTGGGTGTTAAATGATCAGGAGTTTTGGGGACGTTTACATCTCCTGAAGAATTGGAAATATCAAACAAAAGCATTAACGCTAAAAGATTTTATCTATAAATACGAGTATGTCTATGACAGATCATCATGACGATGATTAATCTAGCTATTCATCGTAAGCTGGTAGTAAAAGACTTGGCTATTAAGAATGTGCCTCTGAATTCAGCAACTGATTCCTTATTTGTAGCATTTCATAAAATGTATCTATCAACATCTGTCCTTCATCATCATCATCATCATTCCCCTGCCCTTATCCCAATTATTTTATTTGGCGTCGGCGCAACATGTCGTCTTCTTCCATACCTTCCTATCGGCCGTCATCTCACAAGAAACACTCTTTACAGCCATATCGTCTTTCACACAATCCATCCATCGTTTCTTTGGTCGTCCTCTTCCCCTATATCCATCCACATCCATGCAAAGGATGGAGGAATGAAAATCCTTCTAACATCAAAATAATGTTCTTTGTATTTCAATTACATTTGCTCTTAATTACTCTTCAAGTAATGAAGCGTACTTTAACAAGCGTCTAAAATGACGACATTTAACCCGACTTTGTAATGTAAAAACAAAAAAAACTTAAATCAATAGTTTGACAGTCGAGTTAACAAATCCATGACATCTGCCGAGCTCCCTCGAGCGTGCTGATAAAGCGACATGTTTCACTGATAACAGCTCGGGTAAAACGTGTTTCAATTGTGCATAACACATCCTTATCAAAGGAAACTAGAACTTATGCTTGCGACAATAAGGTCCAGACAGCCAGCAAAGATATCTTTGCAAAGATATCGTTACGAAGTAAGTGTACAATTACAATGCTGGGTACGCATCGCAAAGTTAATTAAACATCGATAATTGAAACATCAGCTCTTATCAAAATGGGGTAAAGTCGAAATTCGATTGCTTTTTTGTTTTGTTTCGGAATATTGTTTAGCTATTGAGGTCAACGATTCGCACCTTTCAAGCTCATTTCGTTATCAGTAAGAACAAGAAAATAGGGAGAAAAACGAGTGTTGTTAAATGTTGGTAATTTAGACCATTTTTAAAACAAGATGGCTTCAGCTGTTTGTTATATAATAATACAGTCCTTGCCAAACCTGTTGACCTTATTTCGTTGTATATAATATTTAAACACAAACTGTTATTTTAAAATAAATATACATACCGTTTCCATATGAGTTGCTCTATAAACTATTTATTTTTCCATGACTCTTGTTGGCGAAAGAAATAGCCAAATACTACAGGCGGTAGGTGTATGTTTTGTGAACCCTACAAAAAAATCGGATTTCAATTCCATGGCATCTGCTCTGAATTTAACATTTATCAGAGATAATTCGATCTCACGGACGACCCCGCTAAAATTCCCTGACAAAACCCTATTTTGCTTACATCCGGCCATTAAGACCATAACACAAATAACCCTTAGACGCAACCCTGCAGCGTCCGTCATTCAAGATGACCCTGTTTGATTTTCTCACTCTTAATCGCTTAACCCCTTTACTGCGACGGACAGATCAGCAGGTCCAAAAAAAAAACAAAACAAAGGACAGTCATTGTCTAACGGTGTGACGGAACTATAGGATCCGGCAATTTCCGGACAAAACCGGTTTAAAGTAGTTAAAACTGGTTTCAACCGCTTCATAACACTTTGTTTATGGTAATTTAGAAGTTTATTGTTGAATTTCTTTGTTTTTTTTCGACGTGGGATCTCGGAAGCTGTGTTGTGTCGCCAATGAGATTAGTGGTCATGTACTGATGTTTTATTATTGTTGATTTAAACGCTTTAGATAAAAGGGTATAAAAAATATTATATTAAAATTTGTGCAGCCATTATCGTCAATTAATAAAGTTAAAATGTATTATAATGACATTTCGTATGGAAATAACATGATTTTAACCTGTCAACTCCATACAAAAGAACGTTTTCTCAATTGTAGAAATGTCAAATTCTCTAGACGTGCTTGAGAATTTGAGAAACACTTTTCATCCAATTAAAGTGTTTATTCACATCTATACTAATATATAAAGCTGAAGAGTTTGTTTGTTTGTTTGAACGCGCTAATCTCAGGAACTACTGGTCCAAATTGAAAAATTCATTTTGTGTTGAATAGACTGCGACTTATAGGAGCGAAGATAGGTACAATGGAAAATGTGAAAAAACAGGGCAGGTATAAATCATAACTTATATCTTCTACCCACGGGAACGAAGTCGCGGGCAACAGCTAGTAAATGATATACTTCTTTCAACATGCATTCAGGAATTACGTTCCATTTTTCTTTTAACTAATTTAGTCACCTAAAAATGTCCATCTAAAATTAAGTATATCATTCTCAATACGTAAAATTCTTATTACTATTCAAAAACACCATATCGCATACTGGCACAATCTTAAACACCATCCAAGGCCGAAAACAATTCCTTCACACTTTTTTGCATTCATTTGTTTAAGCATAAGATAAAGTCGGCTTACACTTCCCTTCGACTTGCATGACCACTTATAATCAATCATTTGCCGTCCCTTACTGTCCTTTCTTTTATATCTTTTTGCAAGCAACCCTTAAAGCGTTTATGCAAATTTTGGCAATTAAAACTCTGCAACGGTCTTCCTATTCTTCGTCGGCAGCTGACGGTTGGGATAGAAATAACATCGGGATGTGTTAGATGGGTGCTGTGCAAATGTCTGAGAGAAAAGTTTGATAGATTGTAATAATTTATTAAGTGATCCCGGTGAATAACGTTTCTGTGCTATTTCGGGATCTTTGAGTTGATTTGAAGATTTTTGCAAAAAATACTATAATTTTTAGATAGTTATGAGCTGTTGGAACATAATTATTTGTAATTACTATTGTAAGGATTAAATTGAACAGTTTGATGCGCGACCTCGTTGGTGATTGGGTCGAGATATCCCAGTGCCGGCGTTAGGGGGGGGGCGTGATGGGGCGATGGCCCAGGGCGACAGATCCTGGGAGGCGCCAAGGTCTGAAGTTGGAGTCTCTTGCCTCTCCTGGTGCAAACCCTCAGAACTGTGCTCTACGCTCTGTGCATATGCATATTTTTTAATGAGATTTTTGCTTCCCTCAAGTGGGCGCCACAATATTTTCTCCCGTGGTGTCAGTGGCCCTTACGCCGGCACTGAGATATCCCAATCAATATGCTTGAGCAAACCGTAGTTTGGGTATTCCAACAAACTGTCATAGGCTTAATTGTTTTCGGCCAAACTTTTATCGCCAACCTGTGAGAAAGTAAGTAGAAAATAAGTGGTCCAACTATAGGATAGTTATAAAACAATATATAACTATTAAAGTAAGAAGAAATAAAGTAAGAAAAAGACATCTTACAAGTATCTAATAGCCAGGCGTAGGCGGTAGTAAAATACCGAAATAATTTGTTTCCCTGTTATCAGACTATCCGATTAACAATAGCTTTCACGATTCACGAATACGCGTGTACATATTTAAGAAAAATTAAACAAATATACATCTCTAGTCTATCCCTACCATCAAAACAAAAAAACAATATTTACATCAAGCGACCTCCCAAGAGTTGCATGAAAATATGCGTGTATGGAAGTTGGCTAACCAAACGGCTAAGTGATTCAAACAGCAATTAATTAAATGTGGGTAATTAACTTGCCTATTAACGTTCCATGAGATTGCTGCTTATACATACACTAATATTGCTTAAACTGTGCGTCTATTTGTTTTGTAGAACTTCACTAAATTATTTATAATTTTTTGATTAGTATTGTGTATAAATTCCCAATGTTTCATATAATGTGAATTAAATGGTTGATATTGAGTGTGTAGAATATTGAATTGATATCCCAATATATGATATGTATACGTTTCAGTAGAGAATTGAAAGACAAACTTGACAATACTAGCAAACAATCATGGATTAACTAGATCGATGATTCTCCTAGATAGTTATTTAAAGATAATTTTAAACAAGACAAAACATCAAACCTCACTTCACAATTCATTTAGTTAAAAAGAGACAGCAGCTAAATTCCTTGCTTACCTCAAGCAAACCGAAACGAAAAACAAAGCGAGCAATAAAACATAATTACATGTACTAGAACTCTGTTACCCACAGACTCAACAAGCCGTCGACGTCGATGTCACAGAGCAATTTAATATGCTCCTACATTTCATACTCCTTCTGCCGACCATCCACACATCCAACATAGTCATAAACCACTACTCCGTGAAACAGGTGAAACAGGTGAAACTAGACGATGACATGATGAACAAAGTATTAGTGAAAATATTCCCCAAGAACGAAGTACAATTGAAACTGGTTAATGACAGTCTGGGCAATGAGACAGACATTGATAGTTCTGACGAAGATGGACTGAATTTTGCTGGAGGAATGATGGTACCAACTTACGAGCAAGCTGGACAGAAGCGGTTCAAGAAGATCAGTAACAGAGTTGATCCAGAGAAGTATAGTGTTAGGGATAATAATAATAATAATATGGAGAAGAAGGACAGGACTTCGGATGCTGGTGATGATGAAGACAACTCAGATCCGATGCTGCTACTGAGTAACTTGGTCGTGAAATTAATGGAGTACCTACCCCCGAAGTTGAAATTGAAATGACCGTGTAAATAAAATAGTTTTTTTAATACTTCACTTGTTGATTTTGTTTGTTCTTGTAGTTTTGTATGTTAGACTCGTTTTTAGATATTAAAGTTTATATTTCGAGCGTAATTTATTTCTTAAGTTTTTAATCATGCTTCTGCAGTACGAAAATTTCTCAATGACTATTTTTAATATTATTCAGTGTAAAATTACAAATTCGTCACGTAATCCAAAATATACGACATGCTAATTTAAGATCTCAAGGGGTCAACATTACCCCACTCCTTGTTGACCACTCATTGAAATCCCGTTGACCCTTCTCGAATAACACTAAAATGCCATCAGGGGTCACATGGACCAATTTCGGACAAAGCTTTAAAGTTTATAAAAAACACGGATTGGTCAAGATTGTCAATAGAAGTGACCCTTACAATTAACGTGGCTTGACCCTTAGGGTCCTATTGAAGGGTTGGGATTAGAGGTGTAACGGATGAGGATGAATGGGGTAACAAACGCCTCTTTCTTCCGATGCACAATAGTGTTGAATAAAATATGCGTAATTATTATTATGTGTCTTGATACAGCCGGCCTTTTGTGGAATTTCGTTGGCTGTCGAATAAGAAAAGTACAAGAAGATGAGGAATATTTTAAAGCGAAAAGTTGGGCTAAAATATATTACATTTTTATACATTAAACAAAAATAAGAATTTTAGGAGCATTAGAACGCATCGGCTCTCTCGGATTTGCAGTTTGTAATCATTAGCATTTGCTTTTCATATTCGAGACAGCATTTCATTCTTATTTTAAATTATTCACAACATTAACTTGCAACCTATTTGTCACCAAAAAGTTTTTAATCTAGTTTTAATGAACGATTATCATGTTCATGCTGCCCTTAATGCAATGTCATATTGTCTATTCATTCTATCTCCTCTTCGTCTTTAGTTACCACTAAACTGGTACCAGTCTACACGTTGAGTATAGTTAAATATTTAAAGCATTCATAGTTTAATGCGTAATTAATATTGTAAGTAGTAATTATGCCAGGTCCGTGCGTTTTGGAGCAGAGCCGCGAAATGGCGGCTAGATTACATTAGCGTTACGAAAGCAGCTGGTTGATAGCTTGTTCATTTGTTTTTATGATCTTCGTTCGGTTCGCTGTTTATGTTGTTACACCTTCTGTTATTAGTGATGTGGTTACACTCTTATAATTACTAGCTTAGGGACTTCGTTCGCAAAATTGCGATGAAAATGGGACATCAGGCAATAGTTTTTGGATATATCTTTAACAATGTATCTAAATGAAGAGTACTTTATTTTTATTCAAGAACAGATTGAAATAAAACAAGCACTCAATGTTAAGAGAGCTGCTTAGCCCAATATATCATTAGCAAATGAATGGGATAAGTCGTTGCTGAGTTCAATACCTATGATATGGCAATGTCTAGACTATTTTTTGAAACTCGTATTTAATGTTTTTAATTACCAATACCACGATTTTTTTATACTTATAGATTACAAACGTACCTACTATACAAGTTTGCAAAACTAATAAGGTCTAAGCAACCCTCAATTACTAACCATAGTCCATAGCATCTCAAGGGTGAGAGGTGCCTAAGGCTGGTTTGTTATAAACATAAGTTATGACCGTATGCTCAGCGGTCTTCAATTTATAAAGTCTCATGTTAATAAAATAAAGTTCCATACCGTTATTTTTGCTTAGAGCAATACCAAAAGTAACATAAAGGGCTCTCCGAATAAGTACATAGCTTAGGGCTTGGTCGTAGCTTCCCGTCAATAAAACTGAAGGTTTATAAATATTACCATGGCATAGGGAGAAGTATTTTTTTTTATCTTTGACAAATCAATCTTTTTTTATGTTTTACGTTTCTTTTCGTCCTATTTGTTAAAGGCATTGTTTTTGGAGTCTACGACTTCTATGAGCGAAAACTAAGACAAAACAGAGGAAAGACAATAATTTAAAGGACGAGCTTTCGTTTGAGATTTAGTTTTGGGTCAGTCTTCTTTTACAACATATTTGCGATATATATTATACGATTTCAGAGATACAAAACTGTTATTTTTGTAGTAATGACTACACTAACTAATAACTGTTGAAAACACGTTAGCTTATATAAGATTAGGGATAAATAACGACTGCAAATTCGATCGACTCGGTCATATTTTCAGTTTGATGCCCACTGCTGGGCATAGAATTATCTTTTTTGGTGCCATTCTCCTGTCTCCTAACTCTTGCCTTCCTAACCCGGATTAAGGCGTAAAAATCTACATATTTTTTAACTTACCAAGAACTAATTACCTGATATGACACAACCACCACTCTTATTAAATTCGTTAAAGTTCAAATGATAAATGTAAACGTTTTTAAAAACAACGTTTTCTATATATTTCCCATGAGACAGGGAGAGTAGATGTATTTCATCGTGTAGGCGTGTTACTCGCTCCAGTGTTGCCGCACCTACATTATTAATTGCCCTTTTTTCGATAGTTAACGTCAAATTGTTTATGAAGTAGGAAATGTGTTAGTTGTGATGTTTTCGGAGTTCTTGTTTAATGAATAATATATATTTGGGAAAAACAATACTTATAGGTGTTGTATTTTTTTGTTTCTATTTCATTATCTACCTACTTGTAACAAGTATTTTAAAGTTTTATTTGGTTAACAAAAGAATCGAAAATACTTACAATTCTATATTCACATGATTTTGTAGATTATATTTTCAATAAAGTTATGAGTAGATTAAATATATTTATTTGTTAGAACATAACAATTATTCCCGTCAATCTATCAAGTTCCTCCATTTTCACAGACTCATAACTGTATCAGACTTGGCTCACAAGCTGCCGTGCACCCAAAAAGTATATTTACTTAAATATGACGTCATCACTACGGTCTATTTCGTATATATGCCTCATTTAAATATTATACTAATAAACATTTTTAGAATTATTTTAATAAAGTTTATAGATATAAAAACATTGCGAGAGTAATGTAGAGTTATTGCAATTGTTTTCTGTCATTCGAATTTCATTCTTATTCCTGAAAGGTTAAAGTTCATTTTGCAAAATTGCTTCTGTACAATGAATACATACTTTGAATATGTGGGTTTATATTTTTAATCAAAGATAATAGCAAGAAGTAACTTGAAGCTGTGACGTTAATTTATTTGACAAGCAGAAGCCACTTTATTGGCTAAGAATCATTTTTTAGTTTTAGCGATTTTTTTAAATAACACCTCTCTCTTTAAATAATGGGATTTTACAAACATTCAAGTCACATGCACAAAGATACCAGGGCCCCGATTCTGCTATTTTAAAATGGCCGATGAATCAATGGCAATTTGAATTATTTTTCTTAAATTAGAAATTATTCCTATTCTCTTAAGTATTTTGCCAGTACGATAATTGGAAATTAACTGTATTGACCTTGAGTGTACCGCCCTGCACTGAATTTCCAATTATTGTGTAGAAAAATGCTTAAGGGAATACGATAATTGTCATTTTAAGCCAAATTTCATTCATATATCGGCCGTTGTAAATAGCAGAATTTTGGCCGAGACTCGGGAGAAGCATTCGTAGATCACACAATCGCTTATACTGCGCAGGGATTGAAAAAGTTTTCTATTAGGTGACATGCAACATGTACTTAGGTATATTATAACGATACTAAAAAATTGTGAACCTTTGCTTGTAAAATTAATTTTGAAGAATAAAAAATCGTTTTGTCTTAGATCGAGTTGGGAGAATGAGAGTAATTTTTGTTGCTATATCTTCTTCAAACCAGATCAATGTTTTGCTCCAAGTAAATGCATTTTAAGTTAACATATGCATCTATTTCACAAGACTGCGCAGGCGTCAATTATGCAAAAGTTACGTATTAAGACGATGCACGATGATTCAATTCGGTTTGCATGGGAATGCGTCGAGATCAAGTTACGTAGCCATTGATATGCCTGTCTGTTTGTTTTTTACTACAAATACGTGGAAACCTTCGTAATAGACCAGTTAGGGAAATGTTTGTTAAATGATTTTTTAATAAACGTTTTCTCTTTCGAATTTTGAGAGCGTCTGCAACGCAATGCTGTCTGGCTTGGACTGAGTCAGTTAGTGAGTCATATTTTCAAAATTTGAATTTGGAACACGGTGAGTGACGAATGGTATGTCTATTGTTTTGACTTTAGAATGGGCTTATTAAAATTTATTAGAATAATAATAAAAAAAACACTCATTACACTTACATGTTTAAGTGTGAGATATTTTCCTGTTAAATGATTGAAATCTCATCTAAAAATAATCGTTTACAAAATAAATAAGTATCAAACGTACTACAACTGCAATTTGAAATTACAACGGTAAACCATCTGAAAATTATCTCCATTTCTAAAATATTAATGCAGCGCAGTTTACTGTTGAGCGCCACGTATTACGCTAATATGTAAATTGCATTCTAATATTTACTTTAATTGACTCTTGACAACGTTTATGGATCTTAAAACATAGTATTATAATTAGCGTTAGTTCTAAAAGAACATTGGGCATCCCAATCGAATCAAATCAAAAGATTACTTTGCTACTTTTAGTGGGCCTCAAACAAGTAAAACGCATTAATCCGAACCAGCTACATACAAAAAAAAATATGGTAAAATGTCAACGGACAATACATAGACGTTAAACCCTAAAATTCACCCCAATACATATCTCCGCTAAATAAAGGTGTGTGTACATGAAGTTTATCTTGTTCATACACGTGTGCCATACATGTATGAGGTTGTATGATGTGTGTATGACTGTGTGTTCTCCCCCGAGACGCGCGTGTCTCTAGTCCGCGCAGTGAAATATTAAAAACAACACCTAGCTGTCGAAGGATAGTAGGGGTGTCGTGTCTTGGTAAAATGTAATGATATTTTTTTTGACTTGTATATAACTAGCTCTTGCTCGTCATATCGCAAGTTTGGATGATGGTTACAGCAACAGAACCATATTCCTCCAACCTTCTATTCCTACTGATATAGCAAGAAAATGCCATTTCATCATCATCAGCCCACATTCGTCCACTGTTGAAATAGGCCTCCTCAATTGAACGCCATCGAGATCTATCTTCGGCTGCTCGCGTCCAGCTCCTGCCAGACACGACGCAGTCTCCAAAAGAAATGCCATTTATTAATCTTGGACGAGCTCTGAAATCTTTAATAGACTGGCTTGAAAATTCTAGGTGAAATGATTTACCTCATGCCACGTTTGGACTTCCCTGCTTAAACAGGATTATGAAACATGTCATATAATTTAGCAAAGTGTAGAAAATATAATTCAAGCAGATGCAATGGGCTGTACTTTCTAACAAAAGAAGACTCAATTCATAAAGATCTTTCTAGATTGGTCGATTTGATAACAATACTATGAAAACAATTAACAAAAACCAAATTAAATTGCTCTCTCTGTACAAAAAAATAATAGTCATATCATTCGCCAATACACTACGAGCGGTGTACAGTGTCAGACGCCGTCGAGTCTCGCACACACACAGACACACATGCGCACGCAGATAGCGACTGTGGCTGTCTGTGACTCACCTGACGAAGGGTGTGTGGGGTGACCACGAGGTGCGAAGGTGGGCTCGGACAGTGAGACCTGTCAATATGTTTTATGTTTATTTGTATATTGACCCTTACTTTAGAAAGTTTTAAGATGTACAAAATAATAGAAAATTGGATATTATGTGCTTTGCTTTTTGTTACTCTTCCTGTTGTAGTTTGATACTTGTGTTTTTTTTGTGAAAGACTCAAAGAGGAAAAATGGTTTTTGACAGTTTTTAAATCTCATAGATGGTAAACTCTGCTCATGAAAAAAATGTCTGAGAAACGAGAACATGTTTTTTTTTTTTTTTTTCTCTAGCCCACTTTGTCCCACTGCTGGGCAAAGGCCTCCCCCAAATCTTTCCACGACTCTCTATTCTGGGCCGCACGGAACCAGCCTGCGCGGCAAGCGTTAAGGTCGTCTCGCCACCGCTTCCTAGGTCGCCCACGACGACGCCGTCCATCCGTTGGCTCCCATAGTGTGGTGACTTTGGCCCAACGATTGCTTTCCATGCGGCTAACATGACCCGCCCAATCCCATTTTAGCCTGGCAGCCTTTTTGCCGACGTCTAATGAGAACATGTAATGGCATTAAATAGCGAACTTTCAATTCGCCCAATGCAGCTACTAGTATATAAATAATATTCATACTCTACAAAAACGTTCCAAAAACCTACAAAATGTACAAAAGAAAATTATCCTATCTTATCCCTGAAAATCTCAAAGCCATGGTCACACGAGGTACATTTTACTTGCATATCGATTTAGCGCAGTCCCCCGCGGCTCGTGGGGAGTCAGGGCGCCTGCTCTTTTTATGTCCGACACGAAAACTGGATACAACCGGCTCGAACTGGATACAACCGCCTCCCACTTCCCTGAATCGTGGACACCCTATAATTTTTCGGAAATACTAGACGTATTGGATTAGGTACGGCCGTGTTCACGAACGGCGCATAGCGTTGTCCTTATATGTCATGAATTTGATGTCCTTTTCATTCTGAAGCAGAATGTAGAGATGAAAGACAATTTAAAAACGTCACTGACGTTCTAGCACATTTTTTTTATTAAATATAAGCATAAGGATGTTATTATAACACCTAAAAATGTTATTAATGAGTGATGTTTTCGACGCGTTTTGTTGACGCACGTCGTTTTAACCGAAAATATCATGTTTTTAATAGAAAATGAGTGACGTTTATGAAGGACTTTCTTGCTAGGAAGTTATTCGAGAAAATATAAAGAATAAACAAATGAATGACGCCTACATTGTCGTAATGAGACTGCTTTATACAATGATGTACTAACATTATTAAATATTAAGTTATCTGCTTTAATTTCATAGGTTTTTTATTGACTCGGTTACTGGTTTGAGTAATTAGTGACCTGTAATGGCTAATAAATTATTAAAATATTGTATGATTTGATGCTGAATAATAAAACTCTCAAATCTAGTTAATACCATGCAAATATACGAGGAAATACTACGTTATGAGTTTCAGATGCTAAAGAGTGTCTTTCCATAAATCATAATTTTCATTCCTTTTAATTTAATGAAAACCGACATCACCTTGGCTTTTCCTTTTTCTCTCCACACTTTACAATTAACTATTCGTTCGCCTAAATTCAGAATTATGAATAAAATAACGAGTGCGCTACAAACAGTATACATACCGTACTTTTGTAAGTAATTATTAGTCATTAGTAACCCACTGCAAATCAAAGCCCTCCTATTAATCTCGCTCTATCTCTCAAAAATGGTCATTACATTCTATAGAGAACATTTAATAAAAAAACCATACTCTAACGAATAAAACTTGTTCTGTAGTCGGCTAATAATAAGACACCACAATGACACCGAGCACAGTTACGCGTGGGATAAGTCTCGTTCACCACTAATTCTATTATCTACAGCTATTCTGAAGGATTACATGTCACGCAGATATCACTACTGTACTTATGAGGCGTTTTCCAATGGTGTCGACACAGAAAACTAAAAGAGAAAACTGTTTCGACCTAACGATCTAATTTGGTAAATACATTTTCAGTATAATTTTTTTTGCTTCATTAACTTTGGTTAGTAGTAGCATTAGTTTAATTTGGGATAAAAGGCGAATATAGATAATAAAACTTACAATTTTAAAGAACGATTGCCCGTTAACTGCACATTTCTAAAGGACAGCTTAACCTAGAGTCTTACTTCTAAAAAAGAAAAAGCCAAGAAAATAAAAGAAAATCAGCAGCAAAGAAGTAAAACTGCGATTAAAAACAATTTGTAATTGACTCGAATATTATTGAAAATTATAATCGAACGCCTCAGAAAGCTCTCAGCTACAAGTTTCTTCCATGTTTTGAAAGCACCCTTTGCATTCAAACCTTGTCTTCACAGTCACAATGTCCCCAAGCCATGCCGTCACAAGATCGTCATTTGTTATTTTTACCAAACAATAGTTCATCTACAAATTCTTGCCATATTTAATATTACTTTCAACAACAAGTTCGCTCCTATTAAGGAGCTCATAAATGTTTATTAGTAGTTTGTTATTCGCGTATTAAATATGATCGTCACACAATGTGCCATACATATGTATTTCAATGAATTAGCAAACAAATGGACTGCAAGCCACACGTCGACTGCTATGGAAAACTATACGAATTTAACGGTAAACTGATTTGCGTATCAATGTGTCATCAGCTTAAAAAATAATTTGTCACTCTATAAATGTTTTGCTGGACAATCACCTGGCGTCGCTTACGAGGTGCATCTCTGCAAATGTATTAAGTGAAATTTGAAAATTTTCTTACTGAAAGTGTGAAGGAAGCAAATGTCAACGACAAAGTATAGTTTCTCCGGACAGGACTCTTCTTCTTCAGGACTTTCTAAATCTCTAGAGAGCCCTAAACACGTGGTTGTATACTTATTTTTAAAACCAGTTTTTCCTACCGTTTTGTGTACCTTGTAAGTTAATAATGAAATTCTGGTCCATCTCTCACAAAGAGTCACTTAAAAAAATTAACTTGTGCCATTGCGCAAATTGCAAGGAATTCAAATTAAATTCCATAAAGACCTGAACACTATATTGAGCTGATTGTAAAAAAAAACCAAATGAATTCTATGATTACAATGACCAGTGTTCCGGAAGAGAAAAAATTGCCGAATTCAAATCGACACAAAAATTGATCATTGGAAAACACCCTTACCGTACAGTAAGCTGCGCTTTTACGTAAGCTCAGTATGTCACATACAAACGTACGGACAAACGGGCTGTATCATTCTATTGTTAGGACAATTGTTAGGCACGAGTCTGAGAACCGAGCGAGATGAATAGAATGGTCGTGGAAGCCCCGAAAGTAGCACTTGTATGTAATCAGCTTTACTCAAAGGTTTACTCGTAATAAGTACGTCATAGTTACGAAAATAGTATCTTTTTGAGGTCCTACTCATAGGCTAATGTGTGACTAATAAACTTGTTTCTCTTTTTGCTACATGAATGTCCTTTTTTCGTGTATGTAGGCTTTTTGCTCCCATAGATGTCTTCAGCAGAACTAATAGAACTATTTTAAATAGAAGACTGTCATTACGTTGGGTAAATTAAACGGTTCTGCTGGTTATTGATATTATTCTTAGCTATCATCTTTTGTGGAAACGAAGCCTTTGATGGGCTTTGAAGTATGTTTCACCTAAGTAGGTACTTACTTGGAAAACTCTCCAAAACTCTTATCAGCTAATACTATATTCAGTTTTCATACTCATCTGATTGTTCCACGGCATTGTAGAGTTCTCCCATACGTCCTTCTACACTAACATCCAACTACGATTCATCTTAAGGAATAGTTCGCTCATCTCGCCATCTTCCTCTAGGATTACGAACCTTTTCTGCAATATCGTTTATTATTGATAAGGTCTTCAGTACCAAAGGTCTGACAAATTGACTCTACAATACAAATATTCGTATCAAAACTGCGGTTCAAAGAGAGGTCGTCATATTTTGGCAGTGGCCATATTGTCGGTCCCGTAGAAAGCCATGTCGTTACCCCGTGCATTGTCCCATAACAATTGAGTGGAGTTATTACAATCACTCAGGGCGGGTCAACTACCTTATTGAATAATCTTGTGAACGGCACTTGATTCGTTAGGACAAATGACTGGTTTGATTACTCTTTGCTTCTTAAAGAAGAGATGTAGGTTAATGGATAATAAACTGGATATGTCAACGGAAGGAATATGAAAAGGTGAAATCATATTAAACCTTTTTCAAGTGCCTGCAGAAGAGTTAGCAAGTAACTTGTCAAGTGTGAGATGGACTAATGACTCTGATATTTATTTTCACAACAAAAATACATTATCTGTGAAAATTACAAGTCTAGCTATTTCATGATATCAAGCTTGGTGACTGGCGGGCCGTTAGAAGAGCCTCAGAAAAAGGCTTCTGTTTTTACCTTTTGAGTACGAACTGTAATTAGTAAGCTTTTTGAATTTCGTACTTTTTGACTGTAAAGACATTGTAAAGGGAGGATTTAGAAAAGTACCATTTTCTTGTTTGCCTAACCCAGTGTAATGTGGTTATAAGTGTAAACTATTAAACCGCATCGTCCGATATGCAATATACAGTTATATTTAGTAGCACTTGCTTCACTTAAATGAAAGAACTCAAGAATTAACCAAAAAGTTTTGGATTAAAATCCATTGTACTAAAATAGTAGGACCTATGCTTTGTTATATTCTGTTAATTCAGTTAAATAAATGTGACTAGAACTAAAATACCAATGACGTTACAAGAATTGACGTAACATCAAAACTATTATAGTTAGTCAAGAACTCATTTAAGATACTAAAGGAACACAATACTCTAAATAAAACGAATACTTCAATAGAAAATAAACTAGTTCAATGCAATCGTGTGTAATAACAGTATTCGTAGCTTCCTTGTCAAGAGACCTACCTACAACTCTTTAGAGACATTTGCAAGTGTGGGAGCGAGAAAGCACTACGTCTGTAGAGCGGCATCTCGCTTCCACATCTCCACAGACATTCTTTAGGAACTGGTGGTAGATTAAGTAGTCTATAAAATCTTACTGTTTTAAGATTTACACTAGAATTGTAAAGGATTATAGATTAATTTATAATGATAGAGATTTGTTTCATGTCATCCGGTTATAATCTTTAACCGTTAACCTAGTTCCCTGAAAAGTATTTGTCATAGTTATATATTTTTATCGTTTTTACTTACTATCTAGATCTAGGTGAGTTTGAAATATAGAAGCTATCGACTTCTGCAATGATTGAAATCTATTCTAGTTCGTATAAAACGTGTTAAAATTATAAAGAAAAACTTCTTATAATAGAGCAATTGTCTGAAAAACCAACTGATAATAAAAATATTTTACGTTTTTTTCTTAACACCATTTATTCAACCACCATGTATTCAAGGCAACGCAAGATTTCCCGCTTCTTATCCGTTAGATTATATTTATTTAATTGGCAATTTATTTACACAGAAACATTACAGAGACCGAAGGTACAAGTAAATGTTTTGTTGGAATTTACTGTAATGTTTTTATTTTATTTTTGACCAATCACTCATCAAAGGACATAACTGGCCACATTGTCATCTGCCTACCGCACTATATGACAGAGGGACCATCTTTCCTCCTGATACATTCTCTAAACCATAAAATATTTGTAAAACAAGCTTCTACTTTTTATATCACCAGCGGTGGCAAAGTGGGTGCACTCCCAAAGCTTTCTTCCTAATTGTTATTGTACTCAAATTTAAGAGGACGTTATCTTAAGTTGTGGCCTCTGTTCCAAACTGGAGTCGTTTTAGAGAGATAAGCGTCTATGGGTCACATACTCAACAGATGAATCCAACATCCCGAAGACAAGAGATGGATAGACTTGACAAACTTTACTATTATAAATGGATTGAGATTGCTTAAAAAAGCAAACAGTTTAATCGTATGCTGGGTAATGCTAAACATCTCGAATTTAAGTAATGTGTTTGTGTTGGGCAGGCCATTTAAAAAGGAGCGCTGTAACCAAAGGAGCTGAAAAAATAGGTCAACCGACGGAAGAAAACAATTTTTACGATTTACTTTTAATATAAAGTATAGGGATACTAGTATATTAACTATTTAATCGCTTCGTGTAGGCCTATGAAGAACAGAAAATAGTAAAATACTTACCTGTCTACTAAAAATACCAATCATTACTTACCAGCAATCAAACACCATGTATTGTCCTGTCTATAACTTCTATCGTCTGCGTCAACAGCTCGAGAGGCGCGTGCGCACGTTTATGGCGACATTCCCGTCTGCGCCTGCGCGATAATGACTAAAACGTTCGTTCTCACCTTTAGATAAATGCTCTCGGAGAATCAACCTGTATCTTAGACAAAAACACTAATTGTCGAATGCTTGAAGTTCACAAGGGTAGTTTGTGGCTGTAGAAAATTACACTGGTGCTGTTAGCTTTGGAATGACCGGGTATATTGTGAATTCTTTAAGATAAATAACGAAAAAATGTAATATGTTCAAATACTGAACATTTGATGTGGGACTTTTCTGTAAGGTGACTCTAATTATTGTTCTATCGTATAATTACTCAAACGGAGAATTCATAATTATTGCAGTCATAACAAGAACTTGTAAGTAGATGTTGTGTATCGCAACAATTCAATTTAGTATTGCTTTAATTGTAACAGGAAAAGCTCAAGAAGCTCAGTGGTACTATATCGTCTTCAAAAGTAATTTAATTCGCCATCCACACGTAAAACAAGGTCATAATAAACCACAAATCATGATGTTTTACATGTAAATGTTTTGAACGCATCTCCGTGATACTTAAAGTGTTGACAGAAGCTGAGCTGGTGGTGACTGTGGAATACTAAGTAGGTACCAGAGTATCAACCATTTCAGCTAAATTGAAGTTCCTGAGAAACGTCTCCCTTCACCGTGTATGCGCTATTTCGTTTCAAATTATTTCCATATTCTCATACATTGTTCTGAACCCAAAGTAAGCTGCTAAAGCACTTATGTTATGAATACACATACAACGAAGGTACCACAAACACCCAGACCCGAGACAATGTAGAAAATATGAATTCTTTACATAGAGTCGACCAGGGATCGAACCCGGGACCTCAGAGCTAGCGACATCTTGAAACCGGTGCGTACGCCACTCGACCACTCGTCAGATGTGCCGGTAGGCACTCAGGAAAGTGACCTGAGGTTTTTCGCCACGTCTTATTCTGGCTCGGTTAGCTCTAGACGGTATAACGTGATAGCGACATGGCTTTGTGCTTTGCCGCATGTTTCTTTCACACGCGCAATAATATTACTTTAAGTCGTGGTAGTAGACCCCCTATACCCTTAGATAATAGAATAAACTGCACGGATAGCGCAGTGGTTGAGGAGCAAGCAGTTGTGTGATCCATGAAAGCTTTTTTTTTTTTTTTAATAATAATAATATATTTATTTGCATAAAACATGGTATATAAAGATGTTACAATAGGTTGAATTCATACATGTTTTATGCTTGTCCTGAGTCTGGGTGTCTTTGTCCAAGTGTTTGAGTGTTTGTGAAACTCACCGCGACAAAGATTAAATTCCACTGTGTGACGTAGAATGAGGATGTCATTTCCTTATATTCGAACTTCTTATAAATTGGCGAAGCAAAGTTAAATAAATCAAGTACCTACCTATTGATACCTATTTGTTATCTTATAGAGATATAGCTCTAAAGATCTGAGACAAACATATTTGTCACATCTTATCTCTAGACATCGCCACCAAAAAGGCAAACACCGCCTTTGTTTCAAAACTTATCGAACCAACCTCCTTTGCCGATAAGACAACTTTGCCAAGCGATTGTTAACCCTATGACAACTGCTTAAGGACTTTTTATATTAGTTTTGTTTCTTTGTATATCTATCAGGTCAATTTATGATTGTTTAGTAATTAGAATAGGAGTCAACGGTCGTTGTATAGCATCTGATCCATATTGGTTCTAATAGAAACGTGTGTGTGATTTGAATGTCAAGTGTATTGTGACTGCGATGCTAATTGACATTTGTCCTAGCTGGAGCATGCGCAGTAAATAGCTCAGACTGGGCTTTACTTTAATGTAGGTACTTCTTTCGATAAATGAAGATACAAATGTTAAGATAGTGTTTTGATTTCAGATTTTTTATGAAGATAACGCGTTTCACAGAGTGACGTGACGTTAATACGATTGTAGAAGAATTTGGAAAAACCTTTGCACATCTATGATACACATGTAGTCCCGGAAAAAGGCGAAATAAAAACTGTGTATAAACTGGACTGAAAGGGTGATTCCACTTAGGCATCATCATCTTATCACTGCCACAGCATTTTTAATCAATGATTGTCGCAGCACCTGTAAATTATTTTCTAAACATACAGCCGACTACAAATAAAAACTACCGAATGACATAACCTTGATTATTTCACGTAAATTGAAAATTCACAACAAAATAGGTGTTATATTTAATAAAAGAAAGTATTTAGAAAATAAAAACGTAGTTTATATTTTGAGAGAATTTAAAACATAAGACACAGACAGTCAGATTGTCAAAAACTATAAAAAGTAAATAAGTACTAAAATAAGGTTCAATATTTTCATATTTCAACACTCTCACCAAATTTGAACCCTTTGGACTTAAATACACAGTATACACAGAAATCTGAACTCATAAAACATAAGCATGAAACATAACTAAGTTTGAAAACTCAGTACAAAAATAATAATTATTTTAGTTTCTTCATGCCAATTTTACTCCTAAGGTACTGGAACTTGTCTCTAGGCAGAGCTTTTGTGAATATGTCAGCACTTTGCTCTTTGGTACAAACATAATTTTAATCTATATGTTTTTCATTGTACTTTTCCTTAATGAAATTATACTTTACATCAATGTGCTTGCATCGTTTGTGATAATCCACATTTTTAATCAAACAAATTGCACTTTGATTATCAATGTTTAAGTATATAGAATCTTGATTAAATTCACCAATATCTAATAACATTCTTTTTAACCATAAAGCTTCTTTTGTCGCAGAACAAGCAGCCATGAATTCTGCCTCTGTGGTAGATAAAGCAACACTTTGTTGGCGTTGCGTAGCCCATGTTATAGCAGCTCCATTTTTTATAAACACATACCCAGTTAATGATTTTCGACTGTCAATGTCTTTAGCAAAATCTGCATCACTATAACCTTCAACTTTATTCTGCTGGGATGATGTGTAACACAAGCCATAGTCGATGGTTTCTTTTAAATATTTCATTATTTTCTTGACTACGTTCCAATGAGTGTGATCAAAACAATTAAGATATTTGCTTACCAGACTGACTCCATACATGATGTCCGGTCTGCTTACCACAGCCAGATGCATAAGTGAGCCGACTGCCTCTCGATATGGAATATTCTTGTCCACAGGTTCAGTGCTCTTCTCCAGTGTGGTGTGTGAGTCTACTGGGATATTATTACCATTAGCATCTTGCATATTATATTTAAGCAATATCCTTTCAATATATTTTGACTGATGAATAAATATCAAGCCTTCAGATCTCTTAATTTGTAATCCTACAAAGTTCTTTGGATCACATTGTTTCATTTCAAAGTTTAGTTTTAATTCTTGCATCACCATATTTAGAGAATCTGTTAATTTAGAAAGTAGAAGCCCATCATCAACATACAACAATAAATAAACTTTGTTATTATTTACATTTCCAACATACAAACACCTATCTGCATGACTGTTGTTGAAACCAAATTTCTTCAGTGAAATTTCATGCAGTTTTAACATCGAACTGAAGTATATTTAAATTATGTTGTGCTGCTTCTGAAAGTAATACTCGAATTGTATCATACCTCACTGTAGGAGAGTATATCTCTTTATAATCAATGCCTTGTTTCTGGCTACAGCCTTTAGCACACAATCTAGACTTATAAAGCGGACCAGATGGTTCATCTTTTATTTTAAAGACCCATTTACAGCCAATTACTCGTACTCCTTCAGGCTTTTCAATCAATTCCCAAGTTTTATTCTTTGCATGTGCCTGTAGCTCTTCGTGAATTGATTGTTTCCATTTGGCCGCATTAACATTTTCATTTGATAAGGCTTCATCATATGTTTTTGGAACATTTTCCTGTCCTACAAGTTCTTCTGTACATATATATGTATTTCCCTGCATTTTGGCCAATCTTGCTTTAGATCTTGTAGTTACATTAGACCTTAATTCCGAGGGATCTATATTTATTTCTGGTTCATACAAAGACCCTTCATCTGAGTAAAAATCATCACTGGATTCATCTTTAGTATCTTCAGATAAATTCTGTAAGGTTGTGTCACTGTCAGCAGTTCTTTCAGTTACAGAAGTATCTTCACATTTGTTTGGAGCGGACTCTGATAATGGTACCAAAGCATAATCTCTTTTAACTGAGCTTTCTAGAAAAATCACGTCTCTGCTTATGAAAACTTTTCTTGTTTTGGGATCTAAAAGTCTATATCCTTTGGTTTGTTCACTGTATCCAATAAATATCATTTTATTAGACTTAGAATCCCACTTCTTAGCTTTTTCTTTTGGAACATGCACCATTGCTTCACAACCAAATATTTTCATATGTGTGATATCCGGCTTTTTACCACTCCACATCTCCTCCGGTGTTAAAAAGGCTAAGGCTCTTGTTGGACATCTATTTGTGATATAAGCTGCAGTTGACACAGCTTCAGCCCAATAATGCTTTTGTAATTTTGCATTTAAGAGCATACATCTAGCTCTTTCTAACAATGTGCGGTTCATCCTCTCTGCTAAGCCATTTTGTTGTGGCGTAAAAACGTTAGAGGTTTGATGTACAATGCCAAATTTCTTGAGAAAAGCTTGAAATTCATTGCTTAAGTACTCAGTCCCATTATCTGTGCGGAGAGTTTTTATTGTCAAATCCAGTTGATTTTCAACTAATACTTTAAATTCTTTAAATTTTCCGAATACCTCAGATTTACTTTTTATCAAGTATACATAATACTTTCCTGGTAAAATCATCAATAAAAGTAAGAAAGTAGCGAGCTCCTCCAAGAGACGGTATCTCCATTGGACCACAGACATCGGAGTGAATAAGTTCTAGCTTTGCTTGAGCTCTGGAACCCTCCGAAGGGAAAGGAAATCTTGTCTGTTTCCCTTCAATGCATGAGATGCAAATCACTTTATCTGTATTTTCTAATTTGAGTCCTGCACTTTCCGATAGTTTATTCAAGTCTTCAAAATTTAAATGTGCCATTCTCTGATGCCATAAAAAAGGATCGACTGTTGAAGCAGATATGTATGCTGGAACACTATGTGTAACCAGCCTGTACATATTGTTTATCACATCAGCAGCTGCAATTTGTTTATTTTCTTTCAGGATTTTACAACCTTCTTTGTCAAATTCCACTTGACAACCATTTTTTATAATCTGACTGACGGAAAGAAGGTTGGTTGCCAACTCAGGAACATACAGAACATTCTGTACCTTGATAGTCTCTACCTTGCCTTGCATATTGACAACTTTGATATCTATCTTTCCACAGGCCTTCACACCTAGCTTATTGTCATTAGCTACCCTTATTGTGGAAATCGGAGGGGTAGTTTCATCATAAAGCAAGTCACGGTTCATTGTCATGTGCATTGATGCGCCAGAATCAATGTACCAATTATTGTCGTTGTTCATTGTAGCAGACAACACGGCAACATAACTGGAATCTGTGTTCCCGTTGGGCTTCTTTTCCTTTTTCTTATTTCGGCAATATTTACTTACGTGCCCGTACTTATTGCACACATAGCACCTTGGACCTTTACCAATTTTAACTTGAGCTTGTTTGACACGCTGATTTCCCTTGCTTTTCACATATAAAGCACTAGACTCAGAGTTTCTCACATCTTGCAGAAGCTTTGTCTTCACTGAATCAGCCGTTATAGTCACACCGGAGCTTTCAAGTGCCATAATCATTGGTTGATACATTTCTGGTAGACCAGCCAGTAATAAGGTCCCAAGCCATTCATCATTAACTTCGAAACCTATGTTCCTTAGCTTATGAGCAGTGGTCATAATCTTGTTAACATAATCTTCAATGTTCAGACAATTTTCAAGCGATGTATTAATCAGATCTCTCAACAGACCAACTCGGCGTGTTAATCCTTTGTCATCGAAAGCTTTGGCTAAATTATCCCAGACTTCTTTTGCTGTTTTGGCTTCTTGAATGTGTACATAGTTGGTGGGATGTACTAATAGGATAATTTTTGACTTCGCTTTTGTATCGAGTTTGGGATCAAAGCTGTCTGTTGCGGTGACACAGCACCACAATTCCTCATGTTCAAGGTAGGTTTGCATCGCAAACCGCCACGTAGGATAGTTTTCTCTTCCTGTTAGCTTTTCAATCAGTGCCATCGTATTATTCGACGCCATTTTTGCTAATGAAGAATATTGAAAACGTGTGCCGAGTTTTGATGTAATATACGGAACTACACTGTTTTTATACTTTTTACTTCACTTTTACGCAATGTATAGGTGGTCTGGGCCCATAACCTGTTATATTTAATAAAAGAAAGTATTTAGAAAATAAAAACGTAGTTTATATTTTGAGAGAATTTAAAACATAAGACACAGACAGTCAGATTGTCAAAAACTATAAAAAGTAAATAAGTACTAAAATAAGGTTCAATATTTTCATATTTCAACAATAGGTTCATGCGATCCGAAGTCATGAGGTAAAATACCGATGATAAATGAGTTTTGACGATTAGTTCTCCACTAATCGTCAATTTTTTTTAAGTCGATTGAAAACTAAAATTTCTTCTATTTTCTAAGATATCCTAAAAAGTCATAAGCTATAAAATATAGCGCCATCATCTCATCTAAGACACGGCTCTACCCCACAACTACACTATCAAGTTGCAAAAATATTCAAAATATGACACGCTTGGGCCACTGGTATGGACAATGGTCATATATTAAAGGTTTTATGGCTAGATGTGGCTATGTTCGGTACGAGGTACTTAGGTATTCTCCCCGTACGAGGACAATGGGACGGCAAGATGAATCACTTTTCCACACAGACGAATATCTCTTAAGTAGAGATGATTATTAGGGACGCCTTTTGTAGGATGATTGTGGAAGCAAGAAGGTGTTCTACGTCTCGTGGTTTTTCGTCTCTCCCTTTTGTAATTTCAATGTTCTTTCTTTTAGATGTTGGGGTAAGCTCAAAGTATCATTCAAGTGTAAGAGGCGTTGTGCGGCTTTTTGTTGCTCACTATGGCCCTTCTATACATGTGTCATTTTAAAAATAGCGTATAGAAACTGCTCCAATGTAAGAAATAGTAATGACGTTTCGATTAGTCAAGTGACTTGGACCTGTCATCTCCACACACTCAAGCGCTTTCTATCACGAACAGGCCGATCTGTTTAAGTATTGTGTGTATACCTATCGTCCAAGTTTCTTGGCTAAGAGCATAACCCCGTTGAGATTTGCAAAGTGCTTTTAACTTGATCTATCTTAGATATTTCATTTATATTTCGTAAAGCCAGAAATTGGAGTCCCTGAATCCAATGTTCTTGATCACTTCATTTTAATAATACCACAGGCTGATGTTTTTCACAGGCTGATTATCTTGACATGATGACCAGTTATGAGTTAACAAATCGTGTTACACAAATGCGTGTGCGGTTAAATTTAACTGCGCGTGACTTGTTTGCAATCGTATCATAAACAATAAGTTAGCGAAATAAGGGAATCTTGAGTAATTTATAAAAATATTTTAGTAAATAAGAATTAGAAGCAAATTTTAGGCAAGTGTTCGTAAAATGGAGAGAAGACAAGGACATAGTGTTGTAGGCACTTGGGTAAATCGTTGGTTTTGATAATTGTCTGATTATGTATGTGTTTTGAGAAAGTGATAGCGTGGTGTTGATATTTCGGAAGATTTTAGGATAAAAGGTTGCTTCAGTGTTGCTGTCAGAGATAAAGTTCTTTTGGAAAAGAGAATTAAAGTTACGGAACATCAGGTAAAGTGGAGATTTGAGTTATCACCTAGGTAATATTAAGCCTTTTCTCAATCAATTTCCAGTAAAAATTAACCTGATATTCAGTTATTAAATTTTTTTAGATGATGTTTTTTCTTTTGTAGAATGAGGCTTAATTTCTGCCTGCGACTTAGGTAAACAAAACAATTACTAAACGTATGATTTAAATGATGCAAGGCCACATTTTAATGATAGGCGTTAATTAAATTATAATTAATTGCTCCGTTTCAGAGGTCATTATAGACATACTCTTATTTTACGTCATTTATTTCGTAAATGTGAAGAGATTTCTGATACAGAGCCTCATGTATAGCTAATTATATACATTTTGGTAAAGTTTAACATTATTATTTAATTTAACAATAAAAATTACAGTTAATGTATCTAATACAACAGATGGAAATTCAATATTACAGACTAATCATATTAAAATCAATATTAAGTAAAACCACAACCACAAAAGTGATTACAACAGATCAACTCACCCATTCCATTTATTTTCAAACTAATATGAATCATCAGAAAAACCTTAATCATTATTTATCCATAACGAATGCAGATAAAACATCCAATTTATCCCCCAATGAAGGTGGCTCGCGTGCGCAGGCGCAGATGATCGTAATCACATCGAACACTGATCCATAGGGTGCTTGATTAACTGCTAAATGGATGGAAAAGGTCAAAAGCTGTCGGTAATGGTTCGAAAAAAAGTCTAATTAAATTGACAGCTTGGGAGAGCGTGACTTTGTCTGAGTTCGGATTTTTACTGTAGTTGTACTGTATGTCATTTGTGGGTGATTGTTAGGGGTATTATTTATTTCTGCTTAAAGAGGTTATATACTGCAATAAGTAAGGAAGGCAAATAATCTATTTTCCATCTTCGCACATACACATTAAAGAAAAATTGCGAAAATGCATCTGAAGTATGGAGTTAATTCTGAATTCTTCTGAATTTCAATGGGTTTTAGATTTAAAGAGAGTATTCAAAGGAAAGACAAGACAAGACTAAATTAATTTTACACGTACATCATAGTTTTACTTTGCGAAGTTTTCTCAAGAATCAATAATATAATTACCTCAGATCCTGTATCATTTAGACATCCTAGCATAACTATGCGCATCACATAGCACCACCGGCGGCGCAGGCGCAGACACGATCTTATTGTATTCCACAATATCGTGATGCACACACCATGAGCTTCCGTGTGTCTAAGAACATAAATAGCCTTTATTACTGTCTATTAAAGTAGGACAATCAAGAAATGTGGATGTAGAAGTTATTGGATACTATATGTATTGATAAGACACATTTAAATAACTGATTACCTGATTTTCATCTACAGCATCTTTGCATTTTCATATACATAATTGCTAATTGCTGCAGATAAAATACTTCGTCAAGAATAAAGAGTATTATAATAAATTAGAATAAATGTAAAACAAATTATTTTATTTTTAGATTTCCATTGCGGTGAATTAATAGTAAAATAAGTTGTTTAGCCTTTTTTTGGATGGAAAATCATGACTCCTCTCGCTTTGTATTGAGCGGAAAGAGTGACAGAATTTTACTGACTAAAACCTAGCGTGCGTTTGTTTCTTCCTTTACTCTTTGTGTTCCAGAGCCGCGAGAAACTCTTTCTCACATTGAGTCTTATAGGCTCCACAGAGATTAATGCCATTAAGCATTTCTAAACTTGCTTATAATGGATAAAAGTTGGATCGACCAGATTGAAGTCTAGTTTTAAACTTTGTTATTACTTTTATTTACTGTTATTAAGTTTTTTTGCATACTTTGCACCGCGCACTACGTACGCGAATGTTGCTCCTTCTGAACCTAGTCCATCCAAAGGTTGTCTGTAATAAAATCGCTTTTAGCGATAAGACCGCCCATTGTGGCACCATGTACTTATTTATTTATATAAAATCCTATTATATAGTACTTATGTGGTACAATAAAGAATATTCTATCTATCTATTTAGTTTCCTATAGTCCTATAATTGTTCTTAGTGTATAATTATTCAGGGCACATGTAGATGGCGCCAGTGTCTTCGCGGGTGGGGCACGCGGGCGCGGTCGTGCGCGCGCTTCGTGAGTCCTCGGGCACGCGCCATCCTCGTGCTGTCTCACTCTACAGACCTAGTTTATACATGTGTGGTATAATGTTAATCATTTTGTTTTCAGACTGCTTTTTGGAAGAACTTTTTGAAGAAGGTTTAGGTTATTGCTTAGTTATGACAGAGGGAGCACCTTATGTAATAAGTACATTTTTTCAAAATTAAAGCATATCGAGTGTTTTCGATGATGCTTTGTAGGCTATAGGTAGTAAACTGCACAGAGTTCTTCTTAAAATACATTTCTAGTAACACTGACCAAGCAAGTTCTTAGTATCTACGCCAATAAAGCGTTTCAAGTACATACTTGACTTAAGAAAAAACAAATCGTTTGTTGGATAACAAATAATTATTTTAATGACATTAGCAATTGTTGCTGCGGCAACAGATATGTCGCGGTTCCTGAGATACAGCCTGATGACGGTCGGACAGACAGTGGTGTTTCAGTAATAAAAACCATTTTTTTAACCCTTTAGAATCGGAATCTTAAAAGATAAATAACCCGTATTCGTACCTCAAATATACATATTAAAACCTGAAGGTACACATTCACCCTTGATGCGAGTAATGCAACATTTCATTAGTTGTTATTAGTGTTTGGTATCACGATACTCTCGGAGCCATCCCCTCAATTTGCTCATTCACTCACTCACTCACTCGCCAGTCGCCGGTACAATCAGTAAATTGGTCTACATCAACAAAAACACGCGCAGACCCTCTGGGTCGGTACTAATGGTTCTCACTTTTAAACAAAACTTAAATTTTTTCACTCACCAGAGTGAGAATAGTCATTATTTTGAGTTTCGTGCGCGACTTCAGAATAAATTGTCATGACCGTTTGATCTCGCTATGTTGTGAAGGAATTCTTAGAATTAATTCGACTGAAAACAGAAATTGAAACTTTTTGCTTCAAAAAATATGCTATTTATGTGACTGGTATTGTACAAGAACGTATATTTACTTGAAAAGTTAAGTAATGTGTGTTCAACTCACCTTTGAAAATTGAGTCAAACTCGAAATGTAAAACGCAACAATAGTAGTGGTAATATATCCGCGCAAACTGTAACTGTACACGCGAGCGGCGTGAGATCGTATCGGAGCCCCACGCCCACTGGTGGGATAAACTTCCCAGTGCACAGGAAATTGAGAAAAAACCAGATGACGTCATCTTCGCGTGTTGATTCGATATATTTGATCAGGGTAGCTTTAAAACAGGAGTTAAAAATAGACAATGATCATTGTCATATTTGTTAATTAAATGTCTTCCATTTCAAATATATTATATCGGAAATATTTAGACAAAAATAAAAAATATGGTTAATTTTTCACAACCAAACAAGAAATTAAGATATTATAAAGCCATTGGTGTACCCATGATTAAACAATCACCCTGTAAATAAAACCACAGATTAAAAACAAATCTGACATTAAGTCATTATGACAGCAACGTCATCGCCACGCCTACGACATTACTCGCTCTAAATGACGTTTTCTGACGTCACTAAATGATGTTACGTGACGTACCTGATGACGCAATTGAATATCAATTGCTAATGCGTAGGTCGATAACAGTTGTATAAATCGATGACGATTAAAGAGAATTTGATGACGTGTGAATTGATAGCTCATTATGAATGGTGCTAATCTTTATATTATTGATTAGTTAAGACGCTAATGACGTAATGACGGGTAATGAGAGATCGTAATGTAGAACTTCATGAGGCACTGGCAAATAACTGGACGGAATTGATTGGTTTTGTTTATTGGATAAAGAGGATCATGGTATACATTAAATCTGATATCTTTAATTTGGTGCAATGTTTAACAAAATTATTCTGAAATAGTTGGCTGTTGGATTGCTAAAGATCGAAAAGATCTTATAACAATTCTCGATCTTAAAAGAAAATAAATTCAAGATGGATCAAGTGTTTTTAACTTTAACTAAGAATTGATCTGTAGGTACTTTCTGTTTTTCGCTCACCTTAATTTTATTAATATGAATTTAATTAGATCCGGTTTACAATATGCGAGAACCGAGGAAAGAAAGATGAATAACTACACATGGACAAACAATTAAAAATAAATTGACCTAAAATGAAAAAAGAAAATCGAATAACATTTCGAAAGACGGCCTTTACAAAGAAAACAGGAACGAAATTAGACTATATTTTTGTCGACCTTATTATAAGTATAATATCGGACGTATGTCCATATGATATTTGAATCATAATACGGTATCCCCTTGTCCACCTCGCGTCACCCACGCATATTGACATAACAAACGCACACCTAGTAACAACGGTATAACGATGTTTGCCCTCTCTCCCCCGAGATATGACGTGACGTTTTACGGGAATTAAACTCCCTAGCCTCCCCTTTCATATCTTGTATTTTGTTGATTAAAATCTCGTTGAGAGGGCCTCAAAATTTCATTATTATAATGAATTATATTATAGATTCAGCTTTTTTTATATTATTATATTCTATTAATTTGAGTTATTTTTAGTATGACATTTGAGGTATAAGACCTTTTTTAAATCGACTTCAAAAAGGAGGTGGGTATCAATTCGTCTGTTCTTTTTTTAATATTAATTACTTCAGATCTTCGTACTGGATGAATCGATTTTTGTTGTATGTACGTGTCATTCGATCCCCTAAAGATTTCGTCAAATTTAGCGCAATAGTTTTTTTTATTATATTTGAAGTGTGTTTTTGTTGTACAATTCAATGTTAAAATAATTTCCCTTTTTCGTCACAAACTTATTGCGCCAACCAAAAATGGGTTATCGTGATTCTCGAATGGCGGTATAGGTTATGGCAGTAATCAATCTTGTTCCATTTCAGAACTATTTACTATCAACACAAATAATAATGAACCAACAAGGTATTGTATCGATAAATAATAAAAGCGAGTATAATTCACTTCCTGACCACCTGGTAATCAGTGGAACAATGGTACAAATTTCCGAACGGAATAAAAAATGATCTGTCAAACGGGGAGCTTTCCCGCCAATTTGGCGCGCGGCGGCAGTTCGCGCCCTCGCCACTTAGGGTTGGCATTTGGATGAATAAGCATTGTGTTGTTTTTTGTACTTTACTTGCATTTTGTTTTTTTTAAGCCATGTTGTACCTAATATAGCTTGCACTTGTTGACACAAATAGAACTAAGTTCTATTAATTTTATCTACAAAATTACCCCTTTCTACCGGTAGACAAATAAATATATTTTTTAGAATCAAATTAAAATGATACAAAAAAAATAATTCACGTAGTGTAATGACCCGTAGTGCACCTCTTATCTCAGATAATTAGGTTAACTCATGTACGTTGATACCGAAAAACCATAAAATGCACGTTGTACAATAGTAATTAAATTATTATTCCGATCAGCTTATCACCGTAGAATCAAGAAATCATATCATCATTACTCTCTATTACGTAAGTTTAATCTCATAAAGGTCTGGTTACCCTACTCCACGCCCTCGCACGAGATTAATAGGGCGCAGGGTGTTTCGACCGCTGTAACCATGGCAATAGGGTTGTCAATCTGTAGGTACGTTGGAGGGCTTCAAGGGGCGTCGAAATACCACATCTCAGGGGAAGCTTTATGTTATCTGGCAACACTGACATTAAGAGGTCGTGAAAGGTTAATTGACTTTTTATTATTGCTATTTTATTTTCTCGTTTTTATCTTATAGAGATTATGGTAATAAAAAATAAATCATTTTTTTGGAAAGAGGTTTAACGAATTTAAACTTTTTGTAGAATCAGAGAATAAAAAAGTACCTATGCGTTGACTGATTGAATGAAACTTGGACAGATGTCTCAAAGAAAAATCAAGAAAATGGCGTAGATTTCCACTTCATCATTTCAAATTCCAGTTCATCTTAAATTAATAGGCAATAACCTTGAAAATGTCCACTAAACCTACGAACAAGCCTCACAAGGCTAACGAGCACCCCACACAGAAGAAACAGAACAATATACCGGTTCAGATCACAGACCTCTCCATATTCGACAACTCTTACTCTTACATGAAGGAACGATTCGCCGAAGAAATGAAGAGGATTGACCAACAGATGACCAAGTTCAGGTAAACTTTATGCTATGAACATTACTGCCTACGATCTATTGACAAATCTTGAAGATATATTTTTGCAGGCGTGAAAGAGAGATGCCGCTTAACGCTCTGTAATGCGCTGTCTCGCTTGAATGACCTGCAATGATATTACTTTAAGAGTTAGTGTTTTCTCAGGTTTATAGTGCAAAATGAATTGAATACCTAAACCTCAATTGTTACCTAGCGTAAATAATGCTCCTTTCTTCTCTCTCTCTCACTTCTGCAGGGCCCGACAGGGTCCAAAATTGCTACTCATTTATCTCAGTTAGGAAAACCTTAACGAGTGCAAAAAATATTTTTGATCAGCCCAATTCTTCTGACAAATTAATAAATCGCTTACATATATTAAAAAAGTACGATTTTAATCGACTGCGAGAAAAGGAAAATCCATGGAAAATAAGCATTTTTACTACTACTAAATCTACTTCAATATCTATTAAATATTTTTACCTTCATCGGAAAAACGTACGAACGATCAACTAATATGAGTAACAGCGTCATCAACGAAATAAGGCTCTTACACTTTACAAGTGAGACTTTTAGCACATTTATTAACCTTGCCATCTATTTCCAGTACTGATCTAAGGCGGTTCTACGGTCAGTCGGCTGCCATGCCCTCCAGACACGAGATAGCGAACACTTGGGACACCCTCACCAACTCCCCTCTAGTCCAAGGCGAGGGTTCAGACAAGACCTTGAAACTACAGTTCGATGTCAGCCAATTTGATCCCACGGAGGTTTGTAACTAATTTAGACTCTAACATCCGAACTTAAAGTATACTTTACCATGATGGAGTTGCAGCCGAAAATTTTCCTCTACCAAATTAACTGTTAATTAGTAATCGATATTAGTCTCAATTATATTGTTGTCCTATTGCATAAGATCGTTTTTGGGCTTGGTTTTTCCGACTACGTAACGTATTTTACCACTGAGATAAAATTTTGCCCTGATTAGTACAAAAGTAAGTCACGACGGTTTAACGGGTGTCCGGCTTAGTAAGATAATAAATCAAAGTAATCTTCTAAAGAATTATATCGTTTGCAAATTAAAGATAACTTTCAATTCGTTAATCAATGATCAATTTATAAATATTTCGGTTGGTTTTACCTATAAATTGTCATTAAAACTAAGTTGCTTAAATACCAAAGCAATCAGTTATTGTACCTGTACCTGAACACAAAAGACAGTAGGATTGGCTTGGCTTCATACCGACCAATGTCTCTAGAATTATGATAAACACAAATAGAAGAAGAGTGGGGAGGTCCTAGCCCTAACAATAAAGCATTTTAGTTTAGAAATAATAACACCGAACCAGTAAAAACCTTTTTACTTTTCTCAGGTAAAAGTGAAGATCTTAAACGACTTGCTAGTAGTATCAGCGACGCACAGAGAAAAGTCAGAGGGAGCCACAATCTATCGCGAATACAACCGAGAGTTCACTTTGCCTCCTGGCACGGACCCTGATACCGTGGTATCTTCCCTATCTAGGGACGGAGTTCTCACTGTCCAGACTCCGTTAATACAGCCGCCTGTAAGCACTCTTCAGAAACCAAATTGATACCTATAAAATACTCCTTCTAAAGTAAGACTGTTTTTGGGAAGTGAGACGCCGTTATGCGAAGTGTAGTGCGCTGTCCTGCTTCAACAATGGAAATAATGACATAAGACCTACTTTAAGACCTAAACTGATATTCATGAGTTCGCAGACCAGAACTGTTTTTGTTGAAGTGAGATGCTGGCTATGCTCAGTGTAGTGTGCTGTCTTGTTTTTACAAAGTTGACAGTCTTACTTTAGGAGATACAAACCCAAAGTACAAAAGCAATAAGGAATATTATACAATAAACGAATAACAACAAAAAATTCATAAGATTTTTATTATTTTACCCTTGGAATCCAATTGAGTATTATTTTAAGGTTGTCGCGGAACCTTCTTTACAAATTCGTTTATTAACATTGTATAAAGGTTGAATAGGTCAGCTTTGTGAAGATTGGTCCCCAAAAATGCCGCAAAATGCCAAAGAGGCTGAATTACCAAAAAGTTTTAGACAAATATATAAAGATACAAAAACTCTTTAATTAACGATGAGAATAGTCAATTGCGAAGAACGAACTACAAGAAATCAATAAAAATTACAAAAACGTTAATTTTCAGATATCTCTCATGATATTCTCTCCAACACCAAACTGCAATTATCTTCCATCGACATTATAGTGGTTCGTTCGATGACGTTCGATGGCCTAATGTCATAGGTACATAATAACATGGCTCGCTAATGTCCTATACGGTGATAGCAGTGTATGACATCGCTGACGTGGCCGCGCCAGATAAACGGCGACCTGAAACACGCACACTAGCAAATTGTGATGAAATAGATTGGGGATACACTGGGGAATGGTATTGGGAAAATAATGGAGTTGTGACCGGAAAATTTGATGCTTTATGTACATGTATAGAGGACTTTCTTTCGTACAATTTTTTGATCTAGCCCGCTATTTTCCACAAATGGGTAAAGGCCTTCCTCAAAATTCTTCCACGATTATCTTGTTCATAGAATCGTAGAATTTTCTGGAGAATTTTTCAGTTTTGATTATCGACTAATTGTATGTCCTTTTCTTTTCTTATGTTTATATGCAGCTTTTAACAATCTCAAATATCCTATTTAGAAAAACGTAAAGAACTACTGGCACGATTATGTCGTGCCGATTCTTTAGTTTGCCTCCTAAAACATCGTTTACCTCTTTGAGATGTTGTTCAAATATAAAATTTAAAGTTTGATTTTTGTTCATTCACGCCCAAGGAGTGGTAGTGACACGAATTAAACATATGTCGCGAGGTTCAAACTGACGTGGATAATAGGCCTTTGCCCAACAGTACAACACCATAAGCTAGAAAATGGAACTCGCCATCGTAACCGTTTATAGTTTACTACTAAAAAAGGCTCTATTCTCTCTTCCATCCTAATAGTTAACAAAACTTTCCTGAACCTCCCAAAAGGCCCGGTACACTCCAAACTTTACGGGGTCACCTGCACATTCACACGCGAGCCTGTGTGCGTCCGTGTGGACGGGCGGCGTGTTGATGCGGCGCGTTGCCATGGCAACCGTGGCTTCCAAGAAGAACCAATGTGTACTGTAGCCTGATTGTTGCGGATAACTGTTTTTATGACTCGAATTTTGTTTCGGGAAGTTCATTTTACGAGCTTAATGCAATGCTGGATTAAGCCTTTTGGAAGTAGGTTAATCTCGAGCGAGGGAAATTTTAGTTAGGAACTACTAGGCGGCATGTAAAACTACGTTTTTTTATAAGCTTTTATTTCGTAAGAATTGTAACGAAAGTCTTGCTCTGTGTAATTTACAGTAAGACTTTCTATTGCTGTGCTCAAAGCAAGGACCTCTTTCAGATTAATGACAGAATGACATAATTTCATCTTATTTCCTAAAGTAAAAAAAAAACTTTTGAAAACCTATTTTTCCCCTAATTTCCTTAGGAAGCGTAACATTTACTGAATATTAATTGAGTAAACTAACATTTACTTGTAGACCAATTAAGTTTTGAAATACCTGCTCAAGCCTTATAACCTATTCGTCATCGCGATGTAGTCATAAAGTTACTGTGAATTGGCTTTAACTTATATTTAGACCCTAAGACCGCATTATTAGCGACATAATTGTTCTAGCAACTTTCTTTATGTGTTGATTGTGACATTATCTAATGAACAACTATATATAAAAATATATTGATAACAATTATTAATATAAAAGCTATGCACTTCTTCTGACGTGGTTCGGAAAAGTATATTGATCTGGTGTTGCCACTCGGTGTCAAAGGTCGGTTATAGAAGGAAAATGATTATCTCATTAAACAAAAATAAACTTATAAAATTTGAAACAGGTACTAGTAGGTTCATTTAAATGTATTTATTTATTGAGTGTAATATAGTTATACTTATATACTTTCCCTTTTTCCCGATCATTCCAAAAAATCATTACAATTATCAGTCACCTGTATGTAGTGGTTTCGGGCAGGGGTGCCACACGTCAGATTTACCTTTTGTTGTGCTGATAGCTTCCCGGCCCCTGCCATCACGACAGCATGCCATGGCGAATTGTGCAGGGAAAGTTAACGCACCCCATGAAATGGTAATTAACTAAACCGATATTATATTTATTACGCTCTGGTTGCATTTTATCATTTGGCCAAATGGTGTGTGAATATCTGAGTTTCATTTAATCGTAAAATTTTACCCGAAATCTGAGTAGTTTATGTTGCAGTTGTTTTATAATAAATAAAAAATATACACACAATGGAAGACTTCATGCCTATAACTATCTTTACTAGTCAATGATAAAATGATGAAAACACGAAAGTGACGGCGTACTATATGGCGTACCCCTCTCCTGAAGTACAATAAGACTCCTCCAACAGATCGGTATATCTTTTGTCATTTCATGATTATGCCATTTAGAATCTACTACATAAAAATAAGTCGGGTTTTCCTTCCTGACGCTATAACTCCAGAACGCACGACCGATTTCTACGGTTTTGGAAAGGCCTCAGGCTCCGTGAGGTTTATAGCAAAGAAAATTCAGGAAATTTTTCAACAGAAAAGCGAGAAAATAAAAAATAACTATAAGACTCCCTCTTGCCGAGTAATATTTCTACGATCGCTTACCTCAACAAAAAAGGCTCGAATGGGTGTATGGAGATGATAGGTCAATGTCACAAAAGGTGAAAGTGATTTATCGAGAAAAAATTATCTTCATACATTATTTCAAAAATAACCTCCAGAACCTGTATCTTAAGGCATCTTAATATGAATCTAGCTAATCTTCCTAAAACCCACACGTTACGTCAAACTACTGCATCCACCTACATACTTGTCTAGAAAACAAAATACCTCAATCCTAAGGTATTTACTAGCGATTGGTTTTGAAAGTGATTGCTAAGTAAATAATTAGGTGTTGTTACACCGACACTTTCACTTGAACACTTGTAAACTGGGCCGGGCACGTTCCTTGCATGGTAGATCAATTGTATGCTATTTGGTCCAGCGAGAAAACAAATGAACTGGTAGATAAGACTAGTACTAAGTAGTAGAAAAGTGTAAAATGAAAAAAAAATTGTGAAAGATTTAGAGTCGGAAACTCGGAAGTCAAGTTGTTAAGGGAAATTGCACTAAATAGGACCGTTGATCAAGATTTCAAGAGTCAATTGCAAAATATTTTTAATGTCCCCAGTATTCAGTAGCTAGTGGAACGATTTTCAAATTTATGGAAACACGATATAGAAAATTCACGATTCAAAGGGACATTTAAAAAAGTCGAGACACTTAATATATCACTCATTTTGAATTTCAAAATCGACAAACAAAGACTACCCTACATTGATTTCCTGACACCACCAATACTTAAAAATGACCCTCAGCAAAAAAGCAGAACACACATACAAAATCACCATGGCAACCCGCTGATTATAACAAGCGTCCCCCAAGGAAGGGTTCACACAGGAAATGAGGTTTTTATCCCTCCCTGTCCGGAAGTGGCGCGGTGAGCTTACGTGGGTGACTATCTCCTAATGGTCTCATGTGGAATTGGACTGACGAATGCAAAAATAATGTGATTAAAGTGGAGACAGGATTGGCTCTTAACGGAAAGAGTTTTAGACCAAGAATTGAGTGGGGAACGAAAATTTGTCGTGGCTTAATTATGGAACAATATGGGATTACAAGAAAGGGTCAGGGCGTATATTGCTGACGGAATTCTGACCCTAGAAGAAAGGACTAGAAAGATGAGGATGGATTAAGGAGGATCAAGAGATGGAGATGATAAGGATGTATCTAAGTTACGAATTATATATTTCGAATCCTAGCGAAACTTTACAAATAAAGCCGTCAATCAATCTAAACAGCGGTCAATTTCAATCGATAGCGAATCAATGTATATCGTACCAGATACAAATAAGACACCTTTTCATGAACAACTCACTCATTCTGAGCAATATTATTGTACCCATCTTCCTTGTTGAGACAATCGCACACGACTCCGTTTAAAAACAATCTCCGGTTAACCTTAAAATATCGCGAAGTTTTTCAATAGCAGCCATTTTGTATAACATGTGTACCTTATAATATATCGTTTGTTCTTGCTATGTTATTATTCCGACTCGTGGCTGAACCAAAACATTCGACGAAAGATCGTCTCAACTGATAATATTTTCATTTTCATAATGTGTTTATATATTGAGTTCGTACATACATTGTTTGTTATGTACTTTGTATTTTATGTAGGGTAGGAAGGAGGGGTATGTAAGATGTATAATTGTGTTGAGTATAATACCTATTGTATTGACACCTACGGTACAGTGTTGGGTTTTTCAGGAGGCTTTTGCTTTTAAATGTAAGAGATGCAACAGTGGAAGGTAGATACCGAAATGCATGGGGTATTTCGCCGTCTTGGTTATACTGAAACAGTAGTTTTAAAAATTTGGTGGAAAGACGCCTCGTCAAAGACTCTCCTTTTTTGCACTGATACATCAAATTACAATTATATTGTTGTAAGTATTTGTTGCATTCGAATACTTATGTAGATGCTATGAAAAGAACAGTCCCTGATTCTCTAGTCAAGGATTATTCCTACAATCACTTTAAATATTTGGAGGTGTCAGATCAAAGGTCTAAAATTAAAACGATGGGTATGTAATTCCCACATATTTGAGCGTTTTGCATCGGCTAGAGGTTTTGAATCCAAAAGCGAACGAAGAGTTGAAACAAATGTGTGTCAGATATATTCTTACCAAGGTGCAAGAAAGTCAATATAATTGACAAAGTAAAATGAATCCAATTTATAGTTGTATTTACAAAGCATCTTTCTTTACTAAATGGTCCTTCAGATTATAAAGCCGCAACGCCTATCAAGATTAACGATGAACATTAAACTTTTAAAATCTATAAATAAAGTAAATTCACACACTATAAACGGCGTGCAATTTCTCCACAAACAACCTTAAAACTTATTATAATAAATAAAGTAAAAGTCATGTTTAAAAAGGATATTTTTCTAGACAAGAATCGTAAGATTAACCTTAAACTCACCTTTATCGACAAGCCATAAGGTTGAAATTTCTACTAACTTTTTATTCTTAAAAATACGCTATCAACGCTTGCTATAAGCTCTTACTTAAACCATTATGCTTGTCGTTGTGAAAGTGAGACAACACTATACTCTTTATAGAGTGTCATCTTGCTTCCACAACAGCAACCTTCACCAACAATTCTTAATACCAGCAATGTTCGTAATAATTTAAATTACCCTTTCCCTAGCCAGGTGTAGTATACTGAAATCCAATAGATCCTCGATACATGCGCTTGCGCCGGTCACGATAAAGTAGTTTAAATAACCGCCAACGAAATTAACAATTTATATTCTGGGCAGGAGATAGTTGGTGTAAGGGTGCGCGGACATTGCTGTGTAACAAATGGCTAGTTGGTCGGTTATAGATGCTTAAGAAAATATTTGGTTTGAAAATGAAAAGCTTTATTCCATTATTTTACCTGTAATTTTTATATGTTGTAAAATAAGGCTTTATTAATAGAGTTTTTGAATCGCTGATCAAGGAATACATAATATTAAGTAAAAAAAACTAGAGCAAATACAGCAAACAAATACCTACCGACAACAATTTGAGGTTATATAATAAATCTTTTTTACTTCTTTAAAAAGTGTAGGTATTATAATGATTTATATACCATGAAGTTGAATTGAATATATTACAAATAGATATGATTACATTTAATATTATGTATATCTAACAAAGATTCTATTCATTCTCATCGTTTTCAAAGAAACCAAGCCTAAAAATGACGTGGTATCTTACAAGTTACATATGATAAATTAACTAAAGACGAATACAAAGTCTCAAACTCTCAATAACAATACTATCGACCGCAAGAGTTATGTTCAGTGCCGTATTTCCATAAGGCACTTTAGGCCAATGCCTAGGGGCCCACCACTATGACTAGGGGACCAGCATACCCGATGAAATAAAAATAAAAATTATAGGAGGCCCCCACTCCTTTGTTGCCCCATGGCCCCTAGATCCGGCCCTGGTTATGTTACTAAACTTATTTTTTTATTCAAAGAACTACGAACGCATCCCTTTGTTTCAGATATATAAACATAAGAATATAAAATACAGCTATTTAAATATCTGTACATCCTAAGTACTCTCCGAATAAAAAAACAAACAAACTTATTTTTCCATAGCAATTCCTCCACCACTCTAGTGTGCGCCTACCATATGAAAGTAAGTAGTATTAATTCGTGTGTAAAAAGTACATCGTGACACGTGAGGGTCTCTCCCCCGCGGCCGCCATTTTTTCTCAAAGGTGACGCGCAAGCGCACCTGTCGATACAGACCTGTGAACTTTTAGATAGGCCCTATATTTATTGTGAACGTAGCTCTTTGATATTTAATGCAATCATAACGTCTTGTTGTATTTCGATCGTTAAAAAAAACCAAACAATCTTCCTTTAAAAAAGTACAGATACCACATTTTAATTTTTACCATGTTTAGTTTCGAAAAAAACAAAACAAAACTCTCTTTTGCTATTACACTATTTTGTAGCAATTGGCTGCAGTTTGATTTGAAAGTCCCGACTTAGCTTCTCCTTGCTACAATATTACATTAACGCCAATTAATATCCTATCAATTTCTCCATACCATTTTTCTTCAAAAATCAGAAACTTTAGAAAACACAAGATTATTACTCTACTTGTTAACATTTTCGCCACCTCTATACCGTTCTTAAGTCCGTCTCAGTCGGCTGCGCACGCGCCTACAAAACATCCCTTTCTCAAGAGACAGTTGCGAAGGAAGCGACCGTTACTTGCGGGCGATTTATTGCCAATGAGGTCCGAACATTTTACTATTTTATGAAGACAAAAGTTAAATTAATAGTTTTAATACAGCTCATATTTATTGCGAATAAGGATGCTTGATTAATTGCTATTAATTTAGAACTTGGTAAGGTGAGGATAGTTGTTTTATGAAGCGAATATTGGCTTGGTTCTATGATACGAGTGTAGCTTATAGAATATATAAATACATACTCTATTTGTATAAACATACTACATATTTAAATAAAGCCAAGAGTTCAAAGAAGTTATTCTCTTGTATAAATACTAAAACCAGAACCTTTTGTAGAACTGTCTCAGTCTAGTGCACATGTCTACAAGGAACATCCTTTCTCAAAATGGTTGCGCAGGAGTCGGATACCCTTTCTCAATTCTATATGTATCAAGTCCGAAATATGCTAAAAATGCCTCTACAAGCTCCTGTAGCCAAGTTATATTTCTATAGCCGCAAGCGTTAATAAAATAATATCAAATGTATGGTAATGACATTTTGCATCTATCAATGACCTGACTTAGATCGGACATTTTCATACATTGCGATTTCTACCACCATTAACGAGTGGTAAAATGTCATGTGGCTGAAGAATCAGATAGCTTCGGTAAAAAATGAAAAAACTTCGTTGAAATACCAAAATACCTTACAACTTCAATACTCACATAGATAAAATGCAACAATAAATTTTATTGGAAAGTTGTTCCACTTGACCGGCCATTATTCAGTTTTAAAAAGAAGGCCAGCGATTAAGTATTGATACGATCAAAACATAACTTGTAAGTACAAATTTTAATGTAGCACTTGTTAAAAATGATTATTGGACTTGGCTATCAATAAGCGAGGTAGATGAATTGTGGTGAACTTTGGACTTATATGGAGTGATGGAACTTGGTCGATAAAGTTTAAGAACATCTCTCTAATTCAGGTTAAAATATCAAAATGTTTATTATTTGTAAATATTGTTTTGGCGGTTTTGTATGCATAAATTTCACTTATTATCAGACAATAATTTATACCGAGATGATGACGATTTGTAAAATAAAACTGTAACAACAGGCTGTCACTGCCTTGTGCCCGACTATTTTGCGAGTTAATATTTTTGCCATAATTTTAAATTTTCTCTAATTTTCACATTAACTCAACTCAACTCAACAAGCGAGCTAACGTGATGTTTGACAGCATTTTCTTTGTTCAATCTTTACTCGATTTTGTAGATATTAAGGAAAAGCAGCCTAAAAAAATCTAGATGCTAAATTTCCTTAACAAGAACACTTCCCGATTTGTCATCTTCCATGTTAAAAAATTATAATAGTATGAATCAACCTACAAGTAGATGATACAGTATGCAGGTTGTATACACTTAGTTGGTTCGTTGGCATAAAACTTTTTGCTCTCGCCGTAATATCGGAGCTTTTGCGCAGTGTGCAGTAACAAAGAAACAATAGGTGACCTTGAACCTGATCTCCACGACCTGATCTTATAGCTGAGTCATTAACATTTTTAATGTAATCGGATAAAGAATATTTGCACTACTTTACGGCATTGAAAATTTGCAGAGTTTGTTATGACAGATATAAAATTTGCGTTTTTCTTCCCCTAACATTCACAATTTATTCTTATTTTAAAGACTCATTTTTAAGCTAAGTATTAATACTAAAAACCATTGTAAACTGAATTGATAATCATGTGCGGGCAACAATAATGAGTCGAACGAAGAGTCTTAAGAGTCTTCAGTTTAAAAAATACATAGTTTAATGCAAACGTTTTAGGTCGTTTTAAAATCTGCTATATTCGTAAATCAATGATGGAAACTTATAAACTATCAGTTAGCTAACTAATCAGTTACTTGAAATCTTACCACATTGTAATTTTATGTATCTACAAACCCGTATTGAAGCAACACCACCTAAATTACACCCTAATTACAACAAACAAAAACGAAAACAATAAAAGAATCTCGCTAACCCGCCATTGGTTCTCAATTCAAAAATAAAAACGAACATTCGAACTTGGAAGCTTTCGGATAAAATATCTCTGTTGCGTCTTCAAGCGAGACGATCCTGCGGACATTTGGAGAGAGAGATAGCTATACGTTAATCAACGGGAGTGAGGGAGATAGGTGCTGCGCATCTCGGCGGGATGCCAGAACGGCAACGTCGCGTCCACCAATCGACGGACGCACATCTTGTTTGTTTTCCAATTTCATTTTTTTTCTGTTTTAGCTACCGAGGCATTGGAATAACGTGGATGGGTATCGATTTTATATTTGCTCGGCGATGTTGCGTTTTGGCTTGTGTTAAGTAAATAAATGCAGCTTTATTTAAATAAATATTTTGGATGTAGGTAAGTAAAACAATGTTGAACAGTAAAACTCGAAAATACAAATATACCTTAGGTATGAAATAGGAATCAATGAGAATTGAATATTAAATAGGAATCAACAAGAATACGAAAATTATTCATTTAAAAAAAATAATTAAGTAGTCATAATAAATACTCCTTTTTACCTAAAAAACATTAATCAAACTCTTTATTTTTTTAAACTCATTATCATACATGGAAATGCCTATACGGCCTACAACGTTCCACATTCAAATATTTGCTTAATAATGCCAAGTATGAATACGTGGCACAACAAAAACAAAATTAATCGCCAACAGAACGAGAGATAACGAAATAAATACACAATTTCACGAAATAATAACAAAAAATTATGCCGACACGACGATCGCGTGACGAAACGCAACGCGGAATAAAAAGGCAGACGCTAAAATATATTTCACTCGACCTTTCCCGCTATTTTGGTCGTACGTCGAAATATATAAAAAAATGCTCAAATAATTTAAAAAGAAAAAATACATATTTAATTATTTAATTTTCGAAATATACGCCAATAACGGACCGATAAAAAAGAAAATTGTTTAAAGTGTATTTTTAACCTGAATTTCGAATCTAACACTTGATTTTAGTTAGAACACCACCTCTACTTTATTCTGCTTAATGAGCTTTTAACTGTGTGTTTTAAAGAACTTCGGATATGCAAGCAAAAAATATGGTGACTCACCCACACTACTTTTCTTCCTTTTTTGTGTGAGAAGAGGCCTTAGGCTAAATGGAATTTCAGACCCATTGCATTTTATACAAATGCTCAAATCCTGACCAGTCGTATTTAAATCGATTTTTAATCTTGTCCTTTCTATTTTAAGAACCTAACCTATACTTACCTATACCTTACTACAGTAATCGTAACAATTAAATTAAATGCAACAAACAAACGAACAACAAAACAAGCCCTCCTCATATCACTTACTACTTACACATAAAAAAGTAATGGTGTTAATTAAAATATGGGTTAACTATCTGCATAATGTTTGACAGGAAAAGAAAATGGCGGCGACGATTAAATTAAGAAACGTTATTAAGACCCTTCGTAAACGGAGCAACGAAAACCTTTTCTTGATTTTACACTTGTGAGAAAAAACGAAACTCATGAAGTGATATTATAGTGTAAGTGTCTGTGTATCTTTACGTTTCATTTAAATTTGGAAAAGTCATACTTAACAAAGTTATGACTGTTTGGGCTTAGACCCCTTGCCTTTACCATGAAGAGTTAAAAATATGGAAAAGTCAGATTGACAGCTAAGGGCGAACTTTTGCCGCGACTTAAGAAAAGTTTGTTTATCCAAGTGTTGTTAGACAGTAAAGTCGTCTGTTTTGAGAGACTAGTGTCACCACATGTAAAAATGGACTAAATAAACGAAATTTAAATACATGGCTGCAATAAAATTAACAATTAATGTGGGATCTTTAATTAATTTGTTTTGGTTCATTTGCATTCGAATAACTGAGATAATAATCATTTGTAGAATTAACTTTTTTGTTTCTTGATAAAATACACACCTGCATAGATAAAGGTATCATATTTACAAAATATAGAAAACATGTTTCGGAAAAAGCCCTGAATTACTTTATCATTTTTATGAATCGAAACAAAAGATTATATTAAAAAAAAATTATCAATTAGTAACAATTTTTAACAACGAAGCGATTTTATAAGTCAGTCACATTTTTCACCAGTATTTAACAGCAAAAGCTCTGATGGGCCAAGTCGACCGCCATCTTGAAAAGACTATTGGAAAGGTGAAAGCGTGACAGCGCATAACACCTCGTAGGCGACATCTCGCTCGCACATCAATGATATTGCTTTAAGAGGTTAAAATCAGATCTCAGATATAAATATGACTTTAGTATACTATATAAACATAAATATATGAGTCTGTAACCTGTCTTGACCATAAAGCTGTGGGTTGACCCTCGGAGTCAGCCAAGCGAAGCGGACTCATCTCGGCGCGGATCCTAAGACAATAAGAGGCATTATTCCCTCTTGTTAGCTTTCGTATGTATAATACAAAGAAATATTATAAGAGGTTAGTAGCATCAATTTAAGATGATTTCGATTATATTTTGAAGAGAATTTGGAAGTTTGAAGAATAAGTAAGACAATATGCATTCGACCCGTACAGTAACAGTAACAACGGTACAAATATTAATAGACGAGTAAATCCTAGGGACCACAACAACTGAATAAGGTATTTGACTAATTCTAATATATATTCTATCTTTAGCCCGTCTGACATATTTACAAAAAATAATGAACACGTATTTTTCATGTTATCATTATCAAAAAAATAAAGCTTTTAAGGTCTTGAGATGCATAATAGGGGGGCTAGTAACATCGCTTGCTAGTAAAAAGAGTACTGGTAAGTGATGTGATACAAGACTTTATTTCACTATACCCCTTCAATAAAAAATACGTATCTGATATTTTTTCGCAAACCTATCTGGCGGACCAAACAGTTTTTTGTTCCCTATTCTGGTCCTTCCCAACCTTGTTCAATAACTAACGAACTAGACCTTATAAACCAGCGGACCGTGTCCGTGATATCTCCCTCGGCTCCCAGGCCGAAGCTATTAAGTCCTGGCCTTGAAGTCGCAAATTGCGGGAGCAGGCACCAGTCGAGAGAAAAACCTGGCATTACTACGTATTTGTGACATCGCTCTATTATTGTTCGGTGTAAAAGCAATTTGTGGAGCTCTCTCTATGTTATTAGGACCACTTTTAATGCTATTTAGGACTTAGCTTACTACTCTATAGCCCAGGCAAAATGTTTCATGGTCTAATGATTATTTGAGGAGAAATTTTACGTTTGTTCAAGGAATAGTGTTCTTAATGTCTTTTTAGGTTTTACTTGAATTTTCTATAGGTGAATTTCTTAGTAGAAATGTAAACATATCTGTTTTTCTTTATATCAGCCTGTTTTGATTAAAAGTAGTTTTAAATAATGTCCCCTCGCTAAGCGATCTCCTAGAGTTACACACTATTTTAGTTATTGACTTTACTTGAAACTTAACTGTCATGTCCTTGATGGCGAACACCCGCACATTTTAGCTAATTATTAAAGAAATCATTGTGAAATATTACGATACTGCAAATCAGATGCCAAATACACATTAACATATTGTTGTTAAAAAGAATAAGGAAAAAGAAGAAATCATCAAAGTTGATTTGTTATTTTATGTAAGACTTAGAAGAGACAAAAATAGTCGAAAAGATGCTTCAGGATAATTTCGATTCATCCTTCAAGTAGAGAATCATAAAACTGATTAGATAAAGCTATTGCTTTTCAGCAATAAACCTAAATTCTTGCCTATTTCTCGCATAAATCAGTATCAGATGCTGTGCAACGCAAGACTTATCTAGCCTGCATCGGCTTAAATGTATGCTATGTGCTATCGAACGCGTTCGAGCGACAAATTCTCGTAATATTGTTGGAGATGGATGGATAGAGGCTTACAAAGACTGTATAGATATAAAAATTATAATTTAATATACTTAAAGGAAAAGGCAGCTTCTTAACAATTTTTAGCAAAGACGTCCAAATTATGTTTTGAAGATGGTCACTATTACACTTTGACAGCTTAGCAAATATACATAGTTCATCATCATCATAATCCTAGCCTTTTTTCCCATCTATGTTGGGGTCGGCTTTCAAATATATCTTAGCAAGTACAGTTATTGTTAAATAAAAAAATAGGTACAATGACACTGTCTTAAGTAAAATGTGTTGTGAAAATTATGTTGCCGATCGGTGCTTGACAAAAATAGTAATCTAGAACAATTAACAATTTTGACAATGATATGAATCAAACGTTTGGCAATGACATTTCTTTTTATATACGTCACTTAAACTTGTAAATAAGAACGAAGCAATCAATAACCGAACATCAACGATCATAGAACGTCAGTTGTTTCTCGAAAGAGTCTGCCCGATCTCAAGCGTAACGGCGTAAAAAAACCGAAGTCGAAATAGCTATTTCTTCTCACTGCCCTTTAGAAGTCTCCAATCTACACCTGCCTAGCTGCTAACATTATTTATTCAGATAGAAACTGCTCCCAGTTCTCACGAACAACTCATGTATATAGTAAAAAGGTTACCATCATCCTCCCAGGGACAACTGTAATAACAAAAGAAATTAAACCTTCTGAGTTTGGTATATGGTTGGTTTTTGTTCAATAAGTTGTTTGGTGGTTGAGACGTTCTGTTGGTGTATTTTAGGTAATTTATTTCATTAGGAGAAGGCAGGATACGTGTCCCTCGATGTCTTCACGGGCCAGTGGCTCTGCTGGTCTGAGCATGTCGAGACCGGAGGAAAAAACAAGTTAGGCCAGGAGCCAGGGGCATGGCTTAAGACTTATCGACTTTGTTCTTGATCATGGTTATTGCAAAATATTATGGCTAATTTTGAAAATTATTCAAACTGAGGTAAGGTTACAAAGATTTGAACGCAAAATTTGTAGAAACGTGATTGCATAATTCGATACAATTAACAAAAAATAGGTACTATTAAATTAATTTTATGCGTGACCTAAAAATGATAGAGTGCAAAAATAAGCAATACTACTTTAATTCATTTTATTCATATAAATTAGATCTTTAATGAACTCTAAAAATAAGTACTCTCAACGAAAATTCTCATGACCTAAAATACACATTGGATAACGTACAAAAAAACCTTAGCTCCTTGCCTATATAGCCCCCACATCTTAGTTTATATATGCGAAACCGCCTCGGCAACCATTAACGTGGAATGGAAGAAACAAGACATTTTATCTTTTAACTTATTTCCGTTGGCATATATTACTGATGACAATATATAACTATAAAACGTCCATGTTTAAATTTCGGTGAAGCCATCAACCGTAATTGCGCGGTTTTATTTTCATTTTCTTTGTTGTTGTTTTTTTTTAAGCAAAGGTGTAACGCTAATGCCACGTTATTGGTGGAACATTTATTTAATTTATGGAATTTATATACGTAAATACTCTATGGTAATATTACTTGTTCTTTTTTTAATTTTAAGTTTTGTTGTACTTGTAAATGTGAAATTAAGCATTTTTATGTGAATATTTGATGAGTCGTAATTTCGTTTTTTAAATTTACTTAAAAACTTACTTATATTTATAGGAAAGTAAGCTACTTCGCATATTTTTAGGGATGGTATGGTTTTCATTATAATAAAGGTGTTTGTTGTTGCACCTGTAATAATTGTAGGTACATACTAAAACCTCTGCAGCAGTCTCAAACTAAATTAAGTCAGTATGTATTTAAGTTAAGTAAATCTTACGATTAATTACAAAAGGAGAGAAAGATTTATAATTATGTATATTTGAAAGACATCACCCTTATTATGATCAAATTGACTTAAAAACAAATAAACTATATTATAAATCGTAAAAACAGAATTTTACCGCATTTTACAATTTTTTAACAATTAGTTTAAAACAATCGGCGCCATGTCGCCATCTTATTCATTACACTAAAGTATTTGACAATCGGAGGCACTTAGCATGCAGTGCGCATGCGCGGTCATCTCTCGAGCGTACCTTTTTAATTCTATTAGGACAATGACAGCAGCTTGAATGCCATGATCGTAAATTTGGATGTATAAAGATAAACCTTATTGTTTTGTTATACTAACATATCTATGTTGTGAATGTTTTCTTATATATCCATGATCGTGTAGAATTTAATAATTAACTAAATTTAATTTAGATATATTATCTTCCGTGGATCTAGCGTTGATCTCAACTTAGCTTTAAATACTTTTGTAAGCGGTAGAGGAAAAAGTTACAATATCGTGAACGGTTGTAAAAAAAAATTAGTTAAATTTCAAATAGTTGACTTTTTAACTTTGGGACATATTCGAAATAGTCGAATGCATATGTCCTGGGGGACCTAGAACCTTCTAGCTGTAAGATATTATTTGAATACAACGGTCATCACATCCATAAAATCGATTACAAAACCAAAGATGACAAGTCACCAAATCCACATTCGTCAGTCGATCGATTAGCATTCGTACCACGAGCGATGATCTCTCGATACGCAGAATCCGAATACAATAGTGGCCGGTGAAATCGATGGCTGTCCTTATTTTGTAGAAACCTCCTGTTATTAGTTATGTATGTGGCACTCACGATTTTTTCATCCATACCGCTTTTGGTACGTGACGTACCGCGGAGTTAAATAATTTTTGAACGTACGTATTTTGAATTAGCAAGCTAGATATGGTCATAGTAAAAAGTAACTCGTTTTCCTTTCTTTTGTTCCATTATAAGTTTTTACTTAAGGCCTGAAGCTTTCAGTAAGGCAAAGGAAATAAAAGTAAGTATAAATCGTCTAATAACTTTCATGTAAGTATATAATATAAATGTATAGCAACATTCATTTCTTCGAATACCATAAAATGGTAATTTAGTTTTTCCAATTTGTCATTCCAAATTTACCTTTTTTAAATGTTGTCATTGGCCAACACTAACCGTGAAAAGCCAGAAAAAAAAAGTTTGCTTACTTATTTGAATTCCAAAAAAAGAACCTTTGTTCGGAAAAATAGGTCTTCTACTTCTATAATATATGTAAAAAATACTCATATGGAGGTCCAAATATTTTCATCACATGCATAACAATATCAAGATTTTACAGGCCTTCTACGAATCATGCGTCAATCCTTTGTCGTAAAATTGTGAAACTATCGTTAAGAAGTACTCCATCGGTCTTACATCAAGGTTTAAATGGAAAGCTGTGGTCGCTTTGACAGCTTTTAAGAATTGTATGTCACTGGAATTTCCCGATTTTTTCCTTTTCTTTTTTTCTTTTAAGACCTATGATTCAGTCTTGCAATAAATTAAGTACTGATATGAAAAGGCAAAATATGGTTTGGCATAAAGTTTTCGTTTCACTTTTAACGCGCTTTGACATAATATAAAGGCTATGTTGGTTTGGGCAATTTGTTATAATGCCACCAATATTTATGATATGATGATATACATATTCTCATCGTCACCTTTTAACTCTATAATAAAAGTTTCCAAATCCATTGTATGTAAGATAACTTGAAGCAGTTATTGAATAAAGCAGTAATTAACTGTTATTTTTTTAAATAAGTGGAGGTGTAACTATTAAGTGTTTATCATTTAATCCTTACACTTCCACACAAAGAATATTATAATTTCCCTAAATATATAAATAATGCTATTCTGATGAGTAAGCTATACCCAAAACTGTAAAGTTTCATCGAAATCCAGTCCAAAAAATACCCCTTATTTAGTGACATAATATTTTATTAATTTCGAGTATCATAATACGTCGAACGTCAAAGCATTGTGTCAGCAAACCTGACGCTCTACCACTTAGCGTTAGATGGTTGTGGGTGTGAAAGAGAGACGCAACTACACGCCATGTAGAGCGCTGTCTCGTTTCCACACCAACAACATTCTTACTATAAAAGGTCTGGTAGAAGCCTGCAAGGAAAACAAACATCACTACAATCTTTCATACTATATAAGGTGGAAGGTGGTTAACAACATATTTTGATATTATATAAAAACAAGCAATTTATTTAAACAATTGTTATGTTATACATGTATTGTAATAACAAATAAACATTTCTAAGAATAAAGTTCGTTAACCAGATCATAACATAATGTGTAGGTTTTTCCTCAAGCCGGGAGATGGCGGTGATCTGAATGCGCGGTCGATGCGCGCGCATGTCGGCATGCGCCTGCGCATCTCATTATAAGGATCCCAGCGAGATGCTTCTGAATTATGTATCCCTTTTTATCTTTATATATTCTTTGTGATAATTAATTGTGATGGGAAGCCACCCGTGCAGGGTTTAATGTAATTTGTAAACATGGCTTGTAGCTTGCATGATTGAAACCTGTCGCTTGTGTGAACGTATTTATTGGGTTACCTTTTAGTACAATTGGTACGAATCTCTATCATGTCCCTGATGATAATTACCGCTAAATTATATGTACATGACATCATGCTTTGCATTTTGTTGATACATGTTTTGGCTATCAGTCACATGGCTGATACTGGGCACCTGCATACATTTTAGCGGTCCAATAATAATTCACTTTTGTAAAATGTCACTTTCCCAAGGTTAGCTTAGGAAGACTGGGTGCTTTCGCGTCAGTGTGAACAGCGTGTCCGCTCGGCCCACATCTTAAAGAGACGGAGAAGCAGTCCAGTAATTCAGCCGGTAGGAGACCGGCATACCCCTCCGCCTTCCACAGGGCGAAGGAAGTCCATGAGTTTTTCGATGGTTAAGATGAAAGACTAGTTGTTTAACACTATAAAAGTACAAAATATTTTCCACACAAAAAAGCCTTCTGAAAACGTGCCTTAGTAAGTATTATAAAACCTTAAAACATATTAAAGTAAATATACTACAGTTTTTTATTCAACTCAGGTGTATTCCGATAATTTGTGAATTTTATTTGTTTATTGGCCTCTTGACACACCGTGCGAAACTTGTTTTTTTTTGTATCTCGCTTACGAGAATCAAGCACCTAATGTTATTTACAACAAAAATTTACAAATTCCTGTTACTCTGCGCAAGGAAATACGATTTACAAACATGTTATGTGTTTTGAATTAATAAATTAGTATTTTTTGTGGTAATTTGATAATTACTTTGTCTTACTAACTTAAATACATATAGTAAAACGGGGTGAATTAACCACCTCAAGCAAACTTCTTGAGAAACAAGGTCTCGCAGTCAAACCGTTAAAACGGTTTTGTGATGCATTTAATTTAGTGATTAATGTTATATGAAAGAAATTTTAATAATGACTTTTTAACTAAACTGAACTATAGTAGCAGAATTGATTTTGTTGATTCTTTTATTGGATTAACGTCAAATAGCTGTCATTACCCATAAAAAAATCATCAACTACTTTCTCTTTTTATTTGAAGATGGTTGCATGTTGTGCTGTTGTTAATTTTTTTCTCAAAATTTGTAACCACTTCACAATTATGATCTGTCGGCCAGTCTGCTTCAACGTCTTACTTTTCCAAGCCCAAACGACTCGTAGTATACTGAAAACTGACCACCAATCCACGTAACGACCGCAGAGAGCGCGGATACTGCATTGTCACCTTTCATATCTGCCAAAACACCATTGACTTCTACTATCCTACCTTTTTAGTCATAAGGTTGAAGTCTAGGTGATACTAATAAGTGTGCTCCTCTTACAGGATAGCAGGGTATAGTCCGGGCATGCTAAGAATGTGTCAGTGTCGAGTTCATCCATTGATAACGGCGGAGATGTCACAATGCAGCATTATGTGATACCGGGAATCAATGTTTACGATAACGGCTGTTCCGCACTACACCCGAGAATACACCCTATTTTTGTAAAAAGTAAAGACAGTTTTCAGTGGGTTTGATATATGGTAACGAGATTTTAAAAATGTGATGTGTTTGTTTGATTTTTATTTATATATCTGGTTGTTCTTCAAAAACACACACAACAACAAAGACAAAATTTTTAATAGAATCTTGATTACAAACATTTAGTAAGTAATTAACAAACAAAAATATTAGAATAATGTATGCTTGGTAAAAAGAAGTCTGTTGTAATTTTTTTCTAAAGATCTGTAATTTAAAACTTCATATTATTATCATTACAGGTGTGTGATATAAAACATCTGAAAGTGAATAGGTATCTTCTCAACAACGGCTTGCACAAACAGCGATGCTGCCAACAACTATGAGTAAACTAACTAACAATAAGTTGTGCAAGAATTAATTAGTGGTATGCGACGTGACCAGCATGGCCGCCGTCCTGGACGCGTTCCAGTTTTTATCTCTTGTAACTTGGCTTCAGATCTAAGTGCTTATACCATGCAGTGTGAAAATCCATACTAATACTTGTATTAGAAAGTTATTGTGTCTGTATGTTCTTTGTTCAAGCTTTCACTGCCAGACTGCAACCCTTTTGTTGGTAAGGCTGGGGAATGGACTCATGGACACCCATGGGCGAGGAAACGGGTAGTGTCAGACACTTACTGACTAAACCTGAACCGCTGCGCTACTTCATCCGCGTTCTTGTGTCGGTATATGGCAATGCGTTGCAATTGTTCATACTATCTGCTACTACTTCACTGCAACCCTGTTCTGATTTTCTTGAAACTTAGTATGAATCAGGCCTGAACTTCAAGCAAGGATAAACCAACAGAAATTTGACTCGATTACCGATATTTTTTTAAACAATTATACCGGCAATATAGTCAATAATTCAATAAATGGTGTACAAATAAGATATTTTAAAGTCAATTTGTCAGTAAACAGTGGCGGGCAAATAAGTTTTTGTTTATCCCACGTTTCTGTACACTCACTTTCTTGTTTTAATTTTTATTACAACAGATTAGTGTAGTAAAGAATACTATTTTATTATCCCTCAGCTTGTATTCAACAGACACAAGTAGAACACATCCATCGTCTCTTGGGAACGGGTTTTAAATAAATCTCGTGAGCCAATATTGGTTTTGACGCCGGCGATCGATCTACTATCAATACTCTGTTATCTGAAGCCTAACGTCTGTAGGATTGTGTTGACGCCATCTTAACACTAATCTTATATCCTGTTAAACTGTATTGTCATTTGAAGATTGGAAGAAGTTTAAATCTTTGTTATGCCTGAAATAATAAAGTTAGAAAGGAAACAAGAGGTCGAGAGTATGAGAATTAAAATGATTGCTCTCTTTTCAAAGATTTCAAGCAACAAAAAATATGCAATGAAAGTTTATTTTTATTCCTTTAAACAGCTCTCTATTAAGCAGAATTATACGCATTTACTTTATGCTTTATGATCTAGAGGATCAAAATATTGTTACATTGCATTATAGAAAAAAACTTCAAATATAGAGTAATGACATTTCGTTTTGACAAGTGACGTGACTTTGAATTGTCAGTTTAATACATTTCAGCTAGAGTTAGCGTTCGGATTTAGAATTGTCTATAGGTAGATCTTTGGGGCTACGTCTTGATTCTTCTATGTGATCAAAACACGTACCTATAGAATAAGTCTAGACACAGATAATACGAGTTATCGGAACAAAAATTAATCTGAACACATTATCATTTATCTTTAATCTCAATACCGAATTAAGGTCGAAAATGAGGTCATTCAACTAAAATACAATAATAAACTGTAACGAAAACAACGTGAATTAACCTTATGACACAGTGGCTGAATAACGACGAAAACAATGTTTTGTTGAAAACAAAAAGTTTGTACAAAAAGTTGTCGACTTTGTTCGTGAAAGGTACATTACAACAGTTCAGTATTCATTTTCTAGATTAAAATATGGATACGGATACTAAGGGTTTCGACGATATTTATTTCAAAAGCTTTCTAACATCCTAGCTGTTGCCCGCGACTTCGTCCGCGTGGTTAGAAGATATAAGTTATAATTTATATCTGCTCTGTTTTTTCCACATTTTCCATTGTATCTTCGCTCCTATTAGTCGCAGCGTGATGATATATATCCTAAAACCTTCCTCGATTCAACACAAAAAGATTTTTCAATTGGAACCAGTAGTTCCTGAGATTAGCCCGTTCAAACAAACAAACTCTTCAGCTTTATATATAAGTATAGATTCAACACGATTTCTGTTTTGGTTGTGTTTTGTTTGGTTAAGTGAAAATATGATGTAGGAATTTGTGAAACACAAGTCTATTATAATATTGCACGAATTTAAAAGTTTGATTGGCCACTACGATGAAGAAACATGATTCATTTAATTCAATTCGTATGGATCACTAAGCCAAACCCAAAGTAAGCGACGTGTATCGGGTTCGATCCCCGCGTAGGACAAGCTTTTTTGTGATACACAAACGCTTGCCGTGATTCTGGGCGCATGTGCCTTGAATGTTTATAAAACCACCCGCAACACAAGGATTCAATTCTTTACTTTGGACATCATCATGGAACGTGACATAACGAATAAAAACCATATACTTACAAAACTTTTGCAAACCAATTCAAGCCATCGTCCCATACGTTTCGCTTCACCATAAATCGTTTTATGCCTTCATGTGTAGTCGATTTTATCGCGTTTCCGAGTACCGACATCTCACAACTCATCATTCTGATCACAGCGCTTGACCGGCCGATCTTCACACTTCGGAATTTTAACACTCAAGATGACTCCTAAACGTATGTAATTCCACTTGTATGTAGATGAAGTAATTTCTAAAACGTACTTCGAAATGGAGGCTGTGTTGTCGACATGTGCATTAATATGTTTAGGTAATAGGCAAGGTATTGAAGATAAAAAATAATAAAAGATACCGTCTAAGTGCAAATCAGACTCCCGAAATTTTGTCTCGTAAAAGTAGCGAGAAGATTTTCCTTTGATATTTTTTTAAAGGTCCGACCGCTTTCGAATAAATTCTACCGGTATTTAACCTAAAATGAAAATAGGAAAAAAAATGTCAAAACAACGTCCTCTTTTTTGAAATGGGTTGAAAAAGTATAAACGTTGTATAATAACGATGCTGCTGTACACGGCATTAAGTGAGATTTTGGACCCATAGTCACAACACTAGGTTCTTTGAAAGCCTCTTAGACTCCGTAAATTATAGATTACAGCATCATGAATTTTCCCATTTAATAGACTAAGTAGGAACGACTTATGTCTCGTTGGAGACAGGTGGCAATACACCGGTCGCGCTGGATAACATATGGAGAGCCTATAGCTGTCCAATGCTGGACAGCATTGGATTATTTTCTTAATATTCATACTACATAATTTTCTCTAAAAGATGTTTAATAAATACGGGGATTAACCTCAGTATAAACCATTCATATGAAATAGCACTTACTTTATCTAATCTAAATCTTATTGTAATCTATTTTTTATTCAGTTGTCTGCACTGAGTACATGCGACCTTAATTAGATAACGCCGATGGTTTAAAGGTTGGTCTAGAAACTGTGACTGTGGAAATAGAAAAATAAGATACTAAGGGTCGCAAATATGCATTTGTAATTGCAAGCTGTTGAGAAAATACTATAGATTAAAATAAAGAAAATAACTCCCAACAGTTTTAAAGGAGACAGCCGCCATGATTTACCTAACTGTGTATCACCGCTTCCTTCCCAACAAAAAACTTACCAGTAGCACATCGTTTTTCATAAGATTTTTTGCAATAATTTTACACTAAACATTAACTGAAATACTGCTTATAGCTTTGTAATATGGCTAAGGCCAACAGTGATCGAACCCGAGTGTATATTAAAATAAAAGATTTTAACAAAAACAAACTAAAAACCAAACACATCTCAACGAAAGGAAGTAAAAAAATCCGTGTGCGCGGAAGCGGCGGCCATTGGCTCCGTACGCTGTGCCCATATTGATGGCGCTCCTGCTGATGCTAATGATCTGCGTGCGTCGTGAGAGGAGGCATTTGCATGCTGCGTGACTCGGGAGCTCAGGGGGACGAGATTATGATGGCTGAGGATGGAGTACGTGGATACTTCTAATCTAACTTCACAAGTTGAATATCTCCACTCAAATATTGACATTTGATACAAACGCAAGCATAAACGAACATATGAAGCTACAGTAAAAGTGCAGTATAGAAGATAGTTGTGGCTTAACGAAGACATGGTGTTTGGGTTACAAAAAGATGAGAAGACAATGCAAGAAGCCCAGTGTTCCCCATTGCCGGGAAAAGGCCTCCTTCAAATCATTGAACTCTCTATACGCGGTAAGCATTAAAAATGATTAAAGTAAAGTCCAAATTTCAAAATTACTATTATTTAAATATTTACTTTAGGTAATGATCTTGTGTTTCTTTATTATTACATCAAATATTGTTCACATACCACCTTTGAATTCGAATTTTCAAGATACGATACTTTTTTTTAAATAATCCATGTCATTATCAGGTGTTCAAAAGATTCCTGATTTGAGTCCTCATTTGCGTTTTAATCATCTTTCATCTTTCTTTAAAGTACATTTTAAACGAACCATCGAAAGACAGCGACAACTATAATTTCTAAAACAACGTGCCTGTTATGAGATAGTATTCCCTTGGATACTAAAATTATCGTATGACAAAGAACTTGCCCTTGTTAATGTGGACATTAAGTAATGAGAAGATGAAGATACAATAACGGCATTATTTCTGATTAAGCAGCTATTCATGTCTATGCGGATTTCTCCTAAAGTAAAAAAAAGTAATTCTAAAAGTAGGAAAAGAAACTCAAATTATCAATTTCTCACATCAAAAATCATGTATCCGACTGACAGACTATCCATCTAATTTGATAATAGAAATCACTTTCTTCATATCAACGAAATAGGTTTCAACTGAAAAATCGAGGACAATCATTGGAATTTTCTTACCGTACTTCGCCCATTCATACAGACTCGTCAAGTACCTACATAGCATGGCTTCGAGGAAGCGTTGGCGACGGGAGCTGAATCCAAAACACTCTTCTTACATAGCCCAGTCTTACCAGACCTCCCCTGACCCCCGCAAGCAGCTCCAACAGCTAAAACTCAGACGAAAGTCGCGGTAAACCAGTTAATTCAACAGGTCTTGTTAAAATGGTGCGTGATAGACCAAGTGTACCGTTATACGATGATCGAGTCTTTGAATGAAACCATTCAATGGCTTTGGGGAAATGTAGCGGGATATTTTTGTTTTGAATGTTTCGCTGGTTTCTTAGGAGATATTATTCGTAATTGTTGATGACATGCGTCACTCGTGTAGGAAGCCATTTAATGACGTGCTCAGTTCATATTATGCACTTTTACTCCGTAGCTACGTATGTTCGTCAGTACTGGCGTTTATGCTTGCGTTTGTGTCATATGTCAATATTTGAGTGGAGATATACAACTTGAATTAATAAAACGATGTATTAAGAACATTTTATTATTGGAATTGTAATTATAATTTAAAAAAATATTAAAGACCAATATGGACCAAGTCGGGAACGCAAAAATGTATTAGAGAGAAAATAATAAACTTATATCCACGTCATACTTTCAAAGAAACAACCGATTCTAAATCTTTGGACTCGACAAACACGCATTATCTCCAAAACTAGGTTATTTGTTATCTGTGCGTTCAATAATTCGTTTCCAAGATTATCTGTATTGAGTTTGCTTAACACTCGTATTGGTAAGAATATCACTTAAATTGTATTTAGGACAAGAATTCAGTGGCTGTAACTTCTGTTGGGGAAAATTGTAGGAAACTGTATAATAGATAAGATACCAGAGAAATATATTTAACATAATCAATTATTTCTATTGTTAGGTTACTCTATAATTTCTTAGAAAAAACTTATTTTCAAAGCAAATTATGTTATGGGATTTACTCTTCAGCAAGACAAGTGTCATTTCTAGAATCGTTTACGTCCAAAACACTCAAATGGGGATGACATGTCAAAGTACGATGACTTATCGAAACGAAATGTCATTTAAATACCTTTGAGGGTTTTTTATTGACGATTTAATTTGGCTCAATGGATGTCCTTAAAATTCGTAGACCGTAGAGACTAGGAAGATGAAAGGGAGACCTTTAAGTATCCTGCAGTGGGGTATTAAAGGCAAAAATAAAGTTATGGTTCGAATTTAAATGTATTTTTTACAGGCACCCATACAAAACATTATGTCTTTTTCCAGTAAGCCACAGGTTACCACTTACAGCAATCTTGACAGAGTCTCGAATTTATCATAAAATTGGTGTAGTTACACTGATAACGGCTGCTCTTACCGATTACCTGCTAGTTCGCTGTTTATCTCAAGTAATGGAAGTTACATCTTATCGTATGGCACACTTTGTCAGTGGCATCCTATTCTGAAGACTGTAGAAGATATTCTAGCAGTTAAGGAATATACAGATTTTCGGTTAATAACACGGTAGTTATTGTTGCGCACTGCAATTTTTGATTAATTTACGATTAACAAGATTCTATTTTTGATCCTAGAGTAAGAAAACACGTATTAAATTTAGTCTAGTCTAGTAAGCAGGTAGTAAACTTTCCAGCTGCAGAACGAATTTTGTTCATGTATTAGCATCAAGCAAAATTGGAAAGTACAGTGCCAAATTAGTACTTTAGCAAAAAAAGAATATAAATTTAGCTTAAAAAATCCGACACCCACAATGTAAAGATTTACCTTAAACACAGAAGAAAAAAATAAATATAATATTATCAGAATAACAACCACCGAAATCACTTGACACAGTCATCACAACACCTACAGTTAGCAATCTTGTTAGTCCCAAATAGCTGATAAGGGTGACCTGGAATCCTAAGATACACCAAGTGGACCGCTCTGATAGCTCCTTCATGCCTTTGATTGGCTGATAGCAGTTATCAATAACCACAAATAGGCACCTGTTCAGATAACAGATTTAATTTGAACTTTTTTGTTACATAATAGGCAATTAATGTTTTTGGGACATGCGGAGTGTTTTAAGGAGTCTATATCACTATTTTATCTATTTTTCACTGGAATACATTTTGGTTTTACTTAAGAGGTCCCCTTTTTTGCTAAGACATGGGTATATTCATGGATGTCCATGCTTCCTCGAGGAAGGGAATGGGTAGTGTCAGCCTCTTACTGACTGAACCTGAACCGTCGTGATACGTCATCCGGGTTTTTGTCTCGGCCATGCGTGGCAATCCTTTATACAAACTTAATAGTTCGCTACTGGTCTGGAAATAGCTTCACTAGTATTATTCCCATGCCAAAGGTTTCCTTGTTCCAAAGTTTAATTAAACCAAAATTAGTGGCAATCTGTGAAGGAAAACATCGTTAGGAAACCCAGATTCTGTAATGGCGAAACCGCAAGTAAGCAAAAGTGGTTATCAATACTCGGCCCAATGCTCCGCCCATCTTTATATGGTAAGGGACCTTGCTTCAAAATAAATCTAAAATGGTTTCATGTGTTTTGGAAACTGTAGTTAAATTTTTCCCGTTAACTGAAGGTGATCGAAGCTTCAAATTAATATATTGAAGGATATATATTTTTCCAGATGCCTTGGGTCATTAGACAAGCGAAACTTATAGGAACGCTCCCAGAAATCGTTAAAAGCTGTGATTTCACTCACATGAGGAAAAGGAATGTCATATAATACGAAGGTCTAATACCATAAAGATGGGTAAATACCTATATATTCTTAGATGCCTCCTAGGTTATTTAATTTAATCCTTCTTTCGCAAAGGGTTTCTCAATCACTTAAGTCCCGTGCACAAAACACCCAGACTCAGAACAAGCATTCGTGGATCACACAAATGCTTGACATACGCGGCGTTTGAAACCGCAACACGTTGTGCACAACCTGTTTGGTTTTGGCGTGATAAACTTTGTTTTTTTTTTGTTTTGCTCGATTGCGGAGACATCCCATGAAAAATTCCAACGCAAGGGGTCTAGAATCATGTCCAGAACCCTGAACCACGGGATCGGTATGACGTCCCTTCCACCATGTACACTCGGTCAGGGGAGAAATCGGGTACTGTCAGACTTACTGACTAAACCTGAACAGCCGCACAACATCTCTCACATTGGGTCGCTGGCTGGCGTGGTGACCTGTATACCAATGCACAGCAATTCATCATACACCTGGCGTGGTAACCTATATTAATAAGATCTATTTCAGTATGAACAGGAAAATCTTAACCTGACCGACTATGACGTCTATTACGCACATTTCCTTGTAACATTCAACATGCAGACAATGAATTAGTAATACAATACTCAGATGAATGCCTCATTCATTGGTTGGTTCCTACGTAGTAGGTACATAGGTATGGACAGCTACATCGGTATGGAATGGAAGTCTGTAGTAGATTTGTGTAATTATATTTTAGAAAAAACTTGCATTGCTTTTTTCTACTTAATTTAAAATCAGTGTTATTTTTTTGCTAATAAAACATGTAAACGCATTTTCACACGTTTTTATACAGTCACTTTTCTAGTTTATTTGTTTGGATTCGTTCCGACTGGATTTTTGCAACTCAATTTTGCACTATCCCATAATCTAGTATTCAGGAAATCTTCATTGTAGCTTCAAACCCGATGGCATGACACAGGACATTTAAAAACGTGTTTTTTAACATTATCTTCAGTCCGACTCGAATTTGTCAATTTTTCGTTATTATACCTGGGTTTTACCTCATATCTTATTCCTCTAGCCTTCCTCTACGTACATCTAGTTATGATCCCTAAATTAACCAGTAGTACGTTAATAGCGTGTATGTTCGCCATTAAAGTTCCAACAAACATCCCTGACGCTACTCGCCACGTGTTCATATAAATATTGTATTATTACCGCTTGGCTCTACCACGAAACTTAAAGAAAAATTGCTGACATTGTAAGAGGGAGATAGCGCTCTACCCTTCGTAGCGCCATCTCGCTTCCACTATTATAGCCGTCTTCGTTAGTTTCAGTGCAGTGCTATGCCCCTGAAACTTTAGTTACGTTTCAAAGAACATGTGTTTTTTGGAACTCTATACATAAAAAAGTGGTTATCAGTATTCTACAAGGTTAATTTTGAAGATTTTTTGAACAGTTTTGAGAATACTGTTGTATTAGGGTTAATGATAAGTTTAGATGTCAAGGATTTTTTACAATTAGTCAAAAAATTCTTATTTTCTTTGAGTTGTAATTTTTTATCCATGTTCACTAATTTAACTAAACTAGGGGAATAATCACGTGACTGACACGTATTTTGCGATATTGTAATAAGTATAATAAGAACGAGTTTTTTTTAACTATCATTACAGACTACCTATAATAATACTCGATTCAATACATAAATTCCATCAAAATATTACCATATAAATAACTGAGGAACAAGATCCCATTACATAATGTTACTACTACTACTACTAGTAGAAAACATCCGAACATAATGCTGTACAATTATGTATGTATGTATGTGCGCGTGTTTCTAGGGAACGCCGGAACCCGTATACGCAGGCGCGGCCCTGACTCACCATAGCTGAGCTGTATTCTGCAACGATTGGAAATGTAGACATGAATATTCGTATATTATATTATTAGAATATGTGAAAATATTATCTGATTTAAATGTTTTTTATGGCACTTTAAGTGCCTTTATTGCTAATTGCCTGTGAAAGCTGCCTTTTGGCATGACTTTTTATAGAACAAATTAAGCTATCAGCAATTTAAGAACAAAACAAAGTGTGTTTAGTTTACAATCTCAGCTTAATGGAATAATTAAAACTAAAATATAAAAAAGGATTGTTATTCAACCATCATCGAAATTTATCAAATAATTCAATCCAAAAACGAAGAATGTCCATGGTATTTCAATCCTTAGATTAAACTGGACTCCAACTATCTTATAGCGTTATTAACACCACCAACGCAAATCATGAGTACCTACCTAATTAAAAGAATCATCATTCCCCTGCCTTTATCCCAATAGGGATGATGACTGGGTATAAAAAGAAAAAATCTCATTAGTCCCTCAGTTAGATAATTGAAAAATATTGGACACGTATTTTTTCCAGAACAACTAGAAAAAATACAAAGATTAACTGCTTTTAAGTTTAGGAGAGGGGGCTTGTGACGTAACGATGTGGTAAAATTTATACTCAATCGTGACGTCACGCGTAAGTTTCATTCACTGTAATATGGTCAATTTATGTTTGCGTGACAAATTAAAAAATACGTATCCATTATTATACAAAAACTAAAAGACAGACCCTGCAAAAAAAAATTGACATCATCCCTATTAATTTTAAGTAGAACATATCTTCCTCCATACCTTTCTATCGGCCGTCATCTCACAAGAAACTCTCTTTGCAACCATATCGTCTAATTCAAAGTATATTTGCAGAATAATCCATGAGCTGTTATCAGTAAGAGCTAGCTCGTTCCGCGCCACGCATCACCTTATCTCAAACACTAGCATATGCCTACAGCTCTACAACTCTATCATGCGCTCAGCATACTATGCGGACATAGATACTTTAACGATGCCTATAATTATCTTTTGACGATTACTAATTTACGCTAAAGTTATACAGGTTTATGTGTGTGTTTGTTACTTTTTTACGCTTAAACGATAAGACTTATTTTGATGATATTTTAAATGGAGGCCCTATATTAATAGGTCTAGTAACATATTATATAGATTACTAGCTGTTGCCCGCGACTTCGTCTGCGTGGTTAGAAGATATAAGTTATGACTTTTTCTTCGCTCCTATTGGTCGCAGCGTGATGATATACATATAGCCTAAAACCTCCCTCGATTAATGGTATATTCAACACAAAAATATTTTTTCAATTTGAACCAGTAGTTTCTGAGATTAGCGCGTTCAAACAAACAAACAAACAATTAGTATATACATAGTACATACATAGTAATTAGTATATATATAGTACAATTAGTATATAGATGCCAACGATATCTTCGCTACGTTTCATCGATTTTTAATTTCTCGCGCGGAGATTTTAATATTACGATAACTCATTACCTATTAACATTTTTGGCGTAGTGTAAAAGGCAATTTTGTTCTATATTACATGCATAATATATCTAACTTATTTATTTGGATAAGGATTAATACTGTATTGTTAAAAAGAGGTTCGTAAGTAACCAATAATTTTACTGTATTAAGAAAACACATAAAAATGGTTATTGTGGGTTATCCTTGGAAGATAGACATATACCACCGCGGACTTTTTTGTAGATCTATTAAAGAGGTACAAACTCGCCATACATTGTTTGTTGTAACTCAAAAGGTTTTGGCAGCGTTCTCGATGAAAGCTCTCGAATGGCTTAACTTTTTCCGACATGTTTAACTAATATCGCTGTAATATCGTCAGTTTACACAAAACCTAAACTTATTATACACTAAAACCTTCCTCAAGAATTGCTCTATCTATCGTTGAAAACCGCATAAAAATCCGTTCAGTACTTTTCTAGTTTATCGCGAACAGACAGACAGACAGACGCGGCGGGGGACTTTGTTTTATAATATGTAAGGATTCTATTGTCATTTAACTCAAATCAGTTATATGTAGAGGTATAAAGTTAAGGTTAAATTGATACCTAATTAACAATAACAAACAATCCCTAATTAACACGTGACTTTCGGGCTAAAGACTCTTGCTTTTGTTACAGACAATCGGTGTTAACATACCTTTTCATTGGTGATTATTATTGGTGAGTATTTTTAATCTCATTTAATAATATCATACTGGCTTGAAAGCAATTCCTAAATAACGTAAATATCTAGCATAAGAAATAAACTATAGGTATCTAACCACAAAAACCTTTCGAGAGAGCGTATTTCGATGTATAAGAGCCGTACCTACACACACACCCCCAAACTCCATATAACTCAACATTCAGTCAAAACAAAAGATATACTCACACAAACGGACAGTCCTCTTACAGTACACACACACAAGCGTAAAAACACAAATACACACGTATAAGAGCGTTGTGTACTGTGTATGTACGCGGCGCCCGCCCTGCGATCTCGCCCAACCGCGCCTACTGAATGATGAATGTTTTTCTTTGTTCTCATGAATATTTTCTGCTTTTATAAGAAAATTGATGTTGTTATGGATGATAAGGAAGTATTTTATTGTACATACGTAGTTTTGTAGGTACTGAAATATTTTATTTCGTATAATATGTTTGCTTATTTTTCTGAAAAGATTGCCTATCCGAACAACCGGCTAAAAGAATGATTTTGTATGTTAATCCGTTTTAAGAAAATAGTAATTCACCTAAAAGAGGCAGTGTTAACTACTTATCAAACAACTAATTACCAAATTTTAACAATGCGATCAACCTTTGATGTATGTAAATCAACACCTTTGAATAATTATTTTCAAAAACAAAAAGAAATAAAATTACAGAATCAAACTGACGGCTGTTACAAACTGTACAAAAAAAATGGAACGCATTCATAAGTCTTGATCATTTCATAAAAGCATGCTAAAGTTTTAAGAACAAAAATCCATTCAGCCTTCTTTACCAAAAAGGTTGAAAACTTAAAACAAAAAGGTACCAAAGAGGTTTTCATAATGTAGTCGCACCAGGAAAGCCGCAAACTACGCTACATAACACGTTTTCCACTATATCTGTCCGTATCCAGAGCAAATCGATCTTGCCCCGCCACCCCGACTTCAAAAAGACGTAACTGCAACACCATCAAGCGAAAGTCAACACATAACCCTTTACCTTTCAAGGAATAAGGCATAATATCGCGTGCGGTCTTTACTGTTTTTCCCTAGAGAACCATCTTTGCTCGTTCCATATTAAATTGTTCTATAATTTTGAAGCTTTCATTGAAATTTATGCTTTAGCACGCAGCCATAAGACTCCCATTAGAATAACGCCGCTCATTTTAAGAGAATCGATCTCGTTTCTTGCAACTTTTCAAAATGACGTAAGCGACGGGTATCCCTTATATTAGAAATTGAACTTTATTGTCTGTTAGTATAAAGGGTTTGGGGTTGAATTTCGCTTGAGATGGGATATACAGGGAGTAAAATTGTATCTCGGACTAGAGAATGATTATTTAAGATTGAAGGAGGACTCCCATTGGTTGTGAGGGATGAGAGGGTCCTTCATGACTGTGATGTTGTGGGACGTCCCATGTACCAGTTATATAGTATATTTCAAGAACAAAATTCTATTTTTGCCTACGTAATATACATAGTTGTAGATAAGAAGAAGTTTAAAATAGCCGAATAGTTATATAAACACTCATTGCTAAATACTGCAAACTCTTCTATACCATATTTTTTCATTGAATACCTTGCTTCTCAATATATTTTCTTCTTCTATCCAGAGTAGAAGGTTCAAAAACGTCTTTTGACAATCTTTTTAACCTGTGGAACATAGAAAATATTATCATAATCTGAAATATCTTTTCTTCATCAAATCTCTACCTTAATCTCCTTAATAATGATTAACCTTATAGAGAATAGGATAGGCCCTGTTCTCTTTCTTGTACATTTTCTAATTGTATTACGTTATTATTAGTATACGGGAAGAGGCCTGTGCCCAACAGTGGTATATACTCTGGTATGATTATATACAGCCCTCGCCCTAAATACTCTCTCAATCAATTCATCACAAGTGCGTCAGGTGGCGCCACGATACACCTCTTTGTTAGATACTCCTTTGTTCAGCGCGTTAGTGAAATCTTACCCATAGTACAGGAGGCAAGAGCTTATTGTCAACCATTTACATAATAACTTATTTATTTATAAATGTTTTTTTATGATACTAGTCTGTCTCTGGGTCTTTCGATCCGATTGGTAGTTTTTATTTTAACTTCCCATCTTAAACTCGATAACAAATTACGAAAAACTCTCCTACATAACACAAAAATGAATTCCCAATAATTAAATAAACATCCATTAACTAAATACTAAATAAAAAACAGAGATTCAAATGAAACAGCACTTGAACGTATATTTCATCCAACCGCATCGTTCCCTATCTCTTGAACCAGGAGTATTGGTGCCAGGCGCTGTCTTAAAGCCCCCCCTCCCCACCCACATCACCCCTCACGGCTTCTCTCCCTACCTCCCCCCCCCTCGGCTAGGGGATAAGGGGTGGCGGCGATAATTAATATTCGAGCCTTCGAGTCTTCGCCCTGAGCAACGCTTTCTTTGTTGGTTTTGTAAAACGGGACTGCTATAGGTAGGTGTTACTGAAAAGAAAATTCCCTTAGTATAAAAGTATAATTATGAAGGGCTGACAAGTGATGAAAACTCAGGCCTTTAAGGACGGTGACAATTTCTAAATTTAGGTATCGTTAATTCATCTTTTAAGTTTACAAGCGTCCGAATCATTCGAAATGTGTGAAATTGACCTAAGATCTGGGTCACGTGATTTCAAAAATTTCACATTTCCATACAATGATTGTATGGATGTTTGCTATCAAACGAATAGTCCCTGTTCCCTTGTACATTATCTAATGAAAACAAAATCTATAACATAACTTTTTCCTTTCGTTCTTCCTGGTGTTAGTTATTCGAGAATCCAAAAAACCAAAGTCTTTAACTTAAAAATGTAGCTAACTTAACTTTGTTTGACATAAAGATGTTTCGCTTAATATACGCGTACTTATTATAATTATGAGTCCAGTTAAACAAAGAGTGTGTACCTACATTTATAATACAATGTGGTACCACTGAACCTTACATTGGAAAACAAAGAACATATGGAAAACATTAAAGAAATGACTTTTAAAAGGCATTTCTTTGTGACGCTGAAGTTATTCCTTGATACAGAAGGATTCTTTCTAGGCATTGAAAACGTTTCCGAGTTGAGTAGATATAGGTGTTATAATAATAAAGAGCGTTTATAGGTTTTTTCTTTATCTATACTTCTATACTAATATATAAAGCTGAAGAGTTTGAACGCGCTTATCTCAGGAACTACTGGTCCAAATTGAAAAATTATTTTTGTATTGAATCGACCATTCATCGAGGAAGGCTTTAGGCTATAAACCATCACGCTGCGACTAATAGGAGTGAATATGCAATGGAAAATGTGAAAAAAAACAGGGCAGGTATAAATCACAGCTATATAATTCTCGTGTCACAGTGTACGTAATTGAACTCCTCCGAAACGGCTCGATCGATTCTCATAAAATTTTGTGTGCATATGAGGACTGAGAATCGGACAACATTTATTTTTCATACCCCTATTTTTTTACTAAAGAGGGGAAATCATTTATTCTGTTAGTAGGTTATATCATAACTTTAACATGACGTTCTTTTGAGCCAGCTGAAGTCGACGAGACAGTTTCTATCTGACAAGTAGAGAGTAGAGACCCCGAGAAAATTGTTGAAACTCAAGGGTCGTTGTTTTCAAATTCAGTCATTTTTTTAAGATTACGAAGACGCAATTCTAAACCAAGTTAAATTTAGATAACAATATATCTTTAACATGTGGAAGAAAGCCTAAGTAGGTACCTTATTCTTCTAGTATCTAAATCACCAAATAAATAAGTTAAATTAACAATTCCTGCATAATTGTATACCTATTTTTGAGTCTGACATTTGCCTCGTATTTAAGTACCTTTCTAAACAATGTAATACAGAATAATTTATATGACAAAAAACTTCAAGAATTTTGTCATATAATGGATTAAGCTCCAAAAGAACTAATCGTCTTAATATCGTAATTAAGAAACCAGAAACTAGATACCGATCAGTAATCCGTGTTAGGAAGAATTACAAGTAAAGGTATTAGCTAAAGGCTATGAATTGCCATTTTATGTAAGACCGAATTACGTTTACTACTTATGGTAAAACATCGCACTTTTAAAATTTATGATGTAAGAAAAAGTGACACAAAGAGGTTTGCAATAAAATCTCTTTTTAGATTCTATAAGTAATATATCGTGCTTGCATCATGACTTCAATTCCGGCTCATTTTTTTATCTAAATTATCTTATGATTTTCAGGTATAATCTATTATTTGATTAAGTAAGTAGATGCCGCTGAAAATCATTATTACTGAATCATCATTATCAATTATAGAATCATATTAAATCGCATGGGTTTTTTGAAGATTAAATCTTACATTTTAGTAACATACACACACATACAGTATTGATGGATTGGCAAATATGTATCTGGTTTGTTTCAATTTTTTTACTTTATTACATACACAGCTTTATTCTCATAATTTGAACATGCAATGAAGCACATTCATACAGTTTTCATTGCATTTCCCTACAGCGAAACCCTACCTAGCAACATAATTACATTTTATTTCACCTCAAATACAACATAAATTTTCCGACCGCACTTCCAAGCCCAACCTATAGGATACATACGAATACATAATCTCAATCCTGAAAGACTGTAGAAAAACCGACTTTATCCAAAGAAAAACAAGGTCCATTTTCCGTTTAACGTGCGTCAGGTTCATCCACATCTCATGAGTGACAAGGACGCAAGATCTATAGAGATTAGAAGCCTGTATTGATCGTTACCGGGCGCGGGTGGGGAAGGCTCCATTTTGTTAAATCTCTCTCCATGTCTATTCGGGGTGGTTTAAATGGGTTTTCTGTTCCACGAAAGATCGTTGGAATGGGGTGATGGTAGCGTCGTCGTAATGGGATTTTCACACTTTTGTATTTTGGGTTTTTACGCTGATGGTTTTGGATACTGAATTTAAGTAGCGGTCTTATTTTAGAGGTTGGTCGATCTGTGGTTTATGTAATACTGCAGATTGAATGTTGACGGACTATTACACGATATTTGGAGGTGCCACATTAAGCAGGATAAGCGTTAAGATGTTTGAAATGTCAAACTAAACTAGCTTAATAATTTACGACCATTTTTCTCAAAGAGCAATCGTTTAGATTCGTCCACATTTTGTCTAACATTGGAAACAATTCAATGTCTTAATTGACTCACTAAAATGCACTCTTGCGTTCTTGTTGAAATCTTTTAATTTAAGATTACTTATACAATATTAGAATCACAAATCATATTATTAATTAATCTGAGTCTGTCAGTCAGAATCTGAATAACTTAGAGACTCATACTCACAGAGAGAGTAGTTTTAATAGTGAGTAATAATTATTTCTACACCTATAGTCACTGCTATAATAACATTTTTTTTTTTCATTCAACTGTTGGATTTCATTCAATTATCACAGGGCGTGGCTCTTCCTTTTACTGAATGAGGAAAACCCAATGACAATTAGGTTTAGGAGAATACCTTCATATTATCCATCTATATATCTTATCTATTTAATAGGATATAAATTGAATATACAAAATAAGTTATTCACATGTTTTATCCTCAAATTAACTACATATTTTTTAAATGACTAGCTGTTCTGATTAATCAAAGATACCTATCTATGAATTGAATTTGATAGCGAGTGTAACTCTAGTATTCATGTTTTAAATTTTTTATTATGTAAATAGGATAAATGATTTCGCTTTTGTAGTCCAGACAATGTTATTTTTTAACCCCCGACGTAAAAAGAGGTGTGCTTTAAGTTTGACAGTCTGTGGCATCATAGCTCCCGTACGGATTGAGGAATTGAGATAGTTCTTAGACATGTTTGATAAAAATCTGTCGAGCCATTTAAAAGTTGTGGGTTGTAAATGTATTTACTTTTATCTTCATGTTGCCCTTCGTTGTTGTTTAAAAATGTACAGTTCACGTCTTTCATTTAAAAAATAACCTACGCTTTACTCTTAAAATACTTAATGTTATATTTTCCAAAAGAAAATGTGTCCAATTCTTCGTTCGTTGTCTTCATTTACGTGAATGGAGGTAATTTATTTTCTCACGTTTTTATACACTCACGTTTCTTGTTTGTTTGTTTGTCGTTCCGGTTGGATTTTTGCAACTCAATTTTGAGGCATTTTCCGATAACTCAAAAGGCTGAAATTTTCAGGGTATCTTCAAACCCGATTACTATGCAATTTACAACTATAAAAAAGGCTGGACCGATTGTGATAAAAATTTAATGAAGTGACATTTTAAACGTAGGTTTTTAGGGTTTTTAAATCTATTCGTAATTTTCTCCATTCAGCTAACGGAGATCTTTTTCCTGGTTTCTCCAACTATAAGAAGGTAGGTACTAACTGCCTTTATCTACTTATAAAGATAGAATCCGGTAGATAATTACCAGGTAACCAAATGGCCAGATTATCACCGGATTCGACCACACATTGTAGATATACAAACAGTGAATCATATCATTGTTTTACTGACGTGTTTCTAATCTATTATACTTCTGGTCTTTCATTCAGTTCTCGTGATGACTCATGAAGGTAACGTTACGCTATATAATTAGGAAATATACATTTATTTACTCGAATTATACCATAATTTAAACAGAATAAAAAAAAATCGAAGAAGTCAGTAACATATTTTCGAAATATGCCTGTGTATTTGTCACGTTTATCTAAGGTAAGATACAAAAGTTTAAGTATTAAAATTAATCCTATATTCATTATTATATTAGGTAACCCTTTTTTAATAAATCAATGTCCTTATTACAAATTTTTAGAGTTTTTTTTTATGTTAACAATTTCGGTGTCTTTTTATCTTAATATTCAGTACAAAAATCAAACGCGACTAAAAACTAATGTAAAACAAAAAATAATGTGTACCAAATCAAATACCACTGAAACAAACATCCATTTATTTATTTTATATATATTTACATGCAAAAAAACACACGAAAATGTTTGGTAAAGCATCACTGCTATTAAGAAAGGTAAGTTTCAAGTGTCAATAGATTAAATTAACCTATTTAATCTCAAGTTCACATATCACACCAAACGTGCGTTTTCTATAACAACCTCTGAAACATTTCATCGCACATTTCATGACTATTTTGTAATCAATCGATGTTTATTAGATCGTGTAAATCGATTCAGTTACTTGCAGGATGTAATGCAACAACTAGATTTTATTTCTGTTGAGTTAAACTGGTATATTAACCAATAGGTTAACCGTTAACGCTGCTGTGGTTATGACGTCTTGTTATAACTGTTACAGTTAGTGATGAAAGAAAGATAGTTAAGTGTTGTAAGATACGTATTTTTATAGTTTGGATTGTCTATGGATGAACTAACTAGCTTTTCGCTCGCGGCTTCGCCCGAGTCGAGATCGGTTATATCGCGTTTCCAAGAGAACTCTTTAAAATTCCGGGATAAAAACTATCCTATGTTCTTTCTCAAGGTCAACTCTATCTCTGTACTGTACTGTAGAGTTTCTTTCGCATTTATTATATTAGTGGGATTAAACAACCGAAATTACTGCATGAAAAAGTTAATAGTTTAATTATTAAAAAAATAACTCTAGAAAACAGTTGTCGCCTCGTTAGTCACCATACTCTTTCGGATCACTGTTTATTTTAATGTTTTTTTTTTATTTGGTCTGAGAATCTGCTTCCATCTCCCCATCTATAATTTATATGGCACTCTAAAAACATTCATCATTCGTTTTTTTTTTCTCTAGCCCACTGTGTCCCACTGCTGGGCAAAGGCCTCCCCCAAATCCTTCCACGACTCTCTATTCTGGGCCGCATGGAACCAGCCTGCGCGGTAAGCGTTAAGGTCGTCACGCCACCGCTTCCTAGGTAAATTCATAATAGATATAAATAATAAATGCCTTTCTGCGGTTTACCGCAGAAAGGCATTTATTAGTATTTAGATATCTAATATTTATATTACTCACGTAGACTCTCGTAGCAGCTCAACGTAACGTAGTACCAAATTCAGAAATAGCAACTCAATTTTCTTGTGCCGGCGTTAATCTGTCAGTTTAAAATGTAGGGGAGAGCGGGGCTGGTACTAACAAATTTTGTATTATAGTTTATATTTTCTTTGATAATGAACTTTTTACTTTAATTTTTTATTGAAAACATGCTTTGGTTATTCAGCTATGATATTATTACCAAAATACATCCGGTATGTAAGTGCTTTCAGAAAAAGAGCTGTGAAAACCCAAAAAGTCATTTGTTAATACATGCCCCGCATTTGGGGCAAATATTAACGGAGCTGGGGTACGTATTAACGTAAGGGGCAATTATTAACAGAGACCAAATTTTTATGAAATTCTTTAATAAAACATCATTTACACAAATAAAAATGTTTTATTATAGATATATAGTTATACATATATGTATTTTAATCCTAAACAATTTAACACACAATTTAAACTGCACGTTTTAAAGTTACTAAACTTTTCATAATCAACAATTTTTAAAGTTTTTATAAATCAATACTAATTCACCACCATATCTACTGAGTATTAGAGCTTTTAAGCCTTCAAACATTTGTTAAAATAGTTTAAACTTAACAATTAAGTATGACGTAATCAGTCACATAAAGTTTTTGGTATCAACAGTTTTAAGGAATCTCAATAAGTTACCTTATACAAAAAAGTATTTAAATCTACATTTATCAACAATTCTCACAGCGTTCATTAATATTTTTTACTATCAGACAGTCTTTAAGTTATACTAGTTTGAATGATCTTCATCTAATTTGTACTTAAAAGTAGACAGGAAATATGTACCTGTCTAGTTTGTTTTTGTCAAAAATTAATCAGAATACTGATCATCTGAGAAACAGTTGAGGCATATGTATTTTCTGATATCACCCTTAATACATGTGATGTGAGCCCATCCTTTGCATAAAATATATTGTATCCAGTCAAGTCGAGATGTATCGTCATTATAAGACTCGGCGCAAACTAAACAGCAGGTATCTTCTTCACTGTCATCCTGAAGAATATGCTTAATAATCTGAGAATATTTTTTTCTCCGTGTACATATGGGGTAAGTATTAACATGTTAATACTTACCCCGCTCAATCTGTTAATTTTAGCCCCGAGGTCACTTTTTATACTTCATCAATTACAGAAAATAATCTAGTAGAAATAATTAAAAACAATTATAATAGTTTTAAAGTGAATAGAATAGAGATTCATTTAGGATAAATTTTGATTCAATTTAGCGAATAAATAAATCTTAAATCAATTTATTACGAAGTACGAAAAGTTCGTTTACCTGTAAATACGAGGGTCCTGTGCACAACTATCATTAGCGACGACCCGTCGAAAACTGACAAGTCAGGACGCGTTCGGCTGTGTATAAAGGGTATTCTAAACCGAGTCTCATATTTTTGACACTACGCGTTTGGCGGTAATAAGCTTGTTAATACCTACCTCCGTTAAAACCAGCCCCGCGCTCCCCTATAGTAGAAACCAATAGAAATTCAAGAACTTCTAATAAACAAGTTGGGAAAAGTTGGGTACATAACTGTGAGTCTTTGAATGTGTCTTTTTAGGTTTTTATTTTTATATGGGTATAATTTAATTTTTATTTTAAGTTTTAAAATGATTTAGGTCTGCCATTGCCAATGCCAACATTGTCGCATTGGGTATGTACCTACCTGTAAATATGGTGTTGTACACGAATTAAATAAATAAAAGGAAACATGAAGAGTAACAACAGAAATGTCAGTAAGCTCTGAGTCCATAACAGCTGATACCTGCCAGGGCATAGGGATTGTCCGAAGGGGTTACCGCGGACCCGGTACACAAGAGGCAAAGGAAGGAACATTGGTGGGTTTAGTCAGTAAAAGTCTGACACTCCTTTCTGTTCGACCAAAAGCGAGAGCCTTTTAATGATTTACTATCCGAAAAAAGTAATTTTAAATATTCTATTCGCGATCACGCTAATGTCATGCAAAATTGTTTATATTTTATTCCGATTACTAAATATAAATTTACATCTGAAATACGAGAATATGCGATACGTAATTTCGGCATCAAAGGAGTATTTGCCCATCTATGGGAAAACAACAAACTGTCTAATCGAAGGTGTCAAAAGGGTACATTTAAGTAAAGCCGGCGTTTACTATTAAATCAATATAATTACGAGACGGTGTCAATAATAACATGATTTGTGTTAAAATGATAGTCGCCGGGTAAATGGTGGACTTTAATTATTCATTTAATGTTGTAACGATAACATAACCCCTCATACAAGTAATGCGAGGTTGAGTGACGACGGTAGGGTTGTCACAAATATATAAACCCACTTTAATATTATAAAAGTGAAAGTTTGTATGTATGGATGTTATCCTCTTTCACCCAATAACCGCTGAACGGATTTAGATGAAACTTAGTACACAGATAGTTTATAATCAGGACTACTAGCTGTTGCCTTTGACTTCGTCCACTTAGTTAGAATTTTCCCCGTTTTTTTCACATTTTCCATTGTAAATTTGTGCTGTCATATTTTCTTCTTATCACAGGTTATATATTGTTTACGTATAATAGGGTTGTGTTTAAGGAGTTAAATTTTAAATATTTCCGGACTGCGTTTTTGATAATTATTATTATAGATAAAAATATACTTTATCTCTTCTGGGTTTTTTATTTTTCCACCGAAGGCCACAATCAGATTTCAAAATGGAGATAGGACAAGAATTTGCTTTCTTGCATGCGTTGGCTACATTAGAGGTCACATGAAGGAAATTTTCGAAGTGAGACAGCGCTCTATATAATGCATAGCGCTATCTTGCTCTAATAACTACTACACATCATCATCATCCTAGCCTGTTCCCAACTATGTTGACGTAGGTACTTAGCTGAATTGGTTAAACTGGTAACCAAATTCAGCTAAGTACCTACCAGAATTTTACAAGGAGCGACTGCCTATCTGACCTCCTCAACCCAGTTACCTGTGCTATACGATACCCCTTATTCAGACCTGTTGTCAAACTTTCCAGCTTCTGACTTCCCGTAACGATTGTCAAAGATGTATGAATAATAGCTGGGACCAACAATTTAACGTGCCATCCGAAACAAAGAGAATCTCGTGATGATATCGATGGTCATCCATCTACAGACTGACCGAGTCAAACGTAGCTTAACCTGTGATCGATAAACTTATCGCCACTTACGCCACGAGCTCCTCTAATTAACTTCTACAGATATGTAATTGATTAAAAAAGATTTTAGAATATAAAAGAAAAATAGTTGCGAAATTGATTTTTACAAAAACTGGGTTATTCTAAATTATTATTCATTCAGTTTTGATTATCGCGTATAGGAATCAAAAAGATAATGAAACTCGTGTAGATATGTCTAAAAGACACAGCTGTCAGTATTATAACAATCAATAATAAAACTGAAATACTTTAATCTTATTATCAAACCTCTGCGTCCTTGCTGTATTACTAATTAACTCTTTTTTTTAATTTATGGTTCCGTATGTACCTGAAATATTCCACAATAAGTCTTAGCAACTTAAATTTTTGCTATGTTATCATAAATATATTATTGTATAGGCAATGAGAATAAGCATACAAATTGTTGTTGGATTGGCAAAGAAATTAAATACACGATAAGTTTATTTTACTATGAAACTCAAGCGTGCCAACCCTAACTTAGAACTGCTTCTCAGCTGCGCGCGCGCATAAGATTTGCATAGCGTGTACGCAACCACTGAAAAAGTGGTTTTATGCAATTATACAGTTGACTTGTTCCTATATAAACAATCAACTTCTTTTGATATTGCTAATTGTTAATTATATCTTCTATATTTGTTATATTTATTTCAACATGATGTTCAGTTCATAATTTAAAGAGTATTTTTATGGCCAAAGATACAGCTAAATTACGAAACGTAACAAGACGTAGATGTGACATAAAAAACGACTAAACTCTGTAAAAATGTTTTTTTTTTAATGTCAGTGTATTTTAAGGACAATCGAAAACCCAAGGATTATGTTGCAAGACAAATAGCCCTGGAATATACAAATATAATTGAAATCGACTACAAAATTTGTAAAAATACGTAATTCTTTTCTTTTCACACGTTTCTGTTACATCTAGTAACACGATATATTATGTTTCGATTTTCCGTTTTCCGGACAAATTTTCGCTTCGATACGAACACTTTCTCAACACCTTTAAAACATTCCTGCCCAAATGCAAGCATTAAAATTACTTCTAGAAATAACTATACTATGGTACAATATACATATGTAATCTATGCGTACATCATTACCTCTTCCAGCATATCACATTGCGTCGGGCGAGCTGCGCACGCGCATTGTATTCAAATGCGCGGGTCGACACGCTCGGGACGGCTGACCTGCGCGTCAGATCAACACATTTGTTGATCAAGTGATCACTTACTGTATTCATAACCTGGATTTCATTCTAGAAAATGGAAAATAAAGGTTTTGGTGCTGATGTTGACGGCAAGGAGTGTGGATAAGTTGACATGACTTTTAGAAAAGTTATTTCTTATCATATCATGGAAGAGGAATGTTTAGTTTAGTTATGAAAATAAACGAAGAGAAACTACTTGTTTTGGAGAAACAGATTGTGCTGAAAGCATTTTCAGAACTCCACACAAAGATGTCATCAGTTAATGAAAGGGTAAAAAATAATTATAAATCAGTTTTTATACGTCCACCGGCTGGGCACAGGCTTCATACAGGGTTAAATTTGAGCATCGATCACCATTAATTCCAGGCTTCCACACGTAATTTCACTACACCGTTTGTCAGTTGTGCTTTAGAATGAAGGAACTATAACTTTGACAAAGTCATATGTATGGACTTGCATTGGAGACGAATGTCAAGCAAAATGTTAAGAGTCACGTGTAAACCATCCAATCTCCAATCAAGGAGGTTACACGGAATGAAGGAAAAGTTCTTCCTCTTCATCCACAGCTCTCCTTATATTTTGAAACTTCTTAATTAAAAATGTATTACACAACTAATGAAATAAATGGTAGCTATCTTATGATTCATTTACAATTTGGCAGGTTCACGCTCCAAAGTGCAAGAAAGATACTGGCATTATATTGCCAATCGCTTCATTACAAAGCATTCTCCTGTATTTTACTGCACTGTGAAATATTACATCATATTTCTTTGCTTTTTCATAATTAATGTTATCGTATTTAGGTACCAAATTTCATTTTTTCAGGTCGAAACTTGCAGCATTTGCTGCAGTCACACCGAAGTTGCGTGGAACATGCGCGAGTAATCTTGAGACTTTGGACAAGGTGTGTAAAGATTGTGATGATTTGGCAATAAGACTTACTCAAGTGGAAATTGGGGAATAGATGGAATTCCTCACAAATACTTTGTCGACATTGCAAGACAAGGATTGAGATTACTAGCCCTCTTAAGGAAATTGAACTTAGGACAAAGTCTTCTGCGGAATAAAATAAAAATAATCTAGTCTGACATTTTTGCTAGGCAAAGGCCTCTCCCAAATACATCCACGATTCACTATCCTGGGCCATATGGAACCAGCCTACGTATTATTATTAGTACCTTTGAAGACAAAAAAATTGTACCCAAAGCACATTTCGTAAGAAAAATAACGATACGATCAAAACCAAACTGTTCCCAATTCCTAATCTTATCAGTTTCGGTAATTCGTAAATAATACCGATCTCATCATAATGATTGATAAAGAGATTGTCTGTACGAAATATTTCCAGCACTATTATCAGATACTGGTATTTGACATACAATAGGCATGTACGAAAATTTCATTGAAAATATATGTAAATCTATGGCGAAACTTAGATACAAAAAAAATATATATATTGACTATGATAGGCTGCGTATGACTTCCCCCCCCTACTTAGTAGCTGCCTAACCTATGTCTACATTCTGACTTTGCCTGCAGTTTAGCCTAAGATTTCGATGAATGATATTAATATAATTTCGACTAACGCTGTATACAACCTAAGTTTTCGTCCAGGTTGTCAGATACCGTGCATCACTCTACCTGTTGGCTGCTTGGTGCCTATCTAAAAGTAGCCATCGGGTCCTACGCCTGGCCGATTTTGAAGCTTTGAATTAGTCAGAATTTGACACTATCCGCTTCCTCCCCTGAGATGTCAGGTCTCAAAGACGAAAACCTCGGCTTAAAAAAATAATTGTGGACAAGTAGTATTTATGTATTATAAGTATTAATCATATTACTAACTGTATCCCGCGGTGCTCCCTGCGTACAAAAAGGCAGCCATCAAGAAACTAGCAGATATGTTCATCCGGGGTGACGGCGACATCTACCAAATTCCATAAAAATTTAAGTCCAGCCATTTGACCTTGAAAAGAGTACAAACAAACACACAAACTCTCGCTTTTTTAACATTAGTATAAAAAGTGATTAATAATGCAGATACCGATAAATATATTACTAAGGGCGATTACCTATTTGCGAAATTTAAACAACAAGAAAGAGAAGTAATTTAATTTAAAAACAAAAATCTCTCTTATTTTTGTTATTCTAGATGTTAGACGAATAATAAACTCGTTAACAACCTTTGTCCTTTTTTCCCACTTGCTAGGAAGTCACCCGAGGCGACACAGCTGAAGACAATTATACAGGCCTTGTGTGACGTTCAGGGAGAGAACCTCGACCTTTCCCATTTAGACGTAAACAATACTTTACAATTATAATTCTGTAAAGGCCACAACTGCATATTAATCCTGAATTAACTGTTTCTATAACACTTTAGTTTCATAAAACATCAAAACAAAGTCATTTGAAGCCCATCGCGTTACAAGAATATTGTGCAACCATAGTTGAAAAACAGGCGCATAAAACGACAGCTATCAGAATTTCGCTCCTATTCGTCAAGCTGGCTTTGTCATTCTCAAGTATGTTTAGACAAATAGACATATCCATACCTCATTAAGCTGAGCGTATTGGGCTGAGCGTACTTGGACAAAACCTCAAACGACTGAAACTGTTTCCGTGCTCATAGTAAGCTCATAAGTCAGGATTGTTTTCATAGATTTAGAAAAGGTAGAAAAAAGAGGTTTGAAAAGACTTGAGGCAGGTTTGACCTCTACCCTATCGGGAGTAACGCGAATATTGGCGAACGTTTCCATAAGCCTGGTCTGTCTTTGAATATTCCCGTACACTTAGCTTTTGGGTTGAGATTAGAGATCTACAGCTTTTCACCCCAGAAAAAAAGTCTTAGAACAGGATAAGACCAGCAGGAACGAAAACATTCACGTATTCATTCACTTTTATTACCACATAAAGATATTTCATCATAAAAAAACTAGTGAAGGAAATTAATCGCATACTCGCAAGACTAAAATCAATCAATTGATAATATCCTAATAGCATCAGTGCGGTGCGTGCGCACGCGCCGCTTGCGTGTCGCGAGCGCATCCTGATTGAGCGAGCCATATCGCCAGCCGACCGGCTACGCGGTGTTGACATAACACAAATATAATTGATTTTAAAAAGGTATTGATTTTCTCAAATGGAAGAACTTGAAGTATGAATCAAAGGTACTTATGCTAAAGTCATTATTTTTATTATTTGATACAACGATTATATAATTAGCGTTAAGTATTGATCTCTCCTCGTGTAAACTGAACGAGATCACTGTATGCTGACAAATAAAAAAACATTTTCCAAAATTATTAATATAGAAGAGCACAAGCACAGCCCAAATTAAAAAAAAATAACAGTAAAGTAAAATTAATTCCCAGAACTGGCAACCCACACAACAAATCACTAGAGTAGACAGGGTGCGCGGGCGCAGCGCAAGTTACGAAAACGACACGATTTTTTCACGACATTTCGTGTTGGAGCCGACGTTTCCACATCAATCGCGCTTCACTGCCTTCTGATTTATTATCTTCAGCAACCGGTGCTGTTAGATCACGTACAGTGTAATGTACGATGGTACAAGTCCTTGCAATCCCTGCAATAATGTTGCTGATAGCATATGTAGCCGATCTCGGAAACCTTTTTTCTCCTCCCGCTTTGGGTTTAGTAGAAGGGAGTGATAGAGTCTTACTGACTTTTAATCTACCCATATTAGTTTTGTTTATCGGGGCCGAGGAAACTCTTTCGGTCAATCCTGCTGTACCGGCAGACATTCGCCGTAACGGGCTCAACAGAGCTTGCGGTCTCTTCTTTGATGAGGAGTGGGATTGCAGTGCAGTGAAATTGCAATACTATAAAACCTTAATATTTTAAATTTCTAAGGGTTAGAACTTATCGAATCTCAAAACGAATTAGAAACTCAATTCTATAAGTCACGTGACTGACTTGTCACTTCAATACATGAAATATGAAATAAAAATCATAAGTATACGAATGCCTGCACGTTATAGAAGCTACACTGTATGTGCTACATCGTACGGCGTATTAGCGTACATGGCGCGTATGAGTTGCATTTGTTTACGTATATCTAGTTAGTTTTCGCGCGTATTCGCGTCGTATCCGTATCGTCGCAGCAATAAACAGTGTGCACATACCCTTAATCATGATTTGAAATGTATCAAAAAAGTGCTCTGTAAGGGTTATGTTTGCAATTTGTCAGATAAACATTTATTATCTTTACTTAAATGTAAAATCGTCGTAATCGCTATTAATTTATCTATTAACTAGCTATTTACGGATACGGTTACCATCAATTTGACTTTTTCCGGACATGACTTATTTGGTTAATTCCTATGCCCTGCATAACCTTTTTTTTCATAAGTTTCGGCAAAGATAAAACTATGAGCTTCATCGAGCCTGATTATTCATATTATGTCAATATTTAGAGCCTATGTTAAGTTGCCTGAAAGGGTGTGATATTTAAGTATAACAAAAAGATATATTTCTTGTTTAAGCACCAAATATTCAGGATCCGGCAAAATTTGCATTATAAGAAGGACGAAAAAATCTACGTATTGACACATAGTTTCGTAAAATTTCTTTAAATAAACTTTTATGACACCAGAAAAAGTTGTCTGGCTCTCTTTAAAACACTTGAGGACTGTAATTTCCATTCATTAGATCGATTTGAACGGCACTAACTTTTCAAAATGTCTCTTTATTTTTTGTCTCTTGCTTTTTTAACTGTCTCTTTGTTTTTTAATCGTCACTTGTCTACGTTAAAACAAAAGCGTTAACGTCTGCATTGTAGATGTTGTATACCTTTGAACATATTACAGATTCATAAGATCTAACGTAAGCGCAGCGGCCGTCACGCCTCTAGGCATGAGATTGAAAACCTAACGCAGTTATACACTTTTTATTATTTACTACGAGTTTTATGCTTTGTTTCACAAGCATGCTGTTTATTGTATAGAAAGCGATAGTTTATGATATAATTCTTGGTATAGTTATTATGTAATTTCTTCTTGAGAATCTGTGTTTGATGTGAGCGAAATAGGTTATTTGATAATTGTGATGAACTTTTTTTGTTTGCTTATATTTAATTAGGTAGGTAAGTATGTTTAAACTATCATTGCAAAAAAAATGAAAAAATATAAAATTGCCACAAAGTACAATTCGTCAGACTGGTAAAAATGTACTGATAAATTTCTTCTTAAAAAAATGTTCGGTTTATAGGCAATAATTAGGTACTTTTTTTAAGATACTTTCAGCATCGCTGTTAAAAATTTGTAGACGCAACTTGCTCGTTGCGTCTACAAATCTTATTGCCTAATCTATTATTGCCTATATCTATAATTAAAAATGTGAAAAAAGACCGTTCTTTTTCTTATTGTCACTTATTTACGAATCAAAAGCCTGGGCCAATTTCTTCTCAATTTGATATCTAATAGACGGAGTCACCTTAGATTATAATTACCATAGCCTATTCCCAACTACGAACATCCATAGTCACATCCACAGGAAAAACTACTCCAATATTTTTATCTTCAGCTTTTTACAGTATCATATGTAATATGACCATCAATTCTGGCGTCACGTCAGGACATTGCCTTACCAACATGTTTCGACAAGTCGGTATTCCAGTCATGACAAGGCTTTTTCCATGCAGATGTGTTATCTAGACTGATAGTAACTATCTGTACGGCGCATATACTTGTACATGATTTTGTAAGATATTTCTTATAATTAATTTAATAATAGGTAATAAAATAGGCTTACACGTGGAATAACGTGACTTGATTTCAAAGGTTAATGAGAGAGAATTTAGGAGAGCAGTGGTCAAGTATGAGTCGGATTTGCGATACTGCGGGTAAAAATAGGTTTAAGGAGAAAAAATCAGTTGAAAAAAGCCATTAACAAATTTATGACAGTAGAACCGTTCCTAAACTTAGTAAGAACGCATCATCTGTGATAATTTCAACTGTCTCTACCACGGTTCATGAGATACACCCTAGTGACGCAAAGTTATGGGGTCCCGTTTTGGCCCTTTGGGTAGGGAACATATGGTGTAGAATTGGGATAAAAGTTATTCATAGCAAAACCTTTTTATTCGCATACCGAATTAATATTGGTTGTGCAGATTTTCCTCCAAAAAATGAAGAAGTGTTTGATCGCCGATCTAAGACATGAATGCGAATGACGTCACGTTAAATTCCCAGTTTCATAGCAATTATCATTAGCACTTGAAGAAATGGGACCTTCGTCTACATGCTCAGTTAAAAACCCTTCTTTTTGCTGATAAACGGCGTGAACATTACACGGGTAAGTAACGAAGTAATGTCAAATCATTATTAAGCTGCAGGAGCTCTGAGAAACCGTTTAATGTGTGGCCATTAACACATCACCTAACATTTCAACGATCATAAACCTACATACGTCGATGCACCAAAAATCGAACATTCTAATCATGTGCAAAGACCGTTGGGCGTTCTAATTTTAAAATCAAAATCATACCGCAAGATGGACGACAGTGAAAGCGCGGTCATTGGTCGATGGCAGCCTGCGTGCGCATCTATACACGATAACCAACTCCAATTTACGTGTTATGTAAACCTTATATGATAGAAATAGAGATTAATTTTGTTCGGTGCGAGTTTTCTGATAAGTTTGTCGTACACTACCGCTCCGCGACGCACGCGCGCTACGTCAATTGAGAGATAATTCTTTTGTTTATTTGTTTAAACTTAACGTTCATTGCTTTGTTTATTGCCCGCTTTGTGTGAAGATTATGTTTTTAGTATATTGTTTAACTAATTGCGCTATGGGATTCGCTACCGGTAAAGAGATAATACGTGGGTATTAATAAGTAAAAAAGTTCCCCTCACTAAGTAAATTAATTTTATTATTTCGCACATTTAGCAAGTTGTAAAAATTTTATTTAAGATCTCTGTTGAATATTTCAGTAGGCTTACTGTAAGATTTCTTCACTACCCTAGCAAAGCAACGTTTTCTCCGAGTTTCTTCATTGCCCACCCCTCGTTTAGCCAAATTTTATCAGAGAGCAAACAGCTGATAAGGTACTTGTTTCAAAGTTACAATGTTTATATCATGCAGGCTGTTTTTCAGTCTCTTTTAACATGTTGCATTAATGACGCCAAAACGACACAAGTTTCCAACATATTCATTCCTATTGCTAAGAACCGGCTAGAAACAACAGAAGTGAATTTAAAAATAGAGATAAAAAAATCTCTTAAAGATGCTTAGATGCTGTTTGATAATACCCGAGGTATGCTCAGGCCTCAGACAAGTTATCTCCACATTAAATGAAATCATTTATTCTGCAAATTATTCCTAGTCTCTTCACTCTCTAATTAATTCAATAAAGGGAAGTTAATTGTATCGACCTTGGGTGTACCGTCCTGTACTAAATTTCCAATTATTGTATAGAAAAATGCTTAAGATAATACGAAAATTGTCATTATAAGCCAAATCTCATTCATTCATCTACCATTGGAAATAGCAGAATTGGGGCCCAGGTACCCGAGTTAGTATGATGAACGTGATACTGTATCCCGGTGCTATGTTTACTTAGCCACGAGCTCAGGTGTGCCGCTTTGCGATGCCCGCTTGTTAATTCTGCACTTATTTAGGGTTGGCAAACAATTTTATTGTTTTCTATTCATAAATTGTCCGTGTTTATGATTGTGTGATGTGATTTGTTCTTTTGACGGGTAATGATGTGAAAAGTTCGTTTTTGTAATTAGATAGTTAAGAATTCAAAATATATTTCAACCTAAATAGTTCTATTGATGTCCGTGATTTGATTTTTAGGATCATTCATTACAAAATACTAAATAAATAATCAAAATCAAAAGTTTTTATTTCAAATAGGCCGTTTCTCAGGCACTTTTAAAACGTTACATTACTGACTCTAGATGCACGGTTCCAAAGTGTCATTCTTATGGAGAATAACCGGCAAGAAACTCCATAAGTTACTCTTTTCAAAATAAAATAGTAAGAAATTGGTATAATGTAAAATGATACTATTTTACATTATAATTTTATTAATGTCTGCAAAAACACATTATATACCAAGATGTTGTTAATCATTTTCCTAGAGATAACGCAGCAGCGTTGACAATTAAAATAGTAAACAATTAATTTAGAGTATTTAGATAGCTTTGTAGTTTTATTGATTCCACAATAAGATTATTTTTCTCCGAGTATTATTTAAGTACTAGAGTACCTGTGACAGCCCTAACGCAGATCATCTCACACATTCCGGTAAACAGTTACCGTGAGAAATCTGAAACACACGTGTACGTACCTATAGCTAGGTGTGTACCCTTATAGCTTTGTAGTATTCCCTACAAAGAAGAGGAATCAATTTTTTTTTAGACCTCATTTCAAAATTGAATGACAAAAGATCATTTGTTTTGGAGGTTCGTAATTCGAACAACATATTTCTATGTTTGTAAATTGGCTGAATCCTATGTATATTTTAATTGGCATATTTATAGATACTGTAACTGCCTACTGAAAATATAAGCTTAAACATGTCACAGCAACCTATTATTTTCACCTTGTCTGACTGAAATATCGTCAATTTTAGTTACACAAAAAACTTTCCTAAAGGGATATGGATATTTTCCGATTTGGACGAAAGGTCAGCTTGAATAGAATCTGTAAAAACATTGATAAGCGAAAATAACATCTACGTCTATAACCACAAGGTCAGAACTCCGAAAGCCGAAAAAAATCCTGGTAACGAAAAATCGTGGGAAGAAATCAAAAGAGTACTACGAACGGCTTCCCGTGTTCACAAAACGTTAGATCTCCTTAAGACGAATCAAAGTGAACGTACAACTTCTGAGAACACGATATTGTGATCTCGGTGCATTGTGCAGTTTTGCTAGAAATACTCATTTGCGCGGGAAGCGAGGACGGCGAGATACCGACTTTTCCCACGCCCGCTCCACCGAAATGACCAGAGATGACTAATTTATTGTCATTATCGTTTCTGGAGTTTTCGAGGTATGACGTCACAAGTTTTGGATCGCAGGATAAGTACTGACTATAGACTCCTTTAATATTAAACTGTGTCTAACTTAGCTCAACTAGTAACAAATTTTTTAGGCTATTTTGAAATTACGGGGAAGTTTTGTTTGGTAAATTTTTTGTCTATTATCTTTTCTGAAAAAAAAAACATGTATTCCATTTTTATTTAATTTAAACTTAACTTTAGCGTTATTTAAAAAATAGTTTAATCGTTTTTTAATAAAGAAACTAACCGAGTGCTCTTCCCAACGATCGGGTTTACCATCAGTCGTTTTAGAACCAAAATATCAAATCTTAAACATTGTAAACAAACACAGCACAGCATAGAATCATACCGTATTAAGATCGGCATAAAGACATTATTGTGTATTTACTAAGACCGCAGTACATTAGACTTTTAAATGAATTCAAGTGTGTGAGCGCGACGCGTTGATATCAGCACATTGTGGATATGCAAAGTCATAATTATATGGTAAACTGAATGTCAATCGATTCGGTAGGGTCACGGTAACTGAGAAAATAACTTGTTTTCATTATATAAATAAGTAAAGGACTTATTGTTACTGTTGGAGACCAGAAAGAAGTATTTTAACAACGTCAGAAGGGTGATGTGAATGAAGTTTTTTATATATCTTATTCTAAGTAGGAAATTAGTAAGTTGTATCTATTTTTTATTTGTCTTTTCATAAAAAATATACACGTGAATGGAGAGTAAAAGATTTTTTTGATGTGGACTAGTTTTTGCTACAGCTATTGTGAATTGTGTATTTTATGGTCATATACAGACCAGGAACAAAATGGTGAACAAGTATAAACTTACTGATGAAAATCATTAATTTGTGTAGTGGAGCCGAGTGGTTGAGGTCACCACGTCAAACCTACTGAGCGAGACGGGTCGCGGGTTCGATCTCGCGAAGAACAAGTACTTGTGTGAGCCACAATTGCTTTTCCTAAGTCTGGGTGCCTTTGTGCATGTGAATTAAATAGCTTCTTGCGGGAACCATTGAAATAAAACATACCTACTACTTTTAATTTACAAACACAACAATCAATGTCTGTCAATTCAATGATCAGAACGTTTCGTAACACGACCAGTTTAATTAAAGACGTAATAAATAAAGATAGTGTTACATATTCATGGGCACCAGAGCTCAGGTCAACCGGCGGCCGAGCGAAGGTTCATATTGTTACCTAAACCGCTGCAACACGAACATATGCAGGTTGTTCTTTAGCTTTATTCCACTATAATATCGTCAAACAAGCAAATGTCAGAATTGCTTATATTAAAAGACATTTAGATTGCTTTGGTAATGATGATTCGAACTGATATCAAAATCGATTTAAATTAAAAAACGACTCAAATACTAAGGAGGGTGGCCAAACATTCAAGTCACATCACAAAGACACCGTGGCTAAAGATAAGTATTCGTTAATCACAACAAACGCTCGTCCCACCCTATTAAGAGTCGTCAGTTCGTTTGTTGGACTTAGTCTAGCAGTAGAAGAATCCTTAACTGAGTTTGTATATAGACCCTGGGCATCTTGCATCAATATGTCACAACGTGCTTTAACGAGATCTGACGCGGCGCGTTGTTACGAGTCAGGGACCTCAAAATATCTTGGTTGGCAACTTATAGATTTGGTCTAAAGTTTAAAATCCTTGATTTATCTCCCCAAGGGCATCAGAGATTGTAAAATAATAATTCTGGTATTTTCCTTTATTATCATTCCATCCTAAAGTTATCTTTACATCGTCATCGACCATCTGGCTTAGTAGATTACCCTAGAATGTTCGATAGATATATTATTTTTTATTATTTAAATCTCATTGATTCGTTTCAAAAGATATCACGATTTGCATTACGTCAATAGCACTGATATAAACTACATATTTCACTCTAAATAAATTCCAGATCTTCAAATGAGTCCTTAAAGGCAGACTGATGCTGAACTCTGAAAGCGAGAGTTCTCTCTGTGCTGTGTAGTGTGCTATCTCGCTTGCACCATAAGAGTATTCTGGGTAGAGTTGAGGGTAGGCCTCATGATCTAATAGATCGCAGTACATCATAAGTACGCTGTTTGTTTGCCAACTGACAACAGCGGACAGCCTGAAATCTTGAAGGTGATTTTTTTGTTCCTTTTCCGGGATGAAACGCGATTTTAACCCTCATCGAGGACACAGCGTGGGTATATGTCAGACTTCCACTGACTAAAAACACCCCGTGCCACTTCTACCGCTCAAGTGAGACTTAGGTACGGGATCGCTTGCGCATGCCCTGCGCGACTCTGGCTTGCGCTAGTTGAAAAAGACACCTACCTACAAGAGTGACCTTTTTTTGTATTCTGACATTTCTGACGATTGATCTCAGCGATCTATTTATAATAAAGCAGTTGAAATTACACAACAAATAAATAACCGACATTAACCGATAAGGGAAAGCGTTACTTAATTGTCAGAGGGCTGTCAACGAGAGGAATGTTAATCGTAGCTCGCGCAACCAGTGATCATTATCGCATTGCTAATTGTTCGCCACCTGCTGGTGAATCAGGTGGAAAGTTGGCAACTGTAGATATTGTCATCAGGGAGGGGCAGGCTGGCGCAATACTGTGTGATGATCCGGATGAGAATAGGCAGAAGTCCTTTTCTGCCCAAAGTAATGGATGTTTGGAGTTTTTTGGAACGGCCGTTCTTCGTTTCCCAAGAAGATACCTTTTGGGATAGCACTCAAAAATGTTTCTAGTCGAAAGAGTATTGCTTATTTTTGAGTTTCTGGAAAGATCAATACCGAACATTCATAGTATAATAAATTCAGTTTTTCTAGGAGAAAATACTCAAAATAAACCGAAAAAAAATGGGCATCCTTTCACATATGAACTGATTTGTGTTCTGGTACCTACGCTCATTCCGGCTTCTTTGCTGTATACCGTAACAACATCTTTTAAAGGAATTCGTTCATCTACTTCAGCTTGCAAAAATCTGCGAAGTACTTTAAAGCATGAGTCATTTCTCTTTTGTCAGTACTCAGATAAAATGTTCTGGCATCAATAATGATGTACGGCAACGTATTCACTGTTTTCCCTGGAAAAACACTAATTAATTAAAATATAATACAGCACGTGTACAGCCTATGCTCAGGCGTCGACGTGGGAGGTAAAAGTCATTCCGATTGAATTAACTATGCTGCCTCATTACTGGTCTTAAACGATGCATTTGCATTTGAAAACAGTATGGGTATACAAACTCTTTTTAATTGAAACTCTTTGAGTGTGTGAATTTTGGTTTGAAATAGAGTCATAACATGCTTTTGTCTTCATTATGTCTTGTCTAAATCTGACTGTAGTATGTTATTCTTTATTTAAAATGTAGCTTAAATTTGCGTGTCAGAAGCCTGATGTTTTGAGCCGCTTCTGTAAATAATAATCCTGACACAATCCATCATAATCTTCTCAAAATAATAATTATTACAAACCGACAAACACCTTTCTCGTAAAAATCGATTAAAATCCGATAAGTACTTGCTACACATCCTGTCACCTGTACATAGAGACAACGCGTCGTGTATCAAACGAACTAAAATTCCTCTGTAGAAAAGTTTGACAGTGCATTAGTGATGCGCAGGCGCCGATCGCTACGCGCAGACATCCGGCCGCTTTCGCGACAGCGCGCGGCACATTTCGGCTGTCGAACTATTGGCTGTTTTACTATGGACTATCGAATGGTGTTGGGCATCTTTATTTAATAGATCTGCGTTAATTGTAATTTGTCTGAATGAAGATTTTGTTTACTTACCGCAATATTTATGTTCCTTAAGTTACTAGTACTCGTGGCTAAACTACAACGGCACAAGTTGATCGATCACAGGTTAAGCTAGACTTGATACTGACAGTCTGTGGATGGGTGATGGCCATTCATGTGATAACGAGTTTCTCCGTGCTTAAGAACACACGTTAAGTTATTAGTCAAGACTGTTATTTAAACATCTTTGACAGTCGTTACGGGTGGTCAGAAGCTAGAAAGTCTAAGAAGGGGTCTCACTACGAGGCGGAGGCCTCTCTTGACAGCTTCCATTTATCTTGCCTATGCCTAACAGATGCCAGTTCCGTGCGAAAGAGTCATTATCAATCATACATTCAAAAACGAGAAGTGTTTTTCAGAGCAGTAGAGGTGCTGTGTTCACAAAAACTTGGATGTTTCTTAATTTTTAACAGATAAAGATAAATAAATTCATAAAATACACAGATATAACTTTATCATTTTAACTCAACTTACGAAAACAATGACTCTATATACAGAGACAATCTTAGTTTATGCCACGCCCAATATGGCAACACTGATTACGTGATAGGTGTCTATAAGATAACGCAGTCTTATATGCCTATAACAATTATCAATGTTTTGAAGACCTTGGTTTGTATAATGCAATATCATACTGCAGAGGTCTAAAGTTTAAAAAAAGTGGTCAAGTGCGAGGCGGACTCATGACACGGTGTTCCGTACAAATAGGCCAAAGATTAACAGATTGGTTGACATATTTTTGTAACCCAACTGTTAGGATGTTAATGAACGGACGGATGGACAGCGGAGCCTCAGTAATATGGTTTCGTTTTACTCTTTTGGTGTGGAAACCTAAAATTCTAACCCACTACGCTTATGTGTCAATCCAAGGTGTCAGCTACTCCCATACCAAATTTCTTGCCAATCGGTCCAGCCGTTTGTGCGTGAAGAGGTGAAAACCATACACACATACAAACTTTCGCATTATAATGTTTTTTATGATAGCGTCACTTATCTTTTACATTAGTAAATAATATATTACATCACCATTTTTTTTCAATCTATTGTCTACAATACTGTCTTTCTAATATCGCCAAAATATGTACAAAAAGTTTTATTGTCAGCCATTTTGTATTTAAATCACGTACTTTCCAATCTAGTCCCTATCTATAGAGGAAGTGTGTTTGTGGTCATAATAATGTGCTATCTCGGTAACGGGTTAAAGAACTCAAATATACATAGATCTGAGTATTCAATATTTTGTTCATGTCTCAAAGACGGACAAAAATTGCTGTGATGAATTCTCCATAAAATATTTATTGTTAAAGCAAAAGAATTGCGTTTTCATGCCTAGAATCTCTATTTTTTTTTTGTTAATGCCGTATCTATTTTTCTCTCAGTCTATGGTCTACACACGCACAATTAAGGTTATTTTTTCGAATATAAAATGAAATAGCGCAATAGTTAGTTTATTAATTACAAAATGTGTCAAAATAATAATATATTTAAGTAAGACTAGTGCAATCCACGCATTTTTCGCGTTAATGGCCTAGCCGAACTAATTTAAAAAGTAAATTAGACATTTACAAATCAAAATTCGACTTCAGTAGCTTCCTGAACATTGAGACTTAAAAAAATATCGTAATTGTCACGTTATCAACCAAATGATACAATTACAGAAGTAATTGTCAGTAAAATACAAATTACTCGGTATTTAATTAACAAACGACAGGTTATTTTATAATTAAGGGTTAACAACTAGCCTAATTTGAAGCAATTACTTTATAAAAGGGTTTATTAACGAAGTGACCGAATAGATGATAGTGGTAAATTTTTAACGTTTTATGTCGTTCAAAAATCTGAATTATAATAATGTAGGAAAAGAAAAAGTACCTAAACATGTTTGGTCACCAGTGGGGACATTTTGGGAGAACACTTTTTTAATTAATTTACTACACATTGCTGCAAAGGCCTCTTCCCGTATTTAAAAACATTTTTAAAGTCGAAAATAAAGACATTATTATTATTACGAGCAACAAGACCAACTTTCGCTATCTAAAACATTAGACAACTCAGCGGAAACTGTAACAATATCAATTTTAGTATTATAATAAGTTGGTTACGTTAATTAAAGTATTTAGCTAGACAATTATGCAGTTAATAAGGTCATAACGTAATGACATAGGTTTCGTAAGATCGCGAGATGAGTTGCGGGCAATGCGTAGACCTTGTTCCTAGTTAACGCCGCGTGAACACGACACGGATGCTGCATAAATGGAAGTGGCAAGACGCTAGAGTAAAGTAATGTATGAGAGGTTAAAACCTATTGACGACCTCCGTGGTCGAGTGGCGTACGCACCGGTTTCAAGGTGTCGCTAACTCTGAGGTCCCGGGTTCGATCCCCGGTCGGGTCAATGTAAAAAATCACATTTTCTACATTGTCTCGGGTCTGGGTGTTTGTGGTACCTTCGTTGTATCTGAATTCCATAACACAAGTGCCTTGGCAACTTACTTTGGGTTCAGAACAATGTATGTGATGTTGTCCGCATTTATTTATTTATTTATTAATTTTAATAGGATTAAAATCCTACTAATATTGTAAACGCGAAAGATAATATAGTAATTATGGATCGATGTTTGTTACTCTTTGACGCAATAACTACAGGATGGATTTAGACGAAATCTGGTACATAGATAGTTTAACACTAACACATGGGATGGATTTTACGTGATGTTTACGTGTTTTTTTTGCAAAGGACGTACTTCAATGAGCATGGTAGCTTTTCGCTTCTACACTTCTACATTTCTAAGAACTAGTACAGGTCTGTATAACCAATGACAATAAATTCAAAATATTTTGCAGGTTATGTAGAAGTACACTCATAAGAACCACATTTAATTATGTCTGTAATTCTTTTGGTCAATAATATACCTACAAAATAGTAAGTCGTAAATGAATAAAGAAACTAGAAAAACAAAAACCGAAATTAAATGAGTAAATTCCCTTTAGCACCAAAATGAAAACGTACTTCTATTTAATATCATAGAACTGCACCATCCAGTAAATTTATATCACGACAATTAATATGCAAACACATACCAAACGCAATATATTATAATAATTATTTAGTTAAACGTTTCATAAGTCTCTTGGGTGGCTTATCTGCACATATTATATCTATCTCATCTTATATTTGCAACTGCGTGAACATTGGCCAACATTGGACCTCCTAAAATGACGGTTCGTTTAACAGTTTATCCAATTTGTTGATAAAAGATTATGGTTAATTACAGACCGTAGTGTAAGACGTCCTCAGGCATGGTGGAGTGATGATCTGCGCAAGATGGCAGGACCTGGATGCGAGCAGCCGAAGATAGATGTTGATAGCGTGCAATTAGGGAGGCCCATGTCCAGCCGTGGACAAATAGGGGTTGATGATGATGATGAATTAAAGATTTTTATAATGTTATTTTTTTTAATAATAAATGCGGTCAACATCACATACATTGTTCTGAACCCAAAGTAAGTTGCTTAAGCACTTGTGTTATGGATTTCAGATACAACGAAGGTACCACAAACACTCAGACCCGAGGCAATGTAGAAAATAAATGTGATATTTTACATTGACCCGACCGGGGATCGAACCCGGGACCTCAGAGCTAGCAACACCTTGAAACCGGTGCGTACGCCACACGACCAAGTTATTTTTAGAACATTTTCATAACAAGTCATGATTACGTAATCCCCAATCTTTTCAACATTTTTATGATATAAATGATTAAATACCTAGATACGGTACATGAATTAGCTCTTTATGTCATTTATATAACATCTAAGAAAACGATACCCGTTATCACGGACATAGAACAAAGTACGTATGTCTCTAGCCTCCTGGCCACTGACTGTCCTGGGGTAAAGTTCCGCTATTGAAAATAATTAGCGCCATTGGCCCTGTGAAAATTACCTTTGATATTCGCTCAAATATATGAAAGTGGCAGGCCATGTTGAAAAGTGACGTTAATTTCATTTATTTACAACTGACTTCAAGAGGTTTATTACCCCCGAACTTTGGACTGGATATACTGTTGATTCTTTTCTCAATAGATACGTGAAACGTGAAACAGCATTGATTTGGTCCCATCGAAATTTCAGGAAGTTTGGCTCCGAACATTTTTAATCAACCCCCATACTCTTTTTTTAATAGCACCCTTGTATCGGATTTCTACAAATATTCAAGTGACATACACAAGCAATCGTGTCTTTAATCTGCTGTTGTCCCATCAAATCACCTTAAATTATCCTTATATTAACAACATTCAGAAGCATGCTGATCTGATGTCGATGCAAGTGACAAGGGAACGAATCGTGGAAGGATTTGAAGGAATTTTATGTCCGAAGATGGACGATACAAGGGCTGGGATGACGATGACGATATTAACAACAAAAATCAGGTTGTGCAGGCTACGAGGGACAGCATCGTAGAAGGTTTTCAAGGACACGACGAGGACGATATACCGGCTCTGATGATGATGAAGTTGATATCCTTACTTATATATAATATAATTATTAATAAACTAGCTTTTGCCCGCGACTTCGTTCCCGTCGGTAGAAGAAGATATAAGTTATGATTTATACCCGTCCTGTTGTTTTTCACATTTTCCATTGTATCTTCGCTCCTATTAGTCGCAGCGTGATGGTTTATACCCTAAAGCCTTCCTCGATTAATGGTCTATTCAACACAAAAAGAATTTTTCAATTTGGACCAGTAGTTCCTGAGATTAGCGCGTTCAAACAAACAAACAAACAAACTCTTCAGCTTTATATATTAGTATAGATGTGAAAGTAACTATATCTGTATGTCTGTCTGTTACGCTTTCACGTCTAAACCACTGAACTTATTTTAATGAAATTTGGTACAGAGATAGAGTTTACCTTGAGAAAGAACAGGATAGTTTTAATCCCGGACTTTTGAAGAGTTTTCTTGGAAACGCGATATAACCGACCTCGACGCGGGCGAAGCCGCGGGCGAAAAGCTAGTTAACAATAAAACAAAATACATTAATGTTTCAGAAGCTAGTACTACTACTAGCTACTCATTCCCTGCCAATATCGCCAGGAAGCTCCCACGAGAACAGCTGATATCTAAACCTAACTGCGGTCTGACAATCACGCGGCTTTTTATCTCGCTACGATAAATATTATTTCAATTATGTTTTCGCATCTCATCAACCGCAGTGATAAAAGAATTACGGAAAGTTTTATATTTTTTCCTTATAGATAGCCAGCTCTGTGTTAAATATTTGTATTCAGTTGTTACTGAAAGGGTTGTAGAAAAGAAGCAAGGGTGGTTTCATAGATAATCGTTTAATGGTTAGAAAAAAAGATGTCATTGTAATGCTTTCAGAGCGCATATTAGTATAAAAGTAATGATATGATAATTGTGGAAGAGAGACGCCGAAATAGGAATGTATTGCTCTGATAAGCTTCCACAACTGGCCACAAGTACAATCTAATATATAAAATTCCCGTGTCACGATGTTAGTTACCGTACTCCTCCGAAACGGCTAAACCGATTTTTACCAAATTTTATATGCGTATTCAGGTCTGAGAATCGTCGGTAACATCTATTTTTCATACCCCTAAGTGTTAAGGGTTGCTCAAAATAAAAAAAAAATTTTTTTGGACGAAATTTTTTGTTTTACTTTTAAATAATGTGGCATTTAAAATACATACAACTAAAAATAAAAAAAATAGGCAAAACATCTTTTGCTGGGTCGGCTAGTAATATATATATCATTTGTGTATGCGACACTTGTTTTAGACAATTTTGCTAAAGATTTTTTTTTATAAAAATCATTATTGTTTGCGATTAAATCCGTTCAGTGATTTTTGATTGAAAGAGAAACAAACATCCATACAAATAAACTTTCGCGTTTATATTTAGTAGGATATATTGTGCAATCGGCGGCCATATTAAATTAAATAACATCACTTGCACATGATTACACGATCATCGGTCAATTGCTTTACCAATTTGTCGCCGAAGTCTTCGTGCACAACAACTATATGTTAGAAGTATATTATTTTATAGTTAAGTAGAAGGAAAGTGAACGTAATACCCAATAAACTCGAGTTCTAGTTGACAGGCGGTTGACAGGCGGTTGATGACTGTAATGTTCGTGTAAATCAAAACAATCATTATTATCATTTTTTTTTTAAAGTCTGATTATGATAGTTCCATTTATATTTGTCCATTTGGACAAAACCTGGTTTAAATTACGTGTAGAGGAAAATGGAAAGAGTGAAAGTGACCCTTGACCACCTGTGGGACAATAAAGGCGGATAGGAATAAAAAAAATGCGTATAAAAAGCTTTTCCTTTGTAAGTACCTAGCGTTGAAAAACATTTTTGAACTTCTGCTGCACATTTTTTTATTCTCTTCAAATCGCATGCACAAGGCATCAGACTCAAAACAAGCGTTTAAGATTTTCATCCTGTTACTCATTCTCTCAACTCAACCCTCGCTGAAGAATGACGAGGATTGAGAATTCTTCGGACTCACACCGACTGAAATCAACCCGACCCCACGCTTGCCTTAGCCAAAGTATGAATTCGCTTGCATGGTCTATGAGGCTTCCGCTGGTTCTGTAACTACGGGCTTGTCACTTCTGGAAGGAAACGGTGATTATTGCATCATAACTTTTTACTGGTTGCACCGATTATTTTAATCTTTATATATTCGAAAGCCTTCATGTTTCTTATGAAGTCTCATTTAAATCTGTCGAAGAACTAACAGTGTTTCCCGATTTATTCATAACGATTTTATTACATGTACAGGCAATTCTTATTTCGACTTCAAGACTACAAGATTGAACTTTGAACCTAGATTTTTTGTCCGAAATGTTTATATTAAGTAATGAACTAAGTGCTCAGCTTTATCAATATTAAATCATTTGATTAAGGTACTATCTTTTATTTCCACATGTAATCAGCAGGTGCTACAACTATCTGTAAAAGAGATAGCTATAGATACCTTGTATTAAGATATCACAAGCAATCACGTTTGGTTTTCCCTAATGAACTGCCATGGTTTACCGTCTCTGTCCTGTGCCCTGAGTCTGCTATTCACGCTATCCCATAAATGAATGGTAATGGGATTAAATTTGAAACTATTCCTATTCTCTTAAGCATTTTCCAAACACAAAAAATTGAATTTCATTGTATTGACCGTGAGTGACGAGTGTTCCGCGAAGTGCCTACTGAATTTCCAAATTGTCTTGGAAAAATGCTTAGAATAATTTCCATTCATTCATCGGCCATTGTAAATAGCAGAATCGGGGCCCTGTTACCTGATTGGTCATTGAAAGTATCATTATTATCATATCACAGCCATAATTAAATTAATCGATGTTTTATGTAATGTATCAGAAAAATACGGTTATATGGTATGACCTAACCTGAATAACGCAATTGCGATAATATTTTCGTATCTGTATTTTAGTTTTGGGCAAAGGTCGTTTTACCTTGAGTATATGACATAGCTTGATAATGATGTTACAAAATAGCTATTAATAAATTATTGTATACAATTCCAAGGAAGCAAATGTCACTGCCGGTCTACTTAGACGTTTTTAGTTTTGCAACTCATTTCCTAGAGTCTTCTCTAACTTCAAAAAGGAGTAGTTTATTAAGTTCGGACTGGATAAACCGATATTGTGAAACTTTTTGATTTAACGTAGAGTAGCTGTCATTTGGTCCAATAAAAATTTCGAAAAGTTTGCCTCAGTAGATTTCATTTGAACACGGTTATTTACAAAGGTTTCAATAACTTTCTTGAAAATTTGAGAGCATCGTTATTATTGTTTATAGACAATTTAACACATGCTTTCTTATGAGGTAACTCAGGACTTGCGAGCACCGCAAGAAGGAGACGGATGCGTTATCTTAGGCGTTCATTTTACGAGGAATGAGAGGAAGGCTTTTACATTTTCTTCTCGAAAATTCCAACAGAGCAAAAGCGAGACGACAGAGGATGGTTGCAAGAAAGATAAAGTATGAGGAATAAAAGGTTGCGAGAACTAGTATGCAAGTGGATTGCCAAAAATGTCTCCAATAATGTTGGAGGTCACGCAAAATGAAAATTCAATGATTCTTTCTCAGGCAGTTGAAGGGGCCCGGGGTTTTATTAGTCGGTAAGAGTTTGACATATCTTCATGCCCGTTGAAGTCATTAGCGTTTTAACCAGATAAAGAAAAGCAAAAGGGGTTGGTGAAACCCTCTATTCTTTAAATAAAAGATTTAGCATAAATTATGATTAAAGATTAAAAGTTGACTCAATTTCAGTTGAATCATGTGAGGAGACATTTAAAAAGTTAAAATCTTATTTTGCAAAATCAATTTCAGATTTTATTAAATTGCTTTATCTGTTTATAAAGCAAATATGACAGTAAAATTATCATTAAAATACAATTAATGCCGCTTATCATTTATGAGTTGTTAATTGTTACACACACATTCAAGTCTTGGCTAAATGTCACAGGTGCAACAATTTAAAACACCTATATTTGTCGATATCAGATACTTATGTAAAAACAACAATTAATCTTGAATTATACGAGTAAGAAATCAAAATAAATCGTAGATTAAATCAAGATAGTTTTTTTTATTTCGTAGATATTAATTACAATAAACTTAAATAGTCAGCCTGAAACTAATGAACCATTATAAGATTAAGACCCGATTTAAAAAACCTGGCTCTATAAACAACAGATTTAAACAAAACCCTTACATGTATGGAATTGACATTTCTCTGCAAGTCACGTGACTTAGACTTGTCAATTTCATACACTTATTCACCATGAAAAATACACTAATATCGATTTAAGCAATTTTTCTTAAACTACATATTGATAAATAAACTATAGGTAAGTAAACAAGTCATTACCGTTTATCGATAGCGGTGTATTATAAAGGTGAACGTCTTTCAATAGAATCACAATCAAAACACGGCCCCGACAGATGTCTCTAGCCGCCATGTTTAAACAAGTGTAGTAATCATGAATAGAACGACGTCACGTTATCTCTTGTTTATCTCAAACATGAATAAAAATTATTAGATTTCACGGCCTCTGAATGTTTCAAAGTCATTTTCAATGCCTTGGTTTACTTTGAGAGCTATTATAGTTTCTTTTTTTGTAATGAGGTTACTTTAAAAAGGTTTCATGCTTCTTGTGTTTTTTTTTCATCTCATATTGTATGGAGTCAGACAAGAGACTACGTTAAGCAAAGTAGAAAACGTAATTATTTATTATTATTATTATATATATTTAATATTTATTTAAGAAACTCAGCAATCTAATATAGGTACAACACAATAAGCATAATACGGTTGCATATACTATTTAAAAATATAATTGCAAATGAATTCTTAAAAGTCTTGCAGCACAGACAGGCTGGCATTACACCTTACAAACACTGGGTCGTTCAACCATTCAGTAAGTTAACAGTAAGATGATTAATTAATATCTACAACGTATTTAAACAATAAAATATTGAAGATATTATTTAATTTTAATCATCTTAGCCATGCGTTATTTGTTACGTACAAACATGCTCTCATGACTCATTAAATATTGGAATTTTAACACAGATTCTTCTTAAAGGTGATGTAATATAACAGAATTTGTGTTGTTTTGTTATATGTTTATTTGCTAGGTCTCCTATTTTTGAGGGTGTCCGTACCGAAGTCCTAAGTAACAGGACCCGTTTTTTCGTTTGATGCATGATATCAAGGCACTTGACATTTTCAAAAATGATGTGTTTATGACGTTCCTGTTGCAGCTATAACAACAAATAAATACCCGGGTTGATCAATATTGTTTTTGCCTTTTACTATGCAACATTGCATTACGATCTTTTTTTGTATTTAACTAGTACTCAAGTAAACATTGTCTTATAGTGAGTCTAAAAACCATTTTTAACTCGACTACGCTAAGTTTCCAGACTAGGCCTAGACGTACGTTTTCTTGGAACTCAGTATCACAACACACAAGTATCTAACTACGTATAAATGTATGAAAGATTCGGATCACGCACGATGCACCGGGGTCAACGCTCGCTCTAACAATATTGACAGTCGAAGAAGAGATACCGACTCAAACAAATAATGTGGCCAAATACGATAGATGCGATCGAAACAGGACTTAAATCCTATTTTGTTTATGGTCTGTGGCTTAAAAAAAATAACTGTTAGATGGAAATTTGAAGGAAGAATGACAAGTTTTTTTAAATACTTTTTTGTCATAGCAAAAAGGTTTCGTTTGTAGATTATCTGTTTTTTTTTTTAATATTTGGAAGTGTTACATCGATTAATCAATCAATTATGACTTGTCTTTTTAATAAATCATACCTTAATGAGTATTTTTATATGAATTTCAATAAAATATGTTTAAAAACAATAAAGAAATTGTCACTTACGAGTTACATGCAAGAAAAAGGTTATTGTACTTTTCATGTACGAGTAAGTTAATAGTCATCAAGTATGTATGTGGCTTGTACGTAATGTTTTCAACTAAATTCTACAGGGCATACGTCACAGCGGTCAGCGGTCAATTTGAGGTTAGTCGAACAAAAATTAAAAACCTGCTTTGAAATAAATATTTCAGTACTCTCTTCACGGTTACATATTTGTCAGATTACAATGAGTTAAATAAAAAAATGAATGAAATTTTTGACCTTAAAGATTGAGGGAAAATTTGATTAGTATTCGAATAAATAATTTAGGACACCCGGTCCTACACCTTCCGCATACAGTCCAACTATTCCTATTTTTCTCAAGTCAACAGCAGCAGAACAAAACAACCCGCTCCTGCACTCCAAACAATAAAGCAATACCTACATAAACATGTACATAATGTGCACATATCATGCACTATTCAATCTATCGCATTATTACATTGGCTTACAGCTGGTTGCATGACATTATTTTCTTTTTTCTATACTACGCAGCGAGCGGTAACAGACACTGCCCGGTAAATGTCCCGCGCTAATAAACGTCGTTAAGAAAAAAACAAAGATTCATTTTCGCGCCAACAGTCTTCCGCCATATTGGTCGCGTGATGAAAATGATGTATTTACGCGACTTTCATTCACTTTCGTTACAGAAACTGTGATGTTCATCAATGTTTTCTTCCTAGTTGTGTGCGATGTTCGTTTTATTTTGTTGTTAGTTGGATTTAGAGAATGTTAATTATATTTCCTGTTTCGAGTTACTAACATAGTTACGGTTTAGAAATACTAGACAAGTCAAGTTAAATTATTGCTCACCCCTATTTAAAGGAATTTAAAATCCTATAACATAATAAAATTTTCTACAAATAAATCGCAATAGCAGCAGTTGACGACTGCCGGACTGCGTGTCTATACCTACCTAACTAGGTACGTAAGATTACTGTTGATATTCCTAAGCTGCCAAATGGATTAGCTATAAGCTGGTTTTGATTAACATCTATTGTGTTAGAGGATTCGCAGCCACCCTAGTCTATATTTTGTAAACTAACCGCTTGGACATCCCGTCCATCTATTTTTTCCGTTGACGAACCCATGTTTGTAAACGTCCATGTCGGTTTGTGAATGAAATTCGCGCGGTTTCCGCGATTTGGCGGGAGAACGTGTTGGTAGGCAAACATCTTTATCTAAACACGGGGTTAATTGATATTATACCTTAATGTAAATGCGATTGAGTTTAGATTAAGTTGCTTATCTGAGAGACGATCACGATCAGAAATCGCGTGAGGACAACGACTGCATCTTTGAAACTGTCTAAGCAATGTTCTGTCCAATGAACTAACCCTTTCATTTTAATCATGAAAAATACCAAGTTTAAGTTTTCAATAAATCGAAATATTCAACTGCACCATTAAAATTAAATATCAACTTTTGCTAAATATAACACGAAACGCGTTTGAGGAAATTAGCATATGACGCAAAATTAATCTATAATTATTGTTATAATTAAGAGACTTGATATATGAATTAAATTGAATAATGTTAAATGCGTGATTCAGTAGTTAATTAATTATTACCTGTTACCAACTGCTTTATTCTAAAATACGCGTGAGATGACTCCACAAAATCCTGTAAGCTATTAATTTTAAATCGCTTCGAAAAAATCAACATTCGTATTGAAATACAATACAGAGTTTTAGATCGATACATTTTTAATCGTAACTAAATTGTATAGATCAATAGTTTAAAAAAAAAAAAAAAAAAAACATTTATTTCAGGCAATCATAACCCATATTGCTCCATTGTTTTTGTTGCTGTACATATTATTTAAACATAATATTTAATTAATTTTATTTAAAAATATAAAATATTATATTTTTTTTAGTTTTACGCAATTAGTACGCAATTTATATTGCTCCTATCGGTTCCCGAATCTGAGATAAACCAAATAGTCCACAGAACACTATCCATGAGGAAAGAGCTTTCAGTTCAAATCCCATAGTTTTTAGGGAACCACCGGGAACCCAACATTTTCATTCAGAATATTATGCATCAGCATGGCTTTTTTCCTTATTAATTGTCAAATTATATCCTAACAAACCAATGTTGACAAAAGCAATTATAAATCGGTGACCAACAATTGGCACCTCTATATGTACTATAAATACACCTGCTTTTAGGAACTCGTTCCTGGGGTATTTCTTTTACGTCAATGTAGACTGCGGTTGTACGCGGATTGAGGTTACCATTTATGAAATTTCTACATGACATGTTTTTATTTTGCACATTTCATGAATCAAATGCCTAATAAATAACTCTTTCCTTATCGATGAGTAACGATATACTGACTAATGTGGACCCAGCCCTTGTACGATTTTATCCTGTAAAGGCGAAAAATGAATTTGGTTTGCGTCATTTATTTAGGCGTCGGAACAATTATCATCGAATCTGGTATCGTGATCATCACACGTCATCATTATTGGTTTCATTATCATTCTTTTCATAATAATTACATAGCAAGAGTTAATACCTACGCTTTAGGACGTACCGTTACTCATGATTCAACTAGTATAAGAACCTCTTTTGTTTAGAATTTCGTAAAACCCAGACGGCGAATTTGTTAAAACTAATTTAAATATTAACTATCTCTTTAATAATGCCGTTATCAATCGAAAATAAAACTATTTTAAGAGCGATGACATAAAGTCTTACATATAATTAGCTTCGTGAACAGGCTAAATAGAGCGAATACATTTTCTAGCAATGTTAAGAAATATTCCACACACACGCCAAGTTTATCTGAAGTGAACGCTCATATATGACAACTACCTTTTATCTTTAATTTCCTGTTGTCCTAGATCATCTTTACCTTTCCAAGATCCAACACAAAAAGATATGCCAACTGGATACCTGTAAAATAACTTACAAAGATAAGTATCTAAGTACTTACCTATGTTTGTATCTTCTTCGAATTCTGCGTCATGAGGTGTTGAAACAGTGTTATCTGTTAACGGAACTGTTTAGGAACAAGATTTGAAGTTGACTTTATATCTAGAATAACGGACTAATGGACACTGGGTACCGAAGATAAGATTCCTCCATCCGTGTGCGTTGTTTGCTCAATATCGTTGCTATCAGATAATTATAGTTTTCTACGTACTTTAAAGGCGTGTCAGAAGTGCTCTCAATCTGGTCTAGTTCGATAGTTCTAATAGCTAGATTACTTTGAGTTTCTCTTTCAATGATATCTGCAATACTACTGTTTTAATCTTGGTTTCATAAAACGTATTTTTGATTACCTTTGCGTTTCTCTTATTTTATAATAAACGCGGATACGGAATGACTTTTATCCGTTCGTTTGGAATACATCAAATTCCGTAAAAAATCTAGACAATCAATACGGTTGCATTGTAGCAGTATTGATTTTGACGCGTCAAAGATCCTTGGCTCGCTCTACTATGGGAACTCCTCACAGTACAAAGTTCCTATAACCTGATAGATGGAGATAACAATGGACCTTGAAAGGCTGAAAACAATTATATTTTTAAGATCCACATTATATGGTTTGTTGATAATATTTATTAATGTCATTGCGGTATCCGATAGCAATATGACTTAGTTTTATAAAATGATGATTATTTTTCGACCTCACTTCTTTCGTGATTCATTTGACATGTTATCTTATTTTGTAGCTATATGTTTTTCATTGATATTTTCCTAAATTAATAATTTGCTGGGCAAAGGTCGTCAATATTCTTATTAACTTCCCATATTTCAGTGTGACATAAAGCTATTCTTCATTTAAACAAGCCTTTTGTGCCAGGTTCCTGCACGCATCGAATTTCGGCTACGTATAAAAGCTGCCGCATCTAATTAAAAAACCGTATCAATTTAATTTACCCTTTCAAACCTCTATCCTCTATCGTTTGCAAATAAAACAGGAACACGTAAAAAACGGTCAATACAGAGACGATGGCCACGTGTTGACAGATGGAGGGAGCCATGTTTGCATAAGTTCGGCTGACCGATACCAGAGGTCGGCTCGGAGATGGGGACCGCACCAACGATATAAATAACGAATTTTTGTAAACCCTATCACCTTTTTAAGTAAACAGAAGATTGAAACACCTTGAAGCATCCGCAACGATACCAGAAACGTTTAAATCTTTTCTTGATGTGTCCAAATATTGGCATAGCTTGAAAAATATAAGATTCAACACCTGTCTTACGTCAATTAAATACAATTTTAAACACAGATTGTTGACAGAACATACAAAATCGATTGTAAATGATGAAATAAGAACCGTATCAAATAAACGGTCCAACATTGAACACCAAGCCGTCTTTTTGAGAACTGCAGCGCCATCTCTTATTTATAAGGAGCCTTTAGTTTGCGCGTGAATATAAAAACGTTTTTCTCAAATACTCTTCTATTGTACTAGTATGTGTGTTAAACAAATGTATTAATTAACAAATACGTCGAAATCGAAGCACTCTGAGATACTTGTATAAACAATAAAATATAGGGCAAGTGCTAATTAAATAGTCAAATGATGATGTTTACCTACTCATTGATAGGGAATGAGAATAGTTACAAGAAACATGTTTTAAAGCGATAAGTGACGTAGATTACATTTTACATTAGATGTTCTCTGTGTCTTTGTGTTATGAATGCTGATGATACCTAGGGACATTTATTTTAACGTATGTGACTATTTATATTGAATCTGATGTACATGTTTATGTAGTATTGAGGTATTCTCTATACTAATTTTATACCTAAGTGACGACTGAGTATGATTTGCAAAATATAAAAAAAAATCCTTTGGGTAGTAGGTACAAAAGAATGGAAAGAAAAGTGAAGAGATATCAAAAACCAATAAGACGAATCCAATAAGAATTAAATTATCATCAAGTAAAAAAAAATGCGAAGTAAAAAAATGCGTACCATAGGTAAGTTTAGGTAGGTACCTGAACCTATTTTAGGAAAAGTGTATTTTACAAATTGATACCATACCTCTGATCTAAAACTAACTCATTAACTGTGTTAAGGGCGGTACTTCGTAGAAACTGTCAAATGTTTTAGCAAATTCAATTAGCTAATGTATTCTTAAAAGACACCTTCCTTACACTTAATTATCTCTTTACTATAACACAATAATTTGCTTCATATTATCTGTTTAAATGTTCAGAAGCCGCGTTATAATTGATTTCCAGGTATTAAGGTTAACTCGTAGAAGCTTAACTTTTGTTTTATGTGGACAGGAAGGTACCTAAATAACAGTTACAATGATCGATCACTGAGTTACGTCATGCATTGACGTCCGTCAGCAATCGTTCTTAAGTTATAGCAATAAGATTCATAATCACATTTCTAAAGAACTTAAAACGAACGTACTGGTATCAAGAGACATACTATCTTTAAAACTTGTTTTTGCAACAGATAAAAGATAAAAAAGTATTTATAAGGCATTTAGATAAATTTTGGTCATTTTTTATCATTGATTGTACTTATGAGTTAGCATTTCTTTTTTTTATGTCGCAGCCAGTTACGTGCTTAACAGCAGTGACACTAGTGATAGGATCCGATGCTCATTAAATGACATTCTTAAATTTATCGACTGATCTATCAATTACTGATATAATAATGAATTAATGATACTTTTTGAAGTTTGACCCCTTTTTTTCAGATTTACATAATAAAGCTTATGATGATCTCAGATTAAAGTATGTTTTGATGTTTTCGTATCATGTAAAAGGACCTACTTAATAATGTAGTCAAATAAACGCGGGTTTTTATCGATTCCCTTATACATATAGGTATATAATTAACATTCCTTGCGTCAGATCAATCGTGTTAAAATAGTACCAATTTAATATAGACTAACAAATACAGTTAAAAGCCAATTAAGTATTTGTTGCATAAAAGTCTATACGTCTATGACGTGTACTATGAATTATCTACTAGCTGTTTTTTTATATATCAGCCTCTGTTTAAAAAAGACAAATACAATTAAAAAAATAAAATGTATGAAACTACAAAGTATTTTTCTGTATAAATTATTAAAATACCAATGAACGCCATCATTTTTTTAATCGTAGAGAGATAAAGCTCAATAAAGTTTCGATAATGAAGAACCACTCGGTGTGGCATCTCCACATTATTATCATTGCGCGCTCTCGACACTCATCCACCTGAACTCGCGCGGACAATCTCGCCCGGCCGACGAAACGAACCAAGCTAGCTGTCTCACTCGTTCGCGGCCTGAGCGAGATGCGCTCTCTCCTTCTCCCCGCGCGCCCGGCCGCCGCTCTCGACCAATCGGCGGCCATCTTCTGCTCCCCCGAGAGCAGAGCGACAGTGCGTACTCTCATCACGATCACAAGGAGACGACATCTCGCCGTGCGAGGTTGTCGTTCCCGCGCGAGATGCAACACGTTCGACGCGCGAATTACTACATTATAGTGCCTTACAAATATTAAAGTGTTTATAAATAGAAAATAATTCAAGACTGTAAAATCTGTGCTCAAAAATTAAATAAGGTGTTTTGTGAAAGACTGGACGCTGTTTCGTGTGTTACTGGACTATTATTTTGTATTATTTCGGGCTTCAGCTGATATCGCGAAAATTATCCACCATTGGGTAAGTTATTTCGATTAGATTACGATGCAAATTATCGTTTGTGTCGGCGGGCGTCGCCCTGTGTTTTAGGTACCTCTAGTAATTAATATCGAGTGGGCTCAGTGCGATACGCGACAGTCAAATGTTTTGTCGTCTCCTGACCCTAAAGCCCTTGAAGGTGACTTATTCGTTCGATACAAACGCAGAATATTGCCTAATCTATTTTAAAAAAATGTTAATCATCGCTCTTGATAAATATTTGTGCGCGAAAAAATATTCTGGAAAATAATAGTGCTTTTTTAATGTTTGGTTTATGAAATGCGATTTTTTTTGTGTTAAAAAATACAGTGCAAGCTTTAATGAATTTTTTAAAACCTTGTGTAAGATATTTAAATTTTTTCACGCGTTGAAAGAGATCCGAAGCAGGTTTATTTTTATTTGTTAAAATATCAGAATATTGGAAATGGAAAGGCTTTTTTAACACATAGTAATTATTTTAGTAATAAAAAACAACTAATAACCACGAATTAAGATGGTTTAAAATTTTGCATATACCTACATAATTTTAATATCTTATGCTGAGTGCAGGTATCATTATTAACTTTAAACGTTATTTACTAATCTTAAAAAGTAGAGCAAAATGTTTTTTAACTACCTAGCTAATTTATCACTTTCGCCGTCGGCTGCTCTCGACCATTTTTTAATTGTTTAATGTTTAAATTTACGCCGTTTACGGATAATCAGTGTTTATCTGTGCTTGTGCTTTCCGTTTTATGGATTTAAAAATACTCATAACATAATAAAATACTTTGTTTCATAATGTCAATTTTCCAATAAGAAAAAATATTGACGTTTAATACAAAAGCTGTGTAACAAGCTTATTTAACATCTTTAATCGTGTTAAAAAGTATAAATAATTCCGTTGTAATGCAAACTTTGAAAAAAATGTCTAGAAGTCATATTCTGCAACAAATTCGGTCGACCCTTCAAATGCGCTATGACCCAAAATATTGATTTAATTTGGAATGCACGTTACAAATTTTCATGTTTTTCAGCCACTCAACAAGATATTTTTGATTGTATGTATGTATCACAAATACTTATGATAAATAATTATCAAATTAATCTTAGATTAAAAAGAAAATGATGCGTCAATTTGTTATTCGTCATTCTTAAAAACAAAGATAGGCAATCTGCTTTTGTTATTTCTATATTATATTTCTTAATACTTCTTGGCAATACGAAGGGGCGAGCCCTTTTGCAGGCGAAAAGTGGGTGTGTTAAACAAACCGCAGTTCATATTTCTGGGCGTTTCTACCCTTTTTGTAGATAAGTACAATACATATTACATACAGAATAGGGATTTGTTTATTTTTAGACGTCAGCCGAATTAGTTTTAATGTTTTTTTTTTCTACTGCGGTACTATTATGAGGAGTTGAGAAAAGCCGTCGACAGCAAATTTACATTACACCTCTTAAGTTCTAAAGACAATATGCCAAGTATTTTTTGCTTGAATAGGTATAATTCGAACGTATAATCAAAGAAATCTTAATAAACGGAACTTTATCACATTGTGAAACAATGATTCAAGTGAGTCTTATGTTAGATACAGCTCAGATAAGTAATTGCTTGATAATGCCTCAATCTCATCTCACATTGAGACATTTGCTGGCCATTATCTTGTATCTCGAGTGCTTGATAGCCCTGATGAGGTCCTCAACGATTTGAGAGCAACGTATTTAGCCGGTGATTTGTCTTTTGAGTCATACAAATTGATAAACGTAATCGTATCGAATTTTCATGTCTCACAATAACATTTGATTAAAAAACTTAGAAAGACGGAAAGTATGAGATCAAATAGAGCTTACATTTATTTTAAATAGACTTTTGTTTCATACAGTTGCAAATCGATTTCGCAATGATCAGTATCAATTCTCGAATTCGGAATAACAATTCTAAACGATTAACACTCCTCTGCAATTAGTAATAGTGATGTCCTCACAATCGCTATCAGTATCGAGCAAGTGTTTATCACGGCATCTAAGTAACGAGATTGCGTCAACCAGCCTCTTAAATAGATATGTTCTGGTAACTTTGTCACGGTTGAACTGATAATTTGACAGATGTTGCAGTTATTACTCGTTACCTGTTATCTAGTAATCGCATTGTTACAATTGTGATAGTTTTTATCAAAATCGTTTGTCAGCTAGATATGAAGAGGATTAAAAAAACATTTTATTTGGTTTTTCTTATTGAAATTAAATAAATATTCCAATTAATTATCGCCTGCGGCCTACATCGAGACATCGGTATATTCACTAAAAACATACCTAGAGGAATGACGCTACGCCGTATTGGATGTGGTTAGCGGTGGACCAAATGTTAATGATCTTACGCTAGTTCTAATTGTCCGTTAACTAATTACTTGTCTCATTAAAATCATCTTAAAGTCAAAACGAAATGCAAGGGCTTTGTTTCACAAAACTGTAATGTAAGCAGGCAATGCAATACATATAGTTATTAGACACGCTGTGTTATTTCAGACAAAAATCTTTAGTACTCATCTTGTAATACATGTTATTATTGCATATTATACACTTAAATACGAACGTCAAGATAGCAAACGAGAATACAGATTCAAATTAGCGGCAAACTGATAGGTTATATTAAGAAAAATACTCATTGCAAAACTCTTTGCGTAAACCTTCAAGGTTTACAGACAATTTTTCATCTAATCTTTTAAATAAAGAACAAAATTTAACGGTTTTCTTTTTAAACTAATTAAAACGTTCATTACAACGTCACTGCGCTACTTTAAATTATCAGTGATAGCTATAAGCTTATCGGGAATCATTTACAAAATTATGACCACATAATGATGTAACTATACGTGATACAAATCACCTTTCGGGGAGTATCTTCACTAAAATGTATGTAATAATTGGTTAACATTAGTTAAGATTAGAAGCACACATCGGATCACGTTGGAGAACTGATAATGAAGAAATCCTTGCGACTCGTGATAACAGAATCAATAGGTGCTTTGTTTTATTACATTCTTAATGGTTTACCTTCATGGAAAATGTGGACATGATTTTAACATTTTTAACTTAACGATTCATTTTTATAAATACTTTTTACATTTTTATTGCACATTTTTTTAGAATAGAATGCGCAGCGGTTTCGATTCCGTTGTGCAATGTTGGTAGAAGTGAAATTTTTGAAATTAGAATTTAAAACGAAACTCAAACACTTTTTAATGCTTTTAGTGCAACAGGAACTTGGCTGTAACAAACCATTTTGTAATCAGCAATAAAATATCTAAAACTGTATTGTAATTAACTGTAAGTATCCTCCGTTACCTTAAACATGACGAGCTAGAGATGTTTAAATTATTTATTTGTTGGAAAGTAAATGTTTCTTATTAGCAAAACATTCTCATTGGAAAAAAAACTGCCTGATATTAATGGAACTCATTAGAATAATAAACAACGTGATACCTCAGGTTCTAGGTTGAAATTCTAACATTAAAAGTTAACAAAGTTACTTGATCTCATAAAAAAATATACAATACATATCTCTTCTTACTCTTCTTCAAATTCTGCTTAATAATTGCACAAATGAAATTAGTTCTTGTAGATAATCACATCGTCCTTAGTGTTCAATGTACAAAGCACGCCGCTTACCAAGATAAGTAATTTTATATTGTATCCGTTTCCAAGTAAACTGTAATTCCGATCATCAAAGGTGCCGATACGCGTCAGTTTCAGCGCTTATTGCATTGAAATTCGAAACTGGAACCATCTTTACATTTTCCAGACAGTTTATTGTTCTAAACTTGAATTTCTGACAGGATTCAAATAGGTTCTTTTATAAAGGTGGGATAATACTCAGAATTAGAATTTAAATTTTGAATAGATTTTTCAACGGATTTCGAACATAGATAAGAAATTTAAAACCTTTTTCGACTGCGGCCCAAGAGCTAATAATTTATATAAGCTTTTTTTTTCAAAAAAAAAACTTTAATTCACTTTTCAATTCACCTTTATCTTTAGGAAGACTAATACATACTAAAATCCTCAATCAATATCCTGATTGTAAACGAATCCTGAACGCCATTCGGATAAATGTGTTGCTAAACTACATACATAAGCATAAAATACGTCCAAACAGCTAGTTTAGGTAAAGCTGAGTAACATAACCCCAACAAGTACGTTAAGTAACCAGCTCGGCGCAGGTAATACATAATAAGTCGCATACCAGCCGGCCGGGTTATTAGCTCGCATTGTCTGGACTATAATAGGTCGAGGAGCGCGTGCGCAGCAATAGCGAACACACTAGGGTGACCAGCTCAATGAGAAACTACGATATATTATTATTATTTGAGTAAAAAATCTTTTCTTTTCTTATTCAAATGGATTGTTATAACTTTAAAGTTCTTTTAAAATATTTACATTTGATGAGCAATATTTAAAGATAGAAATGGCCGTTTTCAGTTCACTTGCATTGTGATTAAAGCGCAATTTTTATTGACTTTTTATTTATTCATTATTTTGTTAAAAAAAAAGGTTCACAAAAATCCTTCGTCATTTCGAAGAAAAAACGAAATCCAGACTTGAAAGAGTCGTAAAAAAATATATGTATTGTTACTTATTAAAACAAAACAAATTATCTTTATTAGTAAAAAGTTTAAATCTTATCGAAATGTCTTTGTTTTAATTTCATTTAATATCCTGATAAATCAATAAAAGACACGACGTTTGGTGAGGTGATAATTAAATTCTAGACTATTATCTTTTCTATAAGATTTAGCGGCGAATATTTGTGTCCTATATATTTATCTTTTGTTTATCTTACGAAAAATAAAGTAATTTAGACGAGAAATATTGATAATTGATAAGTAGGTATATTTTTTACGACATTGCTATTTAATTTATTCATTGTTTAAATAACATTAGAATTTAGGTGTACATAGACAATCCAAAAAAATTCTCAGATGTACATTTTTAAATATTTATTTTTAATGTTTTCGTATATTCATAAACACGACCCACTTTAAAAAAAAATATTAGCCCGATTGACAAAATGGCTGCATCATTTTTATTTCATTAATTCTCAATTTTCATTCTTATATGGTGTTCCTACTCAACAGGTACATTTAGATAGATTAGGTACCCTCATTCCAGGCCGATCAATGATTAAACTCAAGTGCCAGGAAGCCATTGATAAAATGTGACTCAATTTTCTTTGTATACCGGTATCTTTATCGAATTTTACTCAACATTTTAAGAACGATAACGGGTTCTCGAATTTTGGTAATGTTTAACTTTAGAATGAGATAATCGAAGTATTTATTTATGGCAATATCCATGTGTGAGTAAGATTTGAAATACCATGTCTTTAAGACGAAATTCTAAAGAGACTTGAGTGTCTCAATTACGTATTTAGTTATACGTCAATTGTATCTGTTTATAACCCGAAAATTAGCAATGTTTAAACGCTATCATTGAGCAGACAAAAAACATTAAAAAGCTATTAAGACGACCACACGAGCGGCTGATAAAACTGACTTAACATGTAATTAAAACATACATACGGGCGCTACTCGCTTACAACACTTATAAGAATATTTTAAAATGTTTTTAACAAGTGACGAACACAAAGATATAAATGATCAACAAATTGTACAATTGTCTTTGCATCGAGTTAAAGTTCCAATTTCAATTTTTTTAAAATTATGAAGAACTTTTGACGGTTAATTACATTCCAATTTTAAACAAAATGATAACAACGTTTATTTTAAAATAGGAATGGAGCTCCTCTCATTCTTCTTTTAACTGTAGATAGATGGTTTTTTTTTTATATTATATTATATTAATTTATTTTTTTATTGTGAACAGGCGCAGGCGCGGTCGTCCGTCGCGGGCCATGCAGGGTGCTGCAAGCGCGCCCGCGCCTCCCGCGGCAGAACCGCCAGCTTCACAACGTAAGTACTAGAATAATAAAAAAAATGTGTTTCTTTAAGCAGGTAACTGCATTTTCTCCTTTTCTTATACCTAAATATCATTGGTGGGAGTTTGGTTCAATAGTAAATTCAGTCCAATATTAAGCAATCTGTGCTTTTCGTTAATCTCGCTACTACAAACACTAACTTGACAAGTCCAAACAATGTCAGAAGATCACAATTAGTGAGATAACTGGAAATGGACGTCGTTAGTCAATGAGGTAACAAAGTTACACAACAATCAAGTTTACTAATAAGTATGCACTCAATTAAGAGTCATTGATCGCATCTCCGGTACAATGAGACACTGGCGGTCGTAACGGCGGCAACATGACGACTGAGTGCGCGCACGCGCGGTACCCGACACCCGAGCATTTATACGACTACCCTCAGTATTTTATTACAACGTTTTAGAACAGCTGATAATGTTTACGACTTGGCATCCGGTATTCAGCGACGTATCGCCTGGATTCTTTATTATAGTTATGTAAAATAGTCAGGCAAGCAAATTTTATCGTCTATTTTATTGATACTTCACATAGAAGTAATTAAACACAGTATTCTTATCTGTGGCGTGCCATCAGGTGGGTATGCTATTATTTTTATACTTGTGACACTATACAATTGCTAGAATGTTCTCATATTCTATCAATTCAATTGAATTTGTGACGTATTCCAATCAGATTACAGCTTTAAACACAGAACTTTTTCTTAGACTGAATATCGATCAAAATCTTGAACATTCCGCCCTTCGAATACCAAAAACAATGAACTTACCCTCAATAACCCTTTAACATTGGCATCGTCTTTATTCCAAAGCACTAAGGTCGTTATTCATTCACTCATTGTCACCAATATCGCGAGGTCGACACAAATATACAAAAAAGATTGAACAAAACAGACGACAAATAAGACTAAAAGCAAACATTACACAAAATATCTCATTAGGGACTCATTAACAATCGTACAGTACACCACAAGACCGCAACATATTTCAATTTTCAACTCTATCTCTATTGCAATAAGATTAAAATTTCGTTAACATTTTGCGTTTTACTGTACATGGAATTTAGTTTGCCCAGCCGTTGGTAATCTTAAGAGATTCTAACATCCTTTTGTATTGCACTTGTGTCAACGGATATCTTAAGGCCATTCATAGACCTTAATATCAATAAGAAGGTTGTGTAAGATTCAAATGTTCAAATATGGTTTCAAAGGTGTAGCGAGATGAAAGAAAAAAAACCTTAAAACAAACTTACTGTGATATTCAACCTTAAAAATGTTTAAAGTGGTTTTGTTATATAACTGTTCTCAATTTTAAAGACGTCTAATCATAATTCATTGACTAGTTTATGTTAGGAATAGACTAAATGCTTGCCAAGCACTAAAAATAATTATCTAAACTTTCCTGCAATAAAATCTTATTATGTTAAAATATGATTTCAATATATCTCCCAATCCAGCTAAATGAATCAATAAAGTTTATTTAATTAGGCAAACAAAGTTTTATAAAGTAATATAAAGACATGTTTGCGGTGTCCATTTTATCTTAATTTATTCTTTGGACCGTTCTACTTTTTCTAATCACAATGACTGATTCATTTAAAGTATTATTGAGAATCACTTCAGTCATATGATTCATAAAACTTAAATCTCAAAGTACATAGATTAAATCAGCTTATCTCTTCCCTTCCGCTATTGTTACAATCATCTTGAAAGGAAAAGCGAATCATTTGACATGACACACTGTTACATTTTACTTATAAATCATTTCTTGTTAAATATGAACTCATTTCTCAAATCCACGTTTATTTTGAATGATTTATAAAAGACGACACGAAAAAATTATAGAGGAGAATAGGGAAAATTAGCACACTACTTTGTGAAACTTGAAAAAAATGCCTGTATTGATTATGCACTTGTAAAGAAAAAAAGAAAGGACTAAATACTCCTTGGTCACTGAAACTTCTTGATTAAAATGAGGTCGGATAATATTGGTTATTGACTTATTGGGTTTTTTGCTAGCTAAATTCTCAGTAGCATCTTGCGGTCTGCATATTAGGACGCAAGTAAACTTCATGACAAATCTACTAACTACTGAATATGTATAATTATTATTTTACACTGGCTTTTCGCCCGCGGCTTCACCCGCGTCGAGGTCGGTTATATCACGTTTCCGTTGTCGGGTATATAACTCATCAAAAGTCCGGGATAAAAACTCTGTACCGAATTTCATTAAAATCAGTTCAGTGGTTTAGACGTGAAAGCGTAACAGACAGACAGACCGACAAACAGAGTTACTTTCGCATTTATAATATTAGTAGGGATAAGGGCTAAAACTATAATTATCTATTAATTGAACACTCTTGACATCTTTTCGTATTACAAAATGCTCCAAATATCCTGTGACCGATTGTGTCTGTCAAAGGTGTAGCTAACGGCACATTATCAGATAACCCATTTGAGTCTTCCGGCCCTAATTGTTGTTTGCATTTGCAGCATACAAAACGGCAAATAATGCATGCTAGGAGACTGGTATTTAGATGGTTCCGTACGCCTTAAACTATCATAATATAGGTATATTGAAAACTCTTACTATGTTTCTTTTAAGTTGTAAAAAGTTTCTAATCTAAGTATTTTCTCAGAAGACTCAGGAAAGTTAAATTTGTTTTATTTAAGTTACTAACCACGTATCCAAGTTAACTCATAAGCAGTAAGCACCCAAACTGACTCGATGTCAAAGCACTCGAGAAATGTCGCGTCAATTGTAAATCGGCTCACGATCGCTCCTCAGTCCTGCCATCTCTCGGGCCCTAAACGAATTAACATTCAATTATTCACATCTCTACTGCCCAGTGTTGCCCCCTCTTCGCGACTTGCGCATGCGCCTAATTGGGACGCTTTTCCGTTCGGAGAAAGCGAGCGATCGAGTGGAAACCATTTTTGGGCGTGCTATTGATCGATTTCGTTGCGAGTATCGAGATTTCGTCGTGACGTCACGGCCCTCTGATAGTCAATCTTTGTTAGTTGTTTGTCTTGTTAAAGTGCTCTCAAAGATTACAACGATTAGTAATAGAACTGTTTGTGTATGTACTAACTAGGTAACTTAGTAATTGATAAGAGCCAGGTATCTAAAAGTCCCGTTATATCTAGCGATGTTCATCAAGTACATTTTTAATTATATTTTTTAGTTCATAATTCAATTTACCCGTGCTTACTCACAACATTACGTGTCACCTAATTGGATCACCTTAATCTTGGAGACAAAATGTCTAAATAACCAAGTAGGCATTTGTAACAAGAGATGTGTACGAAAGAAATAGGATACCATGTTTACAACCAAACATATTTCATACATTTTCTAAGAAAATGACGTCCGTTACAACTAGAATTCTATTCATAACACATTATTGATGAATATGATACATCAAGACATTCTAAAACACCGACAAGTAATAAAATCGCGACTTCCTTCAAACTTATAAACATGTGCATTTCATAATGTTTTGTACTAAATATGGTGATATTTAGGTATTTTGATTATGTAAAGGATGTATTGAATTGATTTCGATTGCGAAACAATGGAAAAGGAAAAAATACAATTAAAAAATGCGTTCCTAATTTTTTAAATTCAGGAAGAAGGTTTTAACTACAGGTTTTACATGTAAAGGTATATTTAAACAGACTATTCCTAAGTGTACGTCTCGCCATCCGTCCTAGTAACCCGACTAAATAACATAACTACAACGTCCCATATATAATATTGAACACAGACATCATCGTGCCATCATAACTGAACCGTTACTGAGGAAGGCACACTCCTGACTTGCATTAATCAGGACGCCATTTTATAACCATAAACACGACGGACACTGGCTGGATGATGAGTTTCAAAAGTTTGTGCTCGAATTTTAAATTTGATGTGGTACAATTTTTACCCTTTTTTTTTTACTTTTTTTTCTGTTCACTAAGCTTTAACACTTTTGTTTTTTAGTTTGTTTTGCAATGTTTGAAAGTAAACCGCCATCTGTTTTCCCCCGATACAATTGGAAGTCAGTTTAAAAAATGGAAAGCTTCTTATCCAAATTGTCGCTAATTGCAATTTCCCCTGAGATACGAAACTAGTACAAAGCTGACAAACGTACAAAATGACCGTCCGCACCACATTATCAATTTCTAGACAATAGCTGTCTCTGTTCTCCGTGACAAAGTTAAGTTTACCGTCAAGAAAACCTAAGTAGACCACGACGCTGTAGGAAACCTACGAATTTCCCAGCAAAACAACAGTTGCGAAAGCCAAGCAGTATGGTCAGGTAATTGCCGATGGCGACACCATAAATGACGGCTTGGAGATACTACATGGTGTAATTCAGTACCGTTGAGGCTCATTGGAGTGTTGAAGAAAGCAGCGGTACTGTGCGACGTCCCCGACATATCAATCAAATAGCTTATAATATGCGCCGCCCACCGTTACAAACACAACCATCTTATTATGCAGACAATAAGAGTTATTGTCGTGCGACTTCGGCTCACTTCGGGACACTTCGGGATGGCGATAGGTCGATTTAAATTCCGAATAAGCGGGAAGGAGGAAGTCACGGTGCGCCAGCGCTTCTATGTTACACCTTTTCTCCGTATATGAAGTTATTGAACTCGACTGTACCTTGAATTCGGATGGTCTTTATTCCGTGATTGTACTATTTTGATGTCCCATTACACGTGTTACATGACTTTGAATTTAAATTTCGAATTCTGTTCTGTCATCCGGTAGGTAACGTCAATTTTACGAGTGTTGGTAAAATACCTTTCGAATTTGTTTTTTTTTTATAATGTTTTCTTTGAGACAAACTTCTTTACACATGTCCTTTACAAAAAAATTAGGTCACTGACAATTACCAGTCATTCAAATGTCAGTTGTCAGCTCAACCTGTTCTCAGGGTTCAGGGATCACACTTGAAGAATAGTCACCGGTACAAGTGACCACACCTTTACTACACGGATCTCAATAAATGAATAATTGTAACAAGAAATGATTTACACGCAAGGAATGTCTCTTTATCAATGCGGATGATGTAAAATGAAAAAATATTGATAATAATCACGCAAAACTAGGCTTTTTTATCATTTCAGTATGAATAATCGCGTCTCAAATGTTCCCAGCATAAACTGCACCTAATTCATAAATCTTAATCACTTTACCGATTAAATATTCACAATTAATCATAATAATCGGTTCGATGAACGCATGCAGCCTAAAGCGTGCATTTCAGAGCATTTCCGAGAATAATAACGTTTTCAATTTCGACACATTAGCGACTAAACTTCACTTTTGTTTTCCTTGTAAATGTTGCGTAAATTATGGCTATCGTTACACCGTCGTTTTAATGTGTAACATACCTACAAAAATAATACTGATTATGTACTAACAGTGCCATGAGTGAACAAGGACAGCTAGAGTATGAAAAATGTTAGAGTAGAAAGTTAAATAGACTTTCCAATCGGTTGCAGTTTTGAATTTCACGAAAAAAAGATCAATTCATTTGTTAGTAGAAATATATATGTTAATATAACAAGATGCCCTTACTGGTGTACATAAGTGGTGTATTTCTTAACTAACATTTTTGACCATGTATAAATGTAGGATGCAAATAACCTACCTACCTAAGTAAATATAAATAAAGTACACAAATCTAATAAAGAATCAAACATAACATTATCAATTGAAAGTATCTCAATAAAAGACCATAAAAAATAATGTCTTCGTTACAGCACGGTGCAATGGCGGCCAACAATGCGAACGCATCGTGTTACAAACAAGATTGCGTGAAGTGATTAGTGCTAAGAAAACCCGACACGATACATTTGCTTGCTCATGTTATCAAAAGCTTGTATGACAGACGAAAAGACAAAAAGAGGTCGAATTTGTTCTTACTCTTGTCTATGGCGGTGATCAGACCAAAGAGTAACTGACATTGTCTATGGTAGGGATAACACAGATAAAACTTGCCGATGTATGAATTGTATTCTTAATATAAAATACGTAACCTAATTAGCACAATTTCGGGGAATAACAAAAGTCTTAATTCTACATCTTTAAATAAAATACCCGAAAAATTATATCTCTTTATCTGTAAATTGATAAAATTGCTTAGGGTATCTTTGTAAGTTTGAATCAAACCCCGCTCTGAACTAATCAGTAATCAGCGCAATTTTCCTGTTTTCAACGATAATGAAACAAAAGTATAAGTATTCTGAGACACTATTTTTGTGAAACACGATTCTCCACACCGGATGTAGTTATCTAAATACGCGATATAGGTAATATTATATGTAATTCATATGAATTTACGTGACTTTATAGAGAGTATCGCATTCTACTGTTCTAAACTTATTTGTTTCATGTTATTTATATATCCATTCAATGGTTAACTAATTACGCTATTTTGAGAACAAATAAATTTAAAACCCATAGTATACTAATAAGTATCCTATACTTTACCAAGCATCGATAATACTTGAATAATATGCCACTGCTTGTTATGGGGATGCATTTAATTTGTAAAATAATAATGCATTGATTAGTAATCTCACATAATTATACAAATGTAGGTTAATGACGCGAGAATGACTAAGCTACATTGTCCTCCTCGGGAACAATATTATAATACTACGTACATTTTTGCCTCGGAAACTAATTAATAAATGTCAAAAGTTAACCTAAAACGTCAAATCGTATTAGTCAATCACTTGTGTCAGATCTCCTTGGTCGCCTTTTCACTGGCTGCTTTTCAACGCTCTCTCTAAAGACAAAAAAAAGATGTTCGATATTTGAAAATATTAATTTCTCTGCAGTTATTGTTCGTTGAAAGATTTCTATCAATATTTATTAAAAACAAAAGTTTAATCTAGGAAATACTTGTCAGAGTATAAATAATGTTTTAATAATTGTAAGTAGAATGGAGTAATTTATAAATAACCATGATTCACTGTGTTTTCTTTCATATGAAATGGATAATTAAATACGTCTTGCCTACCTCAATGTGACACACTGTTTTGACTTAATATATAGTAAAATAGAAAATAACACATAAGGATTTAATAATAAATGTTTGTCTAAATACGTATCTTATGCGAGAGAACTTATCGGTTAAATTGGCTCGATGTAATCTCAAGATAATCGGTGTTGCCGGCCCAAATAATTAGAAATTGTTATTCTCAGCGCATCGTGTAAATATTCAACAAACGCTACCTTTTCACAAAGGCATCTGATAAGGATGATAGCCATGTTTAAATCTTGGTATCTTTTATGTGAATCTGGAGTTAAATTTTGAGGAGATTTTGGTGTAGCACACATTAGCAAGGAGTTAGTAAACATTGGTGCTTGTCTCAATTATGATGTCTGATGTTGATCGTTTAAAATTTGTGTACCGAACTAATATTGATTATAATATATGACTTATAATATAAATCATACGAAACAATCGATGTTAGAGCTACTTTATTCTTTGTTGTCTAGCTCCCTATACATTTTTATGTTACGTCTATTTTGCGCATAAACTAGCAAGTTTGGTGCTAAACGTTTACTTAAAATTTTATGTTGTTATTATGAAAATCAAGTGTGAAGCTTACGGAATTACCCACAAAATATATGTATTTATTCCCAGCACGTCCATAAAGTATCTCACAATCGCTACTTTTCACAAAACAACGATCTGATAGCATTTACGTGACTCAGTCGCTTGCCAGCCGCACACACTCCTACCTATAGCCCACTTGGTGTCAGTCTTATTGATTTTTGTGCCCTATAGCCTAAGCGAGGCTACTGGGAGTTCTATCAAGGGAAAATACGCTTTAATGTGTAGCCTTTAAAGCTGTTTTTAAACTACAAATGGTGTTCGTTTTAAAACAAAAGATAGTGTGATTCATCCGTCGAGAACTTTGTTGTGGTTTGAGAATTTTAGGGATGGTTGGTGTCGTTCCATATTGCTTCTTGATGCTTTGATGTTATGGTTGAATTTAATGCGACGTCTTGGGAAGCTTTTTGACTGTTTATTTTGTTTAATGATTGACTTTGAAAGATGTGGGTGGTTTCGTCAGGGGGGTTTAGGGGTTTTTGTTTTTCGGCGAATATTAAACAACGCCATCTTGTAATGAGTAGCGACAACAAATGCGAATGTAAAGTACGTTAAAAATCTATTAGCAAATTGTGTTTTGAATCCACTCCACCGATGATATCTGATTATTATTATTCTAATATATCGACCTCGCACAAGTGAATTGCCTGACTCATCTATTGTCGACTTTTCTTGGAATTGTAAGAAACCGCCCCGCGTTATTCAAACATACAATCCGTAATCAATTGTAACATGTACTCTTTTGTTACAGAAATCAAAACAGAGGAGGTCATCAGTGAAGCTAAAATCGAGGCCAACGAAGAAATGGACGGGGTTAAAATTGAAAAGCAGGAGTTCAGAGCCACTCGTACTACGAGCATCGACAGCGACAACCGATCTGACAGGAGCGAGGAAGAAGATTCTAGAAGGGCTCGCAAGCGCGCCGCCTCCACCTCCCCGTCCCCGATCCCCATGGACAAGAGGACGGCGAGGTTCGAGTGCCCCAAGTGTCGACAGCGGTTCGACTCCGTCAATGCTTTCGACATCCATAGATTCACTGCTCACAGTGACGACACCAAGACTGGCTTCGACGACTTAACATTTGTCGATTTCTCCAGCAAGAAGTTCCCGGAGATTGCACGAGGGGTATGCGAGAGAAATCCTCATGTTTCCATAACGGACCAGCGCTACAGATGTGACATCTGCTGCCGAGACTTCCCTTGCGGACAGGCATTGGATATCCACAGAAAATCGTGCGCGTCTGCCACTCGCATCCCAAGCCCCGAGAGGGATCGCAGGGAAGATTTCTTCGCCAAATTAGATCTTAGAAACCGGTCGTTCGGTATACCCGGTACATTAACTCCTCCTATGGATAGATTTACTCCCAAATTCGATGATAACCATCTCACCAATGGCATCAGACACATCGATGCCGCTCGCGATTTGGCAGATATTCAATCGATATTAAACGTCACGTCAGCCGGCGGCCTTTTAGAGCGGCTCACTGGCACAAGAGTGGCGTTAGAAAGTGCTGTCCTAACCCCGCCTGATACAATCATCAAGGATAGAGATCAGGAAGAAACTCAAGACAACTTTGCCGCTGAGTTCAGACGAATGAAGTTGCGTGGAGAGTTCCCTTGTAGGTTATGCCCTGCCAAGTTTCCGAACCTTAGAGCTTTGAAGGGACATAACAGAGTGCACTTAAGCGGAACCGGCCCAGGACCTTATCAGTGTAACATGTGCCCGCATGCGTCTTTAGATAAGGCGGCGCTAGTACGTCACATGCGCACCCATAACGGAGACCGGCCGTACGAGTGTGCTGTGTGTAATTACGCCTTCACAACCAAGGCGAACTGTGAGCGCCATTTAAGGAACAGACACGCCAAAGTGACAAGGGAAGATGTCAAAAGATCTATCATTTACCACCCTTCAGAAGATCCAAATAACGACGAAGTGAACTCAAAACTTGCAAGGGATGAGGTGAAGAGATCGCTTGCTTTCCATACTCCGGATATTGATAGACGGAATGAGAGTTCGGGCCGGGATACGCCGCTAACACACTTCACGCCAAGCTTCATAACCGACAGACATCCTGTTGCTAATTTAACAACTAAACCATTGCCCGAGTCTCCTCTGCCCTTACCGATGCCAAGAGACCCTGACCAGCCACAGCCTCGAATCAAAGTAAAGGGTATTGGCCAGCTGACTCAAATACCGGAGTTCAGACCACCAGAAATAAACTACAAGCCTGCTGACATCCAACAGGATTCTTACGATGAAGAAGCTCCAGTTGACTTGAGCACCAGCGACAACAATAGTTGCGATGTCCTTGATCTCAGTAAGAAGAAGCGTGATACCGATTCCGATGAGTCTAAAGTCCCGCCGCGTCCATCCTTCGAGCCCGACCCAGCGAGTGTAGCCGCGTCTGCTTTTGAAAAGACCAGATTCCTCTTAGCTTCTCAGAGACTGTTCGAAACATCTCTGCCAAAGATCGATCCAGCTTACTACGCCTCACAGCTATCTCAGCTGTATGCAGGTGCTGTCCCCGGAATACCCGGATTGCCATTACCGCCGTCCTTTCCTATCGCCCCATATTTACTACAGCCCTCGTTTTTTCCTCACCCAACTGATTCTCAAGAACTTGCCGAAATAAAACAGCACATACAGAAAGAAATCATAAGAGGTTTAAGCATGTCTGGTGGCAGACTCGTACCCAACGATCAAGAGACTCAGCCTAAACTGGAGCCAGAAGAAGAGGAACAAAAGCCACCTCAAATCATCTCCCCAATTCCGTCACCGCACTCTGAATCTCCGCGTCCTCAAATAAATAACACTCTTGTGCCTCAAACCGATTCCGTAAAAATGGTTATAAAAAATGGCGTATTAATGCCAAAGCAGAAGCAAAGGAGATACAGAACTGAAAGACCGTTTTCGTGCTCTCAATGCTCAGCACGATTCACTCTGCGGTCCAACATGGAGCGTCATGTGAAACAGCAACACCCTCAACACTGGAGTGTGCGGAGGCCTGCACCGAGGGCCCCGCCGCCGTACCCAACTCCTGACGCTTTGACTGATCGCATGAAGTTTGCTCTATTGGCGCGACATCTTGAGAGACCGTTGCAACAATCTGAGCGATCACCAATCCGCCGTGATTCAGATGAAGTGGCCGACAATGAGGAAGATGAAGACGATACTCTAGTGATTGATGAGGAGCCAGATCAGGACAGTAAGTCTGAAGAACATACCGCAGCGCGTCGCGCTGCAGCTGAAATCCTAATGGCTACATGCCAACAGGAAATGAACAAGGATTTTGACCTTAAAATAGCTGGTAATTTGATTAACAAGCCAGCACCCCTTACCAATGATAAACCTGAGGCTGAAAACAATTCTCTATCGCCCAATCAAGAGGCATTGCAAGTACCAGTGGTGCCTACTCGCAGTGATGAGGAAGAAGATGAAGAAGGCCTTGTGGCTTCCACCAGCGAAGGAAATAACTCCGGAAGCGATGAAAATAAGTAAGTGTCTTCTTGATATTTTATTAATTTCAATTGAGTAAATTAAAAGTCAGAGTCTTCTTTACAAAGCTTGTTTACGTAAGAGCATTTCCTAACGTAATAATTTATTTTCAGATCTGAAACGGATTCAGCCCTGCCCCCTAAGAAGAAGTCAGCTTACAGTTTGGCACCGAACCGTGTGTCATGCCCCTACTGCCACCGAAAGTTCCCGTGGTCGTCGTCTTTACGTCGCCACGTGCTGACTCACACCGGACAGAAACCCTTCAAGTGTCCGCACTGCACGCTGCTCTTTACCACCAAATCAAACTGTGACCGTCACCTATTGAGAAAACATGGCGGATCCGCTAGAGCTATCCTCGCGGAGCCCATACCAGACACCGTCTCGCCACCTCAGCCAGTTAATGACACACGAGCGGTTCCCGAAAGGCCATTCAAATGCGCATCCTGCCCCACAAGCACTTTCTCGTCTTTAGAAACATTAAAGAAGCATATGTCTTCACGACATGGCGCAGACTCTCAGCCCAGCTCCCCTAATCCTGAAATAGTTGAAGATAATCATGAAGGAGGGTTAGTGTTCAAGTGCCATCTGTGCGAGGCGTCTTTCGGAGACAGGAGTGGGGCTCTATCCCACTTGGCAACTGGGCATACAGCGGAGTACGATCAGCTGGTCAGTAAGGGAGCCCTGGACGCTCCCAGTGACCGCAGCGAGAGTGCCGATGATGATGAGAGGGGCAAATTTCCCGATCACGCTAATAGAAAGGTAAATACATCATATTTAATCTGCAATACGTGTTAATCAATCAAAGTCAAGTCAAGGAAACAAAATATCAATCAATCACAAGATCGTTCTTATCTTAATATGATTCGTCTAATCGTGTAAATTATTTTTAGGTGGTCTGCGCTTTCTGCGTGCGTCGTTTCTGGTCAGCGGAGGACCTTCGTCGCCACATGAGGACTCACTCAGGGGAGAGGCCGTTCGCCTGTGATCTGTGCAGGCGTCGCTTTACCCTCAAGCACAGTATGCTGCGACACCGCAAGAAGCACCGAGATGAGATCACGGATGATGAGGAGGCATCGCCGCCTAACACACCACTCGAAGATAACTTAGCTAATGGGTAAGTAGTGTGTCCTTACAAAATAATTACTGGTACACAACTTTGTATGTTTCTCAACACAACTAAAATTAATTTAATTTACTAAAGAAAGTTACACCTTAAAGTATAAACATGTTGTTCAGTTTAATAGACAGCATCAACACATAACTCGTTAATATTGCAAACAAATACTTATAACCGTGTTTCTTCTTTACAGATATCGTTACCAAGACGACGACGGCTCTGGAAACGAAATACCAAGCAACGTGAACAACAATAACTCCCCGCCGTCAGTCCCATACGAGAAGAAGCTCAAACTAGACATGACATCTCGCAAATACTCCTCAGAGGCCGAAAATGATCCCGAAAACAGCGACCTGATCGGCAAACTCCTGGGGATCCCTGACAAAACCATCAACAAACTACTCTCCTCCGCAGACGAAGCCGCTAAAATCCTTGGAGTGAACAAATGAGAATACGCTATAGTCCTCGTGACCCCTGCCAGACTTATCCTGGCACCACGGGGACTAAAACTGCCGTTGCAAATTCAGACGTCTAATGCTAATGGACGCGGTATAACGCCATCTAGCAACCAGTAGACGTACAATTTCAACGTTTACACTATGTAAATATGTTATTTGAATATGGAACTTCGCTTCATCGAATGTATATTTACAGCAACGCCATCTATCAACGATTAGACGCATTAAGTGCGAAGTCACTACAATGCAATAGTTTTATATTTGCTAGTTTTAACTAGGTGCCTTTAGCTGCCTTAATTTAAAGTATAAACCGTCCTATTATGCCTTACTATACTATTTTAAAGCTTAAATTGTGGGTAAATAACAACGAAGGTTCTTAGTGCCAGTCCTTAAAAGTACACTGTATATTTGAAGTTTTTCAATCGTAGTTAGTATATACTCAAGCTCTTGAATTTTAGTATCTAGGATAGGTGTTGAAAGACAGTTTCGAAATGTACAGTTTTAGTCAATGAGTGAGCGATTTTTAGGTCTTTTGGGCAAAATAACTGCAGTATCCACTCTTTTGAGTATTATGCATTGCTATAAGTAATAGATTTCAAAGGCACTGGGAATGTAATTAATTTTAAATTGCCGAAATTTTTTATAGAGGGTTCCATTACTAACATAACTCTTTTAAATATTTGCCAGTTTGCCTAAAGGATAATAAAATCAATCATCTTAATTGACCCAAGTCCACACTATATTTAATGCACATTTAGCTGATTAACTATCAATTAGCTAGAAGCCGATAAATTATGCATTTCCATCTAGTCGGGGTACTATTTTCCATATCTTTTCATGTACTATAAACACCCATTTTAGTAATAAAAGTCAGCCAAAAAAAACTTAATTTTCGCAAACCCAAAATTAATCTAGTCAATTTTAAAACGATTTTTTTTTCTAATTCTAAGCTAAAATACCAAAATATCAAGTTTACATTCTCTTACAGTTAATAATAGTTAGCTAAGATTATAATAAAACCTCAAATTATAACCAATGAGTAATGATAAGTGTCTATCAGTGGTTTAGGTACTTAAATATTAGAATAGTCTTTATCCTATAAACATATCTTTCTTAGAACTGTGTATATCTTTAATACCATATTTCCTTATCTTTCTATATACTATCTGTTTCTATTCTAATCTTAGAATATAATTAATTTATATAAGTTTCGTAAGAGGTTAGAACACTGTAAATACGTAGCATTTTATCTCAAGGGGCAAAACGCCAGTCTTAAATGCTAGTATATAATCTAGGCCAAGGTTTATACCTAAGATACCTAGAAAACTAGATTCTTAAGTACTTTTTTACGAACTTAATTTAACTTAATTTCTTAGAACGTGAATTAATTTATATGACATTTTGTTTGCTCAAATTCATGGCATTTCTTTACTGACAAAGACTAGGAGTTAAACTAAATTTTAGGAAACAATTTTAGGATCTCTTAGGTACTTATAACTTAATATAAATACTTATATACGTTATGTTAGCCCACGGCTACCGGTGGACAACCGTTAACCACGGAATTATTTTATTCGAAATAAAATATTTAGTTTTCCATTTAAAATTTATTCGAAGTTTTTTTTAATGTTATTATTTTATTGGTATTTCGGTGCAGCAATATTTTTTATTTTTTTATTAAGGTTATGAACCTTGTAGGATAGCTAGAAATAGGATTACCGGTCTCTTTGAAGATTGACGAATCATACGCTAGAATATACCTAAGTTCGAATGTGCTTTGTATATGTGTAATGCTACTATATACCAAATATATTATAATAATAGTTCTATTAATAAGGTTTAATGTAATAAATAATAAGTAAATGGATTTAATAATGTATTCTTAGTATTTGTAGAAGTGAGTTTTAAGCAATAATTATTTAAATGGTGTAATTGGATAATTTGAGGGTTGGGTTTTGAGCGGAACAAAGCCATTCATATGACAGATAAATAAAAAACATCTGATCAGATAAAAATAAAATACTATAATATCTAAATGTTCAAGGACCATTCATAACCAAACCCTAAATAGACCAGAAAATGAATAAACTTAATTAATTCAAACGTAGATGTGACTTTTTAAATTATAATTATTATAATAATTAAATGTATACCAAAGTAAGGTTAATTGTAAGCTTATGTATTAATTTAACTGAATCCTGCTTCCTGTCAATTATAGTTAGAAAAAGGAATGATTTTGATATTTGTAATTATATTTATTTAGAATTATTTTTGTATAATTTGCTTTCTCCAGTTGGACGAAAAAATTGTGTTGCTAAATAACATTGGAAAATAATGTTACATAATTATTATTAGCGTTTCTGTAGTTCTACCCATATCTTAATGATATAGGTGAAATGTATGTCTGTATATAATTATAAGTTAATAATTAATAGGTAGTAATCTCGTACTTACTAGTAAAGTAATTAAGTCTATAATTAATAGGATATTGTGGCAACACCGCTTGGCCTTTTAAATGTAGTGTTCGTGTGTTTTAAAATATGCTCTCGTATACATAAGATAAACTAAATTTTACCATTTACGCATGATTAAGAGTAATTATTATACATTAAATAAGATGTTACGATTCACCTTTTTGCCTCTCTTTCTTTATGCAATATGAGTGTCGTTTTAAAAACGGTTTTTGTCAAATAAATAATGGTGTATTATTAAAATAAACAAACTCTTTTATTTTATACCCTACCTTTACAAGATCAACATCCAGTTGACCATTACCGTTTACATTACCTAATGGTAGGCATTAATGCCATTATGGTTACATTTCTAGATTTATCCAACCAACACTAAACCAAAAAATTATCTAGTAAACATTAAGACATAATTTGAATACTCTATTGAAGGAACAAATATACAAATTGCTACTTATCTTCAGATTTAAATAGTAATAAAGCGGTAGGCCCCTTGCCGGCAAGTTGCTGAAGTGATGATTCAGAACTTACCAAGCTACTCACCACAAGATGGCGCTCAATAAGTTACGCACGTTACAATTTATTACTTAAAAATTATTAATATTTTTTTATACACAAAACCTATAAAAATATATCAAAACTCTTATTTAAATGCGGTCCGCATTTAAGATTTCAAGTACATAATATTATATGTTGCATTTTATTGTACTGAATGAACGCATCTAAACGCTTCTTGAATGAACGATAGCCAATGAATGATTGGGGATACCATACTTGAACTTTACCCACTATCTACGTTAAAAGTTGGTTTAATCTAGATTAACTGACTTGTTTGTGTAACGATATTTGTTTTTGGCCATTTTAAGAAATAGTCGCAAATACACTTTGTGTACATTTAAATGGAGTTTCATGTAATAACACTTACTTGTCGAAGATTACAGTTTCTGATACCTTCACCCTTAAAAGTCTGCGTCATTTTTGATAAGAAAGTTGGTGATCTGGGTAATATGAAAGGTCAATTAATTTTAAGAAAGATTAGTGATGATAAACAAACATTATATTATTATGTAATACTACTAATAATGCAATACTATTATACACAAACTAAGCATACTAAAGCAAACTAGTTAACTATCAGACAGTTTCATGTGCATCTGATAAGCCGCCAATTTAAATTACCTATTTAGTAAAATGTTGTCTTACTTGAGAAAAATAAAAGTAGCTGTAAATAAAAAATACAACACAAAAAGTTTTTTCTATTAATCAGAACACAGTATATGCGAAAGCGACGTATTGCTTACTTTCAACATTTGATGTATTTCTTTTTCTGAATAAACTAATGATATGCAGAATGATGATTATAAGTTGGTGTAATTATACTGTGCAGATATATATTACCAATTATTGTTTCAAGACACACAGGATTTACAAAATTATACTCACATTTAGTGTAAAAATTGTTTCGGTTCTGGCAACCCAACTAGGTGAATGAAGGAATTTTTAAGAAATAGAAAGAAGTCGCTAGCTAATTTATGCGAGACAGCGTCTTTATTTTGAGATTCAATTGCCTAACTTTTACTGATAGTTTCGAAATAATACGCGGTGCCCTTGTACATCAATCCTATTTGGTTTGCGGGGACAAAATTTGAAAATTATTATTGTAACCAAGTGATCGTAGGTAAGCATCATTTCTATTGCAAGTTGTGACGTAGGTAAACGATTTAAAGTGCACTATTTAATTGTGAAGGTTTAATGTAAAAATTTAAACGACTGTGTTTCTATGGCGTCAATTTGACTAAAAACTTCTGTTTTGTTGTGTTTTAGATTGTTTTCAATATTATATTTGTGTATTTCAGTGTATAAAATTACCGAAATGGGTGATCAACAATTCTTCCTCAAATGGAACGACTTCCAGACAAATATGGTGACATCTTTCAGGCATTTGAGAGATGAAAAGAGCTTTACGGACGTGAGTACGATGAAATAATAATATATTTGTGTACAAACAAACAGTTATAACCTATATTGTTTGGGTAAATTCGAGTTTATTAAAGATCGCGATGTTTTAAGGTTACATGGAATAAGTTTTGATTTTGAGTATTGATTAAGTCATGCCTATGTGAAGACATCTATAGAAACGTTTAAATCATATTCAGATGTCATCATCAATTGGTGTTTGAATGATGTCTATATTATGGTTAGCTGTGTATACTCTGATGTAAATATTTACTTATTATATGTATGTTGTGTAAATACCTTGCTTATTAACTAATGTATCTATAAAAAAGAAATAATCAATATAAACTCATTAAGAACGACTTTATTGACCCTCAGTTTTTGTTTGACAGAGATAAAAATATTTATCATAACAGAAACCTCATACACAATAAAATTAATATAATCATCATCATCGGCCTAGCCTTTTCCCAACTATCTAGGGGTCGACTTTATAATAAAATGAATATACATATTTTATTATAAAGCTTAGAATAAGTGCTGCTTGCAAGCATTTTCAAAGGTGTTAAACTACAAATTTAATAATATTTGTAACTTGTTCCATTTCCTTATGAAATTAGAAAGAATGTACTAAATACTCCACCAAGATATTTTGATATAGGTAATGTTAATTATTATACTTAATCAATCAATCTAATCTTGAAATTTACTGAAGATTGCAGTTATACAAATGTACCATGAATGGTAAAACAATATGTTTTTTGCAGGTAACCCTGGCATGCGAAGGCCAAACATGCAAAGCACACAAGATGGTCCTCTCAGCCTGTAGTCCGTACTTCAAAAGCTTATTAGAGGTGAGCTAATATAAGGTATCAATCAGCCAAATGCTATGCAAATAATGTTAGGGAATCTCTATTGTTGTATGAAGGATTGCATTGCCAATAGCCATACATTCACATAAAGCGCAGATGACATTCCATGGCGGTTCTGGTTTAGTCAGTAACAGTCTGACACTACCCATTCCCTCCCCTGAGGAAGAAGGTGTTCATGAAGATTCCCCCGCCTTACAAAAGGGAATCTATATTGTATATCCCTGAAATTAAACATCTGTTATTGATGTAAACACTGATCTCTATAGCCTTGAATTGTATGATTATATGTTTGTGTTTACATTGTTAATGTGCCTTAATAATAAATAAATAAATAAACAAGGCTAAATCTGATTTTCTTATAGTACTGTTGATTAAAAATCTGGCTTCAGAGATTATTTGCCTGTAGTTCTCTTATATGGATAAAAAGCCTTGATAAATCGCATGGTGTGCCAGTTTTTCACTATTGCTTTACACCATATTAATGAAATAATTACTTTATAATCAACAAAAGAATTCAATAAGACATTAGTGAAGAGGGCAGACTAGACTAGATTGTACAGTTTTATTGCTGGTTTTTAATATGATAGTACCTCACATTATTAGGAGATTTGAAGCTCGCGAATGACATCCTGAAACTCTGCCTGTATTGTCAGATCATATAGCAGAACTGCTACCATAAAAGCGATTCAATTGCACTCTCAGATTTCCGTTCCAGTATCATGCTTTAAGATCTGATGGTTAGCAAGTTATTGAGAAGGCTAAGTTTATGTTTATTTGTTAGTTTAACTGATTAAAGCAGTCACTTAAGAGAAAGCTTCGATTACCGTCCAATGAGGCAATAAAATGTCTATTGAAAATTATTAATTGAATAGTATACTTGATGTTATAATAACTAACATTTATGAATGATCATTCATAATGTTTAAACTTTAAATTCATTCCATTTCAAAATGCTTCAATAACATAAAATTGCAAAATGTTATAAGTAATGTCACATCTATGTCATTGTGCTGGCTAAGCAACATTTACAGTAAATATTTCAAATGGTAGAAAAATGCAGTCATTGCTTTTCAGTCTAACCTACCTTGACCTTGAACATGATGACAATTATCTATTATAAACTTATCTTAAAGTATTTCTTTTTTAATATTCTACTGAAGTGGAAGCAAACAGGTCAGATATTAAAAAAAAGTAATGATTCAAAATCATGTTTTATTATTAGTATAAATTTAATGTTTACGTATCTTGCAGCCTACAAATAAACAATATTTTATTAAAAATATGCTTATACAACCATTACATACAAACAAACAAAAAATCCAGCATATCAATCAAAAATTCCTACGGGCAAACTGTGTCATAGCACAGCAAGTCATCATAAAATCAGTATTGAAGTATTTAATTACATTGACAGTTTAAACATGAGTGTTACGGACACGAAAAGTAAACATATGCAATAGTATTATACAGGATGTTTTAGTAAATTAGCTTGGAACACGACACCCGACTGTGAGCGTGTGCCGATCACACAGAATTTTACTTATATTTGGGCTCTTATGACTGCTACTAGCTTTGTCACGCGGTTTTAGTCGTCTTGGTGTTGGATTAAGGCCATTTAATCGAACCTGATGAAGTTTTCAGTACTTTTTGAATTACTTAATCTCTCTCACTAAGAAATTCGATTACATACATAAATTGAAGCCACATGTGAAACACTCTTAGACTAAAGACGAACATTTGTTGATCACACAAACGCATGTCCTATGCGAGAATCGAACTCGCCACATGTTCCGCAAAATTGGGATTGGCGTGGTGACCTTAACCAATTGGCTATCCGTGCAGTCAAGCTGTTATTTTATTATAGATTATTCGGAATAATTAGAATTTGAAAAATTGTAATCCATTTAGGATCTTTTAAACTTAGACCTGCAAGATATTATATTAAACAATAGCTATGTTCGTATAATACTAAGAGACAGGTTTGCATTTTACATTCTGCTCTATATTCAATATGTATTGCTATTACCGTTACCCAAAGGGTATACCTATTCCACAGACTCCAATTATCTATGACCCTGACCAGGTACTAGTTAAAGGATCAATAACGTTCAAATATGCCTCACGTACAATACTTTCTAGACTTATGAAGTAGTTTTAACCAATTATATTATGACGTCTTTATGTCGCTGTAATGTATAATTATTTGCATCAATTGCGCAATAACCGTTTATTTTTTATCACTAATAGGTATGGATCGTGTGAAAGCATAAGCCTGCATATTTTTTTCTAGTTATATATTTGTTGTTTTGTAATGTATATATTTAAATATTGATTTATCTAATAGGAAAAATCTTAAAGACTTAATTTCCCTAATTACTTCGTTGTTTCATTTCTTATTACAGTATGTTTTATACAATTTTAGCCCTAATTAGCCCATTACAATTTGTATACCCTCTTAAAAATGCATGATTAACCTAAATCATTAGGTATCAACAGATACTTCAGAAATGGACATGGCGCAAGCATACCTGCATTAAAAATATATTTTATTTCTGTGTTCCACAAATTCGTGCATAATTCTGAGTTTCCCTTGCTCACAATATTTGTGCAATCCTTTTACATGAAAAAGACAAATTGATGTAAATATTAGATATAAATATATATCATAAACTTCCATAATTTTATTTATGTACTAATAATAAAAAATACAAACAATATTTTCACAATAACAATTGTCAATATAGGAGCATGAACACTTGCAGGAAAATCCATCGAAGCACCCTATAATAATTCTGAAGGATGTGTCCTACCTGCACTTGCAAGCCATCCTGGAGTTCATGTACGCGGGAGAGGTGAATGTCTCCCAGGAACAGTTGCCGGCTTTCCTCAAGACTGCGGCCCGGCTTAAGGTACTGGAAACTATCGTTTATTAGCTGTTTTTATAGTGGTTAGAGTGTAAGGCTTATTTAGATGAAATTGTGCTAGTTGCGATAGATTGCCGGGCATGATAGTTTTGATACAATTATTGACATACAATCGGGAAAAAAGCTATCCTATGTGTTAGTATAGGTATAAACTATTTGTGTACCAAATCTTGGCCAAATCCGTTCAGTAGTTCTTTAGTGAGAGTAACAAACAAGAGTAAGAAACTTTCATGTTTAATATATTGTAAGATTTTCTCGTCTTGTCAAAATGAGCCTTAAATAATGTAGATGTACATATTTTATATATCTTATCTGTTTGTTAAGTTGTTCATTTTCCAATTAATGCTCATCTTTATCAAAATATGTTTTTTTTTTTAATTAAGATATCCACGATATTTTTCTTAGCTATACTCAGCGCATTGCAGTTCATCGTCATGAAACTATCCACTTTTTGATTTATTCATGCACTAGACAACTCTCTTGTATCTCTAACAATACATATCCCTGTTAAACGCTTAATAACTAAATATTTTTTTCTTATTTCAGGTGAAGGGCCTAGCCGAGCCCCCACCACAGATGCCCAGCATCAAGAGAGAGGGCTAGCCCTAGTGAGCGAGTGTAAAGACAATAGTGAACATTATGTACGAGAGATACAGTAACACGTACACGTAGAAGTAAGCATTCTGTTTCAGATGTTACACACATATTTAATACAAACTCTACCATTATTTCGTAGCCTTCTTGAATTGAAAATAAGGTTTTAATTTGCGATCTTGCTTCATAGCACTATCTGCGAAAGTATATTAAAAACTGCAACTTTTTTGCTCCTGCGTTCTCTTATGGTCTTTATACTGATAGTTTTACAGTTTTTTGTCATAATCGTAATAATCCTTTTTTTTTTGTTGCGAGGTACTGTGTTTTGACGTAAAACAGCACTTAGGGTAATAAGTTGCGTTGCTTTAGAGTTGAAGATCTGGTGATCAGCACTTTACATTAATTATTAAAGAAAAACTGCTGTCGTTGTCTAAGCGAGAGGCCGCTACGATTTGTATATTGGCATCTCGCTTTCACAACGTTAAGAGTCCCTCTTTAATCGTTTTTGTAGCAGTCACTGATCTTATAGTGCCTTTTACTACCTTGAGGTGCGTATTACATACCCTGAAAAAGTGCTTTTCTATATTATTAGTGCATCACAGTAATAATGTGCCTTAGTACTAGAATCGCAATAAAATCTGTGTAGTTTAAATGTGTGATATCAAAGTAATGTCTTTAACAGAATGAGTGATATCTATGTACCACAATTATAATAACTAACTACCCCCATTGCACTTCGTCTCGTTTCTTTAGCCAGTGGCGTCTAAGTTCAAATATACATATTTACAATGTTCAAATTGCACGTGAATCTCAAATGATCCCAAATAGAAAAGCATAATAGGTCCAATTATCTTTAATATAGTACTCTATTCATAAAAATACATGTTATATCAATAAAATATTATTAAACAGTTAGTATCTAAGTAATTAAAATTAAGAAAAAACTTTGATTGTGTTTGACCAATATTGGATCCAAACTTAACAACCAATATCTGCTTACAAAGTAATGTTGTTACCAATACTGGAACCAACATTTAATGCCAACATTGTTTTGCTAACTACGCCACTGGCACTTAACCTTCGACCTATTTTCAATAGAATTGTGTTCACACTGCTTTTTATCACATTGAAACTGGTTGTCACCAGGATCTCATGTTTTGGGTGTTTTTTACTATGTATAAGTATGAGAAAACCGGCTATAGTGTTAGAAGAATGTGTTATTTTCATATAATGTGACTTATGTGCTGTGGCAATTCGTATTGAAGCTAACAATTTGGTATACATTTCGTGACTCGCTTTCGTATTGACGAACAGATGTAGTATTTGAGTAATTTAATTAATATCAAATAAAGTAAACTCGAATTTATGGAAAAAAATACATGTTAACTCAAAATAAATCTTGCCCTACGAATTACAACTTTAACTACTTGACTTAAGGTTGAAATTCTTAAAACCAGCAACATAATACGAATTCTCACAGCATTATATACTTAGTACCGTACGCCAAACATTGATGTGGCAGTGTCAACGTGATTCTTGGCTACGCTCCTGCCTTGTTCCGTAAGTTACCTAGCAACCAAAGTAATTTAGTATTTAATAACACCAATCCCCTATTTCGCTATGTCTTGCGGTAGACGAGAGATGTGATATATTAACACGGGTATGAAATTATATTAAAAAACGTACATGATAATGCAACATAACTTTAATAAAACATCAGTGCAAAGATTCCAGATTGTAATAAATCCATTATCATGAATACTATTCTGAAAAGCAGAATTTTAACGATGCTTTTCCGGAACATACTGTATATGTTGCTACTATATTTATTACATGTCACCTAAAACTAGTTGATTAAATGGCCAGTCCCAAAAATATATATTTCATATTTATTCAACTTACAATTAATACAATTATCTACGAAAATCACATTTTCTCAATCGACCGTAAGACGAATTCTTAACCAAGAATCGAACCCACGCTGTCACATCAATGCGTTAGAAACTATCCACTCCACCAATGGTTGCCTTACAGATGTTTAGATACAGCAATAATGTGTATGTCGACTTTTGAATCAACTTTTAGAATAAAATTCATGACAATTGTTCAAGTAGTTTTAGAGAAAATTGTACTATACATTTGATTTTACGCATTCAGTTTAACGTATTAGTCCTAGACTGCTGACATTATACAATTGAACAAATAGTATAGAATTAACAATCATTTTGCTATTAGTCATGTGTAACTTTGACTTGTCATTTCGAAGGCAATTTTAGCTCAAAAATCAGTTATAGCATATGACATGCTATGTATTATGTGTTTAGTTCGGTTGATATCAAAATCATAGGAAACCTTTATTTTACTAGAGTACAATAATATATAAATCAGTTTTGTAAGCATTTAGGTACCTTATCTGTTTAAAATTGAGGGTTAATGAAAATAATAACTCACTTAGAGCCCTTGATCAGCAAAGTCGACATACAATTTGCAATAATTATGTATAACAATGCTTTTAGATACTTTAGGTGTTGATAATAATTTCTTGTATGTATTAAATACACTGTCTTATAAGCGCATTGCAATATACATTAGAAAAAAATCGAATAAAGCCCGAAAAAATATTCTTGTGGACCGTGTAAACTTACAGGAAAGAATTAGCTCTGCAATACCTTGTACAGTCATGAGGATAAGTCCATGGTCTATTTTTATATTTTCGTTTGAATATAGCGTCGCTATTTTATGTTTGTAAGTACTGACAGCTCATATTATTAGATAAGTTATCATTACAATCTCGAATTGTATTTTTTTTTTCGTCTTTTTTTGCTCGTGACTGTACTGGACATACTTGCGTAAGAATATCGTTCTACCTTCTTATACGATTAGTATGAATGCCAAGTTGAAGATTAAAAATGACATAAATTGTGTAAAATCAATTTTAATTTCTAAAACAATGCAATCTTTTGTTTCTAGTACAAATGTTTGGTTTTTATTAATATGTAGAACAAATTCGCGGATTATTTTACAATTTGACACAAAATAAATGATAAAAATACATCTTTAATTTCTCAATCCCGTTGTACGAACAATGCGGTCAACATAATTGACATGTTGGGACCAATATGTGAAATTGAATTCTATTTGTTTCACTGTCGGATAATTTTGCGAACATGATTTGATGATGTAATATTATTTTGTGTTGAATTGTAAACTTTTAGTTTTAATATCTTGTAATGGGTGCAATTTACTCTGTGCCAGCGCGTTTATAAATAGAGCCTATATGATGTATGAAATCACAAGCAATTATCAAGTTTGTTCGAATTCACCTTTCACAAGAAATTAATATAATTGAGTGAATATTTGAAACATAACAATTTTATTATAATAAAGTATGCCTCGAGTCATATTTTTAAACACGCTATATCGATTCCTTAGTCTTTAAGTTTTATATTTCTCTTAGTTACAACTTCAGCACGATTCTTAAATGTCGCATTTTTGTTCACTTTTCTCTGTATTTGCTACGATTTTCGGTTCATGTGATACTTTAATCGAGATATTAAATAACATTAACATTATTAATAAAAGATTATATAATAGATAATAGTTCTGTGTGAGCTTACCTTACTGTACTATTTAGGTTAAAACCTCGATCTTCTTAGTATCACATTTGACCAAGGGACCTTGACTCTTGAGGGCCTACCAACACACCTTAAAATCATATTACAGTTGAGGAAGAGAGATGCCGCTCTACACTGTGTAGTGTGCTTTCCCGCTTTCACGACTAGCATAACTTTAAGACTTGAGGGTAGGTCCCCTAAACAGTGCTTTTAGTATTATTTGAGCAAAACCATGACGTCGGTAAAACAGACTTAAGGCCGATTTTTCAATCGCCAGATAAAGGCAGATTTCTGACGAATATATTTGACGTATTGATAGCTTTTGTATAGAAAATATGACAAACGGCCATATTTATTCCTCAGGTAGAAAATAACTGATGATTGAAAAATCGGCCCTTACTGTTTTACCGACAATGCTGTTTATCAAAGACACCAGTTATCAAATAATGCTAAGAGAATTGCTTCATATGTTAAGAGTGTACTCCCTACTAAAGCATTTTATTATGACTGCCTATAGTACTGTATTCTACCGATCCTCCCCCCCCCCCCTCAGGTAATAAATAACCTCGATGTAAATGGTTAGCAAATGTTGTAAAAATGTAAATCTGATATTTTTAGACAAAGTTAATGGTATGTGCTGAATAATCATGTGGTAACTAGTTGTAATGATTGAAATTATGAAAGATTTGTAATTTTAGATAATACAGATTAATTATAATAATTTTGTGTTTTTTTTCCAATTCCTATTGCTATGCTGGATTTGTCTCTAAGGAATACACCCACAAGATAAGTTGAATTTAATGAATACCGCGAACGTAGGATGATTGGGAAACTGTGGGAGGATTTTGGTAAAGGTCTTTGCCAGCTCGGGGATATCCGTAAACACTTTTAACTAAAAGGTAAAAACATACAACTTTCTAATATAATCATTTTATTACAGCAACAAAACATACAGACATAATTAAAATAATAACTATTATTAGCACCGCAAAATATAAATTAAATAAGAATGCAATAGAAGAGGAATGATTAGCAGTTCAATGTTTTATAATTTGGTATAACTAGCACCTAGACAAAGACTAAATATTAGAATTACTAGTATACAGTCAGCAAAAAGAAAAAAAAAACAATTTCTTACAACTTATTTGGGCTTCAGTTTCTTTCCTTTAATATTATAAATATTCAAATGTATTTTTTTTGCCATATTCCTGAAATTGTAAAAGAGGAATATATACATATTTCCAAATATATTTTTTAGGTGATTATTTAAACGTATTTGAAATAGGTCACGTTTTATTATTTGCTGACTGTACCATGTACACATAATCACGCTTTTGCAACAATGGCAGCGTTAACATTAAATTATGACATAATACATAACATAATATTATATTATTCAAGCCTCTGAGGCCTCGACTTAGTAAAATAAGAAAATACATACAGTACTTCGTTTTAAGAAATGGCACTATTTATAAATGCACTTTATCAATAAATAATAGTTCGACTAATTGAAATCATAATAACACAAAAACCGCTCTTTAAAGGCGTAAATAAATAGATATTTTTATCCATTTCGTCATAAATAAAAACTTAGATAAATATTTTAAACATTAACGTTTTTAATTTTACAACAAGTAAATGCTTTGGCATGTATTTGGTATAGCTTTGGTCCTAAATTAATATTATAAATACAAAAATATTTATTTTATAAAGTTAAAAAAATAAACATGGCAACATAATAGGAACGTTGAACATTAATTTGGTAAATTAAAAATAAATTATTCGATTTCGTTTTACTGTTTGGTACATGGCAAATTGAGCCTTTCGTACAAATAAAAAAATAAATATATCTATTTAAATACCGGGATTGGTAACCATAATTATTTGGTACTTTCGTTTAATTTGTACTGGCTGACTTGATATACACTTCTTTATTCCTGTATATATTTGACTGAACTGAAACACAATTTTACTTATGCAGCTATTAAACAGATGCTGGGGCTGTTAGATGGACCCAACCACTTCCTCTTATAATAACTTCCGACTTTTGTAGTTGCGAAAAAGAGACCGCTTTATACTGTGTATCGGCGTCTCGCTTGCACGTAACCTACCGTACTTTTAAAAGGTAATCATCTGATACTAAATAGGCCGAAAAGACAAACATTACGTCAACAATACAACTATTTATGGCTTTCTAAACTCCATAATAATTCAAGTTTTACTCTCCAAAACCTCTCACTTAAACTGCATTAAGCCAAAAATTCAAACATACCAGATATTGTAGCAATTGTGGGAAAGAGATAACGCTCTACATATAACGCACCATCTCGCTTCCACACCTTACTCCAGCCAAAAAATAAAATGAATTATCGAGTCAGTACCCTTAACTGGTTTTAAAACCATTAGGGTTTTTGCTCTGCCACCGCCAGGTGTCAGCACACATGTCTTCTAGAGTTTTAACTGCTCTCCAACCGAGGAGTTTATGTGATAAAGCGACGTCGGAGTAGTTGGTTGCGATGTCACCAGCCCTGCGGCCTATGATGCGGTACGGAATGTCCTTGCCGCTGGCGGCTTTGAATGCTGCCACCATCTCGAGGACGGAGTAGCCAGTGCCGGTACCTGGAGTACGTAAAAACAAATTGTTATATGTATAGGTAAGTAAATATAGAATTGTGGCTATCGTTGGCCGTTTGTTCCTATTCTTCTATACAGAGGTCCTTTCTCATTTTACAGTTAAAACTCTCTACAATGCTTTGCATGTTGGATCATGTCCCCGTGAAGAAACAGGTTTCTTTCAATGACGTTAACGAGTTACTCCTTACCTAAAAGGATCTGTCCTATATTTACTGTTTTTGTATTTACTTCAATATTAGTACAAGATAAATGTACTTTTTGAAAAAGATAGTGTTCACATAATTCAGACTATGCTTCTTCATTGTGAAAGCATGCTTTTACGTGTGATAATTGGTAAAACATTATTTAAACTTCCAATTCATTTCTCAAGTCATAAGTGATAAGTCAGTTAACCACAAAACACACAATTAAGTCCTATTCCCGATTCGATCCCAAACAACCATCTATTTAAAATACCATAATCAGAGACATAATGATGGACCGTAGATAGTCATCTATGCCACTCTCTGGCATAAGACCTTCTGAAATAATTACTCATATAATATATTTCCTTACCCAAGTTAATAGCATGGAACCCGCTGAACCCTGGTTGCTGGAATAGCTTCATGGCCTTGACGTGGCCCTCAGCCAGGTCCTCGACGTGGATGTAGTCCCTCACGCCGGTGCCATCAGGTGTCGGGTAGTCGTTGCCGAATACCTTCAGCTCACTGAGGCGACCCACAGCGACCTACGGTTAAGAGAAGGGAAACTAAATTACTAGGACAATGTAGGAAGAGCGTATTACGTAAATTTTGGGAAACACGTTTCTTGTAAAAGCGGGACTTAACAAAAATGTATACTCAAAATTCACCTCCTCCTGAGATACCATACTACTACACAAACATTCAAATTGAGTGATCAAACAAACCCAGGAAAAACATTCGGGGATCACTCAAATGACACGTCGCCTATTGTGGTTTTGACTGAGCTCAACCACTGACTCTACGAGCAATAAGTTTGTAAGATAAACATCTTGGAATAAACCATAATCCCAAAGTCAGTAACCAGTGTATGGTATGTCATGTACTTACCTGTGCAATAAAAGGCATGAGGTTGTTGGGTATGCCGGCCGGGTCCTCCCCGATGCGGCCGCTGCGATGCGCGCCCACAGGGTTAAAGTACCGCAAGGATATTATCTTCCACTTCTAGAATAGAGGACAAAAATTGTTTTTATCTGTAATGGAATCCAAAAATATCTCAAATGGGTACACTACAGGGTATGAAAATTGAAACTATCAAATCCGCCATAAAAATTACAAGCATTTTCACTTATTCCAAATATAAAAATAAGCTTAACAAATTCAACATGGAGAAAAATTAAACTCAAAAATCAAAAGGGGAACCAAAACAAACAGCCCCTCTTAATACATAACCAAAATGTTTCCAGATGTTACCTTATCACTGATAGAGAGATCCTTCATGATCTCCTCGCAGAAGTACTTGGACTTGCCGTACGGGCTGGTGAGGCCGCGGCCGGTGGGGTGGCCCTCGTCTAGCGGCAGCCGCTCCGGCTCGCCGTACACTGTGCACGACGAACTGTAGATCAGCTTGAAGACACCGTACTTACGCATTGTCTGCGGATGAGAATATTGTACATTAGGTGTTTTATAAATTATGTCCTTAATATTCTAAAGAGATATGAGATAGTAAGTAGAGAAGGGGATGCTAAAGTTAATTAGATCTGGATTTTTTGTAACAAAAACAATGGTTATGCATTTTTTTTCTGCTTCTGCAGAACCTTGAAAGACAAGACAAGAGACTATGCCGATAATGAGGTCTGGGACATAAAATAATTTCCGAAACACGATAGCATTTCAGATACAATAAACTGTTTCATATCTACTGGCTAACTGCGAAAAGACAGCTCAACTTTAGAAAGGTACATAGACCTATGAACACAGCAAAACGTTAAGATAGTTTTTATTTTGTAATAAATACCTCCATGAGAGTGCATGTTCCGCCGATGTTGGCCTGGTAGTACTCCAGCGGTTTCTCCACGGACTCGCCGACTGCCTTCAGCGCAGCGAAGTGGATCACACATTCTACGTTGTGCTGAAAATATGTTATTTATCATTAGTTTGTAAGGTATTTGTCCATATTATAGTTTGACAAAAAATATACTATTCTGTTAACAGATATTAAACTTTAATATTAATACATGATAGATCATCAATATCTAGCTATTGCTTCGGACTAACCACTAGATGAAATATTTCTTCGCGGAGTATGGATACGTCTAAGATGCTATTTAGAACTTAGCGGTCTCGTGGCTTCAGATTTCTCGTATTCTCATATTTAAGAACATTTATTACATTTAGGGTTTATCTTTCAAACGAACTAAGACAGATCACAAATTCGTAATACTTAGATTCCGAATATCTAAAAATTGTAATATATTTTCTACATAACGCGTGGACTATCCAAATAAACTTGACCCGAACACCCAACAGCTTTAACACAAAAAAACAACTTTACCCCAAAACAGACAAAACCAACTCACCGTCTCAAAAACCTTGCTCAAAGCATCAGCATCCCTAATATCAAGCTCATAGAAGTGGATAGTCTTATTCGTGATCTCCTCAATAATCCTCAGTGACTCCGGCTTCTTCTGGCCTTCCGATCTGTATGCATTGCTCAAGTTATCAACGACAACTATTTCAAATTCTTGTCCCGACTGTCTCTCTAGGAGAGTGGTGACCGTGTGAGACCCGACGTAGCCCGCGCCGCCCGTCACGAGTATTGCCGGTGTCATGGTGATGCTGAAAAGAAACGGTAAAATATTGAAGGAAACGGAAACGTATTTTTTTTATTTAGCCCAAATCCTTCGAAGATTCTCTGTTCTGGGGACATGGAACCAGCTCACGCGGCTAGGGTTTAGATCATCCTGCTACCGCTTCCTGAGCCCATCTAGTATTAAGTTTTAAGTATTAAAAATGACTTCGAGGGTAGCAGAGTGCCAAAGCTAGCACATGCAATAGTGCGTGGTTTTAATGCTAGAAGATCGACCTCCGCTTGGACAGTTTATTTTGTGTTCCCTAATGCAAGTTATTGAATGTCCAGTTGCCTTTGGTACTTGTAAATTGAATATTTGTGAAACCATCTCGACAGGATGAACATCTTTTTTAACTGTTTTTTTTTAGGATTTAAGATTGATGATCTGAAATTATTCTGCTTGATGCGTGATGAGGATTAAATACGGGCCCCAAATCGTGTCTTGGCCTCGTATCAGAGGCCAAGACGTAATTTGGGTCGTTGAGCTAACGGAGTAAGTATTAAATACGGGACTTAAGTCCACAATTGATGACAAAGGCTCTCCTTTAATGGTCTGCAATATCATCCTCACTCATTTTATCCTTATTCAGCGAGTTCCTATCGATTTTATCCTGCAAACACCTTTATGGATTGCGTCCTTTGCCATTTGTGTAAACGAAAACAGTTGTCACCAAGGAAAAAGCAAAGGATTTTTTAAAACGTAATGTTAACTAACTCAATAAGTATGTAAATGTAAATTGCATTCATTGAGTTGACTCCGTGACAAACGTTCGACCTTCGTCACAAATTACTAGGGTTATAACTAATTTTATGGGTTATAGTCAGTGCGATCGTAAAATTCTGTAGCAAAACACGTGTATATGTCGCTACGTTTCTTATGTTATAAAATGTATGTAGAATAATACAATAATATTCCACAAATTAAACTCAAAGACGTCTAGTCTCAAACTAACCAAACTTGCTTACCACACAGACATTTGTCCTAAGTGGGTATCGAACCCACAACCTCTGATAGAGCAGTCAGGGTTACCACTTGACCAACAGGCTAGTCAATTCGCTACAAGCTGCGTATTCTAGCGTGCCATATAGATTTTAAGACATCTGCTATTTATTTTTAAACCAATATAAGTTTTTACTTCGTTATATATGTTTCTTAATATCAATAACTCTTTGTTTTCACAAGAATTGACGTCTACAGAAGTTTAAACAATACTCCAAGTTAAACAACTCCAATTGTTTTAAGAAATGTTTTAAATATTGATGACAATGCCACATTCTTTGAAGACATAATTAATTATTTAACTTTTTTAAATTACGCACTCATTCTTTACAAATTCTCTTCTTTACTCAATAAATACTATTTCAAGGTACTTAAAGCTGCCAAACAGTTATTTTAAAGAAATAAACTTTCTGACTTTGTATCAGAAAAACAGAACCGATTGAATTATTTATTTTAAAGACAGAAAGCTGCGTTATTTTAGATTGTTATAGCCTTTACAGTATAAACCCGAAAACTGCCACTCAACGAAGTAGGATAAATTAACAAGTACCTACTTAATAATGATTTTTAATTGTGACAAGACCTTATGTTTTACGCTACCTGTGTTTCAATAATCAAATACACTTTGACTTTGACTTAAATTAACGAAGTCTCATATGGAAATCTTCATTATTTGCCTGTTTCAATATAAGTAGGTACCTATGTCACACATTTTATCCTTATACGGTTTCTTTCTTTCGATTATTATATTTGTAATTAACTGTAGTAATTGTTGAAATGAAAGACGCAAAATAATAAAGAAGCACCTTATTTTTTGCTAGTGAATCCTAGGAGGCGCTTTTGCCGATGTGATATAAAATATAAATATAAAAAATAATAAAATATAAATAAAATATAATTACATAGACCATGAAGTTTTTCAAAGCCAAAAAAGAGTAACAAACAACTCTAGCGCCGCATTAGCTATGCGTGAGGTAAGTAAACTAGGATAATGGCAAAACGAGACGGAACACTACACATCGTAGAGCGGCCTCTCGCTTCCACAGCCACAAACAGTTCAACTTCAAGAGCTATGAAGCCGCCAGTTTGTCTGGTTTCCATTTCATATCATAAAATACTTCAGTAATTGGATAAAAACTGTTTTTCTACTTGTATTGTCATGTACATTGATTTTTCATTGATTGCGATAAATATTTGCTGATTATCTAACATAGTTTGTGTCGGATTAATTTGCACAATTCGTCGAAATTTATATATCATACGTATGTTTAAGTTTCTAGGAATACTGAATCTACTTAGATTAGCAGTGTTGTGTAATGCGAGTGTTTGTTATTTCCTTTAATTTTCAATTTGCTTTATTTGCAAACAATTGTAACGATTTGTTTTACCACTTTTTTTCTTAACGGCTCCCGGAGAACGTTTCACAAACATTCAACTCACATGCTAAAAGATAACCGAACTCAGGGCAAGCATTCATGGATCACACAATAAAATTATTAGATTTCTTGCGTAGCTTTTTTGCAAGTACCGTTAACTTGCAAAAAAAGGAAATTCGTTCCTAAAGTTATTATTTCATATTTGCATTGTTCAGTATTTAATCTGCGTATTCATTATTATTTTACAATTTATACCTCATTCAAACAATTGAAACCTCTTCAATGTACTTTTGCAATAATTAACAGTTTTGCTAGTTCATATCTGACACACAATCGGCTATCTTAAGTGGCTTCAGCAAAGGCTGTTACGTAATGAAGGACATAATTAGTATATTAGATGTTATACACAAACTTACAAGGACCCATTTCTGCTATTTACAATGGCCGATGAATAAATGTTCATTGTATTGACGTTGAGTGTACCGTCCCATACAAAAAAAAATATTTATTTATTATAAGAATACGAAAAGTATAATTTTAAGCCAATTTTCATTCATTCTTCGACCATTGCAAACAGCAGAATTGAGGCGGGGGGGGGAGGCGGGCAGTAAACATGTTAGCATTCATAAGAGGCCCTTTCGTTTCTTCAAAGTTTAAATTAAGTATCTAGTATAGAATAAATAGCACAGTAACCTGCTAAGTAAAATGTTGTAACAATAAGTTATTCCAAATGAGCTATAATATTGCACCTGTGATTAGAATGTTTAAAGTTACTTAAAATGTAACAGAGATCGTAGCAAAGTAACGTTACAACCACGCTACCTTGTTGAAATGAAACTACTTTTAAGGATTTCTTTGCAGTTTAATTTTAGATTTTAGTTCCCGACGTTTCGACACCTTTGCAGGTATCATGGTCACGGGCAGACTGATATAAAATCCCGCGATAAATCCGTAAAAGTAGTTTCAGTTCAATGTCTAACATTCGCGTAAACAGAGCCGTATTATCCATAAGGCACTTTAGGCCAGTGCCTAGGGGCCCACTATGACCAGGGGCCCACCACTATGTCTAGGGGCCCAGCACTCCCTTTTGAAATAAAAAAAATATGAAACCACGGTAGAAGCCCTCATTATTGACACTATGCATCTAAAAAAAGCTCGATAAAATTATCACTGAATGAAAATAACTTGAACCACTCCTTTGTTGTCTCGGGGCCCCTAGGCCCATAGAAACCACTATACCTTCTTGTGTTTTGAATTGAATTTCAACTGGTCCATGTATAGAAAAGTGCTAGCACGAACACGCGAAAAAAAAAACAAAAATCAATTGCAATAATATCGAGATTTTGAAAACGTGCTTCACTTGTTTTACTTTTATTTTGAAATCTGTTTAGTGCCACCGTTCAAATGAAATATCGTCGAACGAGAATTCAATTTTTATGAGGATGTTATAGATAAAGTCTATTGTTTTAGGAAACTTCATCGATTCATTTTAAATACATGAATGCATCTGTGATTTCATCCTACTAATTAAAGAATTTTAATATGTACTTGCGAACATTTTTGACCATTAGTCACTTTTAAAACAATTAGATAGCCTATCTATTTAAGTACCATGTAATTGAGAATTCATGTAAGAAAGATTTATGTACGATAATTATCTTTAATTATTGTAATGGATTAGTGTTGTACAAATTAACAACAGGAGTAGATTAAACCAATCATTTCCGGTCCAATATCATTACTTAATTTTCCTTTCACAATCGGGATATTACGAGTGAATAGCAATCAAATTTTAGGCAAAAAATATACTCAAAACCTTTTGCCTGTAAATTAAATATAGCATACTAGCTGTTCCCCGCGACTTCGTCCGCGCGGTTAGAAGATATAATTTATGATTTGATGCCCTGTTTTTTTCCACATTTTAAATCTTCCTAAAACCTTCCTCGATGAATGGTCTATTCAACACAAAAAGAATTTTTCAATTATAACCAGTAGTTCCTGAGATTAGCGCGTTCAAACAAACAAACTCTTCAGCTTTATATATTAGTATAGAAGTATAGATATAAATAAGGACTAATTATCATTTTTACGTTATTAATGAATTCAGGAAGATGGAAATCAATCTCTAAAATAGCACCTTATACGAAGCGATGTAAATGACGAAGTTTTCTGATTTGAATCTATTTTCACCCACCATAATTTTTTTTAAGATTCGCACGTCTCAAGCACCTTAACAGTTCAACACTGACACTTGAGAATCATTTCGTGGGCCTTACAGAATCAGTAGATATTATTAAATTAATATGAGCCTGTTAAAAAGTCATGTTTACCAATGTGAAAGCAAAATTGTACTTTACATAGCGCATAGTCCAACAGCCCTTTTTTAAAAGCTCATAGGAACCGCACAGGGCCCCGATTCTGCTATTTACGATGGCCGATGAATTATGAAAGAAATTGGATTAAATTGGCATTATTCCTTCATTCATTCTAAGCATTTTTTCAACACAATAATTGGGAATTGATTACATTGACTAGTTGTACTTGTATTGACCGGAGTGTCGCGAACCGTACTGAATCTCAATCAGAAAACCTATTTAGTTTAAGTTTTAAGTTTATATGTACACTAGCTTTTCGCCCGCGTCTTCCCCCGCGTCGATGTCGGTTATATCGCGTTTCCAAGAGAAGTCTTCAAAAGTCCGGGATAAAAGCTATCCTATGTTCTTTCTCAAGGTCAACTCTATCTCTGTACCAAATTTCATTATAATCAGTTCAGTGGTTTAGACGTAAACGCGTAACAGACAGAAAGATAGACAGACAGACAGACAGACAGAGTTACTTTCGCATTTATAATATTAGTACGGATACAAGAAACTGAAAAGATCCGCAAATCAAACGCACATGTACAATCAAAATATCGTGACTTGTATCTGACTGACCTTAACCTTCCAATTGCTTATCTCCGAGTAGACAAACACGTAATGATAGCACTTCTTAGTGACATAAACGTGTTTCTTGAATGAGACAAATTTGAGGAAAATTTTAAAATTAAAAATAATGCTTTCACTTGCACGTCTAACGTTGTAAATGCGGAAAACAGCACAGAGACTCCGTCTCGCTCAGGGTCGCCGCATTAAGCTGAGCGAGGTATTGCGTGTTTGCGACGCTTAAGAGGAATATGAGTCTTAATTATAGTAAACTTGACCACATTTGTGTCCAATAAAAGGTATTTTCTTTCTTTCTTTCATATTGAGGCAACGATATTAGTCTGGGATCCCTAGTACCAAATTTTCCGTGAGTTGCTGCTTCTTATCGAGACGACCAAGTACTTCTGTAAGGAACTCTCGATTTTAGCAAGGTAACAGAGGCAGCAAGGAGAAATGTCTTTTTAATATTGTCCAAAATGTAAGTAGGTAATGTAGGTCTATAACAAGGACCGAGGGAAGGGTTCATTATTCTATGCCTCCGTTTTTTTTAATAATTCTATACGTTACAAGTAGATATTACAATTTAAAAAATAATAATTAGCAAACATGGCGCGACTAGAGGGAGGCCTATGTCTTATGTCCAGTTGTAGTTGTTGGCCTATACCCCGTGTACTTCGACGGGATATTTTTTTATTAATGCATGAAATATCAAACCGTAAATATTTTGTCGAATCCTTATTTTAAGATATAGTAAAGCAATGAATACACTAACTTCGACTTATAAAACGAATATTCAATAATAAGTTTGACGTAAAAATTCATTTCGGAAACATAAGATATGACTGATTGTCTATTAAGCTCCTAATGGATTTATCAACTTTACACGATTAACTATTTATTGGGCCATAAAAGTTTATCGGAATTATCTAAATATGTACAAAGTCGTTTTATTACTAAGGTGTTCACGTGAAAAACGCACCATTTTGTCATTGCATCATGAATTCCTTTTGGTTTCCTCAAGAAATCTCTGCAAGGAGATGCGATAGGAGAAATGGTTGATTTTAGCGGTAAATAATATTCTTCAGAACAGTTCTTAAGCATTATCAAATAGTAATACTAAATATATGACAATTTGTGCTATGGGCAAATAACGGAAGGAGACAGACTAAACTAGTTTAGCTCTTACTAAGATAAAAAGGAAAATAAAGCGAGATATAAGTTATTTTATTCCACTAGAGAGAGACATGGTCGAAAGACTGCGAAAAGATTTGATTTGGTCAGAAAAAGGGCTTCTTTTCCCATTGCCACAAGTACCAAGTACAAACATTGAATCTTATGAGAAACAACTTTATCTACCTATAAACATTTTCCTTACGTATAAACAACTCATTACGCAGAGGTGGGACGGGAAAACTGATGTAATTTCTTAACCAGCTACTTGGTAACATCGTAAAATCGATTACAGTGCAAATATAAAATTGTGACTTTTAATTAAGTCTCGCGAATTTATCACGTGTCCAATGAATTAAGGTATCAGACACTTAAGCAATTCAATTATTTGCATTTGTATCTTAATTAAATACTCTACAATTGCACTTAATACAACATTTATTAATTCAACCGTCTTAAACGTAATTTGAATAATAATAAAGTTTAAATAATTGACAATTTAATATTATGAAGACGAGATGAGACTGAGGAATGAATTTAAACAAACTTTTAAATATAAATGAAATATAAAGCCGAGTGTCAAAAAATACCTTTCAAGATTTTCAAACAAACCTCTTTCAAATAATAAAACACGATAAAAAAATTGAGTGGCCGGCACAGAAAAAAAACTCACTTCTTTTTGCGATACAGGAACGATGCACACGCGATCGAGCGCAAAGCTAATAGGTCACTGCGGAGAGCTCTTATCAAATTGTACACTTTGTTGAGGCGGAAATATATTGAGCAACCGCCACAATTGATTACGTTGCTATTGTTATACACGGCAATTGTCAGAAAACTCACGATTTACACTACACTCACGATATTAAGCAGCTTTACGTATTGTATGAAAGACAAAGCGAAGAAACACCTGTTTTGATTTAATATCTTTAGAAACACGGATTTTTCATTATTTATTTAATGTGGCAGGGTCGCGATTCGGCTCCGCGGTCGGTGTATGAACGATTCAGGACACAAAATCGCGGATGACGTAGCACGGCGGTTCAGGCTTAGTCCGGAAGAGCCTGGGACTCGCCGTTTCCGCCCCCGAAGGACATCTCATAGGATGGAAGTGGGTAGTGTCGGACCCTTACTGACTAAACCGCAACCGCCGTGCAACATCTGCAGCGTTCAGACCGGTACGCGTACTTCATCGCACACCAAGAAAGAAAAGGAGACGTTCACTTCCGAACGCGTACTACAATCTGTTAAGCAGTATTTCTTATGCCAGGGTCACACAAGTGGCTAACGTCAATGCTCATTAGCGCAACAATTATTACGTTGATTTTTTGATGAACCGCCACTTGAGCTATCGCCTAACGCTGAACGGCAGTGGCAACACCTACGGTGTACGTCCATAACCGCGATAATTAATGGCATTCCTCGTTAGAGTGACCCCAGCAAATGCGGTGGTCATATACCGCATTTGCTGGGGCCATATTATTTCTAAGTCAACATAGCGTAGCGTAAGCTAAATATGTTGTGAATGGTGAACAATTACGTGCAGATTACGTTATCAGAGTTTGTATCAAGTTGTTGAGTTGTGTGTTTTGTAATATTTGATAGCAACTGTCTCATTTTAAACCAAATGATTGATTGCTTGAATTTTTACATAAATTTCTTTCTTATTCTTATACATGTATTCAAAATTTATACATATGTAGAGAGGTACTTTTAAACAGTTAAGTTTTAACTACATCCTAGAACGCATTAGTATTTCAGACTATTAAAAAGCATTTTATACAGTAAATTAATTAAAGATAAGCATATTTTCAATTTAACTTTAATGCTATGATAAGAAAAGATCATTAGCTAGTTTCTTTCTACTTATAGGAGGAGACTTGAACTTTATTATGAGCTGAAAACTTGAAAGAAGGCCAGTGATGAACGGCTTATAAAGGTGTTCCTCAGGGAAGCATCCTAAGTCCTGTATTGTTTAATACCTTCATTTCTAAAAAGACTCCTTTTTTGAGACTTCTAAGAGATTCTTTTTTTATTAATCCTGAAAAACTTATTTTGTTTCCTGGTAGTATATGATGAATTACTTAGGCTTATTCAGGAAATGCACTTGGAGAGGCGTATGTCCAGCAGTGGACTGCGATAGGCTGATGATGATGATTCAGGAAATAAATTTTAATTTTATAACATTAAGAGAATAATTAATATTAGTTCTACTAAACAGAAACTGTTCATTATTATGTAAATTACTCTTGTGCATATATTTTCTTGTAGTGAGTTCCGCACAGTAAAATAGTTATTATTGAGTGTTATTGTTGTTTATATTTATATGTATTCTATTATATAGGGAGATGTTTCTCATCCTAAATGATATTATCACTCAACATGCAAAATAAAATATTTTTCGTAATACATTTCTACTGGTAGTCTCGACTACTTCAATGGGTTAGAATATTAGGGATTATACTGAATAGACAATGGAAACAAATAATATTCGGAGTATTTTAAAGTCACTGCAAAGATATAGTAAATAAAATTATGGTACTTGTGTTGTATTAATAGAACCTACTGTAATACTATTGTATGGCAAGTATAATAGAACAAAAGGACTCTATAGTTATTATGCTGTATTGTAATATACTGTCTAATCATAATAACAACATTATTTACAGTAATGAAGGTGAATATATTATACAAAATACTACAGAAAAAAGACCCCCAGAATTGACACTCTGATAGCTAGTGTTCTGTATGGTTTTTATAAATACACAAATACATTTACCCTGTATTATTCTCGGATATAACCGTAGAAATATACAAGATAAAAAAAAAACTAATTCTCTAAATAGTACATACCCATTTTCGGTAGGTTTCATTTTTAAACAAGTTCTGGCCACACAGCTGGCCCAAACCACACGTTGTTAGAGCTTCAAGGTCTATTTACACAATATACGCCGCACATTATGCCGAAACACTTATATTAAACAGCTTTGTTTATTTAATTCTGTTTTTTTTCAGCGGTAAGTTCTCAAATTAAATAATAGGACCCAAAAAATTAGCCTATTGAATCATAACGTGTCCATAGTTTCATCCAGAAAAGGATTTTATATTTACAATATCTGAATATGCAGATATTGAAAGAAATTTATCGGAATTCGAATTTCAGAACTTCGGTTCTCCGCCTACATTGACATTGACATTACAGCTGTATTCAGCTGGCCTGTAATCAAAACTTTTTAGCAATTGGAAACCGACACATTCACATCTTATTTCGTCTAACTGTAATTTCAATGTTACTTGATTATCTGAAGTCATTAAATAAGTTTAATTGCGATTAAACTACAAAATAAATAATAGAAATGAATGAAAAAATATTTTTAAAACTTTTTTAAAAATGTGCTAATGACTTGTAACATTGTTTTTAACACTATTATTCCAACTTGTGTTCTTGGGATACAGATTACACCTTACCATAAATGTTTCGTTTAAGTGTCTGTTTATTTAGGTGATTTAACTCTATATTTCATATTTATAAGTTTAATAAAGCTTCTGGCATAAATTCGAGTCTAATTTAAATATTTTGTTATTTTCGAACGAATCTGTAATGTTACCATATGTATAAAAGAAAAATTTATTTTGAAAGTTTGTGATTTTATTTTATACCACATTAAAAATTATCGATGTCCTTATACAGCATGTTCGAATGTCGGTCTAGGAATAGCTGTACTCTCATTTATGTAGTATACATAATTTTTTTGCAAAACGCAAAAATCTCACACGTTTGCGGTTGCGTCTACGGTTATTGCTCAGCAGTCAATTGTCCTTTCAATATCTATAATAAATGACTATAACGTAGTGAATTACATTCTCTTTGTAAATGACAACATCTTTCAAAACACAAGACGTATTACATTAGAAAGCAACGTCTTATTTATCTTAATATATAATGGAAAAAAATATACTTTACATGCACTTTGACTCGATGATTGAGAAGATTTATTGACTAACCCTAGTTTTATAACGCTAGCCTGCCACATCAAAGGTCGTAAGTTCCAATTCATCACAATAGAGTATATATTCGAAGGTATGTGCGTATTTCAAAGTTGTTACAACTAATTGCTAAAAAAGTGAAGAAAAATATCGTTGGGAAACCACTATAGGTACTCAGTACCTTAGAACATTGCAAAGATGTATTAAGCCCGCAGACTTTGCATTTAAGCTACGTTATCCTTTATCTATTGTTGTGCCACTGCAGAGGACTACAGGCTTAAACTCTAATCAACACTGGATATATTACAATCAACCACACGAAAAGGAGAACACTCTAAAGACTAAGCTGTTACGTAGTACAAAATGGGAGAGATTAATTCTTACAGCTTTGAAATCTATGAAGTATATAAAAACATAATTAAGTTTCAGGAAATTATGATGCTTACGAACTATTCACTTATTGTTTACTAAGGTTTAACCATTTTAAGGATTTTCAAACGGATAATTATTTTATTGAGTCGGTAGTTTTTTGTTTGTACGCTGACAACACTGCGTTTCTATCTCTTTCTCTCCCGTATAGTTCTCAAGGTAGCTGTCCGTACGAATTTTAAGATAAATTTTATGTATTTAAGCCTTTTGCTAGTTAAATAATTAGTGTTTCTGTTTCTAGATTAATCCAGTAATATATTTAGGCCAATAATTGTTTGTTAACGGTAACGATTACTTAGATATTTTATGGTGACAAATCCGATCCTTCCGTGTCCAACGTTGTTTTGGTTTATGAAAGTGCTATCCTGATTAAAATATTGGTATATTAGTTGAAAACGCCTAAATGCATGGTGGTTGTGTTATAGTGGCCAAGTTATTCAGTGAAATATATATTACTTTGGTCAAAATACTAAAGTAAAGTTTTCTAACCTATAAGTTGAGAGTGGTGTACTGTACCAGTGTTTCTACGTTCCAGATGAGTACTAAGATCATCAAAGCCAGCGCTGCTGAGCCCGATGTCTTCGAGACGTCGATCTCGCAAGCCCTAGTCGAGTTGGAGACCAACTCAGACTTGAAGGCGCAACTTAGGGAGCTCTACATTACAAAGGCTAAGGAAATCGAACTACACAACAAGAAGGTAAGTTTAAAACCCAGTCACATTGATATAGAAGAGATATTTAATAGTTAAAATCACTGAATACTTTCATTCAGTCTAATTGCCCATGTGAATTAGTGATGACAAGTCATGAAATAGGGTTATGTTTCTTATGTTTGCTATCAATATAATTATGTATTTCTAATATAAACGATACGTATCAGATATGCTTTGGTTTTATAATGATTTTTAGATGTCCCTCACCTACCATCTAATTTATTATCTACCCCAAATGTCAACTCAGCTGAGACAATCAGAATCATGCTGAAAATTTTGTTATTTGCTCGACATACTAATAGTAAGTTAATCTAAAAAGATTTATCTTCTTCTGGCATCCGTCTGGCATCTATATTTTTACTTTAAATTAGTAACTCATACCATGCATGAAGTGCTCTTAGTACTTGAATGAGAGAAAAAAGCTACTCTAATGTGACAATGCATTAATATTATTTATTGCTTTAACGGTTGGTTAAGTATAGTGTATCATTCTGTAACTGAATCCTGGTAAATTAAAGACCATTATGTTTAAAGAATGTAAAGGCCCAACATATTGCCAAGACATAATCAAAGTAACTCTCTCCCCAACTCACAATAGTTTGATTATGAAGTGTTATTAAGTGCCTTGAAATACTTTAAAAATCATAATACTTTGAATGACTATTTTATTATTATAACATATTATATATTCATAATAAAAAAAGAGGGAACTTAGTGAGAAATAATGTTAATTACAGGCATTGATATATGCATGTGACTCAAGCAATACATTCTTGTTTTCAGTCAATCATCATCTATGTGCCCATGCCCAAGCTGAAGGCATTCCAGAAGATTCAGATCAGGCTGGTCCGTGAGTTGGAAAAGAAGTTCAGCGGCAAACACGTCGTGTTCATTGGAGACCGCAAGATCCTTCCCAAACCCAGCCACAAGACACGCGTAGCTAACAAACAGAAGAGGCCCAGATCTAGGTGAATATAACATTCTTTTTTTGCTTGATTGATGTAGTACATCTGTTTAACAACTGCCATTAAAGGAATTAAATGTTATTAAGAGTCAATTAGTTTATTCCAAATGAAGTTCTGAATATCACAACTATTTTGATGTATGGGTACCTTAAGATCTTTTGCAACCTATTTCATCCACATTTTTCACATTTCCGTACACTTTTTTGTGAGTCTCCGATTTATTTGATGTTATTTTAGTTTATTACAAGTATTGGATGAAATTTAATAAAAAAATCACTTATTTGGGCTAATTCACAACATACATACAATTTAATCCTTCTTTCGAGTTTTAAGTTTTTCGAGTAAGTTTCAATTGTGAACAGGCATGTGTATGTAGCTGAATTAGGTTAGACTAGAAGCTGACCCCAACTTGGGGTTACATATGACAAGTGTCCCATGCATTCATTGTTAATATATTGATATCAGTCATATCTATCTTTAAATTGAACCAGTCATGGGGAAAAAGTAATTAGGCATAATCAGCTCTTTTCATGATAAACTTATACTATGTACCTTTTTATTCAGGACTTATTTTTTTTCTAAATTGTTTCATCTACATTCTAGGACACTGACGTCAGTATACGACGCCATCCTGGAGGACCTCGTCTTCCCCGCGGAGATCGTGGGCAAGCGCATCAGGATCAAGCTGGACGGCTCCCAGCTCATCAAGGTGCACCTCGACAAGAACCAGCAGACCACCATTGAACACAAGGTATGTATTGCTCACTATTCATTCAATTTCCTCTGTTGGATTATACTATGTTGCATGCAATGTCTGTGGCTATGAAGATATAAAAAGGATTTTTAAACTCTAAAACTATTAGTACTTACTAAACTATTAGTACTTACTAAACTATTAGTCCATGCCGTCTTTGAAACATATCATCACTGCAACACTGCTCCTAATAAACATTAATCATCATCACCTGATGTTAGCACTACTTTTTGTGAATTTCGTGAGCTTAGTTGAAACTTCAACTTTTTTTTTATTGAAGCAAAAAAGCTGTATGCAAGCAATGAATACTTTTCAGCTTTATAGTACTACTTCTAGAATATTAATTTTCCTATGTGCCATGACGCTTTTCTTGTATCTGCCCTACCTGTCCTTAATAGAACCAATCTCCACAGTCAATCCTATGCCACATACTTATTTGTTCAATTTTTATAACTGTTGCTGTAAGAATTTTCTTTTATCATACTGGGATTCCATAATATTGATCTGTTATCCTAATAAGAACTTGCATTTTAATTATAATCTTGTTTATAACCCTAAATAACAATGTTTGTTGTTCAGAAATATAAAACTATCATTCAATAACTTGTTTAACATGTGGCTTGTCTTGTCTTCAAGTAAATCTTATGAACTGAAACTGTCACCCCAATATATCTGGATTTATAATTTTGCCTTTTTTCCCTTATATTAATTTCCTTCCCCATTGTTCTCAGGTGGACACTTTCCAGTCGGTATACAAGAAGCTCACGGGGCGCGAAGTCACCTTTGAATTCCCCGAACCCTACTTGTAAATTAGGACTATGACTTTACAATAAATATAAAAAAAATACTGTAGACTTTTATTTTGATGACAGATTTTGAACGTGGCTTGTGCATTCGTAATCATTTCGTCTCTGCTTTGTTTAAAGTGGAGCCATCTTTCTTACGTGAATGAAAGACCAAGATGGTATTTCTAGATTAGTATATAGCCATGCATACAGCTTGGCATTGAAGTTACTTTTTTTGGAATGGAAGTTCTGGGTGGGGAATGATATAGCAGAAAAAAAATCAGGACTCAATGTCTTAATTTTATTTACTAATTCAGTCCATCCCACGATTACAATAATTTCTAACTATTTACATATTTATTGCAATATTATTTGAAGAGAGCTTACTAATAATAACATATCGATATTTATTATGCAATTATTGACTACCCTCCAAACAAATTCAATTTAAGATATATAATAAGAGTTTGAGGAAAAAAACATTCAAATACAATAACGGAAAATACAAAGATTCTGTGTGCAGATTAAAATCAACAAAAATAAAAACGATATTGAATTGATACGATTGACTAGTAATTCTACTTCTTGAAAATTTTGTAAAGCCCTACTATTTTATTGAGGACTAATATGTTATTGCATGCGTTGTGTAGGTACAGTTGATCGCACATAGGTAGTTACTATTGCTATCTCATAAGCAAAAAGATTGATATCACAACAAATTAGTTACTACTCATAAGCGATCCACTGTACAGTAAGTACTATAGAGTTGTGATATAGGTAGTAAATAAACTTATATTCTATGACTACAATACCTACAATCATCTTATACCAATAGTAGAGTAAATAAATTATATAATACACAACCAAAAATATTGAAATAATAATTGGACCAACACCGCGGTTATAAAACAGAAAATTCCAAATAAATTTGTGACGAAATGCAGAGTAGATGCCGGGAAACATAAATAATAATAATTTATTACAAAAATCACTCAGATATTGGAAGGTAGGATAGGCATAATTATTCAATTTTTTGTCCCTTTGGTAATACGAACATTATTTTCAAAAGCAAGGTTGTGTTAAATTTTAGCGAAATGAGTATCTGAGTGAAGTTTTATTGACTGTCTGACTTGATAACATATCACAGTTCGAGCCCTTTTCAAATATCACTAGCTCGACCAAACCATGGTAGCTAACTCGAACAAAACATGGTTTGCTAATAGCGAACGGATTAAACAAAAAACGGGAGAAATTAACAGACAAAAGTTGACTTGATTTTTTTTATAAAATTCTACAGAACAATATTAAGGACATATTCAATGCTACTCAGCCTTTATAATATTATTAGTAAGGCGTTCGTAAGTATATCATAAATACATATCCTAACAAGAAAGTGAGTGTATAAAAGTGGGAATAATACTAAGCAATTTTATGAAAGTTGAGGAAACCCCATAGACGAAATTATTTGTCTGATTGTTATTAAATTTTCGCGCTTAACATGTACACACGTCATGTGCAGAAATTGGTCAAATATCTAGAAGAAACTAAGCGAACCTAACTGATTAAACGTCTACTTAACTGCGCGATTAGTCCATTTCAAGAATCGGAACACATTTTGTATCTATTTTACTCTTTTTTATATTAAGGTAAAAAGGACTTTGGCAAGAATATCTTTTTTATTGCAAGTAAATTTTGACCCATGACGAACTTAATTAAGTGTTAAAAGCAGATAGTATATTTTATAGTTTCCTAGATTATCCTCCTTGGATATACCTACCTATAATACATATTACCAAAAACCTCAAAATTCTTATTGCTCGAGAGTATCAGACTTGATACAGTCCAGATAAACTGGTAAATGCGATAGTGTTTAATTTTCATACTAATAATTACTAATACCAACTATTCTACATTTTCATCGATTAGAGTATTTCTTTTTTATTCAATGGTTCCAAAGCCATTTTTTTCTGGCTCACAACATTTACCCCGGTTTCAGGGACATATTCTCTGAAAACGGGGTAAATGTCATCAGAACACATATTTCACCTGTCAAACATATCAAACGCTGTCATTGGTCGTTATTTCTTGAGTCAACTAATCACAGCAAGTCAGAATTGACAGGTGAAATTGATCAACCTTTGGTTCAAATTCACACCAAACGTAGTCAGTGCTGATTTGGAAGCAAGTATTACGCAGGGGATTTCATTTATATGAGTGATGAGCGTAAATCCCGTCTTACTGCGAAGGGAATAGAAATGGCAAAAATCAGTTGTGACAGATCGTGTACGTCCTGGCACAGCATCGGCTGAGCTACCTTCTTTTGCTACTGTATATAGTTCAAATTATATTATTAAGCTGAATGGTTCTATATTTTTTTGTGATATTACAGTAACTTCTTCCTATTCCTAAAAAGAAATACCTTTTATTTTATCACTTTTTCGTATAAACTAAATGACTACACACTACGTTTATAACGTATAGTTTTACGTTCATAACTAGCTCCACACCTCATCTGTTGAGGATGCGTTGGCTCTAGAAACCAGTGGTTACTTACCAAATATCCAAATAACTTTTAAAGCCAACATTTAATGTTGTTCAAATTCACCTGTCAACGGCTCGCTGATCTTCTGTTCGACTTTATCTTCATGTTTCGTTGGCTTGATGAGTTTGATGTAGTTGACTGGTACTAGTCCCGCAGTTTTACCGTCGATGGTGGCCATTAGCCAGCCAGAGTTCCAGAGCTGTGGCTGCAGGTGCTGCGGGGCGACGGTGAGGGACTGCTTCTCCATGATGGAGAGCTCCTGAGGAGTTGTCGCGGTGAAGGAGAATTGGGCGATGGCCCGGAGTGGTTCGTGCCATGTAGTCGGGTCGTGTACTGTAGAAAATAAATGCATGTTGGTATTTTGTGTTATTATGTGGAGTTTCCTTAACCGTATCGAATATATCGGTTCAATGATTATAGTTACTATTCCCGCCAATTACTAAGGCAGCCATTTTGGTGAAAAGAATTGACAGTAAATTGTACAGATAATATTGTAACCTATTTTTTAAAATTGTGATTAAACTTATGCGGCTTTTAACGTGACATGATTTCACGTTGATTTGCGTGCATTATCCAATTTCGTTTCCCTGCATGATGTCCAAATCCAGCTTAGAAGCGGAATTGCAATTATAATTTTCGCATTTCCTTGGGATTTTCACGTATCAATAAAAATGCTACTTAGTAAAGTTGCTTACATAAGAAAGAACATTATTTATACATAGATTAGGTATCAATAAAAGCTAGTGAATAATAACAAAAGATAACGCCATAGATACAGGGACCTATCGTCCTGATAATCTGGCTTTTACATCAATAGACGTTTTAACATGTGTTTGGTTACATTTACTGTTTAATATTGATATAAAAATAAATTATATTAAGCTTGTCCGGCGACCTTCGTTCTTCCTGGATGATATGTAAATAAGAATTATCCACTTTTAAATACCATCAATTCCATTCAAATCGGTCCAGCGGTTTAGGGAGTTCAGTGACATAAACACGTACAGTAGAATTATACAGCGTGGCGCTATTATGATGTTATTAATGATGTCACCACGCCAAAAACGCTATATGCGACGTGTCGTGGGGTTCGATCCCAGCGTAGGGCAAGCGTTTGCGTGATCCACGAATATTTGTTCTGAGTTTTTAATGCGGGAGTCGTTTTATACTGGTGTAGACGTGGAAGCAAGATGCCGCTCTACGATGTGTAGTGCGCCGTCTCACTTCTCCAATTACAACCTTCTTAGGTCAAATGATAGTGGCAGGCCCCCTGTTCCCATGGACTCATTCAATCGATATTAAGATAGTTTACTGATATATGAAATTACTAAGGAAGTATTGTACGAGTATATTAAGATAAAGGCTGATAACGAACAGCGATAGAGACTAAATACTCGCCAAAAAGTATTTATTCAGATAGTTGAGATTATTACCTCAAAAAGATGTGGGACAAAAGAAATATTACTGATGTTAACATTCTCAAACACTTGCAATTCAGACGATCTTGCATTGAACATTTAAAATACAAAAATTTTATGACAATTATTATAATATTACTATAATTAACATGAAATTGTAAAAGTTCGCACTTCCTACAAAATATTATAAAACCGAAAATCTGTATGTTCCTCTTTTCGCAAAAACCACTGAACGGACTTAGACTAAACTTGGTTATAGCCAGGATGAATCACCCTTTCATCATCATTTTCGTTTTGTAGCGGGCGGGCGGGCATCAGTTAGTATCTTATAAAATTGTGGTAAGTACTTACAGTGCTCATTAATGCTCTTAGTCAGTCCGCTGATCATCTTGAACACAAGGTAGGGAGCGGCTGCGACTATACCGAAGAACATAAGAACCGGCCAGCCGGAGGACTTGGGGCCCGTCGTGTTCGGCGCCTGCGGCTGCTGCGTGGCGGCCACGGCTTCTGCCCACGCCTGGAACGTGGAATATGGTGATGGGGTAAATGTATTTGGTGATTGTGAATTAAATAACGACTGTATTGATAGCCGAGTGGTATCAATGCATTCTGGACCGTGAGGGAGGTGTCGCGGGTTCGATCGAAAGATGTTTGATTGATCACCGTAAGCTTGTCCTGAGTCTAGATGTCTTAGTGCGTGTGACTTGAATTTTTGTGAAACCCCTGCGACACAAGCTTAAATTCCTAACTGCTAGTATAAAAACAGGTATTATTTTATGAAAAGGACACTATGAGGATCATCACTTTCAAGTTTCAACTGTCTTTTAGATTTTTTAAGCACATTTATTATTTGACTTCATCGGAAAGACATGCCTAAATAGTAAAATTAATTTATATGGTCATATATGAGCTGCTTGGACTGTCTGACTATCAATTTAGAAACGAATACAAGCCCCGCAAGCTTTGGGGTCTGGGAGGAGCTTCACTGAACCAACTAAGGACTATATTCGCAGCAGTGACCCCTTATAATACTTTTAAAGGCTACTACTTCTATCTCGCTACCGTTAGGTAAGTGGTTTATCATCTGATAATGACATTGATTTAAAAACACTAATAAAGTGAATAAAACGCTATCGCTAATTGCTTACATATAATTTAACATAATGGATTCTTGGCGCTTCTGATCTTATCGGATAACTATTTTTTTTTAATCTGATTTTAATTAATAACACTTTCCTGCAGAATTTGACCAAAACATACATTTTTGTAACAATATAAAATCTTTTATACATGTATACTCTAGCTTTATACATATGTTCGACCTAAACTTGGATCATTGGCCTCAACTTGTGGAGTAGAGATACATAATATTCATATCAGATTTTAAAAACATCGGCGAATTCAAGATAAGGAAAGATAATAGATATAGATCTTTTTTCCATTTGTTTTAAATGACATCTTTGTCAGATAGGTACTGTTAAAGACTGAAAGATATACCTACATAATATGTATATGAGTCGAATGACTACGCTGAAAAGTAGAATAGGAACCTATCTTCTAAAATATGCTGTGTAAAACAATTGCGTCATCGTAATCATCTTTATTTGCAGGTTTTAAGGTTGATTTTTGCAATTTACGATTTTATTCATCACACAATCACAGATTACTAAATAGTTACTGACACAATCTATCGTAAACAATTGAATATCAATGAATAAGTTTATTCGTAATTGGATTATAACCTTTTGAACTACTTGAGTGATTGATAAGATTTATTCAGTTTTTGGTATATATTTTTCCTACAAACCATACTTATTCTTAGGTAACATTTTTCATTTTTCAAGAAGCTTGTTTTAAGGTCGCAAGATTCATTAATTGTATTGTCAACAAAATATTTTCGGTCGACTTGAAATACTCGCTGTGTCATGATTCAAAGGAATGCCTGCAAATACGCACGAGTAAACAGTTTTATAGAATATTTAACATATTTTTAGATACTAACCTTAAATTCAGTCTCCGTTCTGATCCCTAAGATGACCAACAGCTTTCTGATCATCCAATTGATCGTTCTAATCACTGCGAAGGTGGACCAGAACTGGGCGAACAGCGATCGGAGCCGGCCGAAGTTTTCTGCTACACCTGTGAATAGAACCATTCGAAATTAATACCTATTTTTTAGTCCATAAGGATGAGTTTTGGATTCCTCAAGAAATATTAGCTTGAAACAGTACTAGATGATTGCTACGTGATATACTTCTTCTTACTAAAGTTAATGAATTAAAATAAATAATTAATTATGCCGAATGAAAGTGTAATACTCATTAGTTTATTTAAATTTGATGAGACTATTCAGCCTTGAGATAATCTGCGCATTTTTTTGTAAATCATGTGTTTTTTTTGTAATCAAAATATCTGCTTTGTCACAAAATATTTTTACTTGAAACCCAATTAAAAACGACAACTATGAAATTAAACAATTGAACCTGGGAAAATTCTCATCCCTACTAATCCCTACTAATATTATAAATGCGAAAGTAACTCTGTCTGTCTGTCTGTCTGTTACGCTTTAATTCACGTCTAAACCACTGAACTCATTTCAATGAAATTTGGTATAGAGATAGAGTTGACCTTGAGAAAGAACATCGACGCGGGCGAAGCCGCGGGCGAAAAGCTAGTTTATAATAAACTATACTGCATTTGTTTAGATACTCACACAAGGTCTTAGTGTGTCCCTTTTATCTAAAAACTCAAAAATAAAACTTAATAAAAACCAATGTCAAACAACAGAATAAAGATTAAAAAAATCTATATTCATTTAATATCAAGTGATTGTATAAGAAGACTTTCTAAGTTATCTAAACCACTGGTCAATGGAGTATTGATCATACTGTGAACCACAAACAGAGAAAATGTGTATTCCTTTACTTTAAGCTGGACTTTTATATTTAAACATCAGATACCTAATTTTTTTTTCATTTATTAAGAAAAAACTTCTTTAGGGTTAAGGACTCTCCCTATTCCCTTTAATTACCAATTCCTAACACATCAAAAAAAAACCAAACCAATCTAAAACAGTTCTTGTCCTCACATACCTAATATAGCTCTGAAGGAACTGGTGAGTGCAAAGAATGTGTTTTCCAACATCATAGCGACGCTGCCAACTGCATTCACAAGGCTCTGGATGGAGTCAAACGCTGGTCTTGAACCCTCTTCTGCCATTTGAATGAATCTGAAAGAGTATTGTTCATGTAGGTATTATTACAATCTTTGAAAACTACTTTAGATTTCAAACATTGGGTAGTCTAAGTTATTAAGACTCTGGATTCCCAATATCATTTTTCTATTCTGCTTTTAAGCTATTCAAGGCTTTAAGTTATATCATAAATAGCGGTTTTGTCTTTATTTAAATGATGGCTAATAAGGTAATTTCTGAAGTTTTTTGAATTTAGATTTCAAAGATTTAATTTATTCTTTAATCAAATTCATTTTATTTAACATGCATAGTCAGAGATAAGTATACAAATACATTAAATAAATCAATTCTGTTCGTTGCCATATGAAAGACGTAAAAGTTTAACTTATAATTATAATCATCCGTCTATAAAGTTGACAAGGTTATAAATTCTAAAGGGAGATGAGTAGTTAGACAATAAAAGATTGTTGTTGACTAGTTAACTTAGAAACTAAAGTCCATTAACATAATTTTAAATGTAAATATTTTACTGTTTGTATAATGAGAAAGAATTAAAGCTTTGAAACCAATTCTTTTGATAAATAAATCACGGTTGAACGTTGAGCTAATCACAATGGTTTTCATGATTACAACTAAATTAACAATTCACAAATAAAATAATTACATTTTCAATGCATATTACAATAATACATCTGATTATATGCAAATTCTGAACATTTCAGTTTATTATCAAGATGGTCAATTGTTTGTGTAAGCAATATCTATAGAAAATATTAGACTATTGATGGTACATACCTGCTTTCAATATCTCCATAGCCAGGTGCCATGCCAAATCTGTTGTAACCACCATACATTCCGCCCATTCCACCCATGCCGTAGCCGCCACCGTATCCTCCGAAGCCGCCATAGCCTCCTCCCATTCCGTACGACCCCATTCCCATGCCCCCATACCCACCCATACCGCCATACGTCCCCATTCCACCATAAGACCCCATACCGTAGCTAGGGTTCATCCCTTGAGACATCCCAAGGCCTAAGTCAGGTCTGGGCGGAATAGGAGGGGGCATATTACTAGCAACACCATTTGACGTCGTAGGCACGTTCATATTCGACACAAACTGATTTGGTTCCAACCCTCCAGGCACCATGCCCACGTTACCCATCAAGGGTCCCATGCTCCCGTCGAACTGTGTATTCATATCACTCATTGCGAAATTATTGTAATTTATTTACACACTTAAATACCCCACACGATATGTTTGAGGAATAAAGTACGCAGGTTCACTGATAAGCGATGCGCGCCATCTGAACACTTTCTTAGGGAAATATGTTATCAGTCTAATAGTTTTATTTGTAGATTACGCTATACTGTAGTGTCGAATCTGTTGATTACGCCTGTGCGCAAAGGGCAACGAGTTATTTGTCTCGTCTAAATCGCACGAACATTATTTGACTGACGTTGACGTATTTATCTTTTTGACATTTATAGTTTGACGTACAAAACTTGACAGTGTAGCCAAAAGTAATAACATTTTTTTTACAACATTCACATTTTAATTGTTTAAGTTAACACAAGACTTTAATAACTAAAATGTTTCAATCTACAATAACACAACAGAGTTAGGAATTATTTACACTCCAAATATTACTTTTATGGTATTCTTTTAAAATCCATAAACAAAATAATTTTACTAATATGTTCCACAAAATTAACAATAAGAATGAAACGAAAAATAAAACAAATTAAATAATAGTTCTCGTGACAAGGTTACACATAAATTATCTTCAAAAAATAATTCTTACATTTTAAGATAAGTTCGAAGCTTTCATAGAAAGTGAAACTGATGGTTGACCGCTGAGCTATAGATGACCTAGTTTTTAAAAACGCAAATATTGTCTATGTTCCTAAGGGTGTCAATAATTTCGATAGTGCATTAAACTTTTGTTGTTATTGTTTCAATTAAGCTTCAAGTGTTCTCAATTCGTGAAACAATAGTTAGTGGGTCTCAAACTACATATTTTAAACGGTAAGTGACGTTTCTACTCTTAAGAATTATCAAGTTATCACAATGTTTCTGTGTCGAAGCAAGTGTCATCAGTTTACAGCACGTATTTCATTGTTTTCTGGAATCAATATTGTTTTTATTGCATTTGACAACATAATAATGAGTACAGAACAGTATTAAGACGCTGTATTATTTATCTGAGCTTGTATATTGAGGTTTTATGTGTAATTACATGTCGTGGTAAAGGTGTTGCTTGCGACCGGTTTGCAAGGCATAACATAGCGGGTTGCCGCCTAATCAGAGTCAATTACTCAGGGCTAGCAGCTGGAATGACACGAGTAATAAGTGCTCATTGCTGACGCTCAGCACTCGACATAAATCGCGTAGCAACTACAAACTTGCTGACAGCAGAATTAAATATAAACGATTTGTAGAAGTAATTTACTTACGTGTAATTGAAAAGATATGGCGCTTTAGTAAATAGTCTTAAATGGTATGTTTATTTGTATGTACTGTTGTGATTTTATAATGTATGTTTTTTTGTTGCTCTTATATATCTACTTTTAGGGTCTATTAAATGGTAAACATCTGAAAACTCCACTATGTATACCCAAAAACACCTATTACAAAAAGACATGTATGTATACATAAATTAAAAAATAATAATTAAATAAATAAAAAACAAATACTTTCATCCATGCAACAAAATGGCACTCTGGTGAATGAAGCATTAAGTGAACAATAAAATTCATTTTAGACTCTAGAGTTACCAGAAGGTTTTGGGGGAAGTCTTTGCCCAACTTTGAGATACTTAGGAAAACTTGTAGTTTAAAAGATTTAGTAGGTATAAGAAGTAGGTATTGAAATTTGAATTAACAATGTCAAATTTGAAATTTCAATACACAATACTGCTTCACAAATTAGGTATCCATAATTATTTTGTTCTCTTATTCGAAGTTACATCTCAATACTTATTACAATAATAACTTACAGATGTTTTGTTGATTATAATAATATATTAAGATGTTTAAATTGAAAGTACACCATGTGCATCCATAATGTTATTATATCAACTTTCCTGTACATTCCACTAGTTATATTATATGCAAAATAAATTACCTTCCCTTTTACCAACAGTTTTAAGAAACATGCCATTTTGTTTTTGTTTAGTTTACTTAATTAATTGTATAATCAAATCAGTGAGTATTTTTATAATCATGCTAGGTTTTACCCAACTTACTTCTTAAACAACTTTTTTCTTTTTTTTTATAAATGAGGTACTCATATTATCCTAGTGAAAAAACATGTATCACCAACTTTGTAATACTTATTGAGATAATACCCTAAGATAGATTTTATACCATTGGTAGAATATCAAAATCTTTTTTTAACTATTGAATAGCTTATTTTTGAAGAAATCCCTACTCAAAAAATCATCGTTCATGTCCTCGAAAAATGCTGATGCATGGACTAAACAAGTTATTACAAAATTAAACAAAATGCATACCAATACAGAACAAAATCGCATGCTTTCGATTTCGTGACAAGGATGCGAAAAAGTCAAGTAAACCGCTATTTCCTTGCTCACTTCAAAGGTGGCAGCACTGTGGCAACGAAAACAGACATCCTCGCTTTCTTTGTGAAATAACGAAACAAAAAGAAGTTTGCGAATACCCAAAAATGTTCCCTTAAATAATAATAACGGCGTTATTTTGTTACGTATTAAGACTTACGTGAGGATAATTATTTTTAGGAATATCTATACCTATTTTATTTGAGCGATAAATGCTAAAATTTGAACCCGCTTGTACCATGCGGCCATGTCATAAACCGAGACGTCTTAATTCAAACGACAACCATTCTCGAATTCCAAAATTCATTTTCAGCTGCAATAAACTGGTATATAAAAAATTCTGGCTGGCGTGAATGGAGTAGGAATCGTGTCGGTCGGATGTGTCGGGCTACGTCATTTCCGTTTCTCGCTGGCTCGAAATGAACCAGTTGCAGTAAAATGGGCCAGCAGGACAACCCACTTGTTTACGTCAAGTTCTGTGATTATACTCATAGTTTTGTTCGTGTGCAATTGAAATGTTCGTTCAAATGGGATATAATATGGTATTGCGTATATTCGGAAGCAGCAGCGATTGGTTTTGTATTATATTTCAATCGATTATATATAACTTTTATTATCAAAAATAGATTTTTTGAAACGATTCCGTCTCTGAGTAACTTAATCTTTTTCTTGCCAGGAATTCACAAATATTTAAGCCACATGCACAAGACACCCAGATTCAGAACAAGCATTTTTGGAGCACACAAATGATTTTGTTCAAAGTGGCTATTGCCTGCGTTAAAGACGAAAAGATTAAACGTTAAACATCTAAGCGTGCTACTTTAGAGTGCAGAAGCACCAGAAACCTCTTCAATATTTTGTAGGTACCTGCACAGCATCAAAAGAACTCGTGTACAACACTCGTTTCCTTAAACCACTTCCAATATTCATGACTTCCATAAATTATCGTCTTCCTTTCATCTCAAGGACATGATTCTGCGTGTCATAGAATTTGATGTGTTTCGAGTATCTTGACAAGTTTTCGCACGAACCCTTGAACCCTTAGGCTGGTTTCACATCTGTCGGCAGGACTAACGGGCCAACTGTACACGGGAGACCAGGGGGCCTCCTGTAATTTCTCATAGTTGAGAGCGCACTACATGATGTCGAGCAACGATTTTCACCCATAACCGTTATAATATTATTAATAAATAATATTTTAACTACAAAAGCAACTCAGCCAACTTTGATTAAATTTCATGGGTTGAAATGATAACTATTTCTTGTTAACTGAAAAAAGGATCAACATAATCTGTTTATAAGGTAACGAGGTAACAAACGAAATGTTTGTTTGTTGAAAAACGAAATAATACAGAGAGAATTGAAAACCTCCTACTTTTTTTAAGTCGGGTGAAAATTGGTGATAGTCTTTATGTACAGATTATGTTAGCAGTTCCCAAATAATCGTCCGCTGTATGGACTCAAACGGGAGCAAATCCCATACGGACCAGTGGCCCGTTTTTGCTAAACGGTCTTTTATCACCTCATGTGTATATCCGTTCCGAAGGCTCAAAAGTCGTCTGTACGGTTCTTCCATACATCCGTAGAACCAGCTTTAGAAACGTGTCACCGCCATGTGACAAGGACTAATGGCTTGTATAGATTCAACAATAGCAGGGAGCTCTGACGTCACACTTCATTTGAGCTGAACTTGAAATTAAGCACTCCTAAAGGTTAAGACGTGGGTAGGTTGGGATAAGATTTGGATTGCGTTAAGGATCTCTTTATTTTGTTTGTTTATGTGGTTCTTTACTTAATTTATTTTTGCCAGTAACGGAGAAGGATTATTCCTAGATTCCCTTATGTGGTAGTATTCAACAAGAGTTATACTTTTAGGGACATAAATGGCTGAAAGATGATATGATGACTCCTGTAATTTTTAACTATTTGCGGCACTTAATGTTTTTCATGAAATTGTCGCATAATAAAACAGTTAACGTTTTAACAAAATCGGAATTACGAGTCACTATAGCATGTCACGGAGTGTTTATGTACTTTTTCATGATTATTCGCTAAACCCAAGACATGCAAAACACAAATGAAGTATGTTAAGACAATATCTTCTTTTCCAGGTGCCAAATTCCTGTATCAACTAGTCCAGTTGGTAAGTCCTCCTTTAATGTGGACCTAATACTAGCATTATTTTTAATGATTTTCGTGTGGCGGAATTTAATTGTTTTTGATACTATACTTTAACTCTTCCGTCCTATTTGAATAGTTGTAATAGCTGATTTTACGACTTATTCATTTTTTCAGACATTTATGTTTTTAGAGTCTGTTGACCTGTGTATGAACTGTTTTACCGGTACCGTGGAACTTGAATTAATATTTACAACTTTCACTTTTGATTTTGATAGTAGTTACAGTAGTTGTACCGTAAGCTAGTCTGATAGTGACATTGTAAACCATTATGAACATTTCGGACGGTACGAAAATATTTACTTAAAAATTGCAACCATTACTTATAGTTTTCTTCACGCATCTTCTAGATAAATAAACTTCAAAGTAAATTGTTGATATATATAAAAATATATATTCCTAAACGTAGCTAAACACCTATCATCATCTTCCCCATCAAGTATTAAATAAACGTAGCTTTCCATTCTTTAAAATTAGAACCAGTAAAAAACAGTATACCAAGTGCAGTATACATACAGTACTCTAGTACGTGAAATTTCAATTGCAGTAGTGCAGTATTTTCGTCTAGGCTAGGTCAACCGAAGACCCACATTCCCTACCCCGTGTAATTAGGCGCCGTCCTGGTGACCTATAAAGGACGCAGCCACTTGGACACGTGCGGTAAGACGCAGATTGAGAGGACTTCAGAACCTTCCAGAATGGGGCAGAAGTGGGGAATAGTGGTATTAGATTCTTTAGATTTTAAGAAGCTCTATGGCAGATGGGTATTTTTTTGGCTAAGATTTATATTTTGTCAATTAGGATATAGACTAAGGTAAAAGACCGACACTACCCTCTGCTCAACCAAGAGCAGAAGCAGTCATTTGATGATATTCTACCTGAAGAAAAGGCTCCTGAGGTCGTTTTTGACAATACACATTTTTGTATTTATATTTTTTTGTGAACGTACTACCAACTCTTAAATTAAAACGTCAAGCTGTGAAGTAAAGACTCCACTGTCTAACCTTTAAAAGTACTGCTTTAAGAGGTGGCGATAGACAGTCTGGTAATTCCACTCGTATAATCGATTACGATTTAAATCGATTGTTTCGATCGCCGCATCCGATGTGGAGACATAAGTCACGCAGTTCTCTGCACTCTGATCGATTCGTCACGGATTCGATACGCTCGTGTCACCGTTATGAATGTGTCATCCGATGTCTAAATCTAATATTATAATGTTCAGAGGTAGATTGTACTAAGTCTTTTGTTTGTCAGAAAAAAATCTTCGAGATTCGAAGTAATAATTAATAAATTAATATTAACATTTTTGGAGTAATAATTTGATGAAAGGGAAAATCGAATTCTCCATTGTAATTGTAAAGTATTTTCGAAAGCATGTCTGCTCGAGACTCGGGAGATTCAGCTACTAACTAATCAAAAATACAGTAAACTGCATAAAATAAAATAATATCAAAATCATCTAAATGTAGGGACGAAACGAATCCATATTCATGCAAGCGTGGGCGAAACACGTCGATTCATTTTACGTAGCGTGCACTAAACATGTTTAACTTATACTATAAAATGTCAACGTGTTTAATGTCCATGATTATGATGTTATGGAAGTGAATATAAACCTTTATATGGACTAAGTATTTAGAGAAGTATGTGTGTCCTTCAGGTCATATTTATGCACAAACAGGCAGAAACAGTTCATCATCTTCGTGATGAACTGTTTGAGCATTCTGCGTCGTGTTGTGTGAATAAGTACTTAATGACGGGTAACGGTGAGGTATTAATTCAAGTATGAAAATCATATCCTGTATTAATCCATGCACTTTATGTGCAAATACTGTGATGTTGATGCCGTTGCAAGTATTTCTAAAATTGAAAGCAAATTTGAGTTAAAAATACTTGAACAAACTTATGACAAGTGCTTTTTTACATTTGCCAAAACACCCCTGGTAACGATATATCTATTTTCGTAACAAGTTATAGTAATAGGTTAATAAAGAGACTTGTTAAAATAAAAAGCAGATCAAAAAGCTCTTCTGATATAATTTACTGCCTTAACTATACCTAAATAAGATATCAAATCAAGCTATTATCGTGACAAGCATCGCAATCCACTGACCTCATCCCACGGACTCATCATGTAGCGACAATGTAGCAATCATTTTAATTACAACCACACAATGGAATACTTGCGAAAATTCACACGGTTTTAAATCGACAGCAAAGATTATTAAATGTCCTATTGAAGAGTATTGAAGCAGCCTGACAGTGTTCAAAATCTGTTTAAACTTCGCTTGGATGCAAGCTGGCGTGTCACTTGATTTTCAAATTTTGTGATATCAACCAGAATATGAAGTATGATGCATGTTTTTCCTTTATTAACTTTGCATCTTATTGGACGTCTTGCTGGAGGATCAAAAACGTTGAAAAGATCGAAAAATATGTTTCCACATAGATATTTATGTTTTACTTCCATTTCGAAGATAAACCTAGGCGACAATAAATATAAAGTTGTCGTCAAGTCAAGAGTTAACGAAAACATCTCTGCAAATTGAATGAAACCTTTTAATATCCACGTATTAGTACAAGGCATAATCTTTGCATATTCCGTTACTTATCTACTTTCCTTATATTCCACGGTAAGTGCAGATTATTCATTATAATTTGCAGCGGTAAATTTAGCGGTTGTGGTAGATTTGTTACCTGCTACAACTTCTTGCCATTTACCATCGTAATGCTGTCGTTAGCACTACCGCATGACATGCCACGTCTACAGAAACTAGAAGAAAAGTTTTACAGAAATAAGTGTGATTAGAATGACGGTAGTTTTACATTTGCGGTACAACTGTAACGTTTATGGAGTAATTCTGTGAAGTTCTTTAGAGATATTTATGGTAACAACACAGACTATCGGACGGTACGTTTAGTTTACAATTAGTTTTATATTTGAAATTAACGTTTTTGGAAAAGTTCAAACACCAGGACTCGAATATGCGACTCATAGCTCTACTCCCGAGTCACTTTACGAACTACCAAGAGTTAGCCAAGTGAAAATAGTGCTAGCGTTAAAATTCGCAACGTCAGTGTAATGTCAGTCATCAGTCAGTGTCATCACCAGCAGTTATTAAAGCTAGACATTATGTACTTGTTATATTTACTAAAGAAAACTAAAGAATAAACTTAATTTTATTTACACATGCCCAAAAATCCGCATAAGTCTGTTTATGCTAACTGGGAATCCTGAATCTTGGCACACAACTCAACGTATGAGATACCGCAGTTGATTATACAAATTCTTCAAACGATGAAGTATTCAGTTGAGTTCACAAGAGAGCGAGTATAATCCTTAATATCTTTTAACTTAATCTCGTGGAAGGTGCTTAACAAGTTTGCTAGAGATGGATACTCGCCTTTGATGGTAAGGTATCTGCCTCAGATACCACTCACTTAGATTGAAGTCATCCGTACATGTGGCGTTACAAAGCTATCTCATCTGATCGATTCCCACTAGGTAACATTCCCCAAAGGGTACCAATACAAATACCCAATACCCGGATCCCTATCGCCACCCAACAAAAACGAATCAATCCGGAACTCAACAAATATTTGTAAAACAAACTTTTATCGAAGCTGTGGGTACGGTCTGCCTAATCTACTTATTATACCCTAATGGCTAACAGCTGACGGCCGTTATCGCTCGAACAATACGCTCCCGAGTACTTGCATTATGTGTACAATGAAATTAAGCCTAATAGCCACGTTTTAAAGTGCACAATGCTATGTTAAATTTAATGGTGTGTGTTAAGGATGGTTTTCACTCGACGAAGCGTCGTCGAACAAAATCATAAGACTACGTAGACATAATTAATATATTTATACAAAAACCTAAGTGTATCTCGTCTTTCAATATGAGAAACCAGTTAGTCTTTAGAATTACATCGTTAAAATGTCATTTACGCATACCAGGCCATTTCAATTCTGCATTTACCGAGAAAAGTAATGTGCATTTAAAGACATGTTTCATTTAAATTATTCTTTAATAACCAACATACAATTCTATGATTAAAGTAATTTATTTTGGTATTTGAGCTTGCAGAAACACAGTTTTTGTAGGATTAAAAATCCAATGGCTAAATCACATCTGGGATGCATATATCTGCTCAATTTGGTCTATTCTTGATCGAGCTTCATGGAACTGCCATTCATTCAAAGAAGCGTATTTCGTAGGCCAGTTATTTTTACATCTTAAAATATCATCTATATTTATCACTTTATACATTTCTTGCAGCTTAAAATTCTGCAGTTCACTAAATGCATAGTCTGCTTAACCATTGTCGGGACCATTCCCACGGCATCGAACCACAAGAGCGGAACAGGTCACTTCTTTCACCACGGCGCACGGTGTGACGATTCCAGTCCTTTGTGCGAATTCCAAGCGACACAGTTTAAACGCCATCGCTTAAGCGGACTTAATGCTTTCGTGGAAATCAGTTCCGTGGAAACGTTTCTCTGAAATCTAGTTGACGGGCCATGGTCTAAAATTTAGTTTTGCTAAGTTTTTTACAACTTCGAAAAATAAATTCTTATATTATGAAAATTAGAGATATACCAAGGATAAATAAATACTGTGTCTAAACTGGGATATAAGGAAGTGAATAATGCATATAACTAAATCAAACCTGATGATTTTGTTCCCCGTATTGTCGTATATTAATTATATGAACCCATATGCCCAAACTGTTCTGATACAATTAACTTACCTACAGTTCGTCGCACCATTATGAGTTGTATTTTTTTGCTTATTAGAAGTCATTGTTCGTCCTGTTAGACTATTGTCCCTGCTTCTATATGGAGTTGTTTTTGTCCAGAGTGCACTATATACATGATAATAAGTATGATAGGTCCGCATACTTTATTATCAAGTATGCAGTCCTTATAAAGTATATTGGGGAATTCTAGGTGGTCTATAGAATCGATTTTGCGGCACTAACCGTATTTTAAGTGTTTTTAGAAGTGTTGTATCATAAAAGCGTTTTATGATAATATTACCAAAAAATTTTGCAACAATTCATGACCATGTAAAAATAAGTAATGTAATCCTTGTGTTACAAGTACGTACAATGATAGTGTCGATTCTGACGGCTAAAATTGTTACCACCATTTTTATTTGAATCACATAATTATCAGAAAAATGCAACACAACATTTTATTTTTCAGGCCTCAAGCTGTACCTATAATAATATTAAACTGTTAAAAAAATACCTTTTGTATACCAAGTAAATACTTTTTACTTAGCTTCCAATTTCACAACTAAACAGGAACAAGATACGCTTCACACATTTCGTCTTCGCATTTCAAGTTGAAATACTTCGCGAAATATCCACAAGATCTCGGCGTGTAGCGTACAGATCGTTCACCGTCAAATGCGGAATGTTTTGCAAACATGTAGAATGTGTTGTCAGTAACGTGAGCTGTCTCCTGTTTGATATTGAAACAAGATCGTTCCAATCGGCCGACGATACGGAACGTCGATACAAATGCGGGTAGTATAAGGTTGGTGCAATTCCTATATAATTGGTAGCTTTAGAAAGTTTGCATTCGATTAAGTTTGGACGGTTTGTTCGGTTTGATATTTGAATATAGAGGGTATTCATGCTGAAGAAACTGTTTATTAAGGTGATAAATAAGCCCAATGATATCAGCGTATACATCTAAAGACGATCGGGATTTGTTGCTACTCGCAGTTTTTTCTCGTCACAACCTTAATATCTGCTGAAATTTTCATTTCGAATTTACGAATTAATACAAATTTCTAAAAAGTAAAAACAGCAATTAATAAGTATTACACCTACCCAAGTAAGTTTCAATAATGCCAAGACCGCGTATTTACCACTGCGAATCTCATACCAATATTAAAAGTGTATCTGACAACAAGATTTTAATATAAAGTTGAAGAGCGCATGGAGAACTGATACCTACGAGGCTGTCAGTTTTATTGTGAGCTCCAGGTGTGAGCGTGGGCTTGTGCAGTGGGTGTGCTAATATCCTGGCTGGCTACGTTCACACGATCTATACAACCTTTCCAATGTTACCCACCTCTTACAAACTCTTAATAAGGAGTTACTACTTTCCTGTCACCATCCTTTTTCGCTTTCCGCCACCCATATTTCAGTTCTTGAAGTTATTATCATGCGTTTCGAGTGGACAGCATTTTAATGTGCATAAAAATACACGTCTTCCACTCCGCGAGCGAAACATTTTAGCAAACAAACGGCGTACAGTTTTAAAAGAGGAAATTATGGTAAAAGGATACCATATTTTTAGCGTTTATAGCCTGTTTATTGCACATGTGCCGCAAAAGCACGAGGCTTATACGATTGCCTAATGAAACCTGAGACGCTGATGGCTTTCAATATGTCGATTTGCTTATTAAAATTACGCTTTGATATCGCAATCGATTCGTGACTGTTGTTGTCGGTGGAATTAACAAAATTTTCGCATCGGCCGCTTTGGTCACGTGACAGGAGCGGAGGCGGAAAGATCTGTTGTCCTGTTCCAGGAGCATCGATTGGCGCTCTCGGTTTGCGGCATGCGAGAGTAGTCTTTGCAACCTTGAGTTAAGGGTGCTTTTGCGTGGCGGCGTCGGGAGTTAGGTCGTAAGGTTTCGCAGCGGTGCGGGCTCCACGCGGCCGGCCGCTCGCCGCAGTGCCACGCCGGTCGCCGGCACCGCAGCCCGCGTCCCGACCTCTCCCGTTCGGGATCACTCGTTCGATAACAGTCGTCGCGTTGCGGTAGGTTTCGTGTGACGAATGTTCGCCGAATGTTTCGGCGATGCGTGCGGGAAACAGTGTTATCAAAAACAAAAAAAATATCGCAGTGTATAAAGTGCTGAATTTTTGTATGTCGCATTTAACAAAGTTAAAGTTAGTGCATTAGTTTAGTGAGTGTGTGACTGGAATTCAAAGTTTTACGCATTGGTTTGTTTAAACTTTAAATTTTATAAGGCGCAATAGCTTTTATTTCTTCTTTGTTAATCGAGTTTGGTAAATCGCTGAAATTGTATTAAGTGAAAACAGTTTTGTTCAGATACGTGCGGTTAAATATTTTTTGGACAAGCTCCCAGGTTTTCATTGGTACTGTTCTAAAGTATTTTTCCAATGTTCTCGTATAATCCAATACAGTTTCACAATAAGCTGTTCTTGATTGTTAGTTAGGGGATCGATGTCGGTGAGATTACTTCTCTAGAGCGTCTGCGGTGTATTTAACTAATTAATGACTTGTTTGACGAAGGATCGGATGTTTACGATGTACAAACTGGCTTCGCTATAAGCCCCGAGAGTTTTAAATTAGAATCTATTCGAATCATGTTTATGGTAATGAAAATAATTATACCTTGACGTTGTCTGTGGTGGAGTGGGTAATAAATATTGAAATTTAAGTGTTATGTTCAACAATAAATGAGTGATACGTTTAATAACATTTTGTGATTTTATTCAAATTAATGAAAAATGCTTTCATACTTGTAGTATTTTTGCCAGACTTGTGTCATTTTTAAGGGGATAAGTAAAGATTTCGATTGAGTGGCTTTACATTCGCCAAGTACTGCCTATATTTATTATAAGACGAGTTTCTTTGCAATATTTTTATGATAGTAATTCTGTCTACAAAAAATATAGGTTTACCACGAACAGAACCATAATAACTAATAATTTGCGATATTTTTTTCCGGTTTGGGGAAACAATATGGCGCTATGATATAAGACTATCATTAAGTCAATTATCTTTCGTTTTGTTCGTATTTGTAACCATACACAATGTTAGGATAGAGGCGAGGTCTACAAAGTTATATTTTTGAGACGTAACTATACGCTAACATAAAAATTATAAGTAAAAATAGTGTTCCTATTTCAAAATTATATGGCGTTTAAAAATTTACATTTTAAAACAGCACCGCCATGTTTTTGTGTTTCCATGGTTGCGATTTTATATTTTTTTAATGTATGCCTAACAGGATGTTTAAATACAATCAAATAACTGATATTCTTGTGACATTGATTAAACAGACTAACGTAATATTATTGTTACGATATGAAAAATCTGTCAACAAAAATATTAATTTAATTCGATGCCAGCAAAAAAGAAAAATATCTAGTTTTCTCCAAAAAGTCTTTATAATACTAATGATGTAATTTCATAGTACGTCGTTAACCTTCAACCTTTTAACCTTCCAATCTTGAACTTGGTCTCAGATTCACGTTCAACTTTTATAGGTGTAAAAATTACATCGTTGCATTGGTATTTTTCCTTTTTTAATATTATCGCTCTGAGTCTGTATACGGTCGGTCTAATTAATAACAGTGTTGATTTATCCTGCAGTATGTCATAATGTGTCATGGCGATATCTGCTATTATTGCACCCGCAGTCGCTTATTTCATACATGACATACATGCGCATTGAGCTAATTATAATTGTTTATAATTGATTTAAAATTAACGGTATGCCGAAGGTTTAAGTCCAAAGGATCTATGACATTACTCAAAAGACTTGTGGACGAAATAGGAAGTTCTTAAAAAAGACGACTAGTTAGGGGTATATTCTCATAGTTCAAATAAGTTATGTAAGTAAATGGTTTTTAGAACTTAATTCTCAGTGAGACTACGTTCATATAATGATAGTGGAGCAGTAAAGTTGATTGCCCTTCAATAAAAACAGTTTTTTTTTCAAAGATCTTGTAATGGTGTCTGCAATATACGTACCTACATGATCATAAGTTATGAAACCAGACATAAAAGTCGTAAAGAATCGGTCAAATCGTTAACAAAGCCGATTGGTATTTTGATTGCGTTTTATTAGAAAAATACATCAATCAATTTCAATTATGTCTTTCATTTTCGTTGATTAATGATGGTGTTATATTCCTATAGTTTTTGTCGACATCATGATTAAACGTTATATCTTATCGAAAATTTCATATTATTGTATTAGACTGTAAGATAAAACGATATAATACTATCTATGATAAACCAAACATTTTTGGCTGATTACTCAGACGAACACGGTATTGTCATTTGCATAATAGCCCCCTTGAACAGTATTTGTAATCTGTGTATTTTAATGTCAAAGTCAAATAAAAACCGCCATCTTATTTCTTCAATTTAAGCTCAATAATATGTTTTTAAGAATAGTCAATCAAAACTTCTCGACCTTACTACATGCTACTAAACTCTACCAAAATTAGTAATGATATCCGGAGTTCAATCGCACCGCCTCGCGCCTGTCAAATGATTGACAAACGTCGACGCTACTTATAAGCACCTCAACAGCATACTAGGTCGTGACTCTATATAAAAGCAATTTGCAATATAACTGTACATTATAAGTAGGCAGATAACTTTTGTTATTGAAGTCATTCGGTGAGCAGTTGTAATTGAAAAACATTTGAACGTCTGCTATGATTTTATTAAACATTACGCTTTTATGTTCTTACGGTAATATTATTGAAATCGTGAAATAGGTTTTATGTTGCATGACGTCATAACCCCGTTCCCCAGTTATGGCTGGCAAAGCAAATACTGAATACTGAAAGCAATGAATTATTTCTAGTCTACAAGTAGGTTACTTATCAAGTAAAAAGTGTCTTGCTTGATTCCTCTCATTCATTTCAACAGAAATTCACGAATAAATTAGGTAAGAGAAAACTATGAGTATTCACTATTTAATAAAACACAATTATACAATAACATTGGCTCAAATATGACAGCGTGATTCATAAGCTGCTCTATGTAACCCCCGCAATGAGTCATTGACCTCAACACATGATACAAATATTTCACGCCTAACAAACTATTAGGCCGCCATTATGATCAGTGCTGTAACACGGGTAATTACCTAAATAATTATATTGACGGCGATATCAATTTGACCCTTATTATATCGGTTCTTTGATTTCATTGAAATTATTCAGCAATTTTCAACTTGAATTTAATTGTGAAAGGCCTGTTTAGGAGGTATTATGTTGTTAGTTGTTTTGATCAATTGTTGGTTGATAATTATTGGATATTAAGAATGATTGCATAATGAATGCGAAGCTTAATATTTTTGTTGGTACATATTTTGGTGACCAAAGTGCAAGTTAGCCTTGAGGAATTGTTTGTACTTTTTTTTTTTTCAGGGAGGTCTTAAACATGCGGTTTCATTAATCCAAACTCTCTATTATAGCTTTCAGAGACACGTTCAAATGTATTAAAACAATTAAAAATGTTTCCATTTTACGAACGTAAGCAGAATACGCACTCTTTCATTAATTAATCTGCATGCAGAACCAATATTAATATTCAAACAATAAACTTTTACTGCCTACGGTGTTGACTGGCAATCTCGTTGCTGCACTGAACTATATTCTAGTCGGGGAGATGGACGCCATTGCCAGTTGCTTTAGTAGTTTTGTTTTACGACCTGTTTTGCTTGGATAACTTTTGATGGAAAATTATTAATTTAACGTGTTTATTGCTCTTTGCTTTGACTATACGTCTAGTATGCTACTTTGAATCGTAATGGATTTCTAGGTCTGTTTTAATATAAAATTTTCGTATCCTCCACAAAAAAAGTGGTTGTTGGTAGAGCTTCTGAAAAAGAGAACTCTCATTAAATGTCATAGCGCTTTTAATAAGCAAAAAACTGTTATAGTGTTTGTGTGACGTCTTAGTTAACCGTGACGTCATTTGTTCCTGCATATCATGACCACCATTTCATAAAGAGATAGGTACGTTGCTAATATGTTTGTGAATGTCGACGATACCTACTTATTGAAACTCTTCGCACAATACGTAGATAACTCATCTTGTATTATATTCGTATTGAAATTTTATACAAGGGTTTTTTGTCCCTTTGAATATTTGTCTGGATACGATCCGTCTACTACTCTCAAAGATCATTTGTCTTCTTCCAGCCAACTTTTAAATACTTTTTGTTTTGTTATTTACCTAATGTTGTTTGACATCTCAATAAATCAAAATTGACGTAATATAATACTGCGGTATATAATTTTCGCATGACATTACTTAAGACCGATTTGCAGTGGACATGTTTTTGCCTAATCTAAAGTTAGACTATCGCCGCTTTAGGCGTTATTGGTGCCAGTAATCCTTGACCTAGTAACTGAAACTGGTATTTATATTGTAACACTATCCTACATAACGATAACGAATAAAAAAGTGGAGTAAATGTATGGTTTTATTTCTGTAATTAGCCTTCAACAGGTGTTATTTTAAGAAGATTAATCGATTTGTGTATCAACGAAAAAATGGTGGTGTTTTTTTTAATATCTTTGCTGTTTTGTAACAAGATTTTTCGCTGTAAAAAATACCAGGGAAGTAAAATAACATTCGATTTTATAAAAGCATTTTTGCCTTGTAAAATGAAGTTTCATGGTACGGGGGTTAGTATTTCTAAAAAGAATGGCACAAAAAGCCATCGTTTCTAGTCTAGCGAATGTCATAAACAAGAGAAATTTTCCCGGACCAATAACAAAGGCACTGTTCTAGCAATAAATATACGTTTATTCGATGTTTTAAAGTCGGGTGAGACTCGTAGAAATGGTTATACTCCTGTAGAAATAATAGTAAGAGCAAAATGTTGTAGGACGCAGGTTTGCAAACGAAAAAGAATCGATTTTACTTTATGTTCTAATCTATAAGCTATAATTTGGTAAAAGAAATGTTGTTTAGGAGCTGTTTCTTAAAATTGGACAAACTAAAATAATTATGGATTATACGGAAAAAGGTACCGTTCTAAATTGGAATATGTTTAAAATCTTCACCCTGTCTCCTGGCCTAAGTTTATTATGCGCTAATATGCACTGATGAATCATTCATGATTGTAGCTCTTAGACTCAAAGCATGGTTATATACTAGACGGGCTGTGGGCGTCGGGCGTGCTCGCAGCCTCCTAGATTACTAGCATTTGTTTTCAATTTTCTAGACCACTACTACCAATTGAAGTAACACTGGAGTTTGAAAAAGAGAGAGATAGCGCACTATACCGTGTGACGCTGTCTCCCTTCGACAACTGATGCCTTATTTGAGGAGTTATTGGTAGGCCTTTAGTAAACGGTCTAAGACCGGGCCGCTTCAAATCGAAAATGACCCCACTTGAACATGAAGTCATATAATCTATCCTGTGTTAATCCAGGTTATAAACTATCTGTGTACCAAGTTTCGTCTATAACTGTTCAGTGGTTTTTGCGTAAGGAGTAACAAACATCCATAGTCATACATACAAACATTCGCGTTTATAATTAGTAGGATAGGCAACATGCATAAAACTTAATAGGCACTAAGATAACATCATGTAAATGCAATAAAAATATGCAAAGGGTTAATGATCTTTTATCTATAATGACTGGTACAGATAACAATTTTTTATGATAACGTGTATAAAGAAACAACAAACAAATCAGTAGCTTTACAATAATTTTTTAAACCAATAGTAATCAATGCTCAACCCTTACCTATACAAGGAAAAGGCCTGTGCCCAGCCGTGGGATTTAATAGGCTATTATTATAAACCAATTGTGAATGAAGAAGCGGGACGCAGCTCTATGTTTAGTGCGCCATCTCTATCCCTCATCGGCAAAAAGACCTACTTTAAAAACGCATGCGTTGTATAGTGAATGTAGTTTGCTGACGAACACGTTTTTTATATTAACCAAATGTTTATTTTTTACTGGAGAGCTGTGGAGAGGTGCTAACAAGTAAATTGCAGTACGTTTTATTCGTACAACGGAGTGTTTGGTGTGGTGAAATTATTTTTAATACTATTGATGAAATAGATTTGGAAGTAAAGGTTTATTATGCCTTGTAACTTGTAAAAAAATCTCAGTACTTGCTGCGTCTTAGACGTAGAGTATTTATCTTATTACACATTTTTTTTGTGTCTAACAGTCTTATATTATAATATACTAGAAATTCAAAACTTAAGATTCTATGGCCCCCACGCAATCGAAGGCCCATTTCAAACTTCTCTGGCATCGAATTCAATTTTTAATTCTCGGATTCTTATTAAAAAAAACAGTATCGGCAAATAACCCAACTCTATTCTAAATCCAAACTGTGTATTTCTGCCATGTATCGAATTCTATTTTCAAACGCATATTTTTTTATAAAAATAGCATCGACAAACAACCCAACTCTATTCTAAATTCAAACACTAATGGCAAACATTACTACACTAGAAAAGCAACCAACATTAATATCGATGTTGGCAATCAATCGACTAACGCAATCAAACCCTAGCATTGTTTTTATTTACCGGCGAGTAAAGAGAAAGTAGTTTGTACCTAATCGATTTCACGTATAGACATGTAGGTACGTTTCTATGTATGTACCTTAATTATAAGGTGTTTGCAATTTAGTTCATTAGTTTAAATTATCTAGATGTTATAAATGAGCGTTATGCAGTGTCTTTCCTGTAACTTGTGAGTTGTTTCCTAAACGACAATTGCACTAAGATAAACGGAGATTATTTGACAGATTTTTTTGCTTAATTATGAATATTATTGAATTGCTTTTTGTACTCAAGCTCATATTTTAATATCGTACGTTAATATTTTTAAACATAGTAATGTTTTAGAATTTATTTCACATCTACAGCTTTTGGTCTAGGCATCACAATGGTAAAAATTACTAAAATAGTAAAAAAGGCACAAAATAACTCACTGTACCTGTATGTATATATTATTATTGTACTGCCAAATAAAACAACCAATCAATTTAAAAATGACGTATAAAATATTCAGTGCCATATAGGTTCCAAATTCCAAATTTAAATAAAGTCGTTACGTACTTACTGGCTGGCAATAAACATTGTGCCACATTTGCATGACAACGGTCGTCGTTGACGGTTCAGCGAGCGCGTTCAACTGTTTCTTTACCGCCAAATTGAAATTCGGCCTTCGTCCTTAGCCCTCACAAACACTCCGGCCATTTTTAGCTGCGTCGGCCAGTGACATCATCGGATCGAAGAAATGCAGTTATTTGCGAAACGACAACGAATGATTGTTTGGTATTGCTTTTATTCCTGATTATACGCTGCGACATAACTCGTACGTTTATGAGGCAAAGCAAATGTTTATTGGTTTTCTCTGCGTGAAAGATAATTCAACAATAAGTTTTGTACTTCTTGTCCGCTGAGTATTCACGATTCACAATTACTCATTTGTAAATGTTTGTTTGTGTTATGTATTAACGAAAAAACGAAAATATGTTATTTCCTCAAAATTTGAAACTTAATACAATTATCTTCCATATTTATCCAATTACATTTTTCAAAGTAATATCTACAAAGAGTGAGTTTTAATGTGAAATTCTTAAAAAAATAACGGAACATTTTAACGTAAAAGTTTTCAGCTTAACACTGTTTGCACAGTTCTTTGTGGATTAAAGTTTGATCAGACTTTAATCCGGGTGGTACTGTGTGCCGGAACAATACCTTTAGTTCTAGCTACACTTTCCTATAGGATTTGTCTATAAGTCTATACTTTGTACGTTCAGCAACGAAAGTATATGAACAAACAGTTATTTAAGCTGAAACGTTTATAATTCATAATAATATATTAGTGTTCAGTAAGTGCTTTGTTTCTCAGTTCCAAAACAAAATGGTTGTAGTTAACTGTCTTCAAGAACCTTGCGCATCCCATAGTGGTGAAGGACTTAAACTGTTGTCTCTACTATTAGTAACAGTAAACCCATCTTTAATATTTGACAGATGGTTTATATATGAGTCCGTTTCAAATTGCGTTAATTCGCCATACAGTTAAATTCTCAAAATAACTCGTTTTGTTAACTAGTAAATTTGCACGGATAAGCTCCCGGCAATCGACCGCTTACGAATCATTTAACTTAGTTATCGCCAAATCAGTTTCGCTGTGTACAAAGGTTGTCTCGATAATATAGGTATTTGTCGTTCGCTGATCCCCTTTGACCTTTCGTTATCTGTATCTATTGCCGGCACGAATTTGCATGTGTACAGCCAACGAATTGGATAGAGCGGCACGCTTTCGTTGTTCAGCCGTGACCGACAGCCATGCCCAATATGTTCTATTGAATACGCGATTCCGCTTTTTGTTGCATTTTTTAGAGTTCCGTACACAAAGTAAAAACAGAACCTTGTGAGTAAGGCCTCGTTGTCTGTCCGTTCATATATGATCAGGTCAAAAATTTATGGATGAACAATTTGATTTGTACGGAATCCGCTCGCGAATCCAAATCACACTATACCAATTTCCTTATGGTAGATGTACAACCTGGGGACGAGATCAAGCCGCCCGTACATCTCTGCTATGGCCTAACACAGTCTTGAAAGGTGTCAAATTCTCAGGTGTACTGGTTTACTCTGGATTTTTTCATTCACTGTTTTAGCAAGTACAAATTACGTAGGAATATGCACATAAATTTGAAAAGACTTTGTTGCCAAGTTATAAAATGTCATCAACGTATTCCAGAATTTAAAGCCAGCAAATAGCTCGTATCCTCAAAGCGAGAGTTTTTGTCCCCGATCCTTATCTTAAACATTCGAATGGGCACGTAATTGACGCACTTAGTGTATTAAAACATTTCTGGAATAAACGCCGCCATTTTTGCTTTTACGCAGGTGAGAATTAAGCCCGTTTCCGCAATGACAAAGGCTTCGCGAACATTCATTCACTGTCCCTAATTCTGCCGTAATGAGCATTCGTGTTCCATTCCCTGTAATTTGCTAATTATCCTGTCGTTTACTGCCCTTTAGAGTCGTACTTTCACTGTTGTTGTGAATAAACTATCTGTATTTCTGTATACCGATTTTCCAGGAAAGGTCTATCGTCCTTTAATATCTGTCCACATTGATAATCGTGCAGTCCTAGAAACTTACTAACGAGCTAAATAACGGTATTATAGCTGTAAGTAAATCTAGCTATTGGCTGGCCTTCAGGCCGATACCATCTGTACCAATTGTGCAGCTCTCCATTCCCACGTACCTTCGGCGGGAGTTTAGACGTCTGGTCTTATTATACCCACATTTTCTAGCCAGTCAGATGTGCTTAAAGCATACCTTTGATGAAATATGGGACGAGATTTGTGAATCAGAGAGTTGAATTCATACGAAAGAGGTTGCATTTCGGAGATTAATTTTTAAATTTCGGTTCCGTTTGAAATACTTCGCCTTCTAAATTCGAACCTCTTTTTAAGAGATGAGTGTTTATGTACAGGTATTTGAATATAGAACCAGTATTTGAGAGAAAACCTAACATTAACAAGATGGCGGTTGAAAAGTGGGTTTTTATTGAAAGGTGGCAGTTCCATTGGACATTAAAGGTGATGCGAACATGGCGGTGTGTTCAACCTTTTTAGATATCACGTCTGATAACTTGACAAGGGTAATACAGAGATGGGGGCCGGGGAGATTGGATGTGTTTTGGTCAATAGATCGAGAGATTGCGGTGTTTTTGCGTTTAATATGATGGAAAAAATTGTGATTGTGTCGCAATATTTTTCGTAGATTAATGAAAGATTTGGCTGATTCTCTTAATCAGGAGTCTTATGTTAATAACGAATAAGTATTTATTGTTTCAAAACAATCATGTTATACAGCAAAAGTTCAAGAAAAATCCTTTTTTCAACCTTGTGTAGGCTGTAGACTATACTTATAACCTTTATTTGTGGGATCGAAAAGGAACAAAGCAATATTTCGTGATTGTTACTTGGATTGGTTAGGGGACCAGTTAGGGCACGAAAAAGCAAAATAAACATTGTTCAATATCGCAAACAAACAAAAATAAACAGACTGAAAATATTCGATACTACGCCGTTGTATTTTTTCAGTTATCGACGGAGCTAATCACTTCACTAGGCGTTTGGTGTGAATATGAGTTTTGAGTTCACTTGAAATACAGGAAAAAATCATTTGACGTGTATTGCGTTTTGAATTAACAACTAACAATGTCGGTAAAAGGAAAGATAGTCCAACCCAGTTCTTTTTTAATTGGGATAAACGGAAATACCTAATAAATATTGGATCATGATCTATGAAAAATGTTTTTGGCTCAGAAGTAGAAACTGTAAAATTTATTAAAAGTCAATTGTTTGTGGCAATTGAGTTTTGCAAATAAACACAGACTTTGAAAATAAATGTTGGCGCCTACAGCTAAAACTACACATGTAAATTCAATTCCTCGTATTTTTATCCGACTCGGCAGGATTACTGAACGAGTGAACACGTCTACCAATTTCAGAGGTTCGGTCTGCCAAGTGTCGGTCCGGTCAGCGCAAACCGTAGATAGAACTTATAATGGCGACTTCAGACGAACTTAGAGCAGTCGCAACGACTTTTAAAGATGTAGAAAGTTTTGTGTTTTGGTACTTTTTTCAATACTATGCACCTATATTGAAGTGGGTATGTCAACTTTTGAAATAAGATGTTGATAGTTATCACGTCTCACAAGGCTTTGTGAAGTGGAATAAAGCTCGGTGCTAGTATGCAGGCATTACCCGTGTCGATTTGACGCATGGATATCATAATAGTCAATCAATAGATGAGGCAAAGACATGAGACAAAGACTTTTATCTGTAACTGTTAGTAGACCTTAATCGCTTGTTAAAATTATCTAAACAGCAGATTATATTTAAGTCAATATAACTTATCGCGTAAAGTTTTACAGCTATAGGATCCTCATATAAGTTTACCATAGATCTAAGTAAACCCCAATTATAAATCCGTCACCCAGCCGGCAATTTATAATGATAGATTGCGCAGAATTCGCAGATTGAAGTCTAAGATGACGAGACCAGACAAGTTAATTATCCAGTCTTCATTTTCTCACTAATCTGCTGAATAAAGATAGAATTCAAAATGGTGGGCGCCATTTAAAACTTGGTCTAACAATGGGATTTCAATTGTGATCGTTTGCTCTCCCGTTTAGTTTTAACCGCATCGATTGAACTCGCTTCTTCGGGAAATTGGTACTTTCAGTACTTCGTAGTTAAATTAATGTGCCGTTAAGTCGGTATGGTGGGTTCTATCTGAGATTGCTGGTCATTATTATTAGCGTTAATACTGGTATGGAGACTAATGATATAGGTTGGTGGTCAGATAGAACAGACTAGTCTACTGTTTCTCGTTTTATTGTGGTGGCCTAGCGTAATGATGACCGGACTTTGATGGCCGGTGTTGCTGGTTAAATTAAGTAAAGTAGGTGCCATTGTTAATTTAAAAAATAACTTCTGAAACACAACTGAAAAAAAAGGAAAATTAAATATAGGAAGAAAACTGTATTAGGGAATAAACATAAATATTAGTAGGGGAACGAAAACAAATACACTTTTTAAGTTTTTAGCATAATAATAATGAAAAGAGCTCAATCTTTTATTTTCAACGCATGGATTCAGTCTCAAAGACACCACATCTAGTACTTAAACACGTTGGTAATAAGCCACCAAGTTTAAATCGCAGGTATCGTGTGAAGCAGCTTTACTAAATTGAATCAGTGCACGCTGAGGCACGCGCCGCACCAAATAGAGTAAGATTGTCTGGCGCGGGTCTTATTAATCATTGTATTACTATTATCATTGTTCTGTGGTCACGTGAAGACGTAAGTCTAGGTATTTGAACTAATAAAAAATTTAACTCTGGTATATAGTTGTTGTGTTCGTGGTGGCTTTGCGGTTCTATGAATAAATTTGTCTGCACGAGGCACGGGTTTGATCCCAACGCAGGCAAAGTACAAATATCACTTTTTGAAAGTGATATGTAGGTACTTTCTTAATTAATGTAATACACCACTGACAAACGGTGAAGGAAAACATTTGTGGATTCCTGGATTCCAAACATTGGAATCTGAAATAGTCAATTTGCAGTGAGCTAGCGTGTTGATCAAAGCTTAAATCCAACCGCGAAGAAGTCTGTGCCCAGCAGTGGGACGTATATAGGCTAGTATTATTATGTTTAAATCAACTTAAAAGTTTCATTAACAATATTATCGATGCTTTTTCAGGCTTTAACAAAATAAAAAACTGCTTCCTTTTGTTTTACTAAAATATCTATTGTGATAACCTCTAAATTCAGAGCCAAACAGCTCGAAATCAAACAAAAAAATACCAGCTTTATGCTATCTAACTACATGTACGTCTACTGTACTAAATTAACCATTTCAGTGCTCACTGTTAAATATTTACCGTGAAACTTGTTCATGTACTTCTAAAACATTTGTGACTAGTAAACAAACCAGACATCACGTAAAATATTAATTCCAGTCAACGACCTTTTATTTTCACAAGTCAAGTACCTAATACTACACTGTCCGCCAAGTCTAGAATACTAGTAAATCGGATGTACCAAAATCTAATAAAGTTACATTATCGTGGCTGTGGGAAAGAGATGCCGCTCTACAATGTGTAATGCCGTCTCTCTTCCCCACCTGTTTTTAAGAGGTTAGATAGGTTCTTTGTTTGAAATAGAGTTCACTTTCCAACTTTTGTCTGATTTTTTGGTCTTGCAGTAAGCTGGCACGTTCGGAATTCGATCCAAAGAGGTTTACCCAGTCATTCAGGAAATTAACTTTAAGATGTTGGTTCTTAACATGGTTGTCTGCACATAACAGTGTCTGGTGTTAAAGAAAAGGGGCAGGCGTTTTTCGTAGGATATGATAATCATAATTTATTAATGAATTAATTTTGAGAAAAGTCCAAGATTTTATGTTTGTATCGGCTGAGGTATGAGCGTACTAAAACAAAACACTAAAGAGTTAGATTTGTTTTAAATCCGTAAATCTGCAGCAGCGCTTGGCGATTATTGGTTATTCAAAATATTTGCAATGTAATTCAATAGGAATGAATTTAAATTCGGCTATAAAGTAGCACTTTTTGAACGTTCAGTTCCACAGATCAGACAGACCCTTCAACAACAAAAATATTAAAACAGCCTCTATTGCTGTTAGATTCTTCATACTTAGTGAGCTTATTTCTACACTACCTACCTACTACCTTCTATATTATATAACTAACACTATTACTACTTTCCTTCTAAATACCTAAAGCATATACAGAAGTGCAAACATTAAAAATAATAATTAACCTTTATAACTGAATGTCAAATTAATTACGTGCCTTAACAGTGTTGCCAGAACATATAATACAGTGTTGCCAACGTAATTACGTTTCAGGCGCGGTCGGATTATGTACCAAGGGTTCATTAAGTGCAAAGAGCGATGTTATAACTTAGAATCAACATTAAGTAGACTTGAAGACTCTTCTGCAAGTTTAAATTAGTTGGAATTATAAAATTGGTGTACCAAAATATTATATTTGGATTTTGCTCACCGCGTAGGAGAAGCGTCTGTATGATCCGCCACTGCTTGTCCTGGGCCTGGGTGTTTTTTGCATGTGACTTGAATTTTTGTGGAACCCGCTGTAGCTTAAGAATTGATTTCTTAGGTAACAGAGTTGTTTAGAAACAAACCCTCCTAAAATGGTGTCCTACTTACTACCAACTGTCTTTCTTATTTTAAAATGGAATGAAGAGACGGAACGACATTCAAGAGAGTTACTAACTATCGTATTTAAAATAACCGCAGGCCTGTAATTTACATACATTTTGACGATACGATCACGATCAACCGTTAACGTGAAAAACTACAGGTGGTTCAGGAACCTAAACACAAATACCATAAGAGTTCTCCAGGAATAATATTCTTAGTACAAATTCAATGAAAGTGCAGTTTTGAGAACAAATGTTCATCGCTTTTAAATATTGATCAAGACGCGAAAAGCTTCTAGAAATGTTTGTGAAGTTGAAGATAAAGTTTTCATAGTTAATGTTATTTTCATCATTCGTCTTTTGTCTTAGGCTTTTCGTACAAATCTCCGATACCAAACGTTTTTCTTCAGCGACCAGAGGCTTGGAAAATCATTTTTCGTACGTTAAGCACCAGCAGTTCGTCATTACCATTGGATTGTCAAATCTGAAAATAATCAAATTCAATGCTATTAGATAAAAAAGAACCAGATTATTAGCTTGACACCTAATGAATTTTGCCATTTGGTCGAAAAATAGGCGTGACACCTCGTAAACATAAAATATACAGCAACAAAATCTTGAGTCCAACTGAAAAATACTGGCACTTTCTGAATAAGATTGACGCGCGTCGTTAGCAACTAATATTTATCAGAAATTATGAGAAATAAATATATTATTAGAGGTTCTTGTTGCCTCATATACGAAGGGCTTACTACCCAGGTAAGAGCGGTCTTCGTTCAGTAATTACGGCAAATTGCTACCATTGTGAGCAATTCTAAAGATTATTCAGACTTGAGTTTGCGACGGCATCTAATGAAATCTTTCTCTGACGTCCTTTTAGTGCTTATTGTATTTTAAATGTTTGCCAGTTGAAGATAAAATGTCTGGTAAAGTTTGTAGACGGTGATGGTAAGTTTTTGACTGTACTTAAGTTATTATCTTTATATACAACTAGCTGTTGCCCGCGACTTCGTACCCATGGGTAGAAGATATAAGTTATAATTTAGGTATACCTGCCCCGTTTTTTCACATTTTCCATTGTATCTTAGCTCCTGTTAGTCGCAGCGTGATGGTTTATAGCCTAAAGCCTTCCTCGATGAATGGTCTATTCAACACAAAAATAATTTTTCAATTTGGACCAGTAGTTCCTGAGATTAGCGCGTTCAAACAAACAAACAAACAAACTCTTCAGCTTTATATATTAGTATAGAAATATAGATACTACGGTACGTGTGTAATGTCACTGGGCCCCTGCTAAATGGCGGGACTGATTCGAATTGTTTACATTCTCAAACTAGTGCGGTAATGACAAGCTTTGTTCGCGCGGATCAGCTAGTCATTTGTAATAAATGATTAGGTCATCTTATGTTAGATAATTAATAAAAATAAACACTCAATCTAACGGTATATCAAGTCAAGAAGTGGAATTGCTCCAAATTAATTATTACCTTACTCCAAAATTTGTATTAACCTCATCTTCAGGATTTTGCTCTAAATGACAAATAAAAAAAACAACCGTCAATTTTCAACACCACGGACTACACCGTATGCAAAAAGCTTTCAAAATAAACCGTACATCCGAAACACTTGCACACAAAAACGTTTCCAGCTCCTGAAATACTGAAATCAACTGAACCGAGTATAATAAAACACCTGAATTGAACAGCACTTGATGAAAGCCCAATTAGTGCTGACAATACCACTCCGTACTCCGTGAATGAACGCGGCAAGTTCCCATTGTTGGCCAGCCCTGGATCTCTCACCAACTCTTCAAAAAACAACGTTTCAGTTGTGGGAAAGAGACGCCGCTATATATCGCGTAGAGCGCTATCTCCCTCGCACAATGGGGAAAGTAGGCTCAATGTGAAGTGTTGCAACAAACGTTTGTTTCAGTTTATAAACAGATGTTTTGAAGCCAAATGAACGTAGAAAGGAGTTCTGACTTTGTGAAAAGAATGTTTAATTGTTTTTCACACTTTGATGCTGTGTATGTTTGCATGTTTGTTGGTCATTGTTTAAAGCAAGTAGAACACGAAATGAAGGCTTTTCTGTAAGAACAGGGTTTTGGTTAAACTTTGTGGAAAGACTATTCGGTTTGATGATAGATTTATTATAACTCAATTGACTGCCAAATCTAATCATCAGCATCTTATCAATTAATCACCCCATCACCCAATCACGTTTGTGTCGTTTGTCTAAAGGTCTGATACGTAATCACGTTACTTGAAATAAGGTTGCAAAGATGCTCGGAAAATAGCTGAAACTATTTCGAATTCTAAGGTCAATATTTGTAAAATAAGGAGAAGAAACCACACAAGTTAAGTAACTTTAATAAGTAAATGAGAGCACATTATTTTTGGAAATTGATTTCAATTGTGTGAGTCAAGCCCTCATCGAATTAACTAGGTACGTCCTGTTGCCACATTATATCAAATTCTTTGTAATAAAGTATAGATTGGCCCATATCCTGTCTGTGATCAGTTTTGTTCAGTAATTTACTATTTTTATTTTTTTGTTCAGTAGTTGAAATCTCGGATATTTTCATATTTGTTCTGTTAATGGAATGTGCACTTTATATTTACTGGTCAAAGCTTTCTTACCATATAGCGAATTTTATATCAATTGTTCACGAAAGACTAAAGTGTCGTAATTTTCATTGTAGAAACTTGGTAGAATTGAAAATATATAAAATAGGATAGGGTAAGTTATGCTTCGTCGAATTTGTCAAATGTAGCATGAGAAATATTTAATTTACAAGAGGCATTGAATGCAATAAGTTATACTCACAATAATAGAAAAAACACTGACGCCAGAATCTACTAAACATTTACTAAACACCAAAACTCCAAATTTTGGAGACGTTTTCTGGTAATTCAGGTTTACTTAACTGACTGCACAAAGCTTTACTGGCCAATATCAGCCAATATTTTCTTTATTCACACATATTTTTATTTACCAAACGCATATTTGTACACATCGAAACAACAGTATCTTCACTACCCACACAGTTGAAGTTGTACGCCTTAATCCTAATCCAAAGTTACATGGAGTGCGGTTACCCAAATACCCACTGAGGTTCATAACTTCAGCATAACTCTGCGTGCCGCCATCTCGCCGGATTGAACTCATATTTTTCGTGGCAAACGTGCCGTATCGCGGACCTTATATATACTAGCTTTACAGCTTGCTGTATCTAGTACATATTTGTATAGACACTAGGTTCATAGCTGTGTTTCGTATGTATGAAATGTATTTTTTATGTGTTAACGTGGCTTGTGGAGGCAAAAAAATATATTTTTGTTATTTAAAGTCTATTTTTATTTAATCCTTGTTTTTGTCCATAATTTTTTTCTCGTCATTTTTCGCACGATAGTGGTATTATCAATGCTTGTTTTCAAATGTTTGAAGGTAATTTGTAACTAAATTTAGCCACTGGATCTACCTAATCTTTTTATGACCAAATTTTAGATGAATTGATAAAGTTTTTAATGCAACATAATTTTAAAAACTTTATTTCTTAAAAACTTTTCCGTTCTAAAGAATATATTAAGTTTTGCAATATTTTAAAAAGAAACCTCTTAAAACAATTTTCATCTACTAAAGTTGCGTAGTGGCTGTTTAAAAATGACAAAATGTCAAACTTTATTAACTAGGAAAGCCCTCGCAAGTAAAGAGGTTGTGAAAACTTAGATAGTTGGTATTAAATGACCAATGGTCAAATACTGACAAGCAGCTTAAGTTTCACGCTGTCCCTCTCACATGAAGGTGGAAGATAGAGACAGATATTAATGTAGAATTTTACTGCTACTGTATTTTCTGTTGGGTTTCTTCATTTTTTTATTGGTTGGTTTTATAAATTCCATCGCAACTGCAAGGAGCTAGGAGCTAACTATTGTGTGATTCACAAATTCTTGATCGGAGTCTTTGCGTTTCTTGGGCATGTTCGAGAAATCCTCACGATACAAGGATTAAATTACAATTATAGAAAAAAAAATCCAAAAAAACATTTGGATGCTATTGAGATTGTATACAACAAGTTAAACTCTTGTACTAAGTAGTCATATAGATTTAAGAGACAATGCTACACGATAAGACCTCAATTGAATGTGAGTGGATAAAAACATACTAGATATTGTTAAAGGTGGCAGCACTCGATTAGAAGTTCCTTATTATAGCGCCTAGCCACGAACCTCAGAGGAAGCAATATTGTCTAATCGCTCCAGGCACGGTAGCGAGCTCCTAACATATTAAATTTTCTTTATTATATCACTTTTTTATTCCGCGGCTTAACTCCCCTTTACGCACCAGCGGAATAATTCGCATTGAATGAGAGGATTATTAGGTACAAACGTTCCAAAGCCAGAACATTGAACATAGATGTGTTCAATGTTCTGGCTTTGGAACGTTTGTACCTAATAATCCTCTCATTCAATGCGAATTATTCCGCTGGTGCGTAGTCTTATACTTGTTTAAATCATAGAGAGTAAATTTTCAGACAGAGGTTAGTTTTATATGAGTAAAAAACTAAATAGATTTTAAAAACTAAATAGATTTTCATAAAAAATAATGGAATACAATATCTGTGAAAACTTCAACTGCCTAGCTATCACTGTGCAAGAAATTCAGCCTGGTGATATAAGGATGGACAGACAATGAAGCCTCAATGATAGGGTAGACTAGAATCTTCGGAAATCTGTGAAACCTGATATTCGAAGAAACTTATGTTTTACCATCATCGCTCAAAGTAAAACTAATGCAGGTGTGGCAACAGAACAGAGCAGTAAAGTGTGTAGAGTAGCTTTACTCTTGTAACCGTGTTACTTATTAGAGTATTTTCAATAACAAAAACATGCAATCAGCTTAAAAAAAGACTAGTATATTCACACTTCAAATGAAAAAAAAACAATCAATAAAATCGGTTCATCCAATAAATTCCGAACTTATGTGGCAACAAACATAAAAGACAAATACAGACAAATTGAGAACCTCTTTCTTTTTAAAGGTCGGTTGAAAACGTGGTAGACCCTCTTATTACGTTACAAAAGCAACAATATTTCACCTCACTAATGCCAGTATCATTTATATTTATTTAGCGAGATGAGGAAATGTTAAAGTTATTGTTATTTGTGGGTGTGTTTTCCAACATCTATTTATTGGGGTCTCCCGAGTTCAGTGTTGAGACCTCGACGTAACTTTTAAATTGTAGTATATTTAGTAAATTGTTCGCTGTATAAGGTATTATTACTTTTTCGTGTGCTTTATTGATTTTGTATAACAATATTATGGTTGCTTATAGCATCGTTTGTGCCACGGTGGTCTTAACTTTTTAACCGCTTTCAAAACGAGTAGGTTCCCAAATCGGTATGTATTTTGTTAACCAAATGAATCGATTTTGATTTTTTTATTTAACATGCAATAGCTGTCATTTGGTCCCATTATATTATTACTATACTCTCATGATAACACACCAAAAGTAAAAGCAAATCATGCATTATTTTTTATCATTATTCAACTTATAAACACATGATATTTATTCTATAAATATGAATATAAACAGGAATTTTATTACCAGTCGGGTTTTTACAACGGTAGCATGAAAATAGAACATGAAAAAAATGATAAAACTGTACCTACATACGCACCATTGTCTCCCGATAAAAGTTAGTTAAATTAACTTATTGTTCAACGTTATAATTGTCCTTATTAACTAAAGAGTTCACAACGGATATTTAATAATAAAATTATTATAAACAAACTATTATTAGAACAGTTTCCTTATTTATATGACAGACTTTAGTAAGCATTGTTCTGTGACTATATAAGGACGTTTTTGTATATTTTTAATCTGTGGTCGAACGTTTGCAAATAATTTTTAGTTGCTATTACGTATCGTGCCGTCTTTGTCTTCTTAAGGTACAATACCGAAACAGCTAGAGTTTTCTCAGGTGTTAAAGTTAACTTTCTTCAATGATGACTGTAAAAGGAAATCAAGTCAATCTTCTATAGTCATGTCTATATCTACTATTTGCCTTAAAATTGACAGAGATAGCATGAGTGTTTTTCTCAAAACTGATTGATTTGTCAGTATCTGACGTTTAGTGTTTGTTTAATGATGTGGACTTGTGAACTATGACTTGGTCGTTATTGTCAAAGGTTTTCCGCTTCATTGCTTATTGTAAACCGAGGGAGGATGAGAGTACGAGGTAAAGCTATAATACATTATACTTTTATTATAAGTGGAGTAATTCTGGGCTACATGGAATCAGACCACGTCTACCTGTTTCCCGGGATGGAAAAAAATAAAGTGGGTTAAATAAAAAATGTAATAGGTGTAAGTTTACTTAGTTTGAGTTCAAAATTCATATTTTCATATTTTACTATGTTATACTAGCTGATCCAAAGAATTTCACCCTACGAGGCAGATTTGTGAATCTAAATCTAGGTTGCCAAATTCACGCATAAAAAACAAACCAAATCTTTCCTGCCCATAAAAAAAACTTTCTAATTCTTCAGCTTTTCACTTGCCTTTCCACTTTCTTAGAACTGAAAATGAGCACCTAATTCCAAATAATAACTCCTAACAGTGCAGATATAATTTAATTATGAATACCAACTACCTCACTTCGCCTTAATCGTGTAGGTTGACCCAAGGGCCTCCTGTGCCGTTACCCAACACCCTAATGGCTTCAATACGGGACTTCGGAATGCCTCCTAATTATTCGTATATGATGCACGCATAATAATCAATTGAATATTAATTGGTAACGTGTTTTGTTCACACCTTTCTCTACTGTATTTTCGATACCGACCAGTGTCTTTGCTATGATGTCTTAAAAAGATGATTGTGGTAGAAGGGCCCATGTGATTTCATTGATATTGGAAACCCCCGCGACACAGGAATTCAATTCATAAGTGAGGTTGTAATTTACGTCAGAAGATAAAAAATGACTTTGGCAGTATAATCGCTCCATATAAAATACGGTGTTCAATGAATCGTAGCAGAACTTACCATACAGGAACAGAGCTAAGTGCACTCTATTTGCAATACTTATGTTAATAATAATAGCTTAGTAAAATTGTAGTGCTTTTCTTCACCATTATCCATTATGATGAATTGATAATAACTATCTTTATGAATACACTCTTCACTAAAGTCAAAGGCATTTTGACGTCACAAAAACAATGAGGTCGTAAGCTTTTATGAGTTGTCCACAAACGTCTTCTTCAACGTAACAGAGTATATCTGTCTCTTTTACACTGGTATAACACAGGGATTAAAAAACGAGACAAAAGAAAAGTTTTTGAATAAAATTGTGGGATAAATGAAGTCTATGCATTAGTCGTGTTATTTGTTTGTTTGTTGTGTAGTTTTGATTAGAGTTTCCAGTGATTTGTCTAGGGAATAACGTGCTTGAACGTTGGTTTCGTATTTTATTTGTGGTTAGTAAATATTGGAATATATAGCGCTATGATTTAGACGGAACGAGAATACGTGCGATTTTTAGTACAGTGAGGGTCTTTCTGGTTTTGGTATCATTAGTGAGCGAACATTGACGGCATTGTACTGCAACGCATAGACGAAATCAAGCTTAAATTGTATAGTTTGCTGTTTTGAAGCCAAATTAATAACTATTGAAAGATTAAGTGTTGAGTTTCAAATTGAATATTGATAGATGTGTCTAGTATATTGAAAAATGATAACTTTTGTTTATCTTAAAAAAAATGTAATTAGAAAGAGCTAAAAGATCTAGATACCTTCGAAGTCGGCTAAAAAGAAAATTCAGTAAAAAGAACAGCTGTATCTTAAAAAAAACTTTTATTACAATCTAAATCTAAAACGCTTTACAAACCTACGAAGAACAGACATACACACACTTTCCTATATAAATACACGTCTGAGGCGGCGACATGAACAATACCGAGACAATAGGAGCTGCACCTAAAGATAATATCATTATTCATCGCTAACTCATTGAACTGATGGAATCAATTGAGATACATACATAACAAGCGTTGAGTGACGAGTTTTACGTATTTGTCTGGTCTGATACATATGTATAAGTGCCCACACGTATTGTGTGATATTTAGTTTGTTTTTTTAAGGTTAGACTAAAAGATGTGTAGGCTTTTGGTCTCCTGTAGGGCAAACCGTGTCTAGATTACGTTTAATTCTAATTAGTATTGCTTGATGAAATCCGGATGAATTTAAAATAGCCTTAGATTTTAGTACGATAAAACAGTTAAAAAATAGATATTTTTATAATCAATTAAGTTTTCAGTCATAAAAACACCTTTATAAATACAAAACATAATGCTTTACGAAAAGGGTTGGGTTTTAACGATTATATTTCATCCAATCGTTAAATTATGAAGACAGTAAATTTCAATACGAAGGAAGAGCGGGTTACTTGTGTATAAAATGGAAAAGGATGAGGCCACCACGTTTTAAAGCAAGACTGTTGCGTTTGTGGAAGAGAGATAGTGCTCTACATCATATTGTACGTTGTCTCGCTTACACACCTTACACTAAGAGGTAGTAGAGGTTTTAGTCTCTTGAGGCCCGCGGCGGGACATCCAGTCTCTTGACAAGAATTCTAAAGAAAAATCTGAGAGTTCGTTAAAATGATAGACGAAGATGCGAAGAGGAAAATGTTTTCTTTGCTGTCAACGGTTGGTTCAATGTAGTTTGAAGTATGGAAGATGAATTATAGTCTAGTGTTGGTAAATAATTACTTCTGTCTGGTTTTGCGGTTCTGAGTATCGATTTATATGTTCGAGGTGCACGTTCGATTCTGATGCAGGTAAAATACCTTATGTGATTTTATAGATATGTACCTACTTTGTTATTTAACCTAAAACATCACTGTCAAATGGTGGACGAAAACATCCTGAAGAAACCAAGATTCAAAATATTGTTAGCTTTTGTAAAAGCGCCGATTATTACGCGTCAGTAAACGGTCATTAAAATCATTCAAAGTTTATGAGTAGTATCTCGAATTAGGTAGGAGAGTACATGACTTTGAAAAACACGTCCATATAATATTTTCCGATTCACCAACAGGCCCATCCAGCCAATCCCAAATAAAACCCTTCAGCACTCACCTCCGTATGAACATCTGACTATTAAAGCTTGTAGCTTCTGCCTGTAGGACTGTAGACAAAGCGACAAGTCTATCTAATTCTGTAAAGGGACTACAAGCCACTTTATAGTTAGTCATCTGAGTTCAGTGACCGGAGATGTGATCGCTAGACGATCTGGCGTCGTTTATAAGCTATATGTATGTAGTAGTTCATTAAGGATAATTATATGAGTGGAAATTAATTAATAGAAGTTTTATGCGTATTTCATTTGGTTTCTGTCGTTATTTTTGTCAAAATCAGACGATAATATGTCAAGTTATTACAGGCTGTTTTCCAAGCAGTTTTAAACTTATTACTCTAGGTGCATAGTCCCAAAATGTCATTCCAGTAGATACGAACCCGGAAGAAACTTCATAAGTTATCTTTTAAAAACGGTTTTTTCTGTAAAAATATGGGCATGAGTGAAGTAAGTAGAATCCTCTGATTCTAAGTGGCTCATAGTTATGAATCGAGGAAAGATGGGGGGGGCCTTTGCCCAACGGTGGGACACAGTCGACTGGAAGTTGAAGAGTTTTTCACAAACATTTAACTCACATACAAGACACCCAGATTCATCACAAGCATTTGTGGAAGACCCAAATGTTTGTCGCTCTTCGCACACAATAGGTTTCGTGTGATGATGAACCTTGACCTTTGACCCTCGGCTACGCAGTTAAAGTTATTATAGAAAACAAAGATGGTGGTTTTATTTGTGCAAAATAAAAACGCGGCTTAATATCAAGCAAAGAATATATCTTAGCTTTCTCCTTAACGTTTAAGGAGTCATAATCCTTTCGGATTATATTAATAGGGTATTTATCGGGGTAGCCCGACTAGTTTCGGACCGCGAATACTATTTCGACCACGAACTCAGGTTCGACTCGCGATCCCGCCGCGTCTGCTCATGATTAAGGACTCCGGTTGGGTCCGAAACTAGTCGGGCTACCCCGATAAATACGCGTGAGTAAACCGTTACATCATTTAATAATGAATCAGTCTCACGATAGTTATTATAAAAATATATTAATAGGATTTCTTAGTTAGTCGTTTCCATCGTTTGTGAGAACTTTAATTAGGTACGTTAATCCCCTTTCTGTTTGGATGTCGATTTATTGAACCACTAATTGGTTACGAAATAAGGTGTGTTCGATTGATCAATTCGGGAAACATGATATCAATTAAGAAGGGTAATTAAATCAATATTAATTTTGATGATATTATGACAGTTGTTTATGATGCAGACAATAGAGCGAGCAGATGAAAAAAGAGATTTTGAAATAAATAAAAAAACGTTCTCTAAATTACTTAATACTATTTTGGATGTTTCATTGTAAAAATGATATTTATAAGATTCAGCAGCGAATTTTCATCAAATATTGCCTGAAGACCAATAATAAAATTGAAACGTCTTTACATCTTTCGCACGCGTTTCGGGAAAGCGTCTAATTTGATATTACCCTCAATTTAATTGTATTACTTGTTCTTCCCTTTGATTTAATTTATTTAATGAGTTTGCATTCCCAGGGGAGGGTACTCCAAAGCCTTTTGTATAAGACGCTACGTTTCCGATATCCGACGACTTTAGCTCCAAGGACGCAAGCCTCAACTCACTGAATTCGTTTGATGGTAGGCGCTTGGATATTAAAATCTTTCTATCTGTCGATGGCTAGCGACGTTTCTTGTAATAATAGCCTAAGTGAGTAAACTACTTAATGATTAAGAAATGGGTGTAATTTGTTAATCCTGTGTATGTTTGGGACATATTTATTATCGTACTTCACATAGTTAACAGTAACTGGCATTTAACGGTTTACATTTTTTATCCGAAATTTCTTAATCTTTCTTAGCTTGAATTTTTTCAAACCTGATTGTCCATGTGAATATTATCAGAGGGCCTACCACCATGTCTTAAAGTAAGTAGTTTTTATGGTTGTGGAAGCGGGGCAGCGCTATACACAGTGTAGAGCGGCATCTCTTTCCCACACCCGCTTTATTATTACTTTTAGACACGACAGGCTCCCAGTTTACGGAAAATAAATTGGTCTTCTACAACTTTTTACGATAATACTTGAAAACTAAGGGTGAAAGCATTGCATGGTTAACATTAATTAGCAAAGGCACCAATTAGAGGGCCAGATATAAATACAGATATAGTACTGAACCACATTATTGTTCACAAATTGCGTGATTAACCGTTTACGTTTGATCCTAGGTTTGGTGAGAATTGCCGGCATTCTGCTGTTTAGTTATAATTTAGTGTTAATCCGCATAACTATCATGGGATGCTAGACTTCATATATTTTTCAAACCAGAACATTTGACCCAAAACTGTTTCGTCACAAATGAGTGCTCGTCCAAAGTGAGATTGATCTGGTTTCCTCTACATTCTAAACCAGCTGAATCTAGTATTCAGTATTACATAATGAATGTGCATATTATGTATTCATGTAGCTTGCTTTGCATATTACGGTTGAACTCTGACACAGCAACTGCATGAGCTCATGAATAAGCTGCGTTTAGGGAACATTTCCGTGAGTTACAACTGACACGAGACAGTCTATCAGGATCTTTAGTAGCAAGGCTTGAAGTGTGGAAGAGGGACAGCGCTCTACATCGTGTGTAGTGCGTTGTCTCGCTTCCGCAAGTGCTTCATTCTTACTTTCAGACACGGTGCTGGGTCATCTAATTTGGAAAGATTTCTACTCGTATGTATACTACTGCCCAAATGACTGATAAAGGAGTGATGTGTCCATTTCCTTTATTACAATTCCATTTATTTTGCTCTTCGTCCGTTTTACTTTTGTATATTTGAACCGATAACGTAAGGGGTGTGATTACTACCCTCACATCACTGCAAATGATACTGGCTATATGTTCCCTGTCCAATATTCTGAAGACTTGTTTTATTTTTATTTTTCGTGCTTCTGCCGCACGTCATAGAAGCCTGCAATTTTCTGCAATTCTCGGAAATGCTCCTTAAGTTGAGAACTACCGGCGTACCCGAAATGTGTGCGGACTAATGTAGGATAAACATGAACGTTCTGGATTCATAACACGTTGGTATATTAGCTATGTATATTGTTGATAAACCAGAGTCCCTATTTCATAAAATAGTTTGTATTGTTGAAATTGGGAGATTTGTTTTGAATTAATGTTTCTTAGCAACTATCTGTCGTATTAATAGAGTTTATCAGAAAATAAGAATTTTAATGGGGTTTCTAAATTATCAAGATACTACTGTTGTAAAAATAATTCCAGTTTGATTTGCTGCAGCTTAAGATTATACATTACTTATCTTAGAAGTTTTGGAAAATTTGATCGGAATGTTGAATAATCTTATTCTGAACCTTATCTCAATGCGTATCATCATAATCCACGACTTGATTCATCCCGTCAGCAAACATCACCCTTTTTACTTGCCTTTTTACTTGCATTCATATTTTAAAATAAGTGCAATTCTCATCCAAAATAAACACTACAGTAATATCTATCTAGTTAAATATACCTACGTAACATAATAAATAAGTCCGCTTCATGACTCCAACGGACTCAAGCATCAGTAACTCTCAAAGTTTGGCTCACATAAGTTCACTCCGTCGCGAACTGCATGCGACCGTCCGAATAAATTTGTTATCAGACTTGACTTTCATATTTTGGACTTTATATTGCGACCTGTTTCGTTGATATTTGTAAGTTCAGCTTTCCGAGTCTCTTTCGTTGGATTTTGGACGATAATGTTTGAATTTTGAGACGGTTTTTCGTATTCCGGCTGTGAATTTTAGATAACTACGTTATGTTAAAAATATAAGGAACTGGAGCGAGAAATTGTTGTATACACTGTATCATTAGGAGAAAACTAATATTAAAATGAAGAAAGCTGCTTTTCTAAACAAACCACAAGTCTTACAAAAGAAAAGCGTGGTAAAGTACCTGTAATTAACAAAAAGTTAAACGTTAATGTATGGTAATAAGCCACCTTACAGCCGGCGCCTAATGCCACTTCAAAGCCGCGCTAATGAACATGAGGCCACTTAACACCACTTTAGGGTACAACGATCCATCAATTATTCATCGCCTTGACCGCTACTTAAGCAACCAACAACAAAAACAAACTAACAGTAATTCTAAATTCGACAGTAACGTATGTGAGCCACGTGGTATTTGACACGACAGTTATAAAGATTCAGATGCACACCGATAGCCGTATGCGCATGTGTCGATGCCGAAATAAGCCCCAATTAGCCATGCGGGTACCCGTTCTCCAGACAGGTCATTGTTCGAAGAAGTCAGCACGCTTTTTGGTATTCGCGACAGGAACAGGTGGCGTGCGTGACACCTGCTTCCGGCGATGCGCGTACGCATATTTGGGATGTAGAATGCATGTCGCGGACACTATTGGTCAGTCGTGTCTGAGCGATCGACGTGAGCACACGTCATGCCCGGCGCCGGTCTCGCATGCTTTCGAAACAAGGTTCCTTATTTGAAGATGTTTGAATAAAATATTTACGATTAATTTCTGTGAAATTTATGTATGGTAGATAAGTTTTTGGCGTTCTTTTTTTGAACGGTAGTTTTGTATTTATTTGGAAAGTATAGTACTGTATGTTGGCCTGAATGGACGTGTGGTCCGCGTTCAGTATGTACGTCGTGTTATCTGTTAACAATTGTTCTGTGCCGGATGCTGCCGACACTCCAACAGCTAAATGATAATGTTTGCTGCCGACTGTTACTGTGTTTTTTACATTTCTGCACACAATGGGTTTTTATCTTGCTGTACACGTTTTATTTCATGTTTTTAAATTTGATTATAGCAGATACTTGACTATGAAAATGAATCTAAATGACCAAACGCATCACAAATTGATGCTGACTATGCCGGCAATTCCGAAATGATAAACGTTTTTACAAATAAATTACATATAACTCTTCAACACATTATAATTAAATGGCGTTACACAAAGCCATTCAATCTAACGGAAATCTTTACATATCCCTGCGAAAATACAGGCGTTAACATACAAAATATTCTCAATACAAAGACGTTTCAGAGCTCATACATTTTGACGGCTCTCCCGAGTCTTTATGTCAATCGCGCGGCTTCCCATTGTTGGGGAACGAAAGAGGAACGATATTGACGCGAACGTAACAAGGGTAGGCTATGTTTAACATTAGTAAGACATGTACTAGTGTTACGTATGTAGCGATAATTGTGTAAGGAGATAGCGAAAAAAATTTAATGGAAATTTGTACTGTTACACGTTATAGGCAATAATAAGTAATGTTTGGAATAGAGATTATAGGGTTTTTGATAGTTATTGCTGATTCTCTGCTTGTCCAAGAGACGTAATAACTGCAGATGTCTGTTATTAGCGTTTGCTTTACAACGAGGAAATAAAAGCTATCGCACCCAAACCTTTGCGCAAAACTTTCCACGAAATCATGATTCCTTTTCTTTACAGAGCCGAAGATACTCAATCCAATATGTGGACTGTGATCGCCTTATAGGCGTTAAATGTAGTATAATATAATACACAATAAGTGCTTCTTTACCAAATATATATCTCGTAATCAGCCTTAGAACGAAGTCACTTTAAAGGACCAACGTTAGAAATTTTGTAAACATTTTGTCAACGCCTTAATTTTTTACGAACTGATGTTTATATATACTGTGATTAAGGACGTTTTTTACATTTTTGTACGAATATCATTAGCATGGTAAATGTGGAGTGTTTTGATAGTGTTGTGCTGAAGTGAGTGGTGAAATATAAAGTGTCAGACATGGAGCGCTGCGACGGATTCCTGCTTTACAAAAAGCCGGTGTACCGAGTCTTCCAGTATTTAGAAACGTAAGTATTTTATGTGAGAATGAAAATTTTATTTTCGACACAGCATACCAAATATTGTTGTACGCTTTAGGGGCAAAGACTTCCTTTAAACATAGTGCCAAAACCTCTTAATCGAAGATCTACACAACTCCAGACAAACATTACATTCTGTGTTGAGATTCAACTGTGATGTAACATTATGCATCATACTAGTTAAAAAAATGACGTAATGAATATTTCGTGAACTGTAGTTTTGACAACTTGAGATACAAAATATTGTTAGATTTCGTATCAAATATTTCCCTTGTCAGACCGAAACTCGCTGTAAATGCCTACTAATTAAATATTCCAATATCATAGCTTTACTTAATATAAATTTAGTACATTAATAATGTGGCCTTGGTGTTGCTAATCAACGTTTTTGGTCCATGAACCGAGATTTAACTTTCATAAATAATCTAGTCAAACTAATTAGATTTCTGTATCTAGCTTATAATGTCTCGACGGTATATCTTTAAAAATAACTCAAATCTTTATATCCAAGTTTCTCATTCTTCGAAAATAATATCTTACTCGTGTAGTCGTGTTGCTAGCCGTAAAAAGGAATAATAAAACAATATAAAGAAGGGATTTGGTTGTTGGTAACATTTTAGCTTAACGACGACCTTTTGGTTTCCAGGTAGTCATAAAAAGTGGATTTAGCTCAGTTCTATATTCAAACCGTCTCAAATTTATATTAACTGATTCAAAATAATAGTTAACTTGATATTTCAATTCTTAGAATTTGATTTCAAGGCGATTATGAAGTGTTCGGATAATTAAACATGTCCGTATTAATTATGCTATTTTTGTGTTGTCTTTCAAGATTTGTAGATGAATGGAAAGAGTACAAATACAAAATATGTTTCATAGTGTTAAAGATGCTTACAAATGCTTAATGACGGAAATCTGTAAAAGGTGCTGAGATATCAACCCAATATTGTAGCAACTTAAATACCCTTTCAATTCCGAGGACGATATGAGAACAATATGAAGCTACACTTTCTTCATCAATAATTCACTGTGCCGCGTAATCTCATAATGAAGAAGCCATACCAAGTTTGAACTAACTAATGATCTATTAAGGAGATAGTTCCCTATTGAGACACTGCCGTTAATAGCGCGGAGCAGTTCCGTAGACGTGCATGAATGTTTTATGAACCAATCTCGTTGGTACGTAAGTCTAATCGATTCTAACTCGCGCTGTTTTACTCGAGTATGTTTGTGGCTGAATGAGCGATATCTTTGCTTTTGGAAGTGTTATTTGACAGTTGAACAATCTTTGACATTTGTCAAGTTTGACATTCATCGTTTATGATGTTATTAGGTATATAAAAAACTGTGCTTATATTAATGGATAGTAAGTTATAAAGAAGTCCTCCTGAACTTGCTGAATTGGTATTTATCCTTGACACTTCTGAGCAAAGTTTGAAAAACAGATAATAATAGTTATTGTTGCGTTCGTTAGTAAAAGATGAAAAATATTATAGTCGTTTTGAACTAAAGATTCATCGGCATAAAAACAGCTAATATCAAATTCCTATCCCTATCTACAAAAAGCAAAGATATTCATATCCAACAGCAGTCTACATCTCTAGAATAACTGCTATCGGAAAAATAAACTGCATTCGTGTTATTCGCAGTAACAATGGGTCCTATTGTCGGCCCACACGTCGCACGTGAAATAGGACGCTTTACCATCGGATACCGCACAATGTAAGGAATAGATAAAATCTGTTATATTTGACGCTGGTTTAGTTGCAGTTGTTTTCGTGGTTCCGTACTCAAAGGATAAAAACTAATCCCTATTAGATTCCGCTGTCCGTCAACGTTGTATCACACGAGCCGGGATAGGTAGACATTAGATTTTTTTAAGATTATGTTTTTCTGTTGCCGCTATGGAAGTTTATATCAAGTTTAAGTTACGGTTAGGCCGGTTATAAATTTGATGGGAGACCATTTTTGTTTTAAAAAAATGTTTTTCTTTAGCTTATTTACACAAAATCCTTAGTTAGCACTTGACCGGATTAATTTAAAATTCTGAAAAGTTTAAAAAAATAACAAACTTTTCAACTTTTATAATTGCCAAGTTTTCTTTACGGTACTCTGTAGCATCAAGGTAAGGCTTCAGGGAAAATAAAACAAAATGGCCGCTGAAATGTCCCGTTCCATTTATGAAATTTAAATGATAGAATTTATATTTATATTTTAAGGACTTTCAAACCAGTCTTTGAGATGCAAGCAAACTTCTTTTAACTTTTTAGTTAAAATGGTATCTTGTACCTTTTACTGTTACTGTCTGTGTACTTTTGGAGTATCTGTTAATTAGTTACCATGCAGTTCGAAACCAGTCTACTTTTTAATTTGGAAAATTTTATTAATATAATATTTTGTAAAAATGACTGTTTTAATTAATTCCATAAGGTACTAAGACAGACTTCAATAACAATATATGGTGCAGATAATATATATCAAGTGGATGAATGGAATAGAGGCCTTTGCCCTGCAGTGTAACAAAAAGACATCACTTTTCAGTTTTTACATAATATAATTTGGACCATCCTTTAAGCAAGAATTTGCTTGTGACATGACGTTCTGCATTGACGACAAAAATAAAAACTAAATGAAATATTCGCAATGAAACACACCTATGAAAAGTTAACCCCAAATAAATCCATATTTACATAACAGAACCACAGGAATTCGTAAATGACTTATGTAACAGAAGAAATTAATATGTCCCCTGTGCTCCGTAATAAAATATAAATACGTTTTCATGCAGTGGTGTTCGTTTTGAATAAATTTAACATAAACAGCGCGCAAACGGTGTGAGTTTGACTCGGTCGACGAAATTAACATAAAAGTACTATATTTCAAGTATTTACTACTTGAGATATCTATCCTGGTACTAGTGACCTGGGGTTTACCGACACCTCTTAAAGTACGTTATTGTTAATGTGGAAGGGAGATGCCGCTACGCCATGTAGAGCGTTGTCTCGCTCCCACACATGTCACCAACAGTCTTATAGAAGATCGTTGTATGTTCATGCGTTTAATTCTCTTGTACTATAAAATGTTAACAAAACGATGCTGCCACTGTTTCGATTGTAAAATTGTAATTTTTATCTGCATTGAGTTGGTGCAAGTTTCTTCGATTTTATTTCACCTTTGCGGTTGTCTTTGGTGTATTGATTTTACAAGTACAAACTAAGTAACTTATATATTTTGTTGTTTCAATAAAATTATGATATTTAATGTCTGGAATGATTTTAAAAATGCCTGTGTAGACTGTTAACTTGTTTATTTATCGATAGTAAACAACTCAAATAGTTGTTTTTAATTGACTTCATCTCTACAGTTTGCCGGTCCAAACTAGTGATTATTTCATCTGTCATCTGTGGTGCTCATAAATTCTGCTCTGAAAGAAGTAAAGACGTCAAAAAGAGCGAGTTTTGACATGATTTTGATATCATACAGCCGTGACTCCTAACATTGCATTTTTATAAAATAGCACAGCGGAAGCGAGTGTTTTTTTTCCTTTTGATATCCGCTGAATCACCCCTTTTTCCCCGATTACTTAAAATCTATCGTGCAATCAATCTCTATGCTCCCCTGCCCTTTGCTCGTTTACCGTAATGTTCCCTTAAAACTTCCGTTAAACTTTTATAAAACAGTAAAATGTTTTCATGCCTGCAGGGATTATCCCTTGCGAAAAAAAGATTCTTGAATGGTGTCTAATTTTGAAAATAGTGGATAAAGCTGTCTCTAAACTGTATATGAAAAGAAAGATTACAGATTCTGAAATTGCCTCCACTACTCCCAAAAAATTAATAACTTGAGTCTTTTCATTGTGAAAGTAATTCTCAAAGCACGCCAAAAAACCCGACCTCTTTGGTCTTGAAGCATTAATTTACAAAATCCATTCCTTATAAGCTCTCATTAACATCGGATGTCGAGTATTGCCAGGGGAAAAACTGTACCTACTTGAAGCCGGGGTGGCCAGCAAATGATATTAAAATTTAAAACTTTGTGGCCCAGGCCTTTGCCGTATAGTGAGGCGGTAATGAGTACTCGATTGTGCTTTTTTTAACCACCAAAGGGTGGGATGTTTTCATAACGTGTTTTAAATATAGCGCACTTAAAGGGGAAGCTAAAGTGTTTTGGAGGGCTCAGCGCTTTTGGTACTTATTTAAAATGCTGCCGTTTGTTTAGTTGCTCCTAATAGCGCTATAAACTTTAATGGTTTGTCTTGAATTGTGTTGCTTACGTGTTTATGTTGATAGTGTTATTATCGATTGTCTAATTCGGAATGCTCAGAAGACATTGCTAGTTGATTCTATGTAATGTTCTGTAGGATTTCACTGGGCAAACGCCTTTTCATTTTCTTTCTCTCTCTAACATCTCTGATGATTGTGACTTTTCGCGATTTCTGGCCAAAAGCGAGTACAAAAACATATGTTTTTAAAGTACTAAGTTTATTCATTTCATTCTTTTGTAGTTTACGAAGATAGAAGTTTAAAACAGTGGCTTTAGTTTGTCTGACAAATAACTTCTGCGCAAACATACATTTGTGTTGAATTTCGTGAAGCGAGTCCGACTTGTCTTAAAGAACAGACATATTTGCTTCAGACCCTTACTATGACCTATAAAAGTAAGACTGTTGGAACTGTGGAAACGAGATAGCGTGTAACATTGTTTATAGCGGCATCTCGCTTTAACAACAGCAAATGTTTTGCTTCAAGAACTCGTAGTGCAGGTAGTGAAATGGAATTGCATTACTCGGTATCAGCTTAGTGTCTTTCCAACAATATTTCAAAACATTCACGTTTATTTGATGTTAGCCAAAGCCTTAAGCTGCATCCGCTAGCATTTTGTTTGCGAATTTCTTTATAAGTTCTACTGTTTTTGTAGTTTTAGTAGGTGTCTTCTTTTGTTTACGCAGATTATGTATAGTATGATGCATTGATTGAATAAATATTGTATTCTGTGTTCGTAATTAACAATAATAATGTCATTATCATCTATCTAAAAATTTAATCGGTACAAGCTCATGCCTGCGGGCCTTCTTAATGTTTAAGAAATGTATTCTTAAATGTACAGATTTCAATTTTCTACGATTTAATTAAATGTTTAATATATTTCTAATGTTCCCACGTCTATAAGCATTACAGTAACTCGACCGTAACGAAAGTTCTGTCAGCATTTCGTACTCAAGTTATTCGACCGGCCGGTCTTATTGCGTAAACTAATCAAGTATTACTTAAGGTACCCACTATCAGTACTAAGCATAGGAGAAGGTTGGAACTAGATTTAAATATTGCAATCAAATGAGTCATTTGTTATGGAGTTGGTGGTCGATTCGTGTTAATATAATAAGAGTCATTTTAGGTATGTTTTGCTGGGGTACCTTACCCTTTGGACTACTGATTTAGTCAAGGAAATCCGACTTCCTGCTACCATTATAAGCACCAAAGTTTGTGAGTATTGATGTTTGTTCATCTTTCACGCAAAATTCACAGAATGGATTAAAACAAAACTTGGTACAGAGATAGTTTTTAACTAGGATTCGCTCATAGGATATTTTTAACACGTCTTTTTTTAATCCCGATTTTTTGTTCCTGTGGGATTATTTTTGATTTTTAGCGGGCGGGCCAGCAGGCAACAGCTAGAGAATTTAATAGTCGTAGTAATTTTGGGTATGTTTAATCTACCGATTTAGTTATGGAAATATACTAATATTTCAATAAAAATAGTATTCACGAGTTTTAATTATTTGACATAACCAAAATACGCCGTAAAGTATTAACAGTAGAGTTTAGTAGTAAACAGTTTTCTACTACACTGTCCCAGTATTATTTAAGGAACAAGTCAAATTGTCAAAAACCTTCATTTTAAGGCACTCTTATATTTTACTATCTGTGAAATTATATTCAAAGCCGGTATAGTCATTCAAGTCATATCCAGATAAAATTATACAAGTTAACACAAAACACATCCAACAATAAGTTAACACAATTTTGAACATCAACACAACCTTTTATCATCTCACAAATACAATTTTCTCTACTCCTACAAAATGAAAGTGCTTTAAAAATCCCGTTGAAAGAGCTCGGCAGCCATATTTGATGTCGTTTACTTAAATCCTGATTTAAAATGATAACTGCGATGCACTTAAAAGATGAAACTTTAAAAGCCTAAGTTCGTTTTAACTGAAAATAGTGTACAACCATGAGGTTTTAAAAAGAGTACTGCCGTTGTGTAAGCGAGAGGCTGCAATGCAGATCCTAACCGTGTCTCGCTCTTATAAAATAGTGCAGGTTTTTTTAAATCTATAATATCAAAGCCTTTTTGAATCTTGTATCAAAGCGGTTCATTATTGTAATTCGTTGTTGCAGACAATATGCTGTCCACTACATACATAAGATATATTCATAGGGAATATACCATAATAGCTGTTATGGCACTATTGTTTAATTGCGTTGAAGGACCGGAGGCGTGATTCAATTACCCAAATATGGTAACAGCGTACAGAGTGCGTACTAAACGTGTTACTAGGGGGTCGGGGGAGCGGGACAACGCTATACGAAATGTAGAGCGCCATCTCGCTCACACAACTGTTACAGTCTATGAAAGACTTGGTGGTAGGTCCCCAAGTTTATGCCGGTTGTACATACATACAGACAGATGTCCAAACAAGGGTTACTCACCCTCCGCTGACGCATAACGCGTACAATGTTTCCAAAAAGTGCCGATGTTTTACTAGTCGGCAATGATAGTGGGTTCCGAACGAAAATATTTTTATTGCATTTTATCTGTTACGAAATTCTTTACGAAGGAGTTCAGATTGTATATTTTGGTCGCAAACGTTTAGGGCTGTGTGTTTGTGTACCCAAAAACATTAAACTTTTTATCAAAAAGTATTTTATCTATGAAATTATAAAGAAAAACCAACAGTATAGACAATACACTCACAGGTTAATGACCAATATTTTTTTTTTTTTTGAGAATAAACAGTCATCAGTGCTTTCTCAATATATTTCAAAGACCAAAATACATTTCTTACAACTTTTAACAGTTCAATCATACCAAATTACAATTATATAAAATGCTGCAAAAAAAAAATTACAACAGCTTACAGCTTCAAACAAATTATGAATTAAGTTTGCACATCTATTTAAACTAAAAATTAAGATGCACCAGCCTCTGAGGCATTCGCAGACAACCATATAGTACAACGGAAACTGGTAGCAAAATAATTTTATCATGTCATAGTAATAGTCAATGGTTTACAAAAATATGTCATTGAAACAAACAAGAAAATTAAACTTAATTCTACAATCATTTTAAATCTCCTTAACACTAAAATATTTCTAGTACTTATGAACTACTAAACGATTTAGTCCGGACCCAACAGTTCCCAGGAAACACTCCACTGTCACATCACTAACTCTTGAAAACTATGTCAATCAGCTGATTAGTTTCATAGAAAACATGCCCGGAGTCAAATGCAGCAAATATTGTCTTGAAGATAGCCTTAAATTAAACTGGTGCGCCAGGGCCTCCCTTCTTGCCAATGAGGGACTTGTGTATGTGAGGGATGACTCCACCGCCTGCAATAGTTGCTTTGATCAAGCTGTCTAGTTCTTCGTCTCCTCTTATAGCAAGCTGCAAGTGACGCGGGGTGATGCGCTTCACTTATATTTCACTAAGTAGTTTCTGTCGGCAAGGGACTGTCGTGTATTTAGATGTTAAATTAGAAAATTGAATAAAATATGCACGATGGTACATTCAAACTTTCATGGTCAAAATTAATAGCTATTTAATACCTTCAAAAGATATACATCGTTCAGTATACTCCAATTATTCGTAAACGATCCCAGAATATAACTTCATTGGTTAGTCTGACCTCGAACGGTTACCCTCTATTAACTAGAGGTCTGGGTCGGCTGACTACTCATGATTCTACCCACAGCAATACTGCCAACCACATGGTATAGTGATAAAAGTGAGCTAAAATCAACCTTAACACTTTTGAAATAAAGATCTTTTTAAAACTATATCTGCATTCGTTTTTAACCACAAATAATTTTGCAAACAGCCTGCAACTTAATATTTGTATTCAATTAAACAATAACGAAAAACTGGCCTCTAAAAAAATTGAAATTGATTAAAAAAGAACGTTTTGGAATCAACAGTTTCATAACACAAACAAGCAAAATTGATTATGTTCTCGACGTGAATGTTTCATAGTGTAAACAGGAACGCTTCATACAGATGGCGCGAAAACTGCGTAAAAAAAGTCTACGGAAGGGGTCGCGTTCCGACCCCTTTGAGCAAACATTTTAAGCATTGAACGTGGTAATGCAATGGCCGTCATTTGGTAATGGAGTTTAAAACTTCCTAATTAGTCAGCGCTCATGAAATTATCTCCAAGTTGGCTATTTATTGCTTCCTTAAGATTTTCTATGATGAATATTAAATGAGATGAGGTGTAGTGTTTCGGAATTATTTCGTATACTTTTGATTTAAACGATAAAGTTACTTGTGTATCTAATTTTTTACTAACAAAAAAGAGAGATTTTTTATTTTATCAAATAATATGTGTTTTTAGGAATTAAAAAAATACTTCCTAAAAATCTTATTATTTTTTTTATACGTCTTTCTACTTATTTCGTTTACTTACGCCGATTTATTTCCATGAAAGATAATTTGGGAATCCAAATTTAGTTCGTCGCTACATCAAGAATTTAAATTAGGAAATTCCTAGTATCCTTTGTTTTTCAGTTTAAGAGCATAGCCTCTTAATACACTAGGAGACACAAGTCTATCTCGATGGTTTCAGTCTCCAAAGTAGAGTGTACCAACCTCTTACAGTTTGTACGGCAGTTGTAGCTTGGAGACAAAATTGGGTATTGTGTACTTGCGTTGCCTTGTGTATAATGGGTTTGCTCCTATCTAAGAAGCAATTTCAGTGATTTTAGACTTCATCTCGCTATTTATTTGTCCCGGCATTGTATCCGCTTTGACCTTTACTCTTCCGAATTAAAAATTGATGTAGTTTAATTTACAGTTCATTTTATGGAATAACATGAATAGTATACTATAATACTGATGTCGCGTAGAATTTTCTAACAATATTACCCAGTTTTCTCTTCTTTTCAAAGATTATACTTTGACGTTATGTTCTCCGCCATATTTTAATATAGCAGACCATGTTGGCAAAATGGCGGCCAAAATCTTACAAACGAAGTGTTTCAAATCCTGTACCAATAAAAACTCGTTGATCTAATATTCTAACCCCAGTTTCCCTTAGTGAAAGTTACTTCAAATGGTTTAACACATTAATGCGTTTAGTAATATGTGCCGGCAGTGTCAGCTTATAGATTATAGCATTGCAAACACCTATGCAGAAATTGCTTTATAATTTGTTCCAATGATTTATTATTAATAAGTAGAAAGGGCTGATTTGTTAGATTGGCTTCCTGAATACGTATTAACTTTCACTGTATCTATTTCTTCATCATTTATTATAATGTACACAGATTATGTATCTATATACAGATAGTTTATCTTATCATTGAAGCGATTGCTGATTATGTATGAAAGCACTTATTTTGCTTGCTTGTCAAACAAATGCAAGCTGCCTTAGAAGGTCACTGTATATTTACATGACACGTGACGTCACTGGTGTGTATTAATTATACGAAGTCATTGCGTCACATTAATAATTAAATCCTGGTACTAGATAACACCAGGTAAAAATTAAATAGGCGTCAATTGACTAATCTTTAATAATTAGTTTAAATCGTACTCTAACCATCTCAGTAAGTAACCTTTTACCACATAAAACATTAAAAAAAAAATCTAAAAGTATACCAAAACAAATTTAATTCTCTACTTTCACAGTTTTCTAGACTGAAAAATTCCCGTGCTACGCGACATTACACTGAAAACAATTCTTTCTAGAATGTTCTCAGTCTGTACTTAGATTTATGGCCAGACGCATAATCGATCGCCACCTTACAGCCAGCCACACAGCAATACCACTTCTATTTTAATAATACAACCTTACTGCTCGAGTTTTAAAGGTGATATTTGTAAAGCTTTTGTCAGAAACTTGTGAGGTGTTCAGTACAACACTTGTGATAAAACTTTGACAATAATAAAGGACCTTATTTATATTGCTTTAGATGTGATATTTGAAAAGTTTTTGCTTAATTGTGACTTGTGTGGTTCAGTGTACCCTTGTGCGATGAAACATTGATATTAATACTTATTTATGTAGTGTTAAGGTTGAGATTCGTAGAGCTTTTGGCAAGTCGTGGTACTCCTGTTTGGGGGTAACTTACATGGTCACGTTGAGTGGTTTTTTAATTGATATTGATGTTGTGTCCAATCTGAACTGAGTAGTTATCCATGGTGATGTTGTTTGTGCAAAGCATACACTACACACTTGTACATTTTTTTAATATATAAATTATACAACCTCTTTTGTGTTGTAGAGATACTTACATGCCGTTTTTGTTTGGTAGTCGAGAAGAAGTTGATGTGTGTGCGTTTTGTTTCATGAATTGTAAAAAAAGAGTGCGAATTTGTTTTGAAATAACTCGTCCAAAGATTTTGCTTGCATTTTTGCGAATTGCTCTTGTTAGTAATAATCTTTTATGGTCTTAAAAAAGACTCTTGTCGACTCAATTAAAATTGACCTTTGCGCTAGGTGATACACCTGTGGTACATGAGCCAGTGCCCTCTCCGGTAATATGGTACTTAGTAATATTTTAGTGTGATGTGCGGCATATAGGTAAATTACGTCGCTAGGTACCTGTTTCATTACGTGTTTCGTATATAACAGTTCATTATGCATATAAAACACACCTTGTAGATATTTTAATTAGTCTGACCTAATTATTCATGTTATTTTTGTACTGTACCTAACATATTATAAACCATATGTTCCTAATTATTCGAGTATCATAATAATAGTTGTATACACGCAAAACTTCCATTAATTGAAATAATTTTATACAATTTCATTTGATGTGGAGTGTATTATTTTATTTGATTAACGCGAAGCAAGCACATTTTGCTACCAGCGATCCTCAACATTTAGAAATATATGTTTAAATTTTATTAGATGTATTTTTAGCTTTTTAGCATGATGATTCGGCTCAGACCAAATGAAGTTTCTCAGTTTTCTGTAATTTCCTAATTATTTTAAACACTCAATTGAATTTGTTCTGTTTCTTTTTGTAATACATCATAGTTAAACCAAGATTCCAAATATTGGAATCATCTATTATCAAACCGCAGTGTGATACCGTGGTGATCATTGCTCAATCCTTCACTGTACGCGACTGTGTTTAGAAGTAAAACTTTTACTGGTTGGCGTTATTATAATATAATCTTTGTATGCAGCATAATAAGTCCGACAGCTAGTCTAACCAAGGGGTATTGTGTTGCCCAGGAAACTGGGATCAGGAGGTCAGATAGGCAGTCGCTCCTTGCGAAACACCGGTACTTAGCTGAATCCGGCTAGACTGAAAGCCGACCCCAATGTAGTTGGGAAAACTCTAGGCCGATTACGCAGCATAATAATTAACTATTAAAATTATAAACCTCGTGGGCTGGTTCCATGTGGCCCAGTGGGGGCAATCATATAAGGATATCTGAAGGCCTTTGCCTAGTAGTGTGACACAGTGAGCTAGTAAAAAATATACTCAACATTCTACAATAAATTGATTCGATACTCTTGTTACTAAAAAAAATTTCTTATATCCAAACATTGAGAACCACTGTCGGTCATCGTTGTATGTGCGCTGCACCCCTGCAAACACAACAGGGGTGGCACACGTGTATGATTTCACACATGATTTATATTTCACCGTGTCATATAATATAGGAAAGTAAAGTTACGGTCCGAATTGAATTGAAGGGGAATCGAAAATATTTTTAATTAATATTAATGGTTTTATATGAAGTTATATATTGGATGAAATTATGGGTCTATAAATGTTTTATGTGACGGAGTTTTCGATGTATTTCAAGTTTTAATTCCGTGAGTACTTTTAGTCACCCTTCCCTTAGGGCACAAGTAAGCTTTAAGGAAAATCGCTTTCCCTAACCCTTTAGCAGCAGTTTTGAAAGAAAAAGAAAAATAATTGCTTTACCATTTTTCTTAATTCTGATCATTCACAGCATACAAGGTGATATTTTTTCTTTAATACTTGTCATTGCCATACATTTATTCATTACTTTATAAAACTATAATTGGCATTGGCGTACGGTACTCAGCGGGAAACAAAAGGTAAGGTTAGTTGTAATTTGATCTATTAAATGTTGCGGTTTCGCACATGCGAATGAAGACTCCGGTTCCAAAACTAGTCGAGCAATCCTGATGAATACGCGTGAGTAAACCGTGGCCGTTGTATCATTTAATAATGAATCATCCTCGCGAATGTTACTATAAAAAATCTATTCAGTATTCGCAATACTTGATAAGTAACCAATCCATTAAGAAAATACCCATACTCAGACCAACTTTGCAAAACGAGGGTTATAAAATTCTAATTTGCGTAATTGTGGGCAGCCGGCTCACATGTTGAGGTAATAGGAAGGCTTCAATTATGCGAAGTAGTCTCGGGAAACGTGGTTAGTCTTGTGGTTTTGTTTCTAAGGCCTTTTACTATCCATGTTGAGGATAATTTCTCCGTCAGGGTCGTTATTCTGATTTCTCGAAGACGATAATCTCCAAGAAATTTTCGAAAAACATACTTATCTATACTGATATATTATAAAGCTAATGAGTTTGTTTGTTTGTTTGAACGCGCTAATCTCAGGAACTACTGGTTCAAATTATTTTTGTGTTGAATAGACCATTCATCGAGGTAGGTTTTAGTCTATATACCATCACGCGGTGACTAATAGGAGCGAAGATACAATGTGGAAAAAACAGGGCAGATATGATAGGAATAATAACTTATATCTTCTAACCACGCGGACGAAGTCGCGGGCAACAGCTAGTTTTTTATAAATTTGAGCTATCTTAGTGATCTGTCCAAAATATTGTAATTTGAGTTCAGTATAATAAGGCTCACGTGATTTGTGTTGAATAATATTTCGATCCTATAAGTAAGAAAGCAGTATGAAAACTTGGTTCTTCTTGGCATATATTTGCACTTTTGTTTAAAAATAATGGGATCTTGACTTCTCATTTCAATACATGGGAACGGTTCACTCAGCATTTTGCTCTCGCTGTTATGTCAACAGATCTAGGTATAAATTGTTATTGGCGAGTTCAATACCCTTTAAATACTACTTTCTAGTACTGAGACGTAAGTCTTAATAGAGTTTGTTATCTTACGCTTAGTTCCAGACTTTAACGTTCCGAGACTTAAAAAGTTCGGATTGTCTTTAGTTTAAGCGATTCTTTTACCATTTAGATTACAATTAAAGTTCATTTACAAACATTTTTAGATTCGATTGATCTGTTTCCGTATTAAGATTTACTAGATAAAATATCTGTGATAGACAACTGAATAAAGAAGTATTTTGTGGAACATTCTGAGTTCAATTCTTGCAAAGAAGGCAAACATTCATATACAGATTATTCTATTCTATCAATTAAACTTTATCCCAACTCTAGTATTGTTGAACACAAAGGCATCCGTTATAAACTTGAAATTATCCAATTCTTATTGGAAGAGGTGACATCAAACTACTCCAGAATCTTTTATAAATTCCTTCCTCACAAACTTTGAGATACGAAATACAAACTTATACTAGTGCCTGTACTACGGTATTCCAAACCAGGACAGTTGTTGATGTGGAAGCGAGCTAGCACTACTCGACGTAGAGCGATATCTCTCCCACACAACAGCGACAGTCTTGACATCAGATAACACAGCAAGTTCTCGGCAGTTTGCAGTAGCGAGGAAATTTTCCTTGTTGCCAACTTAAATCTTACTTAAAATATTTTCGTGTTGTTCGGAAAAATTTTGCTTATTCGAGCTCAGTTTTCGATAACTTGGAATTTTGGTGTAATGTGACGTTGTTAGAGATCATTATGAGAACTCCTTGTTAGCTAGTTAAATTGGGGTGACTTCAGGTTGAGATTGCTCGTGTATGCTTTTGAAAAATATCTAACGTATTTGCCACATGACTGAAAATAAAACATTGTTGGAGGAAACATTTTGACAACCTCAGAATCGGTATTGTCTGTAATATAAGATGGTCAATAAATTTTCTAGGATAGTACTCAATAACTACATAATTTAAGGTGTTTTAAAAACTAGAAAAACAGCTTATTACATCCCAAAAGTAACTATCAAAATATATTCTTAACTTCTTAAAGTCGTAAGCCCAAAATACTTAAAATACATAAATAACAATGCCCCAAATATTAACCCACTTTGATAGTTCAAGTATATCTCAATTTCTACATCAGATAAATAGTATTAACTGCAGTGTTGGCAGCTTGCCCATTGGCGGTACTCCGGAGGTAGCCAAATGAGCAATCCCATGCTGGAAGCACGAAACCCCACTGCATTTACAATTGCCAACATTCAGGGATTCTAGTAAGCCATTTGGACAAAGTTTTAAAGGTTCCGATGCTATTAACTGAATTGCTACAAGTACCGGCTGGTTTTGTTGGTGGAGAAATGTCCAAAAGGTTTTTTCCTGTACTGTTTTTGTGATTGTACTTGTAAGAGGGTTGTCTTAGGGATGTTTTCGCTACTCTGGTTACTTAAAGGTTCAACCTACAAATGGCAGACGAATGTTACGTCGTAGAATAATTGAAATGTGGATTCATATCCATTTCATTCTGCTTCGACAAGAACAAACTATGTATGTTAAAATCGGGAAAAAATGCGTAAAAAAAGCAACTTATAGCTGGTTTTAGGTATAGCTCGAAAAGGTTAATTTAATTAACTAATAAAGCCTCATAATCCACCCAACTAAACAAAAAGCAACTGTTAAAGTTTTGACAGTTCGTTGCCATGGCAACCGCGAGACCAACAAGGGCTCAACACATACTGAATGTCCGAGCCAGCTTTAGACTATTAAAACTATTAACATTTATACGACTAGCACAACTTTCACTAAGCTGTATCATGTGTACTTACTGATAAATGCGAATTGCTGGATATAGTTCAACTTGTAGTATTCATTTAATAAGTTTTACTTTGCTTGTGTGTTTTGTACTGTTTTTAGATAACTACAGCGTTTTTTGTAACATTTAATGCAGTTTCTTGCTGGTTTTTATCCATAGAAATGACTTTTGGAACCTAAGCAATTACCGAAATAAATTGTTATTGCATACACACTTAAACCTCGCTATGGTATCGTCGTTTTTGCATATAGATCCGGTTGAAAAATAAACTTAAAATAATGACAATTATATATTCACTTTTATACTTTTAATTCTCAAAGGAATACCAAACTGGGGGACTGCCTCCATTTAAAAAATCAAAACTGTTGCTATTCTGAAGGAAAGAGATAACGCTCTACATTCTGTAGTGCTCTATCTCGCTTCCATAACGACCACTAGCTTTTTAGAAGAAGTAATGGTAGGTCCCCAGACGTTTGGAAAATTCTTACGCTTAAAATTCAAGTTGGAATGTCTAAAAGACGCTCTTGTAAAATTAAGTTTTATTTATCTTTCGCATAAAATCTGCTGTGAATTTATTACAGATGTGTAAAATATGTTCTTAGTCGTTGTTTTGATCTGGTGCCAAGAACTTAATTCATTTTTTGGACATATTTTACTTGGACTTGAAATGAGCAAGGTTTTCAGTTTAGTGTTATCTATATGTATATGCGTTATAATCGAAAGTAGAGTTCAGTTGATCGATTTGTTTTTCTTTTAAGAACGGAAAATTACGGTAAAGATACAGAAATGAAACTTCAAAAGAACTCTTCTATAGTAGAAGAAACTTGTCCTACTGAAAAATCTACAGTCCTTAAATTGAAAAGAAAAACGTCTCCTAGTCTAAAGAATTTAATCCATGTGCCGCGAGTTTCACAAAAATTCATAAGAAAAGCATTATCAATCGACAAGAAAAATCCACGTAGACTCATTAAAAGCTTCCGTGGATCACACAAATGCCTGCTCTAAGCGAGGATCTAACATTGAGTGGCAATCTACACTCAACTTAAATATAACTGCAGATATTTCCCAATTATAAATAAACAAATCCCAATAGTTACGACGTCAGTAGCCGTCAAAAATACACGTATATCACGACAGCTTTAACTAAGACCTTTATACAATAGCCGGTTATCACAGCGGTATTCTCCCACAGCGTCGTGTGTACAATGAAACACCTCACCGTTTGACATGCAACGCTGATAGAGCCGTACACTTAACATTTCTTCACAAGAAACGTGTCTGAGAGCCCTTTCATACGCTCCGGATGCCGGTGGCGGGGTTTGACGGTAAACCGGCTGAATGCAAGCCTGAAAGACGGTTTTGTGTCATGTCGGTACGGTGAAGATTAGTCACTAGAATCAATATTTTGCTCGACTTTTCCTATAGGAGTGTGAAGTTTTATGTTATTTTTATTACTACTCGAGTTTTATAAGTAATGCCATGTTTAAATTTTTCAGAGGCAAAACACTGCATTTGAAGTTTTAGACAAAGAAAAACACTCAATACACCTTTGCGTAAGTCCTTCTTTTCTGGTACTGAAAGCACAAGAAGAAATTTGAAATTTGAACGTACACAAACAATGGGTTAAAAACTTTTATCATTCTCCCCTCTTCGCAACCGGACAGCTCTGGCAATCCGGTAACTGGCATTAAAAAAGGTTCTCAACCAAAAAGGCGTGATACAGACTAGAGACTGTCAGGCCGATGTCTAGGACGAGTGATTGGCGGGGCGCACGCAAAGCTTCGTGTGCAAGTATCCTTAATAACCAGCCATAGATTATAGCCCGCGGTCGCAGAATGCACAGATTGTGGCTACGAGATTTATTGCTGTGACTTGTTTGAGCTGTGCCTGTGGTTAATGCGATTGTTGGGATGGGTTTACTTCTCGGTTGGAAATATAGTTTGTAGTGTCAAATTTCCATTATCGTCTATCGATAAATATGATCATACTAGATGTTGCTTGCGGGCCCGCCCGCTAATAATCAAAATGCATCCCACGGGAACTGAAAAAATCTAGATAAAAACTATCCTTTCCGTTAATCAAGGTTATAAACTAAAAATATTATATAATGTTATTGTCATTAGGCCATAGGGAAGACCACTGATAAATATAACATGCACAATATTAGTAAAAGCAAATATCAAATAGTATAAATACCAGAGTCCAAAGCACAATACTTTCAAAAGCTTATCCACTGAATTTTTGGAACCTGAAACAACTCAACCCAGAATGATTCAACGATACTTAAAGGCTAGCCAAACTGCGGCCTGCCTGTATCTATTGTCATCCTCCCCCCGGTTGACCCGTATTTGGTGTTGTTGGAGAGCGTCCAAGCGGCGAAGGCTTTTTAGTTTCCGCACCAATGTACACTTCCTTCAAACTGTAGCCTTTGAGGGTGACAATATTTTTGAACTTTTGTGGATTTTGTATTTTCTGGCGATGGATTTTGTTTTGTTTATAGGGGTGTTCGATTTTTTTGTTGTGTAGTTAGATGTAAATGTGGATTGTTCTGTGATTTTTATTACAGATAAAATCCTGTTTATAATGTAACTAGACAAGATTAAGTTAAAGTATAACACCCGATTTTTTAATGACAGAATAATTTCAAAGGATTCAATCAAAATGAAATCTTTACAAATGAACTTTAACATAGTACACAAATTAATTTTAATTCACAGACCTTTATAAAAACTTTGCCGAAACATCAAAGAACTACCTACCATTCATCACTCAGCCTTTCATTAACACCTCAGTATTGCAATCACACATACAATCAAAATTGTCTTTAAACACTCCACAGACACCACGAAGTTTCTATAAGCTTATGAACAGTGTAGCCAACATAATAAGCTCCGTGTTACTCCACAAAGTTTGTGTAAAGGGTGCAGTGAACATGGATCGGTTCACTGACTCTCGCTGTACCTACCTAGTATACCTAGATAGGTAGGTAATTTGCTACGTTAACGGTAGGTAGGTATAGGCGAGTCCAACGGACTGTGCAGCCAAAATTTGGTGGCTAGTAGATAGTAACAGCGTTTGGGTCAATGGCTTGCTTTAAGTGGTGTTTCTAGGTTACCTAAAGGGAAATATCGAAAATTAGTAATACTCGGTATATGTCCATCTGTTATAAGGCTGTATGTCATGAACCGTGATAGTAATGCAGTTGGATTTTTCACAGATGTATTTCTGATGCCGTTTTATAACACAAATAAGGAAAGAAAACCGGTAAAGTAATGGTTAGTTAGCTCAAAAGTTTAATGGATGGATGGATGTTTTTTCGTCTTAGCCTATTATAATGCGACGAATCTTCGAGACCGTCTGATCTTAATCTGATCTGATCTTAAATCGCCAACCCGCTAGTGAACATGCGCTTTTTTCAATGCTCTTTTCTTAATATATTATGAAAGTAAGTAATTTCCCAGCTATCGGAATATCAAAATTGACTTCTGGTAACTATTAACAAACTCAAAAGTCTTGTTTAATGCTTAGGATATTTTTACTCTTTACAAATTCATTATTTTCCCTCCATTTTCCGCACTCGAAGTATCCCGATCTCTTTGAAGGTTTATTTCAAATTTCTCCGCCTCGCATGCATGTCTTGTCGCATCCATTCGCATTCACACTGTTTGTATGATCATGCATGCATGCACGGAAATGAATACATGTCTGTATAATTTTATATGACGTATAATAGTTTGAAAACATCCGCTATAAAAGTTTCTTTCTGAAGAATACAAAATACAAGATGTGGGAAACCTTTCTTAAGTATTTCTTAGAATATGTTGAAGGTTTTATTAGGTAGTTACTTATAGTTGTACTCCAATACAAGTTAAGTACCTGTAAGTAAAACTTATTACTTTACAGACAGAAAAAACAAAAGAAAGAGTACTAAAATCGAATCATGAGGTATTTATTTGGGCATCCTGGTTTCTTCCAAAATATGAGCAAATCTTACAAAATCTATATAATGTAGATTTTGTCTTTAAAAGTTTCACGATTCAAGCTATGGTTTGTTTATGACTCGAAAATATGTTTAACCTTAAAAATGGAACCGTATTACTAAAGCTTCGTTGCCTGTCTGTCATCAAGCTGTATCTCACGAACTGTGATAGCTGGACAATTAAAACTTTTACAGATCGTGTATTTTGGTTGCTAAACTAAACCAAACCAAAAATAATGACAATAAGAATTAAGGTTCAGCAACTGCTGAAAAGGTGATATAATGAAATAAAAAAAAATATTATTTTCTAAATTGATATTATCAATTTTAGTAGCTTGAAAACCTTTGTCCTCTGTTTTTATAAGTATTTATAACATTCATATTCGTCAAACTACCAACTAACCATGTCATGTTCAACATATTTTGCTACTTACTACACCCGAAACCAATGAACTAAATCAAATAAACTTCGACAGTCGACACCTATTAGCGAGATTGTTAATCAAACAAGTTCCAACAGTTGTGTACCCGAACGTAATCGATATGAACACTTCAAAATCGATTAGCGCTAAATCGAGACGATTAATTGAAAGCCCATCGACCTTCATGGAGTTTTTATCTCGATTTCAAACTGGCGATGATAATATCGTATACAGCCGGCTATAACGAACCTTCGTCGTATAATTTCCTATGGCGGTTGGAACCGGCGAATCGAGATTACGTTACAAATTTCCGAGCCAGCTCCTTCGATATTTCCGTAGCAAATGCAAACAGACTATCGTGTTTTGAATATTAAATTATTTCGATCCTTCATTTCAAAGTTTTGTTGACATTTCCTTGGTTCCACGTAAGTGATTAAAACCTTTTTGCTTGCATTTTAGCTTACGGCCAGTGTTTAAACTTGGTCGATGTCGTTTAAATATTTACCGTGTCTCTAGCAGTAAAGTTCCCTCTCTTGTAAATCGATGGGAGGGACGTTCGCGCCAGTTGTTCCTATTACGTCTTTTTTCGTCTTATTCGTTCTGGAATTAATGAAAAACTGTCCAGCCGCCGGCTACTGTCCTTCACGTTGGCATGTTCTTGTATTTTCGGTAGCATTTGGATTTTGCGCGCCATTTGTAGTCTGTGGCGTTGTTCTTTTTTTTTAAATTGTTGCTGGGGTATTCGGAGACATCGTTAGGTTATGCTCTTTAATGCGTTTACGAATTTTTTGTTCTCCTATTTTATTTAACCAACAGAACTGGTGGACGACGTATTTAAAATTATTTAATATTTTGTTGATTTTAGTTGCGTATTGTATACAACATAACATTTTTGAAAATTGTTTATGAATGAAAGATTTTTGCTAGAATTAATCGATATTTTAATTAAGAAGTAGGAATAACGTAATATAATAACTAATCGTGATTGGTATATTATAGTTTACTTTATTCAATTATAAGGTAAGCTGGCTAACTGCTGGCCTAGACTGTTATACTGATATTTTCTTTAAGCCCTCCATCGCCATGGACTTCAGAACTTTACATGATCTATACTAATATATAAAGCTGAAGAGTTTGTTTGTTTGAACAGGGCAGGTATAAATCATAACTTATATCTTCTACCCACGGTGACGAAGTCGCGGGCAACAGCTAGTACTACATATATGCACAAGTCCAAAAGTAACCTTATTCCTGATAAGAGCACCGTTAAACATTACCACAGATCCGCGAACTCTCTTAAAGCCAATTTCTCAGGCTGCCAGCGCAAATTCAATATGTCGTGTTACAAGTAAAAGGTTTAACTTCCTTTCTCTTATAAGATGAATCTCTCTGTCATAAGCCTGATTTCGTTAGAAATATTTCACTTAAGATGGTTAATTTAGTTTTTTACGATTTTCTTAAATAAGAATTTATTTAATGGTAAGCTCTAAAATCGGGTTTTAGAGTTATTTTTAGGGTGCTTTCTTTAGCTTATTTATACTTTTCGAGTAAGACTCTGTCTTGAGCGTATTTTGATAATGTTAAAAGTAAGGTTTTATGTTAAACCCTGTTTTAATCACAATTGGTTCAGTAAGGGCTACGGTTAAACTATAAAAAAATGGGTGAAAGGTGTTTATTTTGTAAATTTTAGATCCTTTAAGGCTAATTACTAGGTTTATTACACTTAACTTATTATAGATTCATAACCCTTATTATTAGGTATAATTGTTTAATGTTTTTTTTATAATATGTTTTGTTTTAGTTTGGGTTAAGTCCCCGTTACTGATTACACCAGCTATCGCACCCTGCATCCGGCTGATACTATAATATGCGTATTATAAAAATAAAAAAAATATAAATTTAATGGAAGTTTCAATATATAAAAATAACTCTGTTAAGATCTTGTGTTTTAACGGTGAGTTACGTATCACGGGTTCAAACCACGCGAATAATAAGCATTTGTGTGATGGATGAATACTTGTTCTGAATCTTCGTGAAACCCCCGCAACACAAAGATGAAATTACTTAGCGAGGGGGGTCAAAGAATAGATATTCCATAGAAACGTATTCTATACTCATTAGGTTCAAAAGGTAAGCGTATGAAGGGTTGCAACGCATTTTCATATACCGTTTAGTCAGTAAGAGTCTGTCAATAACCATTTCCTCCCCCGAGGGAGTGGGATTCCTCCGCCTTAAAAGAGGGTCAAAATGTACCAAATACCAAAATTAGAATTGTATGTTGTACTACACAATACTACACATTGCCAATTCACAAACCAGCCTTATTTCCTTAAGAATACCAATAACTCCACACTGCACATACAAATCTCTGGTTTTGATGACTTCATACCGTCCTCACACAATCCGCTGCGCTTGGCATGTCTCCCGGGACATTAATCATGGCCGAGCTTGCGGTAGTCACAACAGACAGTTATAACATCTTCATAACACATCACATATTTGTTATGTAAACTGCAAAGACTACCGTTGCTGACGTGAAAGTGAGATGGCGCTCTATATCGTGTTATTTGTTGTCTCGCTTTTGTAACTGAAATATTGTATTTAAAAAAAGTTGTTTACTCCGTCAGACAGATTTTCAAGAAATATTGGATACGTATTTTTATTTTATCTTGTAAATATAAATGAAGAGGGTACAGTGATTTAAAATCTCGTGTGACGTCACTTACCAGTACGCTGTTTACTAGCAAGTGATGTTTGTTGCCCCCGGTACCATACTTAAATGCTTTTTATCTTCCTTACTTTTAAATATTGTTGTGAAATGAAAAAGACCTGCCTATAGGTACAATATTTTTTGGAAATCTGTTTGATGGATTCAACAGATTTACTTATATCATAAGATTTAGTCTTAAAACCCTATTGTACTTTAAGAGAATGTGTTAATAACTATGTTATATTAATAAGGGACAATGAATTTTTGTAGTTACCCATTCGCATTTACTTATCAGTGGCAGAATGTACAGGAAAATGATTGAGGAAAACCCTACTGCATTTGTTTGAATGCATCGTTGCGCTTTAGTCATCATTTAAAAGAATTCTAGAATATTTTTATACGAAAGTTGGTGCTTTTTGCTGTCTTATTACTTGTTGATATCATGATCATCATCATCATCCACAGCCTTTATCCAACTGCTGGGCATAGGCCTCCCCTTTCTCGAGCCAATTTCTACGGTCCTGTGCTAGCCTCATCCAGACTCGACCCGAGACCTTTATTATTTCCCATCTTGCTCCCGGACGACCGACGCTTCTTTTGCCTTGTCTTGGCCACCATTCTGTCACCACCACTAGTTGATATATTCTTTTATTTTTTATGCTTCCTAACTAAAAATAAAGTTATTTATACTGCAATTAAAACCATAATAGAACTATGTAAAAACTTGTTAAGGTGCAGAGATGACCCGCTCACGCTGTACCCTGATTCTTTCCACAAAGCAAAGTAATTAAAAAGTTGAAAGCCACTGGGAAAGCTTTGTAAAGAAATGTCATAGCTATATAAATTAAAAGTTAGTTTCGCCGAGTACTAATTTCCTATAGTAAAATGTTAAAAAGAATAACAAACAGCTTACTTTATTCTATACTAGCTGTTGCCCGCGACTTCGTCCCCGTGGGTAGAAGATATAAGTTATGATTTATACCTGCCCTGTTTTTTTCACATTTTCCATTCTATCTTCGCTCCCATTAGTCGCAGCGTGATGGTTTATAGCCTAAAGCCTTCCTCGATGAATAGTCTATTCAACACAAAAATAATTTTTCAATTTGGACCAGTAGTTCCTGAGATTAGCGCGTTCAAACAAACAAACAAACTATTCAGCTTTATATATTAGTATAGATTTACAATGTTTTAAAATCTACGGCGGAGCGATCTAAACGCTTATTGCGTGGGCGTGTTTCATGTGGCCCAGGACTGAGAATCGCGGAAAGATTTGGGGCAGGCCTTTGCCCAAATGTAGCACACAGTGGGCTAAATGAAAAACATATTAAAAAAACGACTCCCCCTCTAAGGATTTTATTCCGTGCGTCGAGGGGGGTTTGACAAACATACAAATCACATGCACAAAGACACCCAGTCCACCCAATTCCTTCGATAAATACCTATCAAGGCTCGCTACCTATATACACGGTGATTTTTTAGTCGTCTTACAAAAGGAGCCCAGTTCATGTATCCGACGTAAAATACCCCTAGGCGTGATTATTATTTTTTTATCATCAACTAAGATAATAAGTACGAAGAAAAATTAAACAAGAGAAATCTGAAAATACTCTTAAAAATGATAAAAACGCCGCCGCCCGCACCCCTCACCATTGTTACAAGGCTCGGACTGCGCTCGCAACAGAGCTGTGTTTCTAAAAAACTACGAATTGCATCATAATATTGAATAAAAATTGCATTTTAAATGTATTCAAATCTCATAAATACCTATTTTTTTTATCATGAACGTGTTCTAGTCATTGGATACATGAACTGGGCTGCTTTTGTAAGACGACTAAAAAATCACGGTGTATAATTAAATCAATTAAACAAAGATGGTGTTACGTTGCTAAGAACCAATAGATCTTCTTATTAGATTTCTTATCTAGAAGTTTATAAAAAAAGTAATAATTTACAATGTTTCTAGTCTTACAATATATGCTATTGTTAATAATCACCTACATTTGGTAAAAAAGCGGTATTTTAAATAGTCTTCAATGCCAATAAAGTTTAAGCCGCTTTCTGTAAAAGCCGCAGTTTTAAAGTTGTAAGCTGTATGCGTTGACTCTTTGGCCTATTCATTCAACTTTTATATTGGCCTCTGTAACATTGAACTGACGTCGTTCTTTGCCTATTTCATGATGGTGAAGCGAAAAATTTACTGCGTTTTGTAGGATACCCTAAAATTAATTCATCATCAATCAATAATTGCTAAAAAATACTAAATCAACGATATTTATTTTGGCGCCGAGTAATAAATCTCAATTTCGAGTATACTAAAATGTTAACACTTTCAAAGTGTCAAAAAATATATTATCAGCTAAATTAACCGGTATAGAAAGATGATTGTCCTGCAGTAAAGCCTCAATATAAACAAAAACATTATCAAAAACATTACTAAGATTGATTCGAACTGACTTTCAACATATAAATACAAATTGTTTCTTACCGTAAATATATAATTATAACTTCATTACACTTTGACAATAATGATAAATTACACATCCTCAATGAAGCTTTATTTTCAATCTCTTGAAAATAATTTACTTTTAACTTTTTTCTCATTAATAGTTTAACTGAAACTTGTTCCTGATAATTTCCTGTTTGCTTACCGGCTGGAAGTTAAATAATATAAATTGTCAGTCAAAAACTACTTAAGTAAAGTTCAGAGTGCCTTTCACGGCGCGTTAATTACTGTTTTTAATTACTTATCTATAATATGAATATTAATTACTTGATTATAAGTGGGTTTATGATTCTCGCCTTGGTTTCTGCAGTCAGATGGTACTTTTAAGGTATTACGTTGTTTATTTTTCGTTTAATCTTACTGACACTGGTACGATCATAGTTATATTTGCTCTCTGCACTCGTTTGAGTATAATTTCGCGATCCCCATATTCAAGCCGAAGCGAAGATGGAAACTTTAGCCGTATTATCGACAGTAAATAGGCCGTGATATAAAAACGTGCAAAAATAGAAGTTAAAATACTAATTCCACGGTAGCCCGGTAAAGTTATGTAAATTAAGAGTAAAGTGATAGTTAATTTGGTACGACCATAGGACTTCCAAGTCGAAGGTCGTTTCAAATGTTATCATCACTTGCAAAAACATTAATAGAAAACGTGATACCATCACACCTGAAATTTTATTAAGAGCATGTTTAAATGCACTATACGAAAGAAGATAATTATAATTAATTGTATCATGTTTATAAACCAATTGTTGTTTTTACCAGACTGTATTAATTATTTTGCTGGATACATAGTTGCCTGCTCCCTGGTATGGCATTGGACTTATGATAATTGACGCCTTAATTCTCTATGTTCCAAATTGTCTTTCCTTCAATAGTTTTCAAAACAAATATGATTTATATCACAAATCATCTTCAAATACTTTTTAATTCAAACATGTTTATTTATCACTAACTCCACCTCAAGACACTGTACTTGAACCACAGTTAAACAAACAGTAATGGGACATCGCTTTAACTGTCAAACGCACAATGGACGGTTTTTGTCAACTTTAACCGTTGTTATTGTCAAACGTGTTAAATGTTTACACAACTCTTTCAAGAGTTTTGTTAACCGATGCAGTGTTTGGTTTGCGTTAACGGATTTTATTTCTACTATCATATGATTATTATACGTATGTATATTTATGTCATTCGCAGTTGAGTCTAGCTGAAAACGTTTACCTTTTTTAATTTTTATGTAAGTTGTTAACGCTGCAAGGTTTGCAGCATAATTATACAAACAAACATACACACATACACGGAGAATACATACCACTCCTCATAGCGCAATTGACACGAAACGGATTAGTTTATCGTCAACAGCGTAGCACCTGCTACGTCGTAGCACACAACTAATATTATAAATGTAACTCTATCTGTCTGTTATCGTTCTCAGCTAACCGCTTAAAACGATGCCTTGATGATATTTGATACGGGGACCGATCAATTAAATAGTACCAGTAACAGACCATCCCACCAGTCTTATAAATTATTATATGAAGAACGAATCGTTTACTACGCTTAGATTTAATTTTTAATTTCTGGCGGCTATGCAAAATACGTTTTTTGTGAAAATTGTAACTGACTATTACGGTTCATGAGGTGCATCTTGGTGACGAACGGACAGACAGACCGCGGAGCCTAAGTAATAGGGTTCCACTCCTATCCTTGGAGAACCGACCTGAAAATACACAAACAATAGACACCAATAACTCAAGAACTATACTGAAAACAGTAATGAACCAACAATCATTACAGCATCTTCAAAATGCACGAAGATTTTATGCAAAATCCCAGCCGAGTGGAAGCGGGTAAATTGGCCACTCCACCATCGCGAGTGGCAGTGCCAGCTATCAGACATCCCACTTGCAGGAACGATGCAGGCGTGGGAAAGGGACGGCGTGGTACGCGGTATAGAGCGGCATCTCCCTTCCACGATTGAAGCCATCTCTCTTCTGGTAGTGGTGGACTCTCTGAGCATATCTCGTCTCCTTGAGGCAGTACTTGCGTAGAGTGCCCACTGGACCGACTTTTTAGTAGAAACTTAAAACTGTTTGTAAGTTCTTTTGAGTATTTTTAATTATTAATTGTTTAGTTTGGGGGAAAGTTAGTTTTGGGAGAAGGAAGTTAGTATATATTTAACGAATAATGGCTGTACAGATTGAGCTTTCGTTTTTATTTATCTATCTGTATTTATTTAAATAATTTCACCAGTTGAAGAAGCCTATGTTTAGCAGAGGTCTGAAACGAATGATGATATTTATGTGGAAAATTAGTATGTAGGTAAATAATATTGCTTAAACGCAAATACCGTGAGAAAATTATAAAAGTAGATTAGTAGTAAGTAGGTAACTTACAAATAATTCTTAAAACTATAAACTATTTTTTAATAACTCTACCAAACCTCAACTTAATCGTTAAACCTTCAACAAATCGCTATTTAAAAAAAACTGACCATCGACAACCAACAAACATTTACCCGAGATTCACGTTAATAAATCCCTTTAAATCTTAATTAATCCCGTGAAGCGAAGCCTTTGTTAACCATTGTGGATGAATGGAAGTTAAATCCCTATATATATCATTCTGTGCCTGTACTGTTCACTCTCAAAGTCGGACTGTTGGCGCTGTGGAAGGGAGATATAGCTATACACTGTGTATAGCGACGTCTCGCTCGCACACCCAACTCGTGCTATGTATGAAGGTTGGTACGTGCTTTCCGAGCGAGGGAATTACCACGCGTTTGTTTGCTCTTTTTATTAAACGCATTTGATATCATTTGCTTTGGTTAATGGTTTCAGAATGTTGCGTCCAAACTTTTGAAAATATACGAGTATACGTAGTAGTACATCAAGTATACTTTTATGAAAGTAATACTATAAATCAATCAAGCAATCCTTTTTGAAAGTAAAAGAAAAAACAGACAAGCAACGTTTTGCCCAGAAACGGCGAAACCGTTACTGCATGCTGTCACTTATTTTATAATGTAATACAAATCTATACTAATATATAAAGCTGAAGAGTATGTTCGTTTGTTTGTTTGAACGCGCTAATCTCAGGAACTACTGGCCCAAATTGAAAAATTCTTTTTGTGTTGAATAGACCATTAATCGAGAAAGGCTTTAGGCTATAAACCATCACTCTGTGACTAATAGGAGCGAAGGTACAATGGAAAATGTGAAAAAAAAACAAGGCAGGTATAAATCATAACTTAACCCACGGGGACGAAGTCGCGGGCAACAGCTAGTTACATATGTATATACAATTTATACAATACCCTACATAATGTATGATTTGATGTCAAAGCGTAATAAGACAGTGTTTACCAGTCAGCCATCTTTGATTCATGTTGTATTATTGTCCCTAGTGTAATGTTGCTAATTGACATATTCATAAGCTGAAAGCACAGGTTAAGTGCGACACTGAAGGTTTCATACAAATAAGCTAAAGAAAACCCTTAAATTTATTGGTCGGCTATCAAGAAATTCATGATCCTCGGTCTTTGTTTTTATTTATTATAGCGGAAAAAGTAATACATCACGTATGAAAACAACTAGCTAGCTATCACGGTTCATGAGCTACAGCATGGTGACGGATAGACAGCGGATCCTAAGTAATAGCGTTCCGTTGCAACCCTTTAGGTACAGAATTTAAAAAAAGGAAATTATGATCCATAAAACGCAAAGTTTATACTTATTGCCAACACTTACATTGTAAAATTGACTGCTATATTGACAACTTACATCAAAATGTAATCTTACTATAATTACAAGAAGCTCAATAACTTACAACACTCATAACTGTCATTTTCTTCATAAACAAGAAAAAAAACGTCGATTTGGAAACAAAAAGGTTATATTGCAATAATAATAAGTGTGTTTAAGTTCATGTGAAGTTATGTTCATTATTTTCATCATTATTACACACCTCATCAAAAGAGAATTGAATCTGTGAAGGTTTTCGAAAATATTCTTTAAGTGTTTATAAGAAACTATAATCGATAATAAAAACAAATAATAATATAAGGAAATTACATAAATTGTCATTATTCACCGATTTTATTGGATCCGCAGGTTGAGTGACTTGGAAAAAAAATGACGTGTGACCATTTAGTAGGTAACTTGAATTGACCGTCTTCAAATAAAGTCTATCGGTCTGAAACTTATTATTCGGCCTTTTTACAAACAAATAACATTTGGTTGAGGGCCCAAAACTGGTCGGATTATTCCGATGAACACGCCTTAATAAATTATTATTACATAAATAATTATAAATCAGCCTCACCAAAGTTATAATAATAACTATAACCTGCTTTGTACACTGTCAGTGACTTTTTATCTTAGTATAGGCTAATATGAATTAATTCATTACAGACCTAGACTTAGACACAGTAGAAGTATATTTACGGTGACGCAAATCTCGTCCAAGAAGTTATGAAATTACATCGGCATCGTTACAATAATAAAAAGTATTAGTATATTTTTAGAGCGCCAAAACCGACACAATCTACTAGCATTTCAAATTTAGTTGCAGACCACAAAAAGCTACAAAATTTTACTGTAAAGAAAGTAGTAAATACGGTCTATATCTATACAGTACGTACGAAGTTGACTTGGCGACGTAAAAAATGGAAAACAAACAACCTTTGGAAGGAGAATATTCTAGAAAGGCAGCACTTATGACGATGGATGGCCGCTACCTCGTTACGGGAGAACGTGGAGAAATTGTACAAGTTTGTTCTACAAAAATATAAGAGACCCAGACGGTTTTTCTGAAGCAAGTAATATTGTGGAGAGACCACGCTATATATGCCGTACGCCTGCCGTATTCCGTATAGCAATGATAAAGCGCAAGTTGACGAAAGTTGTTTATTCAGTCTAAAGGTTTTACTCGAAAGCTAAATACTAGATACATACTTATTTGTAACCCAACCGATAAGTTTCTATTTAGACTATTTGTATAGAGCTGTCATTAATCGCGAGTCTTACTCCAACTTTATTTTTTGTCTTACCTTTTGTTACATAATAAAACTCAGCTGCACAAAAGCCATTTGTGAAGCAGTGGAATAGGTATTGAGCATTGGACATCACGCTGGCTGCGAAATTTTCCGTTACCAACTGTCCAATGAATCAAAGCTTAAATCATAGAATCTTTAAACAATTAACTCACTGGTTCTTGTCTACACTGGAATATGGTATGCAGTTAAATGTCTTTAAATAAAACGTCATTTACTACACTCGATTTTTCTAAAGAAAGAGAAAATTACAGATACGTATGTTGAAAAGGGATGTCACGTGCAGGCATCCATTCATAGTTTTCGCTTTTCACCCGGGAATCGTTGCATTCATGTCAGTTTGAGTACGCTTTGAAGGGTTTCAGAAAAGTTTTTCAATATCAGTCGTATGTGAAGAAAGGTGAAGTACTTTTCAGTGAGTCAAAATATATGGTTACACTTGAATTTTTTCGTACAGTATTTTTTTGAAAGTAGGACATTTGATCATACATAGTTATTCACTGATATCAATAGAAAAACTGTTTTTTTTTAAATGTAAATCTATACTAATATATAAAGCTGAAGAGTTTCTTTGTTTGTTTGTTTGAACGCGCTAATCTCAGGAACTATTGGTTCAAATCGAAAAATTCTTTTTGTGTTCAATAGATCATTCATCGAGGAAGGTTTTAGGCTGTAAACCATCACGCTGCGACTAATACTAGCGAAGATACAGTGGAAAATGTGGAAAAAAACAGGGTAGATATAAATCATAACTTATATCTTCTAACCACGGGGACGAAGTCGCGGGCAACAGCTAGTTAATAATAAACTCCTTTTTTGCCTATCAATAATGAGTATCTGAACTTGTTAGAAATTTCTCTAAAAAAAACATTTAGTCTAGTATCGAATCTTTTATTTCAATTGCAAACAATTATTATTGCATTTTATGACTATGGAACAACATTTGGTTATGTTTTTCGCATCACGAGAACCAAAACATACGCTTCACGGACCATATTTATTAAAGGCAAAGATTGCATTTATGATAGTTCGTTACTTTGATACATTGTAATCTCTCCAATCAATCAAATGACATTGGCAGTGCAATCGTTAAAAAACCGCTCTACACTATTTAAACTATTAAAACGGTCCACAAAAGCCCGCTCTCCTCTTATCCAGTTACTGGTTATGTTCCACTCTGTTTACGTTCCCCCGTTTCAGTTAATGATGTTCGTTTTGACATGGCTTCCCTTTTGTGATCCGAGCTCCCTTTGTTAACGTGGTGACGGCAAATGCGTGTGAACCGCGGAGCTTTTACACACGTTTTCATGAATAAACAGACCTTCTATACATTTGTGTTGATGATTTTGGGAAAGTTGGTTTCTTAGGTTTACGCGAATGTTAGACATTGAAATGAAACTACTTTTACGGATTTTATCGCGGTTTAATTTTAGATTTTAGTTCCCGACGTTTCGAAACCTTTGCGGGTATCATGGTCACGGGCAGACTGAGATGGCGTTCGTCTTGATAGAAGATGTTGCTCGTTCTACCTTCATATTTTAATTCTGATTGGAAAGTTTTTTGGATTGGGGATTTTCCATAGAATAAATAAACAGATATTCGAAGCCAATGTAATCGACATTCAAGGTAGGAGATCAAGTTGAATGTAAGAAAGACAAATTCATGAAGTGTGCCATAGAGACAGATGTAGCCTGCAGTAAAATTTTAAAATAACAGGAGTCAGAACATACTCTTGTGGACACAATTGCGAATCTAGCTTAATGTTAACAATATTAATTGACAGCAATGGTTATGCAAACTTAGCTGACATTTATTTTTAAAAGATATATAAATTACATTGCTATGTTCGAGTAAAGATAGAGACACAGCTATACAAACAAATATAACCATCTCTTTTTAACGCAACGGCTTTAAGAAAAAATATTTTTTGTTTTGACTGTTTAATCGTCCTGTTTGGGCCTATGTAAATTGAAGTAGGTTATAACAAGCCGTTTGTTTTCGATTTGAATATTCCGAATGTTTTAATTGGGAGACCGAGCATAATGATTGGAAATCAAATTTCAATTGTTTGTTTGTAAAGGTATTCTTTATGAATGTTTTGTTTTCTTTTTTGTATTGTTTTAATTATGGATAGGCATTGTCCTGTGTCTGTTTACTATTGCTGTTTTAAATTTAAAATATATATGTAAACATTGCGTAACCTTCTTTTGCAGAAGTATCAATCTCAGGTTTATTTTTATTAAGACTTTTATACAAATGATTTTCTCGTATCTGTCAATCTTTTTCTTCTTGTCATTTCGATGATTCTTATATGTAAAAAATCAACGTATTGTAATTTATTCAAAATTTTGTAATAAATCTAAACTTTTTTATAATTATAAGCTCATGTTGTCCCACTATTGGACAAAAGCCTTTTCTCTCCACTCTTCACTGTTCTCTAGTGCAAACTAAAAAACAAACCTATTTTTTATTTTCCAGGTAAGCACCGTACAGTAGTTAGGCGTATGGCATGCTAAGTAAGCGAGTGAGGTTCTCTCTCAAATGGTAAGATGAACACGATGTTATACTTGTGTCGTCCACGGTGGAGGTTCAATGTTTATAGTAACAAGAAAACAGATCATATTCAATTTCTAAAATACACCACAATTACAGCAAAGTTACTTTAATTGCTTAGTCAAATGACATTTAGCATTCTTACTAATTTGAACGGAAAGTGGTTAGGTATATACAATCACGCTGAAAAGCTAGTTTTCAGTATAAGACGTAAGAGAGAAGTAAATCGTAGTAATGCGAATTATTTCAATCGATTAGAATATTACACAAATTATGAAACAAAAGACAAATACACATTATACATACATATTAAAAGCAAACAGCAATAATTTCTTCCTTCTATTTGTTAATATAAACCCTGCAGGGCGCTTAACTAGCAAACAAAAGCATGATCGGTCCAGCCATTTAGGAGTTCAGCGACACACGTACCTACAGCTAAATTAATTATCTTATTATAAACATATTAGTGGAAAATCAATAAGCTTATCAAAATAATTGATTACCTATAACTAAATGGATAAATTACGACAAGGGTGTGTTTCCATTAAGCTTGCTCTCAGTGTTAAAACATGGTTTTACTGACACTAAATAATGTACCTCCTCTTATGGGCCAATTGTGTGATACCTAATGTCTATATTTTACCTTTATCTAGACATTTTATATGCTAAATTTATGTCAACCGGCCGTATTAGGAATATAACGCTAATGTTTTGGTTATAGAACTGAAAAGTAATAAATAGGGCAGTCGTATTGCATTTGTTGCCTAGTTAGTCACACCATTTGGTATAATTGTCTTCTTTCCAATTTTTATTAATCTAGCCTTCTTTGACGAATCACACTTTTATTAACCATCCTCATCATCATTGGCCTAGCCTTTTCCCAACTATGTTGGGGTCGGCTACCAGTCCAACCGGTTTCGGCGACTGCCTATCTGACCTCCTCAACCCAGTTACCTAGGCAACACGATACCCCTTGGTTAGACTAGCTGTCAGACTTTTTCAAGCTTCTGACTACCTGTAACGACTGTCAAAGATGTAGGAATAACAGCCGGGACCCACAATTTAACGTGCCTTCCGAAACACGGAGGAACTCGTTATGACAAAGATGGTCACCCATCTACGGACCAACCGCGTCAAGCATAGCTTAACCTGTGATCGAATCACTTATGCGGTTATAGCTTAGCCTCCACTTATTAACCATCTTTTATTAACCATCCTACTAATATTATAAACGTGAAAGTTTGTAAGTATGAATGGATGTTTGTTACACTTTTACTCAAAAACCACTGAACGGATTCGGACGCAATTTGCCTCACATATAGGCTAGATAGATCGCCTCTACACTTTACCTGGTCTATGTTTTCTGCATTAACCTTTGGTAAACATGTTTCGCTGCAATGTTTGGTAGACATAGTGATTAACTCCAATCAACCAGCGCTGCAAGGGAATTTGAACTCTATTGCTTAGTAATGAGGCTTTTTAATTAATTCCCTTTGATAAACAGTTTTCACCCTTAGCTGTGATGGATAGTATTCAATGTTGCGTGTTTGACTGTATTTTAGAAACACGCTTTACTTATTAGTAGACTAATGAATTTCTGTAATTTTGATAGGAATTACAGTTTGCAGTAATTTCGTTTATGGTTGTACCAATTTTAAAGGTTGATTGTGGAAGGGTATAAATTAAAAGTGAAATTTATTGTAAAAAGCTTTTGAATTGACTAATAATATGTAACGCATTCCTTGCATATTAATTATTTAATTTTAGGTGCCTTCTATAATTCGTTTTTATGTTAGTATTTATAGGTAGGTATACCTTATGCGACAGATTTTGTCTTGTTGATAAGAACCATTTTTTTATTGACATTATTTTAGTTGTTAATGTTAATAATAAATGATTTCATATTTCAATATTACCCAGAAGCATCCCGTTTAACCCTCCTTATTCTATAAGGACTGTAGCAAAAGATTACAAAACAAATTTAATTTGAACGAAACATATGTACATACTCAACTTGTTAAACGTCTCCATATTCTAAACAAAATTTACATCACAGACAACATAAACTTTTGACAACCCTAAAATAATTACACACACTGCCATTTAAAATTCAACTCTGTTACAAAACAATAAAACTTAATTTTCCCTAACAAAAATATTTAACGTGCAAACAAAACAATTTCGACTTTAACTGCTTGAAATTAAAATGTATTTTACTTTAACAAGTTGTTTCGAATGAAATATATACAGGATGACGTGTCAAACTTCTGTTTTACGTCATAATCTTGTTTGTTAAACTTGAATGTGGAATTGAAAGCTTTCATGGCTTAATAAAGGATTATGACGGAGAAAAGGAGATTTCCTATAGTTTTCCATGTAGTTACGTGACTTCTGAAACGATTATGTTCTTGTGAATATGACGTTATACGGGAATTTGTTATCGTCTTGTACATTACCCCTCCTTTAGTGAAATTAGTATTTATGTTTTTGTAAAATGTGATAATTAAAGGTCCTCGCGCTAAACCCGCTGTGCGTATCGTAGGTATCGCGGATTCTAAAGGGGCTAGGACAAGCATGGAATAGAATTATTGGTCCGAGTCTGGGTGTCTACTGCATGTGAATTGAATGCCTCATTATGGAAGAGGTTTTTATATAAAAAAATGCCGCATAATTAAAAACTACGTCAAATAGCAGGTTATTAAAAATAACATGAACACTACAAATTTAATTTGATAATAGATATTTTAGCACAAATAGAAACTCAAACATAAAAATAATCATAGAATTATACGTTCAACAAACCCGTCAACATAATTTAAAAACGCAAATTATGAAGTGGTACAAGTACATGAGAATAATAAGTCATTATTTGTTAAATGATTATAATTCATAGTTTTTATTGATGGCAATAGAATTATAATGGAGTTAAATCCCACGCCTCGTCGTGACGCAAACAGCCGACTATTCTGCAAAAGAATTGTTTTCAAAACATTTTATTTAGTTTGTGAGCAGTTTACCCATAAAGGTTGATAAGAAAAGTCAAGTTATTATCTTTCTAGTAGTCTAATTAGTACGATTATCTTTATGTTACTAGAAAAGACATGTCCTAATTCCGACAACAACATTTTATCAACGGATGAACTCGATAAATCGATTTTAAAATCACGTTTGGTGAAATTCTAGTGCAATAACAAACATGCTAAACATATTCTAATATATAAATATAGAAAACGTTGCGTTGCTAACTATATATTTATAACTATCCTAACCTCACACACTTCTTTTGTACTCGGCACTTTTAGGAGCGCATGCCAATTTTGGAAGCGAAACGGGAGACGGTGATACAACAATATCCATATTTCAAAACCTCACAGCAACAACTTCCTTACACAAGAAGAAATACGTTAATTTAGCGCCCGATAACCTCAAATACACGTCGACAAGGGCGCCAGTGATTGCCGTACGTTCTGCAATAGCGGTATTAATTGCCTGCCTGAATCCCCGTTCGGGTTGCCGGTTGCCGCTCGGATATTGCATTTCCTCATTTTCCTCCCCTTTAATACATGCACCCTGAACCGATACCTATGATAATTAACTCCTATACCTGTACTATGAGACTTTAAAGGACAGTTGCTGTTGTAGAAGCGAGAAGTCGCTATATGTGGCTTATAGTTCCATCTCGCTTCCTCGTACGCAAGTCCTGCCTTGCTAGCTGATGTTAGGTGCAGTGAGCTTGATTTGAAATAGATTTCTATATCAGTTTTGGTTGTGAATTGATAGACTGGCTTCCAGTGATAGATTAGTATCATAATTCCTTGAGAGACAAGTCACATAGCTATAGTTTTAATGATGATAGACGAGAACGAAAAGTTGAGAATCCTTTTCAATAAGTTACGTAGCTTAGCCCTGTAATGTCTAAAGTTTATTAAAATATGTGATATTTTATCTTTGTTTTATCGTAGAATCTTAATGAGAAACATATCTTTTTACATAATGCTACCGTGAGACACAAAAATAAATCATTCACAAAACATTAAAGAATAAAGAAATAAAATACCATTTCGTTACGAAATATACCCAAAAACAGTGACAATATACCGCATAATTTACAACGTACCGATTTTTAAACACTCGTAAACTACGAACTGTCAATTATCGTAGTGTTGTGCGACGATTTATCGATAACTCCCAGTGTTTGTCGATGAAACGAACCGATTGAGATTTAACGCCCGAGGCGCTATCGTGGGTGTCTTTTATCGATTTTTAGTGTGTGGTCTGAATGCCTGTTGCAGATTCAATTTTACAAAAGAAGTTGTAATGGCGTTGCATGATGAAGTGGGCATTCGGCCTTCTAAGATGGCATTATGCCCAGTGCAGACGTAGGTCATGGATGTTAAAACAATGAACGGAACAAGATGTTGAAGAATGTTGCGTATGTTAATTGTTGTATAAGTTACGTTTAATTTAAATAATTGTTTTAAATGCTCATTTCAATTCTTAAATAGTGAGTAATGATCAATAATAAGGACCTTTACAGTTATGTTGAGCTTTTTCCAAAGTTGTGTTGTAATCATCTTCTGATGTTAGTAGATAGCAATATTTTATATTAAACGACTGCAATTTTTATTCATGTCCACAAACTTGGTTGCGCCTCTAATCCCAAGCTATGTCGTCGAGCTTCCAGCCTTTTTGCATATCTAAATTAATTTTTCGATATTTTCTACTTTAACTACGACTCTAAAACAAAACAATCTCCATTAACCTTCACTTTAACATAGGTAGAATTGTTTTGTTTAGTCCAACAAAGCATTACAATCTAGCTCATAACTTTAACCCGTTATAAATTTCTACCCATTTTCAGCGCATTTGTAAATTCCCTTGCAAAAATGGGTCACTTGTTCTAGCTATATGGGTTACGATGCATGCAGTATTGCAATTTTTAGCTCAGCTTGATTTATATTTCTGAATCCGTGCCAGCACTATTCACAATTTTAAATGTTATGCGTTAGAGGGAAGCAGTTTGATTTAGAGACCCATTTATTTAACTGTACTAAGGCTTTTAAGTCGGATTTTGGCTTGCTTTTGTTGAAAATGTTTTAATATTTGAGTGAATTTAGGGAGTAAGAGATATGTTGGTGTATTTGTTGTGTTGAAATAATTGCAATCGGGTAAAAAGCTTTCCTTACATCTGTGACAGTTTGCCTATACGGTTTTATTATAATGTTCACGTTTTCCATTATTGGTTTTGGTCATATTATGTTCCTACCTATCAGCGGCAGTTTTAGTCTAGATTAGATTAGAATATTCTTTAGTACACCACGGAATCACAGACATGCTGTCTCATTTATTAACTATCTAATAAGATTCGAATAATTTAGTAAACAAACAAGGGTTCTAAGTCTTCTTTATCACACATTACTAAGCATTTAATCATATTATAGTCCAACGCGCTCACCATATATTTTTTAATTACCATAAATGATATCGATACATCGATAATATTTTCCCATCCCTAGTGTATCGGTTACGTAACGTGGCGGCACGCGATAAGGCCTGCACTACGCCCACGCTTCAATCATAATGTAATCTTTGAACCGCTCGCGTTTAACTGAATGAACCCTCCTACAATGGCTTGTATTATATGACGAGTTTATCAGTAAAGGCTCGTTCTTTTACGAGATTTCGACGATATTTTTGCGATATAATAAAGTAGTGATTTAATTTTACAAGGATCAATTTTGATTCGGAAAAGCGCTACGTTTATAGATCATTAAGTTAAAAATTTACGAAATCTTATGTTCCTTTGGAAAACATTTAGTTTAAAAGAGTTCTTATCTTAACTCTATCTAAGCCCAAAAACATTAAGGATAATCAAAATCGATCCATCAGACAAACTATCTGCAAATTGTTGTGTTGGAAATCGTACCATGTGCCTTTTTACAATAAATAATGATAATTTTGTGAACATAATTGAACATATACGTGAACATACTTCATAAATCTTTGAAAGATTATTATAATGCTTTTCCACAAGAAAAAGTCTTTGGCCAGCAATAGAACAGTTTACTTACAGGGTGTTATGTAATGACCGAATCTAGTATTCACCTTTATAAGTAATAAATAAAGGTCCAGCCATCAAAACTGAATGGAACTGCTATAATTTACAAGGACTTATCATTTCTGGGAACGGAATGGGCAGACAATGCGAGCGTGGGTGTCACGGTACAAAATATTTGAACGATACTTAAACAACTGAATGTTTATGACAGACTGTCTTATATACTCTTAGTAACTGTATTTTGCCAAATGATTATATTATGATTATAGATGTTGGTTGATTCTCAGACCTACCTCAGGCCGTTTCAGAGGACAACGGTACGGTACGGTAAGTAACATCGTGACACGGGAATTTTATATATTAGAAGAAAGATGTTGTTACTAAGGGTTTTTAGTAGAATCACTAAAATTTTCGGGCTACATTTTTATGATCTGTGAACTTTTTAGGCATACAAATGGAAGCGTATTAATGGAGGCCCGCTATGTGTACGTGTCCTTCAGTCTGTCCGCTCTTCCATCACCAGGCTGTATCTCATGAACCGTGACAGTTAATGTTTGAAATTTTCAGTGATTTTTCTAGTGCGGCTTCGAGTATAACAACAAGTCCTACAAATGAAGATAAAGGTTAATATATTCGGAGCCCAGCACCCGACTGCCGAGTCGAACAAAAACAGGTAGTAGGGTGCTGGGCCCCGTATATGTTAAGCACTGTTGCTGCGGTCATAACTTCGTTGGTGGCTGACAAACAAATTTGCTGGTGAGTACTCAAACAGATTTTTATCAATCAATCGATTTTATTTTCAAAAATATCCTTTCAATTATTTTCAAAATCATTCCAGCTTCATTAATGTAAATTGCATTTTCATCTGATTTGAAGCTGTTCTGAAAATATCAGCCCGCTAGCTTATCGGGAAGTGCCTCAAATTGAGTTGCGAAAATCCAACCGGAATGAAAAACAAGCAAACAAGAAAGAGTGGGTGTATAAAAAAAAACTTGGGAAAATAGGGATAGGTGAGAGCAAATCAATTTACAATTACTTTTGGTTAGAAGATATAAGTTAGGAATTTTAGAATAGGACCCCTCGAAGATGAATATTTTTCCCCGTTTTTGCCACATTTTCAGTTGCAGCGTGTTGTTATATAGCCTAAAACCTTTCTCGATGAATGGTCTATTGAACACAAAAATATTTTCGTTCAAACAAACTCTTCAGATTTATATATTAGAATAGATTTTGAGGATAAAATGTTTCAAACAGCTTTCAAACTCTTTCCTAAACTAATGCAAGAGTCCTATATTCTAAACCGTGTCAACACATGGCTGTTTTTGTTTCCCCATACAAAACACTTTCGATGTATGTGTGTAGGGATTACATAAACATTACGGAAACACTTCAAGTCATCACAAACACTTTTGAAACTAGTGCGCGATTTGTTTGTATCGTTAACATCAATAGTTAGGAAAGCGTAAATGAAAGATGTAGAAATTACAACAGTTTTCTCTTAGGACGTATTTTTGTATAAATTCTTAAAAGTTTTCTGATAGCTTATTCAGTATTTTAAGGAAATTTATTTAATTAATTTTGTTGTGATTTTCTTGAAATATTTTATTTGTCATGGACTCTATCCGCTCTGGGCAAGGTAGAGATTAATCTTACCGGATAGTACCACAGTATTCTCTTCTCTTTCAGTGTTTTTCCATTTGTTATGCCACGAAGGCGTAGAACTGCCTTATACACAGTAGAAAGTCTTACTTTAAAAGAAGTAGCAGACTCCTAAAACTGTGGGAATTCAAGTCCAAAACACATCTTAAGATAACCTCACAATAAGTTCTTTCTATATTATGTGCCAACTCTACATTTGGTAAAAATAGATTTCAGTTATCACTCACATAGACAAAAACACTTCAACAAAAGTATAATAGTGAAAATTCAATTGTTAATGAACTTGACTAAATGTCGGAATTGTATAATTCATCTTAATTAATAAACGAATGAACTATCGATACAGTAGCGAACACAGTTTGCACATAATTACGGTGCCGTTACTAATTAACAAATCACTCAACTGTTGGCGGCGGTGTACATTATTATCGCTGCGTAATCAGTCGAAAAACAACGTTTATACGACTCTGTTGAATATTGGAGAAATAATTTGTGTTTAATGGTACCAGTCTAAACGTTACCCACTGCTGGGCCTGACTGATCCATTTAGACAAGGATTGAGCATTGTTCTGAATTTAGGTTTAAAGTAAATGTCTCAATTGACAGTCAGTTAGTTAGTTAATAAAAATAGCTTGATATTCTTCTTATTTCGGATTAACAAAAAGCTTCAAGTGACGTAGTAAGCTGATGACTGAACTAAAGATTTGTTTTAGTTAGTAACGAAAGGTCTTCATTCTATTCTAAAAAATATTACGAAGTGTTAATTTTTAAAGGAAATCCTTCGATAAGTTCCCAAGGAGAAATAGCATTATGCACTGTAAACATAGTTTCTAAATGAAATGGAAAATTATTCCTGTCTGAAAATCCTGTCGAAAAATATGATACACCGAAAGAGCCAACTTAAAGTAAAGATAATACGTCATCGAATATTTAAACATAAATGATCACACGTGTATATAAATGCAACAGATGGGAACAATACTAGACAGTTTTTAATAAAATTGGCCGCGCACTGGCATAACGCCAGTGAAGCACTTGCCCGGCCATAGAACAGCCAACTCGTAATTGAAGAGAGGACACTCCTTTGAATTGTATTATGTCTATGTAATTATGCCTAATGGATTATGGAATGTTGGTTTGTTTGAGTTGCTTGTAGTTCAGTTGTTTTAGTTTGTTCCAGTAATAGTTAATTGTTTTATTAAATTGGTAGGAATGTTGCAAATGGATAAGTTAGAGAAATTGTTGTTGAAAGCTTTGGAAATTACTAGATTGAAATGCAGGTATTTTTAATATAATACAAATCTGCGAATGCTTTTAGTGATAAGACCGCCCATTGTGACACCTTGTAACTATTTGTTTGTATCCAATCCTGTACTTGTGTGGTGTGCAATAAATATTTTGTCTAAAAACCTAATCGCTTGAAACTTTATATTTTTTTTATTTGAATAAAATAAATTACTTTCAAATTGCATACTTTAGGCTTTCTTTAAGAATAGTGTACCTTTAACAAATTCGAACACAAGAGTACATAACCTAAGTGTTAAAAATCACTATAACCAACACATATCGAATCCACATAACTTCAAACTCCATATTGAAACAGTTCGACAAAATGGGAAAACTTGGAGTGACCACTCGAACTACAAAGGAGTTTCGTATCTGCGAAGTTACTCTTTGGCTACAAAAGTCGTTGACCCCACGCCTAGAATATCAGATGGCCGGCTGGTAGATTGTTTTGATGATCTATTGTTGTATTATGTGTCGAGTTAATTTAATGTGTAATCAATAATCGTTAATTGTTGGTGTTAATCGATTCTGGGGTTATGAAGCTGCTTATGTAATTCGGGTTGTTTGTTTTGGTTGATAGTGACCAACTTTATTTCATTGCATGCTAAGGCTATCTTAAGTCCCAACACCTGCCAAATGATAGAACAGAGTTTGTTTCAATTTTAACTACCTATCACTTTTTAACAATCCAGTTTAATTCTGAGCAATTAGAAATTAGACAGCTATTTCTTGATCTTAGACTAATAATAGCTTCTAATAAAATGTAATTTATCTTTATGCTTAGCATGTTCTAAATAAAACCCTTTTTAATCATTATCACATTATAATGTATTGTAATTAGAATCAATTTATAATATGTCTTACGAACCATGATAGCAAGACGTTTAACAATAACCACAGATGATGTATTTCGGGTGCCGCTATAACAGTCGTAATATCAGTCGAGACTGTTCTTGGCTGGCTATATTTGGCGGAAATCGGTTCAGATCTTCAAGGTCACAGGTCTGCTGTTAGGGCTCGAAGTTAGGAGACGCATCCCTGGTATACCATCGAGTTTGGGCTCATTTAATTTATCTTGACTAGTTCTCTGCATGGTTCTAATTTGGGTCGGGAGTTTTTAAATTTTTAATTTATGTTTTATTGAAGATATTAATGCAATGATTTTGAGCTCAGATTTGACTAACTCACCAAATGTCACTAAAACTATGCAAGTCTCATTATAATAGTCCAGACCAGTAACAAAGCAGACTTATCTAACTTTTGTAGGCGAACACAGCCTAAGAAATGCTATACCAGCGTATTTTAATACAGCACGGTTAGGTACTACTGAAAGTTTCGGGTTATGTTTTGAATATGATTCGATCCTAAATTGGTACTATTTAACCAAGCCAAGATCGATTAGCGATGTTGTATTTAAAAGCGCTGTTTTTTTTCTGTCTCTTCACGGTTAGTTTTGGCCAATGACAACATTTACAAAAGGTAGGGACACTAAGGAATATATAAAATAACGATAAATTTGGAGTGACGAATTGGAAAAATTAAATAACAATTTTATGGTATTCGAAGAAAAAAATGTGCTGTTGTTAATCGATTCAGCGTAGTTCCAATTTGTGCCACTGCATGTATTGGCGCTAGTGTTGCGTTCCAGTACCTACTCGATCTTAAACGAAACACGATTATGTTAGGAGTAAACCTGCAGGTATTACATAAGTCATAGTTTAAATGAGGGATTACCGATAGGTATATAATTGTCTGTTTTCCAAAAACTATAGATTTATCCTTAACCTGGGATAAAATAACAGCAAATAATTATTAATTATCCATTCATCGTACGTTTACTAATATCATTAGTGTTGTTTCCTCATTCGTATTGACAACTTAATAAATCAAGATGTAATGAGATACAGAAGTACCACTCTTGTTGAGAAGCTTCAAATATTTTCATATATTTTTCGCTTGAGGGAATTTCATGGGCAAATACGTTTAATATTTTAGACGGCAATTTCAGTTTTTCATTATTTTATCCTTACTTTTTAAGAGTTTTCTCGATTAAATAATTATCCTAAGCTTTAGACAGCGAAAAACTCATAAAATTTAAGCATTGATTAATAAATGCGCTAGTATAACTTATTAACTTGGTTTTAGACGTTTTGCTTGTTATTTACTTTTTCAAAATATAGGAAAATTATTTCTTCAACGTTATTTAGAACAGCAAAAATCCAACCTTTTATAATATTTATTCAATCTTGACATCATTTTCAATTTCTATATTTGTCAAAATTGAACCTTCTGACCTCATAATCATTGTGTCTGACAAATTCATCTATTTCTTACTAATTGTGGAATGATTGCCGCTGTGTTGCTGGCTGTGTCGGAAAAACATCGATTACCATCTATTTACTTAGCATTACATATTCATTATAATTCAATGGATTTACTTGAACGGAGACGTTTCGTTTGACGTGTGTTTGCACAATTGTTGGAAATGAACTGTTTTGTACTATGACGTCACATTTGTTGGTGTGACTTATGTTCTACGTAATCGTGGTGACTTGGAATTAGCTGATGTCGTATTCAGACTAGTTCCTTGTTATGGAAAATAGTTGCGTTTGTCATAGTTGAGCTGTGGATTTTAAACTGTAGTGGCTTTAGTCATAGTAGCTGGTACCCAGGTACCAAGTAAGATGATGGTGTAAACTCTCTTTCGTCTGGCTGATGTACCAAGTTTAAGTCTGCCGTAGGCCTCTGACGAAGCTTAAAACTAATGACGTATTATTGCCGCAGCTATAACAAAGAAACACTCATTAATAACGTTTGGTATGGTCATGAATTCGTTGGTGTGTGATAAATTAATTTGAGGTATTATTAGGCAATTTATTGTTTCAGGCACTTGACTGGTTTCTTATAATATAGGTACAAATAACTATCTACTGATGGATATATAGGGGCTGAAAATTTTATTCAGAATGTACCTGACCCATTCAGTCAGAAAATGAGTCTAAAAAGGTCCGCAGACTCGATAGCTAGCCGATATAGAGTCCAGTCTGATCGCAGTGCATTTGAGTCACGACGGCGACGACTCAGGAATACTAAACTGTGATGATCCGGGATATCGGGGCTTCGGAGTGAACTGGATTTGTGTGACGGCGAAAGTTTTACTAGACTGTGTATTTTTTGAAGTTTTTGTTCTATAATATATTGGTTTAACGTTAAAGTTATACACATACATAAATTTACTTATTAAGTCATCAACAATAACAGAATTGTTTTTATTCGTAAGGTTTATATAAAAAGCAGTAAGAGATTCAAGTATTTATTATGATTGGTACAGGTAGAAATAAGAAATAAGGCACAATATTATATTTGGTTGAGTACAACGAACGATTTGTCCTTTTTTTACTGAATAATGTCGAAAATATTTTTTTAAATTAAAATCTTCTAAGTATTTCCCTGTTAATCCAAAATTCTTCTACATCTCTTGTAAAAACGTTTCAAAAATGAAAATTACTCGGGCAAAACCGCAGAACTCAACTAGTCCCACATTTATCGAGTAATTACTCAACTATACCCCTAACGCAAACAAAACTCAACCAGCACAATTCTGCAGACAAATCATAAAACAAAACAACAACGTTTGCACTATTCATTTCTGCAATAATACTAATGACACTCGGTTTCCATGGCAACCAGTTGTTTGCGAAAATGGGGAATATGCACGTGACTTAAATATGGACAAAATATTTTTTTTTGTAATATTTATTGCTACTGAAAACACACTATACAATTATTTTTAGAATTTATTTTAATTTAATAATGAAATTTAATCATCAAAAAGTGGCTGTTTTGAAATTACCGCGCAAATTTTCGAAACGCAACACTATTGGTGGAACAAAACGTGACGTCAGTTTTACACGAGACGTCTGCTGTCAACAAGCTATTTGTATGGTTTCTTTTTGGAGGAATAATTGTTATTGTATTGTGTCGCTGTTTTTTTATCTTAAGTTAATAGTTTTATGTGTTCAAAATATTAATTAATTGTGAAGAAGGACTTAGAGAATGACTGAAACCGGTTTCGTAAAAGCGCAGTCGGATAATCTTCCGAAAATCGACGTGTTTATGATGGCCACGTATTTCGCTTCAAATCCAGATTATACGTCTGCTGAACTCAGAGGAGTAAAAGCTGCGAGGTAAATTAGTTATAGTATGTATATATTTATTTTCATGGTTTTGTAAACATCACTTTATTTATTTTTTGGTAATTTTGTAAACCAATCACTTTGCTGTTGACATCGAACTCGTGTAATGGTGACGTCACGAGCAAGCGCGCCAAAATGGCCGCGTTTAAATTGATCGCGATTTTAATATTTAATTTTTTGCATAATAGTTTATATTTTGGACGTGATATTTGTATGTTTGGTAATGTAATAACTAGTAGAAACATATAAAAAATATAAAAAAAAACATGCATATTCCCCATTAAAAGTAGAAACAACATCTTAGCTATTTGTATCTCAAATATAGCTTATATAGTAATACTAGCTTTTGCCCGTGGGCTCGCTCGCTACAAAGCGAAAATGATCACATAAAATCGGGACAAAAACTATCCTGTGTAAATCTTGGTTATAAACTATCGTTTTACCAAGTTTTGTCTAAACCCATTCAGTAGTTTCAATCCTTTCGCTATTTATATCTCAAAGGGTCTCAGACTAGCTCTTATGGTTTTGTTATTGCCGTTGTGGAAGCGAGATAGCAATACACTTTGTACAGCGGCATCTCTTTTCCACTGACAGACATAACTGATATGTTATTACTTGAAGAAGTGGATAGGGGGCCAGATATTAATTACACGTAATCAGCTGTATGTAGTTTATTTATAAACATTGATATGTAAAACATGCGAATATTTTAAAACTATGTTGCATTTCTTGACCTTTCGGAGTCCTATATTTTAAAGGAATGATGCTTTTTGATCGTTTTTGTAATGCATATAGAATTGGGTTCAGTAATGGTTATACTTTATGAGAAGTTTTATACTAGTAGTAGATAGTTTAATCGGTCAAGAGCAAGCTAGACTCGCACAAATGGGACAAAGAAAAACAAAATTTGAGTACAAAACTAGTGATTTGTAAAATTTATGACCGTAAAAAAATATAGTTAACCATGATTTTTATTTTCATTTATGTTAAGGCGGCATCAGAAATACTTCATCTTCGAAAATATAAACTGCGTAGCTATCATGGTTCCCAGGAAAAAGCTATATAGGTAATTATAATGAAATGAGAGTTTGTACGTAAAAACTGTAAAAAGGTTTAATTACCACGCTTTTATTTAAGAATACTATCCAACCTAAATATCTAACAACTTCAATATATATTCGAATCTATACTTAATATATAAAGTTTGTTTGTTTGTTTGAACGCGCTAATCTCAGGAACTACTGGTTCAAACTGAAAAAATATTTTTGTGTTGAATAGACCATTCATCGAGGAAGGTTTTAAGATACGTATCATCACGCTGCGACTAATAGGAGTTAAGATACAATAGAAAATGTGGAAAACAGGGCAGGTATAAATCATAACTTATATCTTCTAACCACGCGGACGAAGTCGCGGGCAACAGCTAGTATATTTATATTACTGTTCAGTAATAACAGCCAGCCAGTCTTTACTATGCTAATGCTTTGATTTAATACTCCTTTGTCGGTAGCCGACATGAACCTCTTTATGGGAGGTTTACTTTTTAATTAGATGACGTACACGATTAGTGATCAGAAGTCGTGTATCACCGCGAGGTTCTCGTGAACTTGGTTTGTGGTGTGTGTCATCATTTAATGCTGGAAGTCAAGAAATCGATTGTACCCTATCTTTAACGCCGTTCTTTAAAGTATCATGAGATTTTTGTCACATTTTATTAATCTATCTAAAACAAGTATTTAAGAGAAAACATCATCATCATCATCATCTAAGCCTTTTCCCAACTATGTTGGGGTCGGATTCCAGTCCAATCGGTACCCCATAGTAAGATTTGTTGTCAGACTTTCTAGCTTCTGACTGCCCATAAGCCCTGACCCTCAAAAATATTTACCAAGGAATACTATGAAACTTCGTTCCGTTCTTGTCAAGTAAAGGTAGACAAAAATACCTCTTAAACGTCTTAAGATAAAGTAAAATTTACAGTATAGCCATCAATAAAACAAGTCCTTTCTATAAATAGTTACAGACACCAAACTTCGGCACTTTGGACCACCGACACTCTGGCGTCTACCACAAACCTCTAAACCTAATACTGTTAATATTGTGTAAGCAAGACGGCGCATACACTTTGCAGAGTGGCATCTCGTTTCCGCAATACAACAGCCCAACTTTAAGATAGGGTGAAGGGCATTCTGAACATTTTACTGGTTAAAGTTTCGTTAGTGAGAACTGACGACCGAAGTTTGGTAATATAGCCGAAGATTTGTTAGAAGGACGCACCGCTAATATTAAATGAAAGGGTTTTGGTCGAATTGTAAGAACTTAGTGGTCTTAAGTAGGATGTAGCATCTGGCGTTTAGAATTCTATTCTAGAATTAAGGATATAGTTCAATTTTGAGTTTTACTTAGAACGGTGGTTAGCCTTGATTATTATATGAGAAAAAAATTGACTCATATTTATAAATCGGTATGCCTTATGTCATTTTAATTTGACTATGACAAAAATCTGAAATAGATGATTTGCTTTGTCCCAATTTTGTAGTATGGTCAAGCAATCAAAGTCTACAAGCTTAAGCTAAATGCACAATTCTCTGAAAAGCATTGTCAAACTCCTTACGACCAATCTCATAAGACTTCCTTATCAATTTTCATTTTTGGATTGAATTATCAAACTACAAATGCAAATTCTGAAACAAATGCCTATCGGACGAAGCAAAAACTTTTTGTTATTCTTTCCATTGAGGTCACCTACTTACATTAAAAAAAAAAACAATCGCAACAAGAACACTGGACGGAAACAATTAATTGGAAAGTCAAAGCCCAATAGTGAACTAACAAAAGCCTTATAAAAGCGTGTACATTCATTATAATTATTGCATGTGTGTATTGCCTATTCAGGTTCGGTCACGATCTGTGTTCACGAATTGTTCTGATGGAGCACAGTGAGAGCTAGGCTAAGCGATGGATAGTAGAAAGATATTTGAATTAATTGTGAGGTAATTTGTATGAGTGGTTGTTAATTACTGAAATAAGTTTTAATGACTTAAAGAAAAATCTTTTGTGTTAAAAAAACTAGGTATTAGAAAATTTTAAGAACTTTTATTGGAATTAAGTATGGTATTGAGTATTCCAAAAAAAAAGCTACGAAATGGCCGCCATCTTTGATCCGTTTTGACGTCGCCTTTCAAAGAACATTTGGGTTGTTACGTCAAAGCTAACGATGCAAGGAACACGTAAAAAACATTACTCTTTCTTGCAGTTAAATAAAATCTTTTATTAATTTCTCAATAAATATAGAAATGACGCGGCGTGGCGTCGGCAGAATCGAGTGACGGATTCTGCCGGAATGAATTACCCATTATTAAGATTACCTCCTGTACCTACATGTAGATCGCGTAAACACCTACTTCCAACCCACAAAGTACTTATAACAAACTGGTCCCGTATCACTCAAGAAACAGCCTTATAAGGGCATACAATTAATCTTCCTCTTAACATTTAAAGTATGCATCAATATTGAAACCTTCTTGATAACGTAAAAGCTAGTGGCATTAAGTTTTGTTTGAAGTTAACTTTACTGTTTACTCTTAAATCTGTACCAGCTCACGGTCATCTACATAGGGTCTACCACCACGTCTTAAAGTGGTATTTTCCCACGTTTTTTATACACTCACTTTTTTGTTTGTTTGTCGATCCGGTTGGATTTTTGCAACCCAATTTTGAGGCAATTCCCGATAAGCTAGCGAGCTGGAATTTTTGGAGTAGCTTTAAACCCGACGACAATGCAATGTACAACTATAAAATCGACTGGACTGATTGTGATGAAATTTGAAAACGTGGGTTTTTAGATTTTGTAAATCTATATTTTTTTATGGTTGTGGAAGCGTGACACCGCAAGGCTCTACGTAGAGCGATATCTCTCACACCCGGAATATTTTTACTTTAGAACGTGGCGGTATGCCCTCCTAAATGCGCAATGCTTAGCTACTAACTAGTAAAACAATAGCAGGTGTGGAAAAGAGACACCGCTCTATGCAGTTATTCACTGGCTCGCTTCCACAAGTGCAAATGACAGGCTTCCTCAAACGTCTGTTATTAGTTCCTTTAAAACGTCATGCTGTCCCTCTCTTTCAGATATACTGTTGTGTCAGACTTAAAGGATGTTTTTAAGTTTATTTGCGTTTGTATAGGCTAGGGTCATGCTCATGACCCAACTTGGGCGTGATAACTCATGTATTACTTCCTAGTTTGCGATGAGTTAACTTATTGAAATCTTGTTAACCCTCAGTGGATTTATAGGGATGGGTATCATTGATAACACATTTTGGTTGCTTTATTTATTTACCGCTAAAATCATCTGATCAATGATTCATTGTCTCGGTTTATAAGGTTCCGAACCGAAATTGTTTAAAATGGAACCCTATTATTGATGTTCCGGTGTCTGTCCGTTAGTCTGTCACCAGGTTCTATCATGAACTGTGATCGCAGACAGTTATATTTTATGTAAATACTGAATTATTTTGTTGCTATTAAACCATAAATAAGAAAAAACAATGATCGCGGTCAAAGAATGTCGTGGGTCGTGTCGTTCCCAGGACAAATGAATTTGTGAGTCCTTAAAAGTTTTCCCCCCTCAATGTCGCGAGTTCGAATCCCATTTCACCGATTTCTTATAATACCAACTAAATGAATAAAATATGCTTTATCTTTCATACTTCACATGTTAAGGTAGAATCAAGACTGGACACCGAACCTAAAGTAGCTTAGACAACCGCTTTGGTGATAGTACCATAGCGTGTCCTGTGCACAGTCCTTAGTAAAAAGTGAACGTTCGCGAGAGCATTAGCAATGTTTACGTGAGTCATTACGAGACTACTGTTAGACTGACTCTTGGTTACTACGGTATTTATAGAATATGAAGTATTGCCCTATAAACAAGGTCGGTTGAAACATGATATGATGCATAGCCAGGATTAAGCAATAAATACAAGAGAAATCGAATGTATAATGAAATAAGAAAAAGAAGTCTGTTGAGTGTGTGTTGCACTTGCAAGATTGAGGTTTTCCGTGCAAACAGGACTAGGAAAAATTTTGTAACCCGTCAAATTTATAACCGTAACAAACGTTGCTTAACCTGCAATGCACCTCTGGAAATTTCAACTGTCTAGTTAAGAAGATACGGACTGGTAACAGATGGACGGACAGTCCTGGCTATAGGTATATAAGAGAGCACTGTTCTGTTTTCACCCTTAGTAACACTAAAACCATACCGACCGACCTGAAAACTTCTTTTTTAGAGTCGGTTAATAAATGTCAAACACAATAATATTAATACCGAACTACTATTGTTAATAGTACTGCGCGTGCGCAACACCATAATATTGATGAAGATATTTGACAAAACTACATTGTCAATAATATTGACAATACATATTGGAAATATTATTGTGTGTGGTCTGCTTGTGTATTAAATGTTACAGACGGCAAGACCGATGCAATAACAAAAATAATATATATTATATGTATATGTTACTTCTATTGGACAAATTTGTCCTCTTCCCATTTGTCCAGTGATAAGTTGCTCTGCTATACCGGAAGTCCGGTGTTCGATTCCCACCCCGGACAAACGTTTGTGTGATGAGCACGATTATTTGTGTTGTGCGTATAATTTATCTATATTATATATATATTTAGAGATGTCAAACTATGTATATCAGTTGTCTCGTACTCATAATAAAAGCTTTGTTTAGTTTGAGGCTAGATAGCATAGTGTGCAATTGTGAAAAATTATACAATATTATTATAGAGTAATTTGCCTACAACACAGTTAAATTATCAGTTGAACTCTGTACGAATATACATGCCAATAATATCATCAGTTTATGTTCACCGAGTTAATTAATACCGCGTACTATTAAACCTTTAAAATACCCGATAGACGGCTAAAGTTTATAAATAGGCAACGTGCGTGTGTACGAGTATGAGTTTAATAAATGCGAGCCGGGTCTAGACCTCGCATGCCTGCGTTAACGACGTATTAATTGTACGTTTTATTGATACAACGCCAACTCTCGTTGGTTCTAGTTGTAGAGTTATGAACGTATAGATATGTGCGAATAGGGATGATGACTGGGTACTAGAATTGACAAAGATTAATTGCTTTAAAGTTTAGGAGAGGGGGCTTGTGACGTAACGATATGGTGAAATTTATACTCAATCGTGACGTCACGCGTAAGTTTCATTCACTGTAATTTGGTCAATTTATGTTTGCGCTACAAATTAAAAAATACGTATCCATTATTATACAAAAAACTACAAGACGGAGACTAGAAAAAAAAATTGTCATCATCCCTATTGAGTGTTCATGTTTTAATGTAGTTTTGTTTGAGGTAATTTTAGAAAAACGAATAACACAAAATACAAAATTTTAGTTCTTTCCAATAATCTATGTCACGATGTTTACAAATGGTCCAAAATCACTTATCCCAAGACTTGTCTTCTCTAACGTTTCGTAAGTCTGGGTCCGAGCAAAAACTTGCGCCAGCGCAATTACTTTTAATGTCATATCGAAGTATATTGACTTAATGTAAAATTCAATGATACTAGATGTATGGGCTTTACTTCACTTAATAGTTCACCTATATCACCTTCGCATTAGATCGAAGATATGAAATAAATAGCTGTGAAACTGAGTTCCGGTATCACACTAGATAAAATAGGAATTAAATAGAGGTTACAGTTATAAGGACACAAAGTAATAAACATATTATAATTATAAGTAAAAATCCAATAGTTAAGTCACCCCAAAAGGAATAAAAGTTACCAACATTTTACGAAATAGCGTCAAAAAAAGGTTTGAACATTCAATAATTTGCAAAGAATCAGTATCAATTGAATCTCAATGTTTGACACACAGTATTTACAGAAGCGACAACCAAACAGCCGTGCACACATGTTTCATTTTAACGACTTTTACTGTTTATTTACACGGTCCCTAACTAGTCCACACTTTTCATCGGATACGCTCTTACGAAAAGCTGCCTATTTTTAATTCGTTAATTTGCCCATAAACCATTCGTTAATAGAAACGTGTGACTCGCCCTAAAAATAAATATGTAACTCGCCTACACGACATGTCCACTACTCGTAACAGCTGACATTTAGTTAGCAAAAAGTCCACATTTTATTTACATATATTATATTCCAATATTACTTTGCAAATCGTCCTTGACGGTAAAGCCTTGCGAAATTACGCCTCCGCGTCATCGCGAGAAAATTACCAGCTTTCTACGTCTTTCTCCCTCTGACGTTCATAAGCTTGGTTAGTGTGAGAGGGACGGGTGTTAAAGGTGAATGATGCATCGTGCCTCGTCTCCAGTCAGTCTCAGGCCGCTGCGCACGCGGCGCGGACGCGCGATCGTCGTTTGAATTAACGAATTGCCGCGCGATCTCTCGATTCGAGAATCGAAGTTTTTCGATGTGCCATTGTTCAGTTATTTCCTGTGAACTGTGTTTGAAAAAGGTTTTTGTTGATTTTATTGTGTTTTAGATCCTCAGGTTATTTGCATTTTAGTCTTAGTCATTGTTTTTTTGTGACCGCCTTTTTGTAGAACCGTAATTTATAACGTTTCTAGATATTCACGGTGTTTTTATCTAGAATTATTTTACTCTAAATTGCACGTTAGATGCGTCCGTTCGTCGAAGCAAATTCTTTAAAAGGTAAAAAAACCGGATCCTCTTTATAATTTATCGTTAAAAGTAAATTTCGAAACAAACTTGAGAACTTATCATAAATCTTCATCAGGCGTATAAACAGTGAAAGCTCGTAGTGTTCATACTGAGAAATGTAAAAGTGAGTTACAAATCCTAATTTGTCCAATCAACAGACAGCTATTTCTTTGTGTAGATGTTTACTCGACAGTTAAAAATAAACGGGACAGTTTAACTGTGGGGACAGTGTCACTCCCCTATAGAAACGCTTTTATTTAGAAGTCAGCTTTATTGCAGTTTCCGAACGTTGAACACATCTGGTCCACAGAAACTTATGAAATGTTCAGGTTCTCTGTCATTTTATTGGAGAAAACTTTTCTAGCTTTTTGGACGATTGGCAGATATTGATTTCCATTTGAAAATAAGCTATTTATAGTTCCATGCATTGGTATGGAATAAGGAGATGGATTTAATATCATAAAACACTCAAAATAATTCAAGAAATGTATTTAAACGCGTATTAGGTATAAGGAAGATCCTTATTCCAAACATTTTGCCAAATTTGTACCATTAGATACTAACTTATTAAAGATATCTTAAAGGAAAACAAGAAAACAAACACACAATATTTTACTAAGCTTCCGTGAGACGGATACATAATGTGACCCAATCGAAGCCAGGTGGGATCATAACTTATCGGGCGATCCCAAAACCTACGCTTCAGTAAACTACACCACAAAAACTAAACTTAACTCTCACAAAACTCCAAATAACAAATCAAATCAGTCTTCTTCTTCATCAAACAGATACAAACGATTGATAACGTTGACAGTGACACATCATAATATTATGGTTGAGCTCGTCGTGAGCCGTAGCTAACAAGCGGAGAGTCCTCACTTCCCACTCCGGGCAGGAAATGACGGATTGATCTATTTGGAGAGCAGACCACCCAGTATCCATACAGACTCGTCAAGATGCTTTCAACAATCACATCGTGAATGGTGAACTACAAAATGTTGAGAACAATTGCAAGAATAGCTTTCTTTTGAAATGAAACAAATGCCACATAAATGAATATTTTTTTTTTTTTTTAATTAGAAGGAAGTATAAGAAGTACTTTTATAATGTTAAAATTACACTGGACATCACCCAGATTTACCAATCGTTCAACGTTACCTTGCCTGCTTTTAGAAAAGAAATAACACAACAAAGCAAATTCTATCGAATTAGTGTTTTTAAAACTTCGAAAAAGTCACATTAGGGCCGAACCTGCACCTATGCTTATTAATCCACTCAAAGAACCGCAAGGCCACCATGATATTTTACAAAAACCAATACTACTTATCTACAATTCTCATATAAAAATCAAGACGAAGCAAATCACAATCGACGTGGGAATGACAACCTCCTTTTGAAGTTGGTAAACTGTACTAGTTTTTCTTTCACTAATTATGGAGTGAAGTCGAACGCACTTTACACACAATATATCATTGTTGAATCAAAAAGTCTCACACCAGCCTATCTTTATTAGTATCTGTCAAACGAGGTCAAATAACGTTGTCTAAACCTGTAAAACTAGACGCAGTATAGATAATGTTTAGTAGGCTTACCTAGATAACCTTTAAATTCTATGTTTGAAGCTATAACTGTGAAAATATGCAGGTCCAAATTTTTTCCAATTTTTTTACCAACATTTGGTTAAAAAACAGAAATAAAGTGAGGATTTTAAAGAAACTTCCGAAGATGATTAAAAATCTTAACACACAAGCTTTTTAAAGCGTGATCCCTATAGTATAGATGTAAATCATACAATTTCCAAAGCAAATCCTACAAATCACGCTAACGTAAACAGAGAAGATGAAACTGTATAAAATGTTATAAACACACCAAGTGTCAGAAAACGAGTAGTTCATAAAACTCAAGTCATATTCATCTTCAACAGATTTCAAAAATGTTGTTTAAACACACAGATCGTTGCACTAGATCTTAAAGTAAATCCATGTTACTTTGACTGCGTAGAGAATAGTTGGAGATCTAAATAAATACTAAAAAAAGAATTATCATCTAAGCATGCTCAAAACTCGCCTATACGGGAACAGGCTTGTATCCAAGAATGGGACGAATTGAGCGTGATATTGTAACATTATTATCATCTAAACAGTCCCTGCCGTTGGGTCGATTAAAATAATGTTATTCCAAAAATATGAGATTGATTGCACTTCACAATATTTACGAAAGACCTCTGAACTCAATTCTATTATAAAATAGGTCAATCCCTGACCTTTCCATTCGTCTTAAGCCTCTCACCATCAGTTGTAATAACCGTTCTGTCTTCGCTCCAATATCGAATCGGATCCTTTTATAAATATTTAACTTCACAGTTGTCATCGGATTTGTAATCGTTGGTTTCTTTCCAAGTGGCTTAACTAAAATTAAATTATTGATGGTGAAATAGGTACGAATCATCGGGATTTAGTTGTAGTAAAAAAAAATACATGTTTACAAAATTTATAAAAGATATTTTTTTTAGTCAAATACCCGAAATTACATTAAATAGGGCCTGTTTGAAAACTTATTGCTTAAATTTTTGACATAACACCCGGAACAGGAAAGGCAAATCTCCTGATTTTAACATTAATCTAATGACCTCAAGCAATATTAGTTATATGTTCTAGTTAAGTAAGTAACGTAAACATGTCAGAGAAAAATAAACGAATATTGCAAATGGACAATATTTACCTTGATATAAGCGTCACAATAATTATATGGTAACACACGATTAAATTCCGCACCAGTATTTCCTAGATTTTAAAAGTGAACCGTGAGTAAGAACTTGAATAATTCATAGCCAATTAATTAGGAATTAAACGTTTGTGTACTTTGAGAATTAATATTTTGTGAGTTACCGTGAATTTTTTTGATCTAGTGTGATTTTGTAAACAAGTTAATAATGAATAGCCAAGGTAGCTATATCTATATTGTCATTGATAATTCTAAACCCCTAATTTTGAGGTAGTACCTGTCTTATTAGTACTTCATAGGTTTTCAAATGTTCATTTATATTTGTATCGTGTAAGAGGATTATCAAGTCTGTTGTCGTAGTTATTTCGATCTTGGTAGATTTTGGATTTTGCTAGGTTGTAGTAAAGTCAAGTGCTTCAAGAAGTATATTTAAATCATCCCAATCTATTAACTCATCATCAGATTATCAATAAGCCTGTAGTTCTTTTATTTCATAGACAGGAACATCCATGTTTATATTCGTATCGTAAACTACAATTCTGTGAGCTGTCAGTTCGATGACGTTATTTACTCATATTTATGCGTGCCCGGCTGTTGTTAAACAAATCGTCTCGCACCGCTCCGGGCAGCTGACTCACGCGCTGGGTTTAAACTTAGATTACAGCTGACTAAACCACGGTTAAGTGTCACGTTACACGGCTCTTGTTTGTGATTGGTGCTAAGGGAACTCTATTACTATGGCTCCACTGTCTGTCCCTCTATCTGTCTATCACTATGTATCTAGATGGTAGACATTTTTAAAGTTGTCGTATTTCTGTTTCAACTTTATCAAAAATAACAAAAAAATAGCGCTTGGTACGGTTATAAATTTGTAGGGTTTCATTTTTTTTGTAAATTTGATCGTTGTAGTATTTGTACGGAACCCTGGTTGTCACAAGTCCGAGTCTCACTTAACCAGTTTCAATATGTAAGTAACTCTCGCTATCTGTCTGTATGTATATACATAGTATCCTTATTCTTAACCAAGTGTCAATCATTAAAGCTCTTGACATTTACACTTATATCAGCCTTTCCTTATTGCAAATCTGTTTCAATTATTTTTTTATCTTATTTGTACCACTTTCCGGTATATTTATTTCCTGTCCTGTAATCAACAAATTTCTTCGATAAGACTCATAAGAAATTCACGTTTCGTTCAATTCAATTTTATTTAATTATGCTGGCAGCTCGTTGCAGAAACTCCAGTTTTTTCCCGATAATTGACAATTTACTGGGTTTTTTGGTGTTTTTATTGTGTCTATATCGTGAAGATAACCTTCCGAGTATATTGGCAATTTTGTTCATGATCGATGCAAAAACATATTGATCGGGCCAACTGTGAAGCAAGATCGTAACGTCGTTCACTATTTATTGACCACACAAGTTAACGACCGAAGGAATCCAATTTTTCAATTAACGGCCACCGACTGGCCTCCGTGGATGAAATAAAAACATTACGGAAAATATATTAATTTATCATCGCGTTGTTATGAGCGTTCCTGTGTATGAGGTATTAAGACTTGGAATATTTGAGGTAATTGATGTAAATGACGCATTGCGAACTTTTGGACAGTTATTCAAAGAGATCTCCTTTTTTTTGTAATTTAAGAGAGTATGATCAGGTATAATGATCTTATAAAGCAAACAATTACAAATCTTCCTACTAAAAGATTCCTCTAAATTTCACACGAAGGGCCTTTGGAGTTATCATTTCAATTTCACAATTCCGTAACTATATATTCGAAACCAACGAATAATCCGATAAATGTTTTCATTTTCGTCCGTAACCGTAACCGAATTCAATGTAATAATAATACTACATCTAAATACATAACTGGATCAGAAATAACAGATCTATAACATGCCTAAGTTTCTGCCATCAACTGTACTTGTTGAAGCACTATTCCATCCAATGAGACATATCTACAATTTTGCTCAGCCACGCTCGTTATTTCAAGACGTCATGTCCAACATGCACCTTGTCAATCTTCCTCATCTCAACTCAGCCCTATAATTACAAGAACCAGTAACAAGATAAGGATTTCTTGTTTACTTAAATTAACTATATTTACGTAGTCTTGTAAGTTTTCCAGAACAAGTTTCATAATGATGAGACGATCTTATTACACCTGTCTTTATTTTCCATTTCTGGATATAATTAATCCTACTATGAAAACTTGAAACATGTCTGTTGCGACTGTTGAAGCGAGATGGCGCAATATATCGTATATAGCGGCATCTCTTTTTCGCATGGAAATAAGTCATGCTTTAAAGAGTTCATAGTTCACGCTAAGTGTGTTGTGACCACGATTATTGTCCGAAACGTCAAGTGAACTTAAGTTTGTATTAATTTCTTATCGTATAAGGTTTTATTATGACAATTCTTGTCTTTATCTGTCGCGGCCATGTGTGATAAGGGTGTAAGGGCTTATTAAAAGGTGGGCCTTGGTAGTTAATTATTATTGATCAGATGTGTGTTAATTGTAGGAAGAGAGGTGAAGCAAAGATCACAGGTAGACTTCAAAAGATTTTTGAAATAAAGATACTACAAAATATTTTGATATTGTATGTAATAAAATTTTATTCATGTGAGACTTTACTGTCCGAAATAATGAGAATGCAATTATCTACTTGAAAAAACTCACTATGATAAACTACAAAACATTAGTTACCTTTAATGCACATTTAATAACCTTCAAATTTGCCTTTTCGTAGCAAGATTTTGTTATTTAGGTACAACAAACCTTAGCTCTAAATCAATGTATGATAAATATTTTTATTTGGTTCATGAAATTGAAAATTATTATAATTTGTATGGAGTGTGAAAATACACGTTTCTTATTAATATTGATTTTAATTAGCTAATTGTTTACGCTGTTTCTCCAAGTCTTGCCTCTAATTATTCATAAAGCCTTTTATTTCTAGCTCATCGGTCTCGAGTTCTCATACAGGTTTCCCTTAATTGATTCTTACTATTTGCGTGGGGTGACAACTTACAACATTTCCTACATACCTCGCTCGTAAACAGATAAACATTCAAGCTTGGAATGGAAAACAGAATGTTTACGTAACAAAATACTATACCGTGTACAACTTTCTCATTAAATATATATTATTTTAATTTAAAATGATATTGGTATACAAATTAGATGATACAATGCTTACTTGTAGAATTAGAATTTGACAGGCTTGTTGGTCTAGTGGTAAGTGACCCTGACTGCTATACCGGAGGTCGTGGGTTCGATTCCCACTCAGGACAAATGTTTGTGTGATGAGCACGATTATTTCTTCTGTGTCTGGGTGTAATTTATCTGTATTATGTATGTATTTAGAAATATATCAGAAATATATATTTATCAGTTGTCTAGTCCTCATAATACAAGCTCTGCTTAGTTTGAAACTAGATGGCTTTGTTGAAAGTTGTGGACCATTACGTTATTAGAAACATATGATTTTCGGAAACCTTATTGAAAAATCTTTTCAATACTCGGGTTTTAGTCTCATGTCTATTGATGCATTATACAATAATAAACAATAATCATTCCTCATTATAGTGGTTAGCTTATAAATAAATATCATTCATAGGAGATTAGATAACTTATCCTAATAATAATATTTTAAACGCAAAAGTTAGTACGTATGTATGTTTGTTCCTCTGCCACTCAAAACCCACTGAACGGTTTTAGACGAAACTTGGTACACAGATAGTTTAATAACCAGGATTAACGCATAGGATAGTTTTTGTCAAGATTGTATGATCATTTTCGATTCTTAGCGGGCGGGCCAGCGGGCAAGAGCTAGTTCAGGATACATTTAATACAAGGTCTTCTGTTTTACCTAAGTAGCCATACTAGGAATTTGTTAACGTCAACAGGAAAAGTGTTAATGCCATTAAAAGGACCTAATGTAGAGTGATGGATGTTTAACACTCATTTAATTGATTTTTATTATTCTATATGATTAAGGTTCTATTATAAAACGTGAAAGCAATGCCAACTGGTTATGATTTATTTCTATACTGTGACTATGGAGGTCTTATTAGCGTTAATAATAGTTTTAGTATGTTGACATAGACTACTTACTTCTTAATTTCAAATACAGTCGATGATTGTCCAGTTCAACCATAGATAAAAATAATATTGTATGAGGAACTCCTTTTTTAAGCCGCTTTAAAATTTCGAAATTCGAATTTCCTTATTCAATTGTTTTTATCTATTTTTTTTAATTATTTTTCTCAAAATGTTATCATATTTATGATCTATAAATAAACACGATTAAATTTCGAATATAATTTGAATCTGTGGAGTAAAGTTAACGCCAGGTAAAATGAAATATTAATAATATCTTCGTAGGTATTCCGTTTCTACTATTCTATATTAAATCCGTGAAATCACTAACGGATGTTACATCTGACATTTACGCGAATATAGCACAAGGATTTAGTTACAAATTTGTTCAGGTAAGCCAGTCTAAAGTGCACTCTAGATGATCAAACATGCCCGCGTCAAACTTTACGTGACACTTCTTCAAACCGTTTTTCAAATGATTTGTAAGACTTCTTCTTTGACTTACAAACCATGAAACAATCCGATACAAAATTAACCTAACATTTGATACACCAAACAAACTTTAACTTCAAACAAGAGAATCTGTACTCTATACTAATATATTAAGCTGAAGAGTTGGTTTGTTTGTTTGAACGCGCTAATCTCAGGAACTACTGGTTCGAATTGAAAAAATATTTTTGTGTTGAATACACCATTCATCGAGGAAGGTTTTAGCCTATATACCATCACGCTGCGACTAGTAGGAGCGAAGATACAATGGAAAATGTGTAAAAAAACAGGGCGGGTATAAATCATATCTTATATCTCTAACCACGCGGACGAAGTCGCGGGCAACAGCTAGTGTTAGATAATTGTTTTAGAACAAGCTGAGTAAATGTTCAAATGTTTTTTGAGTCAAACCTAAATATTGATTGATTCAAACAAGTTTGATCGTCTGTCCAAGTACCTTAACAGAAATTAATTTACTGCGAATGCTAGTGAATATTTCATTAGACGTTGCCATGGTTACGTAATCAACAATCATTGTTTGGAATTATTTTCCGTTGGAATTATACGTCGAGTTAAAGATTTTATCTGTAAGTAAATGCTACCAAGCAATAAAAGCGAATTAATAGCAAAATTTGTGTAGGTAATTGCTACGAAATTGCGAATTGTAAATGGATTTAACAGTTTGTTTACTCATTGCTTGACTTTGTCCAATTTTGCTGTTATTTTTCTTTTAATGATGTGTAAAAACGTCAAATTGCAGAGCGGTTTTTTACTGCTAAAACTACTAATAAAACATGAGCCTCTAAACAACATTGTCGACTGTTTAAATTTATTTAATTACCCTTAATAATTAATAACTACGTGCAATTGGAAAAGCATATGGCCAGCAGTGGACGAATATGAGCTGACGATGATGATGCTGATGATAGAATAAATAACTCATCTTAAAGGCATATAAAACGCGCCATTGCGTAATTAACGTACTAAAAGATCATTATCCTAAGAACACAATACCAGAGACCTCAATTATAACCTTTTTAAATAAAACTTCCTCAATTTGTGTAAAAAAAATGCTCTATAATTATAAAAAAGCTATTGTTTCCAAGATGAAGATGATATATGGATCCTGATCATGATAGAGACTTCGTAATTTCAATTGATGTAGTTACTATAAGATCGAAGTAATAATATTATTTTAATTGAAAGTAAAACTCAACAAATTGTGATTATTATTATTAACTATGAAAATGGTAAAATCTTGCAGCAGATTTGCACTTGCCACGACAATAAACGATAAGTTTGCTACCCAAAGCAAGTAGGTACAAACGCTATTTTTTGATACAGTAACCAAAAGCCAATGCAGAGTCCTGAACTTTCATGAATAAACACCAAAAGAATATAATCAGGTCGTGAGTTTTTTTCAAGGCTTGTAGTATTTCCACCATTTAAAAGTAAAATTATTGCCACTGTGGAAGCAAGACAGCGCTCTACACTGAGCTTAGCGTTGTCCCGCTCTCACAAAGACAACAGACTTGCTATGAGAACGTATAATGATGCCGAGAACAAAATCTTAACATAACCATTCACCATTGAAAGTAGATTTATTTTAATTTTGGAAACAAGTCAGCGCTCTACATTAGGGTTAGCTTCAGCTCACTCTTTCAACGCCCTTCTGTAAAGGCAATTTATCATTACTACCTAGAATAAACTCTTTATTAGTCTTTAGCATATACTATCTAGGAACTACTACATGATTTACAAGAGCCTCTTAAGGTGTTACTCAAGGTACAACACACACCTTTTAATAGGCTTTCAAACTATAGACGGAATTTCCTTATGTTATGGTTAGTTTTTGTGAGATGTCAACGATACTGCTTCGACTAATTGCTGTGCGAATAAGGTTTTAATTTGTTTAGTTTTATAGAGGTATGTTTGACACGGTATGGTTATTTTTTCTGTGCTACGAGATGTAATATATTAAGAACTGTGTTGGCAAAAATTGAATGAATAATATGATTTGAAAAACAGCTTGTTTAAAGTCTGACAAAACGCATAATTTGGATAATCGCAAGCTTTTTATTTGAGCACGAGACAGCGAATTTTCTAATTTAAACATAAGTTGTTAATTGCAGATTTAACAGTACCTATAGGAACAGACATACATAATACTATTAATAGAACTAACCCAAAATATCGCAATTCTATACAATAGACGACCAAGTCTTTTTCCACTTTTTGCGGAAATTTGTTTGAACATAGTAACAAGTAAATAACACCAGTTAAAGTCCGTGTGTATTCAATCACTAACTACAGTTTAGACTCGGGTTCCCAGCTGGTTAACTTTGACAATCGAAAACAACGCGGTCACTCAATGTCACAGTGATTAACTTATGTTGTTTAACTACAGTTAAAAAAGGTAGTCTGACTGTCTGGGTTTGAGGTTTAACCGTGTACAATTATTTTTTTAAAGTGATTATGGGGTTTGAGGTTAAATTGTGAACAAAAACTGTTTTTTAAGTGATTATGGTGTATTTTGTAATGGGATTAGAGTATTAAATGCTTTGGGAATATTAAATAGCTAAATTAGTAAAAGTTTTTAGGATTCAAAATCAAAATCATAGTTACAAATACATACTTTTACCTAGAATCATTAAAGTAACGTTTTAATAGTCCTGAAAAAAGCGGAAAGGAAGTAAAACTTGTGATATCCGATTTAAAAAAAAAACCATTTGTTTTTAAATTACATTAGTTCAAAGTAAATAACAAAACTCTTTTCTTAGAACTTGTACAAAGGAAGCTTTCTAAAAAGCAGTTTTCAGAATTTTCTTTGTGTCAACACACGTAAAATTTACAGACGAAAATATGCTCGGATATGTATCGAGTTTCAGCCCACATCATTGTTATTAATATAACCAGGAAACCGGTTTAATATGTGTGTGATTCACTTACGCGGAATAACCGCTGGAAAAATTGTATTTTATTTCATATTTTTATGTTATTTTTCGTTTTAAACTATATTCAATTCAATAATGTGTGGTTAAGTTTTGTTAAAATAAAGCTTTATTTATCGTATTATGTTTATAAATAAATCAATAATAAAATAATTATTGTATATAAAAATAGATATTCTTTTGTATTCCATTCAATCAGTTTCTTTGCCGGGGTTCGAACTTACAACCGTAAAATTTCTCAAATATATGAAAGGAACAATCCCCCCCGTCCCCCAATGACAAGCAAAACTATCATTTGTATTTATTAAGCTATTTCTATCATCTTTGCTTATAACAATTGACACTGGTACAAACAACAAACAGAATAAAACCTCTTCGGTAAATACTTTGTTACCAAGCAACCAAGTCAACAATTTTAACTCAGGTACCCTAACTCGATGACATCAAGCGTTTCAGGAATTCCCTTCTGAATCATCATTATCCTTTGGGCCGTTGCCAGGTCGTTAGCTCACCTAAACTCATATAGTTTAAACACCCTACCAACGCTTCTTAACTCAAAATGTTAAACGTAGAAAAGAGACAGCACAATACACGATGTAGAGCGACATCTCTTTTACACAACTCCTGTCTCACTTTAAGAGTTGGTAGTCTATACTATTAATAATGTTCTATTTTTAACTGTCGTTTAGCTGTGAGGTGTTAGGAAGAGTTGGAGTTTGAATCTCTTAGAAGTTAATTCAGGATTGTCACAATACACAAATAGTATTGCTGTAGAAATATTTGACAATTGTGTCCTTTCTAGATATTTTACCGAGTTAAAAAAAAGTGGAGGTTTTCGAATTCAATTGCATTCTTACGTGCTTTTTCCTTGTAAGTTGTAACCTTTACGAGGTGAAAATAATTGTACATATTTTTTTATCTGGCCCACTGTGCCCCACTCCTGGGCAATAGACTGCCAAATCTTTCCTCGATTATCTGTTGTGCTCCACATAAATTTTATAATTACGTTTGTAAAATTGAAATAACCTCTTATAATACACAGAAAAAAGTATTCCATCACAAACATGACCTCAAAACCAATCCATCAAGTACTCAAAACCAAAATAGCATTTTCAATCCATTGTATCCCAGTAAAAGTATCGAAAACAAACAGTTGTCTAGATGTGAATGACCGGGTGTTAACGAGTAAAATAATAAACAGTCGGGGCCACCTAACAAGGATGTTACAGCTTCCTCTTTATGTTGCTACACGTCTATTGTGTATTTATAGTACTTTATTCACCCTATCTCATGTTCTTTGTAACCTTTGGCCTTAGTAACTATTGGAAACCGCGATTCCATTGTTACTAACCCAAATGGTTAAAAAGAAACTATTAAAAGATCCGGTATCTCTGTCCATCTGTCCGTCCGTCAACAGGATGTATGTAAAAATTAATAGATTAAAAAAACTAAGTCACGTTTTTAAAAGTCACTCTATTGAAAATTTTATCAAAATTGGTCTAGCTATACTATACATTTTCACATATTATTATGATGTATTATATCTGTTGCGGTTTTAACAACAAATAATAAACGGAAGGACAGAAAGCGGTGTTTTAGTAATATCGTTCCGATTTGAGCGTTTGGAAACGAAACCCAAACAAAGCAAGAACAGGTCAAAAGAAAGTGCCTATTTGCTAGTTAACAGAGTACTGCAGTAATTGTCCTTAATTGCTTACAAAGTTAATTGCTGAATGCGACTAAAACTATCTCTAGAGGTCATTTACCCATTATATGTAACCCACGTTTCTGATAAACTCCTTTTATCTTGTATTACCAAAGCATGTTTAGTTCTATTCTCACTGGATTTAGCAGTTAAAACACATTCTCCTGCCTATTTTTATTTAAACTTTTACGTACCATTATGGCACATAAGGCGGACTTAATACCGCGGGGCATTATCTGTTATTTTGTACTTTTCGCATGTATACCGATAACAATTATCTTTTAGAATTAACTAAAAAAAGAGAGAGAGAGAATTAACTAAATATCTATCTAACAATAATATCCCTGTAACCAAACAATTACCGTAACATCGATATTTGTAACAGAAATTCGATAACGCGTGAATTGGACTCAAACCCCGAACCAATTAGTCAGCAAAACGAGATTCAGTTATGCGTATTACCATATCAAAGCGAATGTCAAAGGTAAATTGACGAGATTGCCATTGGTTGGGGTTCATTCTGAATTCTTACCAAACCAATTTTGGTTTACGTTGCTACCAGAGCCGTTTTATTTGCAAGGTTTCCCTTCTATTAGCAGAAAGGATTTGAAGGATATGTCGTATAGGTAGAAATTAAGATTGTAGCTTAGGTAGTTTTTTTGTTCTTAAATATACTACGGCCAACTTTAGTTTGGTAAGACGGGGGAATCCTCTTGGACAATCATCTCGGATGTTTTTCCGTCTAATACTTAAAGTAGAAGAACTGTTTGGACTAATATTTTCCATATAAAGACGAATCAATCTATAGTTAACAATTATTTTGACCAGAAATCTTGGAGAAATTGGTGACCATTAATAAAAAAAACGGCCAATATAGGTGACAACCTTCTTTTCGAAGCCGTTTGAAAATAAAATTCCTTTCTGGATGAAGTCCATCCAAAGGAATTTGTAATGAATTCAGACTGAATCCAACCTCATTGTTGCGATTCAATGTTAGTTCGGATAAAATCAGGGTGTTCTTGTTACGATATCAAAGGCGTTCAATACGATACGATGTTATATTCCGATCTCGTTACGTACCGTGTTTGTGCAACACTTGTGAGCTTGTCTGAGTCTATTGTGTTTTGTTTTCATATTTTACAGGCTTCTTCGTAAAGTGTATGGACATAAGCTCATACAGGTATAGTTTTTTCAGTGTATAAAACAGGATTTATGATGTAGTGGAAGCGAGATAGAACTATAATGTGTGTTGCTATGCATTAAGACTTTTCTTTACCACTACTGAGTACCCAGGATGGTGTCATTTTTGGAATTATTTATTTTGTAGCTAAATGTTAACTTCGACACAACAATCGTTAGCTTAAATAGGTAACGCTCTAAAGATGAAAAATGTGAAAATTCAAAGTCTTTAATTTCTTTTTTACTTTGTAGTTGAATTATGATGCTTTAATGAAGATTTAGTCAGATATCTGTGGTTTTCCAATACATCATAAGAGAACTCCATATTACAGCATCCAGTTTCCCCAGTTTTTGCGCAACTACTCGACTAATCCGATTCACAAATAGGTCTTACCAAACAGTATGTAAGCGTGGTTTTTCTCACACGGTAACACAATCCCTTCTAATCCCGGCCGACCCACTTAAGTCTGTTCTGTAGGTTTGTTCATCTTGAGTTCTTTCTATATGTATATCATCACGCACGAATTGGAAAGTGGGATAGGCACTGGTGCTGATTTTCCAATAGGATTTTTAATTTTGCTCAAATAATTAATTATAAAAGGCATATAAAACTAAAGAGGTGTGTAAATTAACTGCTTACTGTATTCTACTAATATTATAAACGTGAGTTTGTATGAATGGTTGTATAGATGTTTGTTTCTCTTTCACTCAAAAATTACTGAACGGATTTAGATCAAACTTGGAACACAGATAGTTTATAACCGGGATTACTTTTATAGCACATAGGATAGCTTTTATCCCGATTTAACGTTCCCGTGGGATCATTTTAGCAAGTGCTTATGTAAATATGGACTATCACTAAAATTCTACTTCCTTGACATCCTTATACTAAATACGGGTCCAATACAAGGTTTCTGCAATAATATTATCTATCCTTATTAGTTTTGATTTACCATTTCAAGAAGAGCATTCTTACTTCAACACGCATCTATCGTACTAACCAATCATCACCCATCTATTCAGTACCAAATACCAAGTATCTTTCCATCTAGCATTACAAGAAGTCCACCAGCTATTTCGACTACTGTCCAACTGGCCACGCTGCCAGTATGCCCCACATCGTTTACATTACGCAATGCTCGCAACCACTCTCCAAGGAGGCTCATTTTCATAATGTTTACCAATTAGTGCTCTCTCGGTCAGCAGGTCGGTGTTCAGTGTTAACTTTCGATACCGCGTTTTAACTTTAGTTAGCCGTGCCTCAGTTCTATCTACGTCACTTTTAACAGTTATGATATACGTTCTTGAGGCAAATACTTTTGTCTTTTTCCTTCGAGAATTTTGTGAGTGCCTGACTATTTAATTTCTTTAGGTCTATAACTTGTTTATACATCTTAACTTAGACCTGGACAGATAAGACTTCAAGTATAGCCAAATTGAAGAAGACATCACGTCAAACCCACTGTGCGTGATGTCTCGCGGATTTGATACCCGATTGTCCGCTTCACAAGTATTTATTTAACGAATGCTTGTTCAGAGTTTAGGTGCATGTGACGGGAATGTTTGTGAAATCCCCGCTACACAAGGAATGAACTCCTTGGTGCGGGAGTCACATCTCAAAGAAGTAACTTCTATCTTAAATAAGTCATATATACTTTATAGTGGTCAATCATACCTCATCTTTAAACAACACCACGGACAAAAAATCTTTGATCAAACCCAGCGATAATTCGTTCTCATCCGGTTTCCCGATCACTTAGCCTAATGAACCACAATCAGTGCACATATCTATTGGCACGTGCGAACGAGCTAACTCCACTACTCCCTTAACATGCCCCTATTACCTCGCTGGTATATCGGCGACTAATTATATTGCTAAGTTTAACTTTTCCTAAGATGTACGGTGAATGCACAAGTTCAAGAAACTAGTGGAATTCAATCGTGTAAATGAATGAAAACTGTTTATAACTGTGTATGTTGTTATATTTAGTTATGTCGGAGCGCAATTAGTGTTGTATTCGTGGCTAAGCCCATTCTGTTATCTTGTGTGATGGGTAGGTGAATCTGGGTCCATTGTAATTTGACATTCAAAAAATGCTACTTAGTAGCCCAATTTGCTTAAATTATATTTTATTTTGATTTCATATTAAGGTCTTAAATTTTGAACCTATAACCTAATAGCGGCAACAAAAATACAGTATCGGTAAAAATTACGGACGTTACAGTCACAAACAGACGGACAGATAGCGAATTATAAAGTTCTGTTCTTACCCTCTAGGTACTTCACCTTCCAAAGGAGTTTTATATCACTGAAATAAACACACAATATCAAACTTTAGTTTCGCTTCAGTCCGCCCTCCCTAGAAGCCATTGCCACTGATTTCAATTGGTAAACTTGGCGGAATAGTAGTTTGTTGTTGGCCGTTGAGAGGTTTCCTAATGATATCCGGGTGCTAATGTACTCATTATTCTATTCACAAATAAGTTTTATGTGTTTAAAAATAAATGTGTAAGAATTATTATATGATGTTACGGGTTATTCACGCCTCCTTATGTGGATTGCCCGACTAGTTTCGGATCCAAATGGTATCCTTAATCATGACGTCAGCTCATGGCGGCGGCGGGTGAGCGAGTACTTTAATAATAAATCCTTACGAAAGTTAAAACATTTAAAAAAAATCATGGAATGATTTAATTCTTATAAACTAAATGAACAATGGGTTCAAGGTGCCTTTTTGTGCTTTTTTTTTTTGAAAGCAAATTTTGTGACACCTTTTATTTATAAGAATGTAGTAATACTACTAAATACTCATTGTGACATTGTGAACAACACAAAATAAAAAAACAGCAAAATATTAGTATTTTTCTGGTCTTCTGCCAAGTGTAAATATTTGGGTAATACCACCTCTTTCTTGCATAAGAAAGCGTTTGAAATCGTATTTTATCACAAACGCCACAGTTGTCACAAATCACAGAGATTAAATAACCCTCCTGGCAGTCGGGTAAAAAAAGATAAATAAAGAGAATTTTATACTAATGATGTTTAGATATCATTTCAAATGTTCTCATAAGAATTCTTATCGTGGCAATCATTCAGCATTCGTTATTCGGATTTTTTATGATTAGAATAGTTTTCGAACCACCGTTCCGATTTGTAAAAAAATACATAATTCTTAATGCAAACCTCTTTAAAAACACGTAAATTATTCCATTTGTCAGCCAGTAATTAAGTAGACAAATTTTCGCTTCTCTTAAAGTTTCTCCGTCTTGGCAACTAATTTCATTCATGGCCGGTCTCGGTACAGACTGCAACGGAATGGCTTCAGGCATTTCTTTATTTTCCTCTTCATTTCTTCCTCTTGAAAAGTTATGATAGTACTTTTGGGCAGACCGTACTGAATGTTTCAAACGTAATTGCGTTTGTGTGTTGTTTTTCCGAAGTTTTTCGTCTGAAGACCTAATTGGACGATGAATTGATACTAATCGTGTTTTTCTGAGAAACGTTCTCACAATAAAATAAAATACAATTACGTTATTGTTACCAAGGAGTTAAACTAAGAAGCTGTTTTCTGGCCGCTATTTACAATGGAAGCACGATAAATTAAATAATCTTCTTTGATAAATAAATGTCTGTATGATATTCTATAGTAAATATTGCTATGTAGGTATATTATCTTATATATAAAAATGAATTGCTGTTCGTTAGTCTCACTAAAAGTCGAGAACGGCTGAACCGATTTAGCTAATTTAAGTCTTGAAATATTCGTAGTAGTCCAGGGAAGGTTTAAACGGTGAGAAAATAGGGAAAAATTGTTGCAAAAAAAAAACAAGAACTGTAAAATAGCCACAAAATCTGATACTACGCGGGTGAAACCGCGGGCAACAGCTAGTATTGTATATATATGTTTTTCAATATAAAATTAAATATTGTAGAGAAAATAAAAGTAAAAGTTTGCAGGTTTTTCAAAAACTTCGCCTAGTTCACACAAACATCCATGCATTAATTTTAAACAATTCCAAACAGTTGCGATGTTCGTTTGTTTAGCGCCGCCCTAATTCTGCCGTCCCAAATACTATGTGATGTTGAACAGTATTCAATGGTTGCATATTTCGTCTATATTGACAGAAAACAGCTGTTTTCGGACAATACTCGCAGCTTTTGTGTCATTGTTCGAATGTTTTACTGCCTGACAAAGGAATTTCTGAATGAATTTGCATTTGGTCGCGTTGCAGCTTGGGAATTTTAATAAGTTCTCGAAATGATGTCTGTTTAGACCAATAATATTTGATTTGAATATTATGATCACTATTATTATTATTAGTTCACATTAAAATTTACCATATAATTCTTAAAATGCTTGAAACACATTCCAGTGTTAGTATACATTTCAGCCCTTGTGATCCAGAACTAGCGTATATCATTTTCATTAAAAAAATATTAAAGTGAAGCTAAGGCCTGAAAACATTCTCTACAATTCGAAAACCAGATGCAAAAATTCACCACCAGCCCCATTGCTAAGGATCAGTAAAAGAAGCTCTTCAATTAAAGCTCCTGATTACATAGCCATAACAAAATGGCACCCACTAAGACAATGGTTGAACACGATCCAAACTATCTTCAAACCTTTCATATTCCCAGCGGTGAGTGGCCACAATCGCATACAATATTAGAAGGCCTTATAAGCACTACACAATACTCTTCCGGCTATTGTCACCAAGTATACCTACCCACCACTGCTTTTAGATGTAATATAGCTATAAATGTGGGAGCGAGACAGCTCGCTACAAAAAGTAGAGCGGCATCTCTTTCCCACAAATCTATTACTTGAAGAGGGTTTTTTCAGTGCGATTGGCCATTTCACTTGACACTGGGAAAAAACAAAGGAATGTCGTAATTTTAATGAGGGATTCTTAGGCCTTTTATATACAATGATAGTTATGTGATTTAAATATTATCATGGATTTGAGTTATCCAAACTAATATTATAAATGCGAAAGTAACTCTGTCTGTCTGTCTGTCTGTCTTTCTGTCTGTCTGTCTGTCTTTTCTTCACGCCTAAGCTACTGAACCGATTTGTGTGAAATTTGGTACAGACATAGTTTGAAACTTGAGAAAGGACATAGGATAGTTTTTATTACAAAAAATAAAAATAAAAAATAAAATTTATTACGGACATACTATATAATAGTGCCATCTATTGGTCAAATGTCGAGCTGTTCCTATGCTCCGTAGATAGATGGCGTTAATCGCGCAATGGTGTCATTACAAGTGTTCGGTTCATGTTATTGTTTTAATTCATCGGAAAATCCATCAGAAAAATGTAAATAAACAGTAAAAAGGTGTAAAAAAATTAATATTAATATAATAAAAGTTTTCCTACAAAGAAAATGCTCTAACGGAGTATAGATAATTCTATTAGTACTACGCGCAATGGTGTCGATCGTTACACGAGTTCGGTTCATGTTGTTTTAATTCATCGGAAAAAAGTAAATAAATAGTAAAAAGGTATGAAAAAAATAATAAAATAACATATAAAAAATATAATACTACTTTTAGTACAAAGAAAATGCCCGAACGGAGTATAGATAAATAATCCGAGTTGTCACTATGGTCGATAGATGGCGTTGGGATCGAAATAGATTGCGCTATGGTTTCGTTACACGCATTTGGTTGGGTATCGGCCGAGCGCTTCGGTACCGTCGTGGTAAAATTGTATTGTCGGTTGAATGGTCGTTTATGTGGATTGTTCCTGTTTCGTAAATTCTAAATTGGTTCAAAAAGCTGAAGATTTTGTTTGTGTGTTTGTTTAAGCGCGATAATATCAGGAACTATGAGTCCGATTTGAACAATTCTTTCAGTGTTAAATAGAAAATTTAATGAGGAAGGCTATTGGATATATAATAACACGCTATTATTGATAGGAGCATAGCTGTAATGAAATGTTACGTAAAAAAATATTTTTAAACTTTTAAGCGTTACAAGTAGCATACATACATATTTGATTCCGAACAAAGTTGCTTTTTACATAATTAAATAACAGGGAATATCTTAGGAGGAACTTCGCATCAAAATAATTATTGTTGTTGCGAAGAAACGATTCCAAATAATTGATTAAAGAAAATCTACTTTATAACTATGTTATATCATAACCACGCGGACAAAGTCGCGGGCAACATCTAGTCTCCAAAATATATGAATGAAGTAATATTACGGAGAAAAGTGAGTAGTGGCAATATTTATCGGATAAAAATGCTATAGATAAACAATTTGATAATACGCAAGTGTTTTTTGGAAATCAATCAATAATACCTGTAACTCTGACTCATTCACAAGTTTTTAAAGCTAGCTTCTAACGACGGTTCTATTTATATTAACAACTGATACAAAACTTATTCCAAGGGTATGACAAAAAACAATTTAATTAGTAAAGGAAGTCAGATTTCAAACGAAATAAAGCAATTTAATTAAGAATATAATTCTCGAATTGATGGCATAGCAAATAAGCAGGTCAAAACGCGTGTCTCAACAGGTATTTAATAGGCCAAAGACACTTTTTGCAGTTTGATCTAACAACTTATCACATATGTATTGTTATTTATTTTTTATTGATTCACCTAGCATTAATCATCTAGTACTACGTGGCTAGAAACACGCAATCCTGCGCTCGCGCATCCTCTAAGGCCTAGCACATAGATAGCGAAACGCAACGCCCCGTAGTATTTTTATAACACTTGAAAACTAACTTTAAAACAAGCAGAGTTAAGTGCATAATTGTCTGAAAGAGTTATATCGATAACGCGCGAGCTCTCAATTATTGTCAAACGATAAACAACCTTTATGCGTCAATAATAAAGACTACTTTCCTGTAACATATAAATCTGCTCCTTACTTCGTCATACGTGCACAAACCCTAACATGAAGTTAGTGACCTAGCTTATTGAACCGTTAATAAATAATAAAACTTTTTAATTATAGTTCATTCAACTTTGTGTGTCAATCGGTCAGAGAAATGACCTTGGCGATTGGCTGATGTGACGTGTGATGTGAAAAGTCATAAACGATAATAAAATCAGTCACTATAGTATTATTTTATGTAGATTATATACAGTGATTTAATTAAAAAAGTGTTAAATAGTGACTAAATTACGTATTATTTTTTTGTTATTGCCTATGTTTTGTTTCACTGCGAGCTAGGAAACACATTTTCATTAATTTAAAATACTAGCTGAAAGCCTGTGTTCAGTGGCGGCCTTAGGGGATGGCGAACAGGACAATTGCCCGGGGCTCAAAAATCTTAGGGGCGCGAGGCTCCTTAGACTTTTGAAATTTATTTAACACTTGTAACGGCTAATTCAAATAAAGTTAACTAATTCGTAAGTAAGACTATCTAAAAGCAAGTACTCAGACCATTTTGTTAAGACTCACCACCCGGGGCCTTGCAATGGGTAAGGCCGCCGCTGCATGTGTTACATGAGCCATCATTTTCAGGATTTTGTCCGTAACTCCACTTTATCGCGTCATTCTTGTAGAATAAGGGGGATATCCCAAAATCCATTTTACGTTAATCAGAATACAAAAAACCAATACTGATAACAATATCTGTTACAATTAATGTACCAATAATCATTATGTATTTAAAACGAAAGATAAATATGCAATAAAATAAATAAACATTTAAATAACTTTTTTTCTAAATCACTGCGTAGTAAGTCTTAATTTATGTGTCTCTCAATGGCCTAAATAAAGCCACAATGATGTTGAGGAAAAACCAATTGACAATTAATCGAAAATAACAATTGGCTATTGTAATTGTTTTTTTTGTTTTGAGCCAGCGCCATTGATCTTTACTATTGTGGTGTGTGCTTTACTATCGTAAATATCTTCGTTATTTTGGCCCTACAAATAAGTTATAGCCACAATCGCGGCATAGAAATGCATACAGACAAAAAAGGTTTAAGTGCGAATTTGAATAGGTTGTAGAAAGACAAATTGGTTCGATCCATCCGCTGATTTGTTTGAGATATGGAATACTAAAAATATTATTAAAATTAATCGTAACTCACAGTCACACACGACGTATTTAGTATAGAAACCACAATACTCGTCGGTTTAAAATTTGTTTCTCCACCAAACTTCAACCCTATAATCATAATTATGAATACACTTTGACCTTTGGTCCACATTTAACAAGAATTTCCGATGCATCCCACTCACACAAGAATGTCACACACATTGATTTCGATACCACTTCCAGAAAGCGCGGCTGAGTCACTGCCTATTGTCATAACACACGTACTAGCATCCTGCGATTCAAACCTTTCTTACACTTCCTGTACTCCTAATTTAGTATCGAGTTTTAGGGTTATGTAACCGAAGGGCAAATACGGACCCTTTGGTGATGCTCGACTGTCTGTCCATCCGTCATCACGCTGTATTTCATGAACAACAGCTAGATAGTTGACATCTTCACAGATAATGAATTTGTGTTTCGTCTTTAACTACAAATAAAAATAAAGAGCGAGGTGATGCAACTGATCATTTATAATATTTGACAAAGTTGAAATAATAAATAAAAACTAAACTTTCAAAAAAAAAACTGATCATTTTGCTGGTGAAAATGTATGTTTCGTCAGCTCGTGTACGAATCAGTGTCGTGATTCCGACTCTTACTTGACCGGCTTTTGTTCCTTTTCTTCGTCTAACAGATCTTCATTTCCTATGAAGTCTCAACTTGAGTATTAATTTATGCATAAAACGGAAACGTATTTTACCCAACGACTTACATACGACTTACCCAAGATATTGCATCTAAACTAGAATTGACACTAACATTTGTTTCTAAATGTTTATTTACAACACCAACAGTTAAGCCTATCGTGACATCTACTCCAAAGCGCAATTCTTTATAGTCCCGTCTGTTTATACGTTATCTATGTACAACATCAGCATTAGCATACCATACGCACATGTATTATCGTCCTGTAGCTGCCTGCTTCCTGAGACAGCGTTTAGTATGCAGCGCTATTCGGTGACATCCGACATTGTGGCCATTACGCCTCCGCAGAGCTTTACGGCCAACAGTCCCTCGTCAGCAGTCGTCAACGTTTTATGGCCCCCTCTCCACTAATATAACCTCAAATATAAATCTCGCTCTTTTTCGAAGCGAATTTTGCCGTTCAAAAGTAGGCTAAGAGCTTTTAAAAGTCAGGTTTCCGTAAATGTTCTTCGGTCTGACGATACGGTAAAAATATTAAATTTTGCGTCCGTTTCATGTAATTCTGGTTTGTCGGGCACGTTTATAACGTTGATCTACAAATCCAATGTGCAGTCGTCTATAACGGCTCAATAAAACGAGGATTTCTGTTTTGAAACCTAGTTTTATGATTTAATTATGTTGTTGACGTATAAATATTTTATTGCTAGCGCCAGTTGTACTGTGACGCGCGATTTCCCGGTCGCTGCCCCCGATACACTAATTGATGTAGAATTCACAAATGATGATAGAAATTGATAAAATTGTGTCGTTCGGGGTCAAACTGGTTTAAACAGTTTGCTTTCATTAGAGCGACTGTAAATAGCGGAATTCATTTTAATGTTTTAATAAACGGCCAATTTTGATGATCACGAAATTGATAACAATCTAGCATCCGCTATATTTTAAGGAAACAAATCCGTTAGAGTCGCGAGTCTCTTGGAAAAATCCAATTCCATAAATCATTTGCTTATTCAATACCTAACGGAAACACGTTTTTATTTTGAATAATCAATTTGTAATCAATTTAAAGGAAAAAGTAATACCTATTCCAAAAAAAATACATATTCAATACGTCATAGGGGCTACCGTTTGAGTCACCGTCGCAGTCACTCCGTCTTTATCTATAATTCCTGTAGACGCTCCGCATGATCGATTGCGTAGGCGCGTTTGTTATGCACTTTTCATTTCAACGATGCTTAGTGTAAGAATAGCTTTCGGATGTGGCGGACGCGTCGACACATTGTCTTGAATATTAATACAACTTAAACTAAGCCACATTAATAGTCTGAGGATCTATCACATAGCTTTTACATTTAAATATTGTTTTAGCATCGATAAAGTCGTTTCAAGTGAATTGTGAAGTGATACGTAAAAATGGTTATGGAACCTGGTCAACAGACCGGGCGGTTTTGGCCGCTCTCGCCTCGCCTGTGGCGTCGGAGTAATGAGTACTCCAAGGTAGTGTTCGAGCCCCGAAGACCTCCTTTATCGCCAATCGAGATCCGGAGACATGACAAAATGGACACGACTCCAGATTTACTGAGGACAAGGAGTTATATCAAGGACAGGCTGGATCATTTGAATTTGGAGCAGAAAATCATGGATGAGCGCAGATGGAGCGTGGATTCCAAAAAACCGCCGATCAAAGAGCCGAAGAAGAAAGCAGAAGTGGAGGAAGTAGTGAAGCTGAGGGTTAAGAAGCAGAGGCAGCCTCGCCCGAACAGCCTGCAGTTGCTTCTGTGTCCTTCTAGTTCCGGACACTACAGTAGCAATACTTGGAGATACACTCGGGTGCGCTCTAAGAGGTTCGTATCATTGTTATTACAGATAGCATTTGTTTTCCAGAAGACTCAAATTAGACCCAAATACAGCAGTCATCGAACTATTGAATTAGGTAATAGAACATTAGTATTCAAATTCTAGCTTTACTTTGTGAATCTGGTCTAGTAAAGGTTATCGACATAAAATCAAAGATTTACAACTAAAGTCTTGATATATTTAGAGACTGACACGGTTATAAATAGTTTTAAACAAAAAAACAAATGATACAACATTTCAAAGTATTATTCAATAAACATAGCATTACAAATCTCTCAATAAACTTTAATATCTTTTGATGATGATAAAACCTTTTTTGTGGCAACCTGATTAAGTTGCAAAGAATGTGTGTTTATGATCTTAAGCCTACGTGTTGATGTGGGCTCACGAATTGATTCAAGGTGTCCAACTCGGATTAAGTATATGTTACACAACTTCAATCATATAAAGAAACACCTGTTTGTATATAGGTTTATTTTTATAGCTGTTTGATTTACAGTTTATTGGTTTTCTATTGCTAAAGTTACTGCGTTTGGATAAGAGATTTTTAAATGCATTCTAAAATTCTGACGAGAATATACGTAATTTGACTGTTTCTCTTTTTACCTAAATGCCATAAACATTCCATATTTATTTTTCTGTTCCCATTATTTGAGCTATATCTGTCTTAAAAGCTCCAACTACACCTTCTGTAATTTCTTCAAAGCACAATTAATCTTAATTACTGCCTCAAGCTATTACTCTAATAATTTTGAGAATTGTCAAATGGTAGATCTCCAAATCAAATTCCACCTTCACTATTCTATCAGCTAGATCCGTATACCTACCATAGATATCCACATACAGTCACGTGTGATTCCCAGAAGGTTTTGCTCATGTCAGGTTTCTATTCTCCACTTAGCTTGGCACCTGCTTTCTCTGGATTAGCTGTGCATACTTTATTCCCTACAAGTCTAGGTAATGGATAATGTTCTATTGTATCGTTTAATTAGTAGGAATAGAATTCTTTGGTTACTTAAACGTGGTTTTTAAGTTTTTGACATTAATCACAGGATCTACTGTATCGACTTTAGAAATATTCCTTATCAGTAGAAACCTATGTTATTTGATGATGATAGTGATACAGACATGATAGTGTCTTAGGTTATATAGTCACGCGAAAAATACTACTGAACCAAATGTTTTGTCAGTGAGTATCTTCAAATTACTCATAATTCTCTAGATAATTATCACTTAAAATTTCATTAACATTTTTGTCGTCTTGAACTTCTATCATGTTCTTTTCATTGTAAATCATGTATTGTTCTATAATTAGTATTGGTTTATTCGCATTAATTATGCCTGTAACAGTCAATTATTTTTCACTTTCGCGCTCACCGTGGCGTCGAATCCAATCATCGACGTGTTCTAAATTGGCCTAATTAATATTGTAATATCGGGTTTCTCCGCGTTCATTATTAATTTCACTGGGAGAACTTGATATTGCTATCGAAGCATATTTAGATGCTTGCTTTGTTTACGAAGTTATGTATCAAGTTTTGTTCTATAAAAGATTATTTCATAGCTGTAATTAATACACCGTCACGGCAAGGACGGTAAAGGTCACCAAAAACACAATAAGGGTGTCGTATCGCGGATTCAATCCCCGCGTATCACAAGCATTTGAGTGATCCACAAAAGCTTGTTTTAAGTCTGGATATGTAACCTCGTAACTGTACAAAACACACAGAAAGAATTTCTTAATGTGAGAGTGGATTTTCTTTAATGAAAATATCTTTTCTATCAATTTTCCAAGAAAGCCATTTCCTAAACTCCTCGGTTCTCTACATTGTACCACATTTCAGTAACCCTTCTGTAATCGGGTACCACATGTCGCCATCTCCGTAGGTGTAAAGTGGGTGTAACGATGTTGACAACTACATGACCCTTATCTCAGGCTCGGCCCTTTGATGTTGGCCAACCTCTTGTATAACCCTCGATTACAAGACAAGTCTGTTGATAATTGAAAAGCTTTTAATATACTTTAAGATATTATGAAGTGAAGTTTACGTCAGTGTTCTTGTTTCAAACCGTATGCAAGGAAGGGGTTTTCAATTCGTCGTTTCTTTTTGTTAGCTCAGAACTTTGGATTGAATGAACGGATTTTGTTATTTTTTTTTGTTTAACGTGGAATACCTATAATTTGTCCTATAGGAATTTAATCAAGCTTTAATTTGAAGTAGGTTGTACGTCATAAACTGTAGTGTGCCTGGGCCAACGATGGGTTTGTAATACGCTGTGCGTTATAAAAGTCTCTAAAAACACACACATAAGGGTTTATTCTTTAGTAGTGATTTCGTAGCTCTGAAATAAACATTTAACTTAATTACTCTTAAGACTGGCCAATTCCATTTTAAAACAATTTCATTAGCGTTAACGGTTAAAAAACAATAGCTAAAGTCATATGGTCTCCTATTAACGCCATATTCTTGTTCCGTTATTTTTTCACTCTTTTTTTATAAAGTACCGTGACGCAACGTACAACGTGACGCAGCGTACAGCGTGACGTAGGGTACAACGTGACGCAGCGTACAGCGTGGCGCGTCTTACAGCGTGACACCACATATGGCCAATATAGGTGCCGACAGCCTAAAACAAGTTCGATCAAGTCGTTTCGTTAAAACCAATTTGTTAATACGCCGTGACAGTTTTTAAACATGAGGCCGTTCAGATTAAAATGCTTTATTATATTTAATTACGAGACAGCCAGGCTGCTTTGCATAATTTTTCCCAATATGGCGGCCGGCATAAATATGTAAATGTCTGTCCGTGGTACATGAAATAATGATTTATTATTATGTTGTAGAGGCGCTGTATGCTGTATGGTTTTTGTTAGTTTGTTTTGACTAGTTGAGCGCCGCGGTGCCACTTGTATTTTATCTCGTTTTATTGTTTACTGTTGTCAATTTTGGTCCTTGAGAGTGACCTTTAAATGTACTGCTATCGGGATGACAAGTCTTTTCGTATAGGAAATATGATAATATCAGAAATATTATTATTTGTATAACATAGAGTTCATATAAAATTTACTTTAAGACCTTGCATGTATTGTAATTACCTATGTTACTAAATAAAGATGATAGATTGATTGAAAAAAAAATAGTTAAAAATTGATTTATGATAATAACGTATTATGTTCATGCGTAAGCATAGTCAAACTTATTTCAAAATAAAACGTCCAAACTTACTCGAATTCTCCCGTTTTAAACGGGAATCGAATCTACAACCTGCACAATTGAATCACATATCCGCTGCGCCTAACATACCACATTTAAATTCAGTTTGTTTACATTGTCTACGAGTCGTAGACTTTAACTATAAAAGCTTTGCGTCGCGACAGCTATTATTAAACTCTGAATCATGCATTCCTTAACACACTGACACTAGTATGCACTACCTAGTATTATACTATCTAGTATATGTACTATTATATTATAAATGCGAAAGTAACTCTGTCTGTCTGTCTGTTACGCTTTCACGTCTAAACCACTGATCTGATTTTAATGAAATTCGGTACAGAGATAGAGTTGACCTTGAGAAAGAACATAGGATAGTTTTTATCCCGGACTTTTGAAGAGTTCTCTTGGAAACGCGATATAACCGACATCGACGCGGGTGAAGCCGCGGGCGAAAAGCTAGTTCTGCATAAATGTTCCTCCATGCTGTATATTGTCGCCGTAATGAAAAATTGCTCGACGCTTGCTCCGTCACCGAGCGACGCGTGTTAACTGTATGCGACATTACACCCGTGTCATATGCACTGTCATATATTACGGTCATAAAGCAAGAAAATGTTACGTATTTGTGTGTATGTATGTATGAGAGGAAGCAAGGATCCTTGCTTAATTAGGACTGTATTAAATGAGGTAGAAGTTGATGTTAGGCTGTTATTGTTATGTTTATTGGAGGAAATAAACTTGTAGGTTAGAAGATGCATATTCATGATCAATTTAACATGTTTCTCATTATCATAGATATGTTTAGGAAAGTCTAGAATTATATTACTTAGTTTGTTAAAGAAAATGATATTTATTAAAACCTTTATTATCAAATGCTTTTTGATCTAAATATCCTTATTTAGATGTAGAAAAATAGCCCATAATACCAAACTTAAATATAATATTTAATATTGACCATCACAGCAAAGTGAGAAACTGATGATTCATTTTAAATAACAAATCACAAACCAATGTAAATGAAACAAGGATACCTAAAAGTTATAAACACGAAACACCGTTAACAAACAACCCTTAATCGAGAAAATATTGATTTACAGTTACCTTTAACATCCCATTAACTTGCAGCCGACAAACACATTAAATTTGACAGTAAAACTTATCTCAAACCGTCAAACATCTGACAATATTTACGATTGCTAAGAACAATCTTATTTGGTAAAAGCTAATCATGAATATTTTACAAGAATCATAAATTTTTAATGAGTTACTTTAATAACTTGCGATTTGACAGTTAGGGAAAGCAATGACTAATCACTTTTGTATTTGGTGGATAATTTTGATCCTTGTGTCAGTTTAACTAAAATTCAAATCAATTATACATACCCTACACATTGATACACCTCATTGCCCGTAATAACTAATTTCAATAAAATATTCTTGCTTTATTTAAAACAAATAGTCATGTAAATCTTTTGATCTTTTGATAGTAACTGTCGTGAGAATGATTCATTATTAAATGATGTAACGGTTTACTCACGCGTATTTATCGGGGTAGCCCGACTAGTTTCGGACCCAACCGGAGTCCTTAATCATGAGCAGACGCGGCGGGATCGCGAGTCGAACTGACGTCAGGACTCCGGTTTTGTCCGAAACTAGTCGGGCTACCCCGATAAATACGCGTGAGTAGACCGTTACATCATTTAATCATGTAAATCTGTTAAAAAAATTATTGATAAGGATTTTTAAAGTCTCAACATATTCCATTGGATATGAACATCATTTTCGACATCTCTTTAATAACTTACAGCTCATATCCAAGAACGACACACAAACAAAATATAGTTTTCTCTCCATATTTAATTTTAAACTGATGGTGGTGTAAAGTGAATACACCACCTAAGCGCGGCATTTTACTGTGCGTAGCTTGCATACAACTACAAAACTTTTTAGCCACGTGATTAATAAGCCTGTATGACACCTAAACACATGTGAAATGTCAGAATATCATAGAATATATATTATATAGCTAATAGTTCTTAGTAACATCCATTTATCAAGTGTCCTCATACCAAAACGTCGGGAAAATCACAGTGCAATCTGCATCCCTTTGAAAACTGCTTATGTAACCAAATGTTACGGTATTTTCGTTTCAACTTGCCAACTCCCTCAAGCAGAGATGACGAATATTGATGCAGTAATATTTTTATTCTACTTGAAGAAGAAGCATGTTCTGTTTAGTATTCTGCTAGCGTGGCAAATGAAGGTAAGTTAAAAACAGAGTAGAATTTATGTTGGAACTGACTAGTTGTTTTCTTTTCTGTGGATTCTCACACTTAGAAATTTGATCCTTGTATCAAGGGCGGTTTCACAAATATTCAAATCATATTCACAAAGACACTCAGTCTCTAGATCGAACCCGCGGCACATCATGCACAGTGGGTTTGGTGATTTTACGAATCGGTGACATTTATATAACATTAAAAAGCTATTTCATACATGTCCTGACGCGAGTTTAATTTTTTAACCCATTACCAAAAATTGTATAAAGCGGCTAAAAAAGTTTTCACTTAAAAACTACCACACATTTCTAAAATGTCAAAACAATATTCACATCACTGAAAGTAAAGCTGAATATTACCCACTCTCTCTTCGATGTCCAACAGCATTCACCGTGTATCGACACAGCGTAGCTGGAAACGCGTGCCAGTATCCACTGAAAACTATTAAAACCTTCACCGTGTGTCGACACAGTGCATCAACACAGTGTAACTGGAAACGCGTGTCAGTATCCAATGAATACCATTACATGTACATAGAGATCCAATTTTCAGCGTCACCGAACACAATTGTTCGCGAGAGTGTTTTTCTTCAGTCTAAGGGCGATGAACTTTAGTTTTCTCCTATAATTAATGTGAAGAATGTGGAAGTTTAATACGTGTTTGGGTAATGTTTGCTTTTGTATCTAGCCGCGTGGGTGGGAGCGTGGAAAACTGTAAAGATTTTATAGCAGCTGCTGGATAGGATATTTTAATATGAGTATAATAAGTTTAGTGTTTTTCTAGACAAAAGTTACGTGGACTGAAAATATTTTACTATTAATATTTGATTTTTTACTGACTTCACAATTTGACGTAATTTTTTAACGTTCCACGAAACGGAACCTTATTTCGGAAAATTCGCAATCCGTCTGATAGTCACCGGCCTGTATGTCATGAACCTCAAAATCAAGACAGTTGAAATTTTCTCAATTGGCATAATTCAGTTGCTGCTATAACAAAAAATCATGATGAACATCGAATGTCATCACCCGTTAGTACGGACATAAATTGTACAGTTGACCAATTTTTGCTTCCAAATATGTAGGTAGTTTAACCAACCTGAAAGATACATAAAAAATACAATTATACATTGTATTTATCGTCGTAGCATCGTAAATATTTTCCTAGCCACGTTCTTCCAAAGGAATAAATTAAACAATATGCTTGAATCGAATGGTATCTTCATATCACTGTTTAATATTTATCTGACCCAATTATTTTAACTTTGGAAGTGTGGACACTGGAATAAAATTATAACGAACAATCTCATCAGAGCCTTAACGACCGCGTTCCACGAATAAATTAAAACACTGCAGCACAGTTCAGCGTAGTCAAATAATGACGTAAGACAGGAAAATAAATGCAAATATTCTGTTTCATCAAAACATTTTATATAAAACAGATATCCTTAAATTTGAATACATTTTTATTAAGAACATGTCACAATTCGACTATTAAAAAAGACAAAGCAAAGAGAAAATGAAATAACTTATGAAATAATCGACATATTTTTTTAAATAACTTGATGTATTACCATCAAGTTATTTAAAAATCGTATAAACATTAATAAACTTGAGAAATATCAAATCTAAGTATCTTAAAACACAAACTATTAGAAAGATAACTATGATAATCTCAAACAATCATTTCATTTTTAAATACCGATAAAAAATACTATTTAACATAAATTGTCACCATCATAATACACACTTACATCAATGAAACAACAGATCCTATAGCTCGCCAAATCGCATGCGACTGGCGATGCTGAACCGTTTAGCAGCAAATGATGCATATTCATAGATATCACTTATTGCAGACGATATTACGGCGCCGATGTATTCGCTCATCTGGAAATGTAAGAGACGTTTTTATGACCGACCGAACAGTTTAGATGGTTCAATAACTCTTTTTGTAAGACTGCTTCAATAATATGATACTTTTGAATCATTCTTGCTTTTATCATAGAAATTGGATAAAATGTAACCATTATTAAATGATGTAACGGTTTACTCACGCGTAAATACGCGTTACCCGATAAATATCGGCGTAGCCCGACTAGTTTCGGAGTATTTCGGACCCAACCGGAGTCCTTAATCATTTAACAATAAATGATTCTCACGATAGTAACTATAAAAAAAATGTAACCATACCATTTCTTTTTATTTAAACCTAGTAGGTTTTCGAGATTATGTAGTTCAGAATTTTGTTGTCAAAGAGTAAGTAAACAGGTAATCTTTAAATAAGTATTTTTAAAATATCAGTAAGAATTACTTATGTGATATTTTGATAACTATTATGATATTAACTATTGTGATATTTGATGACTAACCATATAGTACTACTACTATATGCCTTACAAAAAAAATCAATCATAGTTTTTGCGAGAAATAAACCAACTTTCAATAATATCCAGATTAAATTTTAAATATTTTCATCCCTATGTTCAAGAATTCAAATAAGAAAAACTTCCATATACCAAATTCCACAAATTACTTATAAAATATTATTCAAGATTAAGCAATACTTAAAACTAAACAAATATGTAACATTGACATGAATATTTCACATTAGTCAGCTGCCTGACTAGGTTACACCTACGCGTTAAATACTAGAAGTCAATGTACCATAATGTGTGAAATCAGCAATCTTCACACGCAATACTATATGTATGATAACAATAGGTGACAAAACTGATAGCCGGGAAACGATAACTAAGGACCTCCTACCATCATCTTAATCGTAATTCGATTGTAAATGTGGAAAAGAGATGAAACTCTACGTTTTAAAGCGCTGTCTCGCTCTAACTCTGTCTTCAAGAGATAGAGGTACGATTGTCGGATAATGATAGCTGAAATGTTGTGCAATTAAATGCATTTTCATTGCGAAATCGTTGCTTAATTGAGCTTTGTTTTAATCTTATCATTTGTTTTTATAGATATTTCCTTTCTATCTATATTTACATTTATTTTTATTAGGTACCTGAAAGAGTTCTACTTGTTCTTGTTCTACTATCTTGTAGGATCATTAGAAAAGAAAGTCAAGTAAACATTTTGAAAACGTAGCAAATATTACAAAACGTTATTCACATAAAAATAAATTAACTAATATATAACATTCTACCTCTTTCCCTTTCGTTGACGGTACCAAAATGGTACATTTAATATGCGTGTGACGCGACGCGCCATTTTTCGTATAAAGCGTTTTATCCAATTTCGCCGTCACTTTGGCACCTCTGGTACCTAAAGCAAAATTTGTTAAAGGGTGTTTACCAATACTTATAAATATCATTCCTCTTTAACTAATTCATCATCCAGAGCCTTTATCCTCCCACTGCTGGGCATAGGCCTCCCCTGTGTCGTGCCAATTTCTACGGCCCTATTCTAGCCTCATCCAGACTCGACCCGAGACCTTTATTATGTCATCGACCCATCTTGCTCCCGGACGACCGACGCTTCTTGTGCCTTGCCTTGACCACCATTCTGTCACCGCCTTAGTCCGTGCCGTCACTTCGTCTGGCCAAGTTTAACTAATTACCTGTCCAAAATATAAACAATCATTAAAATAATACATGAGAGAACAGTTTAAACATTAATTTAATATAACTAGGTATACGTTAAAAGGTGCGCCTATTAACTATTTGCGTACCAAACAATAGCTGTAACCGCTCAAAATAACCTCGGGCATGTTGAAAACTTCGTACATACATCACGAATTGAATACTACTATTAATAGAGATAGTTTTGGTGAAACAGATTCGCTTGTTGCATATATAAAGTTTAAACTTACTAAATAATCTATCATAAAAGATTGATTGGTGACTAAATGTGACTTTCGGTGTAACTCTGTCTGTCTGTCTGTCTGTCTGTTACGCTTCGAAATTTGGTACAGAGATACAGTTGACCTTGAGAAAGAACATAGGATAGCTTTTATCCCGAAATTTTGAAGAGTTCTCTTAGAAACGCGATATAACCGACATCGACGCGGGCAAAGCCGCGGGCGAAAAGCTAGTTTATCATAAAATATTGATTGGTGACTAAATGTGACTTGCGGTTTTAATCGCATATTTCCCACAGCATAAACTTTGCTGGTTATATCTTAAGTATTTTAATCCAGATTTTATATTGTCAATTGTTTCAAAATCTGTTTAGATTTTCCGTGAAAGATGGAGTGAAAAGTGTTATGTTGCGGTTTCGATCCCCGCGTAGCATTGTACGATCAATGTACGCTTGTTCTCGTGTCTGCGTTTCTTGCGCTTTACTTGAGTTAGATTTCTTACAAAATAAAAACGAAAGTAATTATTCTTTTTCTGTGTATCAGAATCAGTAGTACAATTTTTTATGACACATTAAACTTATCGCATATCTCATCAAGATTATACCAATAATAAGCAATACAGTATACTGATAAGGTGTTATCGATTCGTTGTCTCAGGCATCGGGGGTCTATCATCGCCTTTGTAAACCTGTTACGATGTGTAAGCAAGACAGCGCACTATAGGAGAGCGGCTTCTCTTCTCCGCACTTTAAAGTTTTAGGTATAGATAGGCATCCTGATTGGTTAACTATATGCGTATTTAAGATGCTAAATACGACTCAGTGGTAAAAGTAATTTTAACTTTCTAGCTTTCACGGTTCATGAGAAACAGCTTGATGACAGACAAACTTACAGACAGTAGCATAAGAGCTTTGCAAATTTTTACCCTTGGGTACGGAAGGCATATCAAATATTCCAACTTATAGTGTTCGATAAGTAGATATACCTAAGATTCCATCTTCCATGCTGTCCATGCAGCGTGGCTGTGGAATGCGCTGCCGCCTAACATTCGCGACTCCCAATCTATCAGTATATTTAAACGTCGTGTCAAAGAACACTATCTTGCATCACTAAGATAGCTTAACGTCCTTGTCTTATGTTATATTATATATTTATATAAGTATATATTTTATAAATATTGTTTTATGTTGTGTATTTGTTATTTTTATTGTCCTATATTTGTCTACACACTGTGTTTATGTTTCTTTTTGTCATCTCCTGTCGCAGGTCTGCTGGAAGAAATTTCTTGAGAAATAAGCAGTACCTTTGTACCTTCGGTGTTTTTCTTTTTATACGTGTTTTACTCTGTGTCTGTTGTGTGTACATAAATAAATAAATAAATAAATAAATTTTATATTACATTTTTTACGTAGTAATTTCACTGTAATAAATCTTGATAATATGATTCAATAACAATATATTTTCACTGCGTATATCCCGAACCAGTTTTAACCAATATTCAACTGCGCAAATTAGGTCTAATCACCGTGACTCATATAGACAATCACCTGTTCCATGTTACAGGCTGGAGATTAGGGCTCCAATGACATAAAGGACAAAAGTCTAGACTATTATCTGAACTAATATAACTGTGTTATCAGCTTTCAGGAGACTTTTTATATAACGCAGTTAACTGGCTATTGCAAAAATAGAACGCCTAATTTGGGCGCGTGTGTATATCTAGCAGTGGCATGGAGGTATATGTAGTGAACTGCAAGTCAATGGTCTTGAGATCAAATCCAAGAATTAACTGAGACTTTTTGAATGTTGTTAATTGATAAATTAAAATATCAAACAAGTTCACAAAGCAACCTTCTCGGACAACAAAAAACTCCTCATTTGTACGAATTAAAAGTTATAATAAAAATATCAATTGAAAGTTATTGACACAATATGATAGACAACTACAAATAAAATACCATAGCGAAATAAAATAGAATTTAGATCTTTTACCATCAATATAATGCGGTATAGTAAAAATCTAAACAAGAATTCACATCTTAAATCAAACCAAAATAATAAACTAAATCTAAATTTTATCTCTAAAGCATTTATCGTCTTACATCCTCTTACAATACTTAACGCACGGATACAATTAACCATTTATTACAAATAAAACATTTCCTTCTAATTAATGATGACTTGATTGACAGTGGCCATTGACTCCATGGTGTCCACAGCTACATTATACTAATACGGATCAATAACACAATCTTGTGCAACTCACTGAATGACAGATGAATTCAGAAGAGCCATATTGACTTGCCTGTTGGTCTTGTGGTTAGTGACCCTGACTGCTATACCGGAGGTCGTGGGTTCGATTCCCGCCCAGGACAAATGTTGTGTGATGAGCACGATCATTTGTTCTGTGTCTGGGTGTAATTTATCTATAATATGTATGTATTTAGAAATATATAAGTAAGTTTATCAGTTGTCTGGTTACCATAACACAAGCTCTGCTTAGCTTGGGATCAGATAGCCGTGTGTAAGTTGTCCCAGGATATATATTATATTATATTGTGTAATATTTGAAGTACTGATTGGAAAGTACAATTTAATTTCGATATTATGAGCAAGGTAAATCAAAAAGTGTGTAATTTTTAACTAACTCTTAATGTAAAAAAAAAGATGAAATTTAAATAATCTTTTCCTAATTTTAAATTTACAGCTAGAAGAAACTTATCATAGATCGAAAATAATACTAATGTATACCTTTTATAATCTATATTCGACGATATCGGACGAGCCGATTATGTAAAAAATTAAGTCTATGCCGAAAAACTAATAGGAAAGTTAATCACCAAAGAAAAGCGCTTTCAAACTAATCAGGCGTCGATTTTTGATAAGGAACGGAAGGACATCGTATAAATCACTGGATACAACGACAACATACGATTATCGCAAACTGCATATTCTACTTATATACTGATAATTTTTCTGACTTAGTCACATTAGACGCGCGCTTGCATACGCATCACCTTTTGCTCAACAAATATATTTTTATTATTATTTTGTTATTTGATTGTTTGAGTGCCAGTAATAGTTACAAGTGGTAGTTATTTGCTATCTAATGGTGGGCAGAAATCTCTGTTGTGGTTGTTCAATCAAGTAAGAATAATAATAAATATAAATAGTTTGGTGAATTAAATTGAACTCCTCCGAAACGGCTAGACCGATTTTTATGAAATTTTGTGTACATATTCTGTAGGTCTGCGAATCGGACATCTTTTTTTATAGGACTTATTTTTTATAGGACTTAGTGCATTTTTATTCATTCGTATGGCAAAACAACGTTTGTGATAAAATACGATGTTACGTTTACTGTTGATGTTTAATAGCAATGGTTGTTACGGTCATGTTGTTTATTGCTTTGCCACTTTACCGACTACTTTTTCTTGGCCCTATTTACACGGAACAGAATACATGTTAAAATATTAATAATATCATCTAGTCAATAAACTTCAGTGTTTACCTGTATGGTACAGATGAGTAAGCGAGGCCAGTTTGAACATGTTCGCCGGCCTATTTCACTGAGCACCTGTTTTCGCCCACTAGCACGCGACCTGTTTGTTTATTTGTTAATAAGTAGGGTTCTCCATTTTATTAGCTTGGTATACTCTTTCATTACAAAAGTTATTTATTATTTTATTTTGTGAAAAATAATTCTTTTCAAGGAAATGACATTTAATCAAGAAAAAATTGACCTAAGACTGCAATATACTGAAAAAAGAACTCAATAAAATGAGGCTTTAGTTGAATAGCATTAAAACCGCAATTGTTCTTATTTGTAATAAATACGCATAAGCTTTTGGACCCCTTTGAAATATAACAATAAAAACTTTTCAAAACAATGTGTACATTCCTGTGCCAAGATAGTTTGATAAAATCTATCAAGTGTGAGTCGGACTCACGACACTGAGGGATCCGTAGAAGTAGGCTAAAAAAAATTGTATACAGCTTGATTGCAGACAAACAGATAGACAGTGGTGCTTAATTAAAGGGATATGCTTTAACCATTGAATAAAGAACCTTTGTTTTCGGGTGGGAAATCATTAAATGACTCCTTTCACTTTGGGTTGAGAGTTGACTAAAACCCACCTATATTCGTATAAGGACCCCTAAAATTGCAATCACATTTGGCAGCCGGCCCGCGTACAGTGGTCTGGCATCGATACAGGGCGATGCAAATAATGTATTGTACTGTTATTGGTAAACTGTTTGTGTGCGGTTAAATGGTAACGGATTTTTACTGAAATAACCTAATTTATTACCTGTTGTATTTTTTTGTGCTTTTGATATATTTTAATACGAAAGAAGACCTAATTTTCTTCGACTTTTTGAAAAGTTGCGCGTAGGAATCTGTTAAGGTCGCCCATAGGGTACAAACCCATGAAAATTTTCAGTTATGCTGTTTTCCTCACGATGCTTTCTCTCTCGTATTTCTACTTGACCAAAAACGTTAAAATTAAATTTGAGTTTGAAATATGTTTTGTTTATAAATACAGAAAATTAAACATTGCATATAAATAGTCATATAAATAATCATATATGCACATAAACTTTATAATGGATTTTCTATCCTGCATAATTTTACAGTAAAATAATATATATATACATATATGTACGGGACACTACCGACATAAATGATAATAATAAAGAAAATGTACGCTTTCTTTTCATTTCACAATATTTACCTATAAAACACGGTTTCACAGTAGGAGGCCCATACAACGCCATACTTTCTATAAAAGTTCATATTTTACCGAAATCGTAAAAGATCGGTAATAGTCGCAGGCGATCGTAAAACACAATAATTTGCATGTCTAAGTATGAAACGTTGAACGTCAGATACACAGATTTTATTTCATTTTTGCATATTTCATTTATAAATCTACACTAATATTATAAAGCTGCAGAGTTTGTTTGTTTGTTTGAACACGCTAATCTCAGGAACTACTGGTTTGAATTGAAAAATTATTGTGTTGAATGGACCATTTATCAAGGAAGGCTATAGGCTATATAACATCACGCTGCGACTAATAAGAGCGAAGATACAATGGAAGATGTGGAAAAACGGGGAAAATGGTTCATTTTTGAGGGCTTCCGTTGCGTGCGCTGCGAAAACGGTTTAAGATCTTTACGTGGGCGAAGTCGCGGGCAACAGCTAGTTAACTATAAGTTTAATGAATCTACAAGTCACACAAGAACTATCAGCACTTATACTAGTAGTCTTCTAATAATTAAATACTATTCAAATACCCATTGACTTCACTCACCATCATGATCCCATAGACTAAGCTAAACATAGATTGAAACTTGTAATAGACAATACATGGGCAGAGACAAAATGAATACCGGGGCATTAACTAACAAGCAAGCCTGAACCATATCAACCACAACTCCAGACGTAGAAAACCGAAATCAGTACTAATCCTTAGGGTTGTCACTTCCACAATAACAAATGTTTTACGATCGTTTAGTATTTTGTTGTGAAAATGATGACAACTTGGTAAACATAGAGATTGTAGCCGGGTTAGTATAGAATGAAGTTAAATCTACGATTATTGAATAGATAGGTTACGTATTCGTGAAATAAATAAGTACTTGGAGTCATATAGTTTATAAAGTTGGCTTCAGATTTACAAGAGAAATAAATCATTTGAATAATAGTTTCATGGTTGTCAATATTAATTTTCCGTCGCTTATAATGCCTTTCGCGTGGTATCCTACATCTATTTGGTTATTTATCTATCATCGAACTAACTAAACTATAAGTTAAACAGTACAATAAAGTCATGTACAAACACCAAATCAAAAACTGAAAAAAAACCAGTCAACGCTTGCCAACCCTACATCGCCTATAGCCTATCTAACTACCTACATCCCGAATGCAAGGGGCATTGTGCATTTGCATGCGCCGAAAGCCGCCAATCGATGCGTGCGGGGGTGTTACAGGGCGTGCGGGGAGGGGTTATGCAAGGGGGGAGCGGGTTGTGCCGGACCTACAGGCCGGCCATGTTGCAATAATTAAAATCTTTTTGCATCCCCCTGTTTTGGTGATTGGGTCTAGATAGATAGATACGTAGAGCTGAAGATAGAACCACTGTATGAAAAATAGCATACCGTTTTTAAAGAGATCTCGTTCATGTATTAAACATCGCTTTTCTGAACTTTTTAAGTTTTTCGTTCGAATTGAATTAATGTCGATTTTGTATAGTAGAACTTTAGATAACCCCGCCTTAATGACTCTAAAGAGTAGATAACTATAATTATTCTGGCGTCAATTTATGTTTTTTACATCACTTGCGTATGAATAACAGATTTAAATACAAAGACAAAAAGATCCCTGTAGAGGCAACAGTCGGATTTCCGTTAAATAAAAAAGCTTCCGGTAAACGCCTGTTTTAATCGATGTGACTTAAATGAATACTTATACGTGTTATTATTTTTATATTACTCATTCATTTCATTATTATACTTTGTTATAAATTATTTGTCTGCTTTGAGTCGTACCTACTCTGGGTCAACGGTTCAGTTAGGCTGTCCTTGAAATAACTTAACTTTTCTGTTTTTGTTTTTATTCTCTCTATTATGTATTATTGGCTTTTCGCCCGCGTCGAGGTCGGTTATATCGCGTTTCCAAGAGAACTCTTCAAAAGTCCGGGATAAAACCTATCCTATGTTCTTTCTCAAGGTCAACTCTATCTCTGTACCAAATTTCATTAAAATCTGTTCAGTGGTTTAGACGTGAAAGCGCAACAGACAAACAGACAGACAGATAGACAGAGTTACTTTCGCATTTATAATATTAGTAGGGATTAGTAGGGATTGGCTTTTGGTCACAATACAACTACGCAAGTGTGGAATTACACCCAAGATGGAAAAACGCTTGTAAGATACCTCTACATACATGAGCTAAGTTAATAGAAATCTCTTTTCCTAGGCACGTTTCGCCGAAAACTTTGTTGAAAGAAAATATGTGCGTAGACAGCTCGGTCCATAAGACGCAGTGTTGACAGAAATCTTTAGATTTTAAACTGGGTTTAACATTAAATTGTGTGCGGTTTCATGCATAAAACACACAAAGACTTCACTACTGTTTGTATAGTTCACATTTGCTTTTATTTCCTTTGAAGCTTATACTTTACTCGGCAACAGCAAAAGCAAACATTTACCTATACCACGAGTTTCTTAAGCTAAACTTTTGCCATTGTTAAAGCGAGACAACGCTCTATGCAGTTTGATGCGCTGTCCCGCTTCCACACGCATCATTCCTGCTTAAAAAGCTCATAGTAACAACGCAGGATTGCTATGCGTTATGAATTAAAAATAAGACTTTTATTTCTGAACGTATTTTTGTGTAGGTCGTTATTTTTGCATATTGAATGTTGCGATTTAAATAAAGATAGAAATGTCAGTTTGTTGCTGTTATTGTGTGATGCAGAGTTATTTGTCTGGAGTCTAGACGTTTCGGTTATGGGTTACATATTTGATGACGACCTCCGTGGTCGAGTGGCGTACGCACCGGTTTCAAGGTGTCGCTAGCTCTGAGGGCCTGGGTTCGTCCCGGTTGGGTTAATGTAAAAAATCACATTTCTACATTGTCTCGGTCTGGGTGTTTGTGGTACCTTCGTTGTATCTGAATACCATAACACAAGTGCTTTAGCAAATTACTTTGGGTTCAGAACAATGTATGTGATGTTGTCCGCATTTATTATTATAGATAATGATTACTAGCTGACCCAGCAAACGTAGTTTTGTTCTCATTTTTTTTTTCTAGTTGTATATATTTTTAATGCCACATTGTAAAAAAATAAAAACAAAAAACTTCGTCTAAAAAATAAAATATTCTTTTTTAGTGTGAGCAACCCTTATCTCTTAGGGGTATGAAAAATAGATGTTAGTCGATTCTCAGACCTACTGTCTACGCATATAAAATTTGGTAAAAATCGGTTAAGCCGTTTCGGAGGAGTACGGTAACTAACATCGTGTCATGGGAATTTTATATATTAGATTTATCTCAGGCCATTTGTATAAGATGTTTGAAATTACCAATAGTCGGTTAGGAAATGTCGACTCCTGCGTCTTAAAAAAAACAAAGAGTATATTTCATTCATTTTTCAATTTCATTACATTGCCTTTATTTTCATATGTAAACAAATAAAAAAATATAGAGGCACAATCAAATAAAACAAAGCACGAGACATGCAAACAAAAACACAAATGTAAATAATTACAATTTTGTTTTATTTACACAACGCATGATTATTTCTCTGTTTTTCCGAATCACATAGGAATACACGAAGTAGTTGTATAATTAAAACTATCGTAGATACAAAATATAATAAAATATGTATAAATACCTTAATTTTGGATTTCACACAAAATATCATGAAAAAGTGCAAAACTGAATTAACTACGGGCGGGAAACTGGAAGGTGAAAATCTCGGTGCTCATGGCAGTAGCTACATGTAGTACAAAACAAGCACTAACACCCCTTTTAATAGCTAATAATGTAAAAGAAACTCATTACTCGAAACACTACTCTAGGCATATAATAATAAGACGCATAAACACGCCTCGCCTTTTCAGCTAAACACCGGAACAAACTAGGTTGCCTTTCATAACAACGTCTTAGTAACATTAGCTGGCACTCCACATTAACACAACATAAGTGATTCAGAAGGCTAAGTGCATGTGCCTGGGGACCTGCTACCAGCTCTCAAAGTAAAATAGCAGTTGTTGAAACGAGATGGCGCTCTATATTGTAACGTGCTGTCTCGCTTTCACTTCTGCGAGAGAACTTCCACTTCTGCGTTAGGAACGATCTTAAACCCTCTGTGTTCGTGGAAAAGGGATGAAATTTTACGCGGAATTAATTAATTTAGAGTCTTTGGTGTTATATGATTTGCTTGTAGATATTTCAGTACTAGGTGAAAGCTTTGTGTAAGGATAGGAGATTTTTGATCTCTCTACGAGTTTACAAATTTTAGGTGATGTTTGGCACAACAATATTCATTGTGGAATTATAGAAAAATTAAATATATCCTAATTAATTTTGCTCTGATATCTACCGATATCTCTCTGTCTTCTATTCATGCTTGGTTTATGCGACCTTATATCATCTAAGAAACCTTTATATTTTTCGAGAGCTTTTTCAATTAGCTTTTCTGTCCGTTATAGGCTGGTGGCATAAGTGGCTAGACCACCCCCTGTTCATTAAAGGGCGCGGGCAGCCTGTGGTCAAGTATAGCAAAGTAATAAGAGGGATTGAGTCATACAGACATAGAATCATATGAGCGAGGGAAACCAGTTATAAAGAATACTGGCTGGTTATTAATTGTTATTTATATTTAGTAAACTTTTGATCTCATTGCTTTTTTATTCATTTTATCAGCAGTAGGTACAATAGCAAGGCATTCGGTTTTGGTTTTAGTTGAAATTATATCTCTACTATATCTAAAAATCATACATAAAGTTTAAAATGAATTTTGAACTGATTTCAATAAGGATTTTTGGTTGCATTATATTAAGTTCTTGAAAAAAATATCAAAACTTAGCTTACTTCTTATCTCCGCGATTAATTTGAAGGTTCCAACAAAAAATCCAATACAGGCCTTGAGGTCGAGTTCCGAGGCCCCGAGTTATATTGCTTTTTGTTTTTCATAAGTTTCTTAATGATTTTATACACCTGTACTATGGGTTCACATAACTAGTTTCTGAGAATACTTCGGTCAGCTGAGGTTAGTGTTGCCAGAAGTTCGAATAACGTCAGCGACAATTCGACTTTCTAGTTATATATTTAGACAACTTTGACAATGTTTCCATGAAAATTATTTTTAATATAGGCTGTGCATTCTTAGTTAATTATATTTTAGTAATTTTAATTTTTGGTGAATTGTGATTGCACAATCTCCAATAAAATGAAAGAGATTGCCTATGCCCATCAGTGAGACGCTCACATAAAATAACTATAAAATAATGTTATTTTATTTTAATATAATCAAGTTTTCATGTGAAAATAAAGTTTTAAGCCTCACGCTAATATACCTTAGTGTTACTGAACCGTCCGCGTTATAAATTTGAAACCTGGCAACCCTTATTGAGCCCTAAATATGAGATCACCAGCCGAGCCGGCGTCGTGAGTCGTTTTTTTACCCCAACTAAACTGATCAAATCAATTTTGATTTATTACTCAGTGGGAGTATTTCAACGAATAGACTTACTAATTGAACATTCATATTATTAATTGATTTATAAAATTGTGATTATCACCTCATTAAAGTTTGGATATGTTTTTGTTCATTTTAATTGCATAAAAATGGTAAGGCAATTAAAAATTGCAACATTTTCGCGGGTTCGATCCTAAAGACAAGCATTCGTGTCATCCACGATTGTCTCTTTGTGCATGTGATTTTTTTTTATTGAACCCTCAGCAACACAACGATAAAATTAATTATTTCTAACCTAACCCTAAGATTCGCAAGTCTGAATCACACTTAACCGATTTTCCATTACATATAAAAATCATTTTCCTACTTAACCCAGAAACTTATTATATGTATAAAAATAAATACACCATCATTATCCAGCTTATTTTAAGTCGACTTTACTCCCTTCCGCGCACATAAGTATATACAAATGTAGGTATATATGTATGTAACATAATCCTCTTAGTAATATGTACCACATGAAATAAAACAACGCGCGCCTTACTCAGAGTAAGGGCAATTTGTTTCCTTAAAGGAATGTTACTTTAAGAAGGTATTTTTCTTATTTGTTTGACTGTATCTCTCGTTATGTATTAGAAGACATGTAGGAAACATCACAGGAAACATAGTTATAGCACGTTTACTTAAAAAAGCTTAAAATCACTATTAGCTCAATAGATTATAAACTTAATGATCAATTTACATTAGTTCGTCATCTGTTAAGCTACGATGCATAAAACGCTGAACAGATTTTGATATAATTTTGTACATCATAAGCTGTAAAAGAAACGTAACGTCAAAACTAATCCAGTCTACACGGTTCACTATAAGCAAATACAATTGAGCTTACAAATACATACACTTTCATACATACGCCTCTATTCAAATAAGACTAATTTCCAAATATTTTTTTACATTTGCTCAAACGCCAGACCATACTTCAAAAGTAAAAAACCTACGAAATCGACGAATCTAAGAAATATATTCGAATATTTTTCCACCACTTAAGCTCTCGTGGCCTTGAGACCTTCGCAACGGTAATATTCCCACCTTTCTTTAATACTAAGTCCTAACAATGGCCTGACCAATTCCATATCCCATTACCTTGTAACTTTTCGCGATTGTTTCCTAAAACCCGAGTTTCCTTCTTTTGTTTTTATAACAAAAGGTTGGCGAACCCTTTTCTCAGATGTTATTAAATAAAGCTCACGTTTTTCTTTTCGAAAAAGGTTGGTGGCCTCTGGTTTGACTTATAAGATTTCGAGAGTTATGTAATCATTTAACCCGGACTTTTTACATGTAATGTTATTATTATTTATATATACTTTAACACGTTATAATTATTGTTTTCTTTGTCCGTTAATTTGTACAGCATTCTATTCCCAAATTTTGTCGTCGATGATATCTTAAAATAACAAGAAAGAGCTGCTGTCATTAAAATTCGTTCAGTAGTTTTTGGGTGAAGAACAAAACAGACAAAAAGTTTGCTTCCCGTGTCGCCCGAACCAATATACTGACTTCGATGCTTTTTAAAAGACGGTTTAAGTAAAGGTTTAAGTAATTTGTTATTCATTATGGAGAATTCGTTTTAAAATTAGTTTGGATAACCCCTTCGCTCAATTTTTCTTTTAAGAAAATTCATTTTTTGCCCAAAACTAAGGCTATCATTATCCATTGCTAGGTAAAAATCGATGAGTTCATTGTATTATTAACCCTCAAAATACCGCTCTGATGAGGACAACTAGTATCATGGCACATAAACGCAATCGTTTAAAAATTGGTATTCATACCTCTTTTTAAGAAGCAGATGAACCTTAATACTTCTTCATCGTCCTAGGTCTTTCCTAAATATGTTGTGGACCACAACATATTTAGCAAAACCGGTCATTTAGTCTAACCGGATTCAGTTAAGTAGGTACCAGTGTTTTACAAGGAGCGACTGCCTATCTGACCTCCTCAACCCAGTTACCTGGGCAACACGATACCCCTTGGTTAGACTGGTTGTCAGAGGTTCTAGCTTCTGACTACCTGAAACGACTGTCAAAGATGTATGAATAACAGCCGGGACCCACAATTTAACGTGCCTTCCGAAGCACACATAAACTTCAATTACGTATGATACCAAAAATTATATGAAGTACTTCACGGGATGTTTCATGCGAAGGCCTATGAATAATAATATGTGTGCTTACGCTGAGCCCTCGACGGCGTTTGCCTAACTAATGGAGGGTGGATTACAGCGCCATTTTTACATGCTTAATTAATTCTAACATCGTTATGAGTGCGGTTAGTATAATGTTGCTTAAAGGCGAAGCTAGGACAACTTGAAATGATGCTTTTGTTGACTAATTTGTGTTTATTAAGAGTAACTTTACTTTGTCAGAGTAAGCAAAATCAGAGTTAGATGATATTAACTAAAGAACTAAGTTGGTAATGTATTGAGTTGAAAAGTCGTTAACCTTAATGTCATACTCTTAAATATGACTATTGAAATTTGAAGTGGGAGTTGCTGAAAGCTTGGATTAACAGCTTCTATACGACTTTTTAAAGGACGATATGATTTTGCAACTGTATCCGACATTGAGGCGGGCAAAGCCGCTGCTCTTTCAATAGGAATAACTCCTAATCTAAACAAACAACCTTAATCAATTTCTAACATTGCTTAACAACATTTAAAGCACAGTTTCCTAAAACAAAACTTAAATATTGGACTCTAAACACCTTATGTGTGGACTCGAAATAAGCATATGTTGTTCGGCATTTGTTATCCATGGTATTCTCTTATACAAATATATGCTGTCATCCTTGTGCCTCTATAAATGGCTGGCGATCTTGACCGAGTCAACAGTATGCGGCTTGGAGATTCTGTGTTATATTATTTTTGTTTTTGTTTATATTATTTATGTTTTAATCAATATTGTATGTGTTATAGCGTGGGTGTTCCGTCCTTTGTATTTTAATTAAGAGCTTGGGTTTTTTTTTTATAATTATAATGACGTTGAAGGCGATGTATGTAAACAGGAGGACGGTTATTTTTTTTAATACGTTTGTCAGATTATGTGCAATACATTGAACAATACGGAAGCCTCTATTTAAACCCTTTGTATAAACAAATACATGACGTCATTATGCTCATCAACCCTTATTATCCCCGTCTTATGCGTTTTGGAGATATGCCGTTTTATTAGACGAATAGTAAGGACATTTGTTACTAAGTACCAAGAATCTCATCATACCAATCCGTATTTCCGTCTATATTTCATTGCATTATATTTTCCGTTATAATGACATTGTTTAAATAACCTGTAATGTAATGTGTCAATGTAGTATTCTTTCAGATTTTGCTTTTAGTCCCTAAGCATTAAGCATTGTTTTTAGATGTTTCTTTTTTTAATCATCATCATCCACAGCCTTTGTCCTCTAACTGCTTTCCCTTCCCTTCGTGCCAATTTCTACGGTCCTATGCCAGCCTCATCCAGACTTTTTCGATATACTTTTTTTAAATATTTTTATATAAACTAATAGGTAACGTTGTTTGTTACAGCCATGAGCCGGAGGGCGGCGGCCGGTGCGGCGAGGGCCCGCTAGCGCGCGCCATGCAGCCCGCTCCGCCGGGCGGCTCGCCCAAGAGGCACCATCCCGCTGCGCCTGCGCATGGTACGTGACACTAAGCTTAATAGTATTAGTATGTTGGTGAATGTTGTATGATAATCTTGTCAGATACATATGTGAGCAGAAGCCACTGAAAAGATAGACTTAAAAGGGGAGAAGGGAGTCCTTTTCTCAGCCTTAAAATCTGTTATAAGTATTATTATATTGATGTAGATTTCTCAAACAAACAATGCAGGAATAAGATCGTATACTTATCATTTTTCGTAGAAAGCAGCAAATCACTTCGAAAACATTCAATTTTATTACTCTGTCCTTTATACCGCTAGGTCGCTTATAATACACAGAACCAATTTAGACTAAAAAGTACAATTAATCACAACAACAGTCAACAATACATCTTGGAAACCAAACATCCCACGACTTGCTGAAGAAAACAAAACGATTTTTAAAAGTTACTCGGTCACGGAAAATCCTTTTACACGTCTCCCACTTCACCCCTTATCCCCCCCCCTTTCCTCCTACGATATATTACGGCTTAAGCGTCCGTCGGCGTCGTTTGTTCTTTTTTAATGAGACACGCATTATATTACCTTTGAAACAGTAAAGCATAGTTTTTAATTAAAATTTAACATGCGAGGTGAAAAGAGGTTTTATGTTTTTGCTTTTTTTGTGTCTGTTTGTATTTTGTTTTGGGAAAATGACTACTACTTGATATTATGGTCTTTTGTGCAATAAAACCAACATATCTAAATTTAAAAATCATTAAACAAACCTCTTCATCGGCCTAGCCTTTTCCCAACTATGTTGGGGTCGGCTACCAGTCTAACCGGTTTCAGCTAAGTACCAGTGTTTTACAAGGAGCGTCTGCCTATCTGAGCTCCTCAACCCAGTTACCTGGGCAACACGATACCTCTTGGTTAGACTGGCTGTTAGACTTTTCAAGCTTCTGACTACCTGTAACGACTGTCAAAGATGTAGGAATAACAGCCGGGACCCACAATTGAACGTGCCTTCCGAAACGCGGAGGAACTCGTTATGACAAAGTTGGTCACCCATCTACGGACCAACCACTTCAAGTGACCTGTGATCGATTCACTTATGCGGTCATAGCTTAGCCACGAGCTCCTCAAAAAACTCATTAAACAAACCTCTTATGGGACTTAATTTGATGTATCAGAATATGATTCGTGCGTGACTCCAATATCTGTTTTTTTAAATCAGCTACGTAATAATCAACAATAATTTTGTATTAACAGAAACGGACACTAAAAAACACAAGCAAACTCTAGAAAACTTACCCACCTGTAGAATATCATTTAATGAAACGTTAGATAAATATACTTCGTTAATTAATGAATATCATTTTATTAGACATTCTAGAGCTTTTTGAGGTTAGGTCATTTGCCGGCACTCCTTGACACGACACGCCTAACTTTTAATTTGCGTTTAACCCAATTACTAAAAAACCATTTACTCAGAGTGCGGAGTTCTCTGAAATTGATCTATTTACGAATTGAATACTTGATATTCTACAGGTGGGTCTGTTTTCAGGAATAACATTTAAAATGTAATCATGTGTGTAAAAAGTTATGAATATTATGACGCAGTACGGTTGCTTAACTATCGCAGATAAGGCTTCGAAAATATGAAAAACAGTAGGGATTCTAAATGGGAAATTATTTATTATTATATAATAACTTTTGCGAGTCATACTAAACTCTTACAAGATCAGGGCCGGATCTAAGGGCCCAGGGGCCCCGAGGCAACAAGGGAGTGGGGGCCCCTTGGTTCAAGTTATTTTCATTCAGTGAAACATTTATCGAGCTTTTTTTTAGATGCTGCCTACTTTGGTGGTGGGCCCCTGGTCATTGTGTAAGTGCCTTATGGATAATACGGCACTGTACAAGATAAACATAGACATTATTTTTTCTCAGTTATGAAACTAGATCCAGGCGTTTGCTGTTCGCTCTTCATTTTAAATGACCTCAGACCTGTACCTATATCAACTAAAGTTACAGAAGATAGATGGAATATTTCGAGGTCCTAGTTTGGGTCTCGTGATTTTAAAATACCATATGGTGAAGAAGTCTTATCACCAATCTTGGCTAACTCAATCGTATCCATTTCCTGCAAATTCTTTCCATACCTACATAATATGTGCCGGCAATATCAGTCATATGAACGCATGCCAGAACCGTCCCCGTAGGAGGCAGGGGTCAATAGGCAGTAATAGCAGCCGTAAACGAACCTTCTTTCAATATCGGAGCCTTAATGGAGTATTATACTGGAGATTAAGCAATTGAAGGAAATTGTTGAAGTATATCTTGATGTTTGTTGTCCCTTTTAGCATAGATACCTACATGAGGTTTATACTTTAACTGACTGGCTTTTTAATAAATCAAATTTAAGTAAGGAACAATACCTATTTACGACATCAATTATATTATTGTTAAAAGGGAAATTTATCTTTAAAGTATATTTTTATGCTATTTACAAGCAGAACTTAGGTCAGAGAATCCCTTTTGAAATCAAGTAATTGAACCGAGTGGGTATAGGTCATGGATTCGATCCCCTCGTAGTCGCGTAGAACTAGTATTTGTGTGATCTACGAAAGCTTGTTCTGAAGTGTATTTGTGTATGTGGAACCCCTGCTACACAAGGATCAAAGTTCTTAATGAGGAATCGATTAGAAAATACCTGTGAGAAAATACGTTAAGATAACTTTGGATCCGGAACTAAACTCACTTGTTTGCACTTGATGCATAACTTAAAAAATAGCATTACATACTCACACCACTTAACAATCAAAAATTGCGCAATTATTTTACAGCAAGCTACAGTTCAACCCCTTAAACTGGACATTTACAATTTTATGAAGCCTGTTCAAAAACTCCGCCCGTATATGGTTACAGGTGGTGCAGCCGGCGACCAGTCCACATTGAAGGTGCACCTTCCAAACGGCGGGTTCAATGTGGTGCGCGCGTCAGCCGACGAGGATGTACGGGCGGTGCTGCGGCTGCTGGCCGCCAGGCTGGCAGCTGGAGACAGGGTGTACACGTCCTGCTACGCGCTGAGGGCCAAGCGGCTGACTACTGGCAAGGTATGTTTGTGCAGGTGGTTGGGTTATGTACTGTCCTACAGTTGATAAAGGGTCCGTTCGAAATTCCTTGATATCTTGTCTCACTTTAATCAGAAATCAATGGTCGGTGTTTAAATAGAGTCATATAGTTATTTCTTCCCATGTATTAGTCTTTTCATGTATGTATGTAGGTAAATAAGTGTCTGTATGTATTGTAACAGCTTTGACCGCCCAGAACAGGCTTCTGATTTTAATTTTTATGCTCGTCTTCAAAGTTTTGATGTTCTTTGTGGCTATAATATGAAGTTTTGTAAACCTCCATATGCAAATAAATTCATTGCATCATGAGATTTAAAAGCATCAATAGTCTTATACCTTTTTCCAAATCCCCAGATCCGCTGGATCCACCAGGACACGCCGGTGTCGGAGCTGCTAACAAAATGGCCGGCGAGCGAGTGGCGCCTGGAGCTGCGCGTGCGCTACCTGCCCGCCAACCTGCGCGACCTCTGCGACGCAGACCGAGTCACCTTCCATTATTATTACGACCAGGTATTTGAGTATACACTTATAAAAGTCATCATAATAAGTAGTGTACTCTTTTCTTACCAACTCAACCTAGCAGCCTGAAAGATTGTAGCATCTTCATAACATCTTTCTTACAATACTGCAGGTGCGACACGACTACCTCAACGCCAATCATCCTATGGCAGACCAGGAGTTGGCGATCCAAATATGTTGTTTAGAAATTAAGTAAGTATATATTTTTATACGATTAAATCTTCTGGTATTTCAGAATCGAGAAACAATACAGAACATATTTGATTAGTACATGTGCAATGTACAACTCTTTCAACCCATTTTTGTTTGAGATCTTCCTGTAACTGAGCAGTATGAAAGATAATCCTGCTTATCCAAAAATCCCAATAAATAATTTTCTGCTCAGCTTTTTCCCAACCTCCTTCATGACTCCAGAATATCACATTTTCCATAAATCTTAGCTTACCTCACAATACTGACTGGCCTGTTGGTATGGTGGTTAGTGGCCCTGACTGCTATACCGGAGGTCGTGGGTTCGGTTCCCACCCAAGACAGATTTTTGTGTGATGAGCACGATCATTTGTTCTGTGTCTAGGTGTAATTTATCTATAATATGTATGTATTTAGAAATATATAAGCTTTGCTTAGTTTGAGACTAGATGGCGTTGTGTGAAAGTTGTGAAATATTATTATTGTTATTATAATACAAATTCACCTCATCCCACTTAACACAATCCGTCCATCATCATCATCGTTAACTGCTGGATATAGGCCTTTTTTCCGGTATGAAACTCTAATGACTGCGACCTTTGCCGAGGGCACGGCGAGGGGATATGTCGGACTCCCACCGACTAAAAACACCCCGGGCCCCTTCAACTGCCTGAGCCAGAGCCACGGGATCGCTCATGGACATAGGCCTCCCCAATTGCACGCCATCGCAATCTATCCTCGATTGAACATAATCCCTGACTGTGACTAAATGTTTCCTCAATTCCAGATACTTCTGTAAGGATATGCAAATATCGATGGACAAGAAGTCCAACATCGAATACTTGGAGAAGGAGTTCGGACTCCACAAGTTCCTCCCCAAGTCTGTTCTCGACGCCATCAAACCTAAAGTGCTTAAGAAGGCTATACAGCAACAGTTCAAAAAGGTAACTATTATATTCGTGCATTTATTGATTAGTTAATTTTTTGGTCTAGTGGTTAGTAGCCCTGACTGCTATGCCGGAGATCGTGGGTTCGATTCCCATCCATGACAAATGTTTGTGTCCAAAATTTCCCTCCCTCGTGTTTTTAAGTCTAAAACTAATATTAGTAAGTCCCGCAGTAAGGAATTTAATCCTTGTGCCTCAACGCATAAAGGCTAGTCCTATGCGGCTATCGAACATGCGATACGTCGCGCACAAAGGGGTTTTCGTGGTGTCCTGAACCCCTCGGTTGACCGTACAGTCAAAATGAATTTAATAACCTCTTTACTTACAATCTGCCCTTTTCAAGTTTTTAATAATGCTTAAACATTTTCTCATTAATGAATTTCATATCTATCCCTAGGTGGCGAGCCTAAGCGATACGGAATGCATGTTGAAGTACTTGGACACGATGCACACGCACTACGGCTACGACCGGGAGACCTTCTCTGGCGCGCTGGGGACCGGGTTCGCGATACCCGTCGAGCTGGCGATAGGACCTGATATCGGTAAGCTATAACCAACCTTATGCGAATTAGAATAGAGTACAAGTTCCTAATATGGTTGAGCTGGTGATAGGATCTGATATCGGTAAGCTATTACCAACCTTGTGCGAATTGGAATAGAGTAGAATTCCTTTCTTACTACGGTTGAACTGGTGATATGACCTGATAAGGTTGACCTTATGTGTATTTCCATAAAGTGTTATATTGAAAAGTAGAAGCACGTGAAATGAATGTGAAACGTGAACGAAAGTACCGTGAAAATTGACGAAAAGTTGACTGATGAATGATGATAATGCACAAAAAATATAATTGTTAAACATTTACCAAAAATGTAACTTAGCATAACCTGAGCGTATTTGCCATGTTTGAAAATTACAATAAACAGCACGTTACACAACAATGAAATGCAATAGGTATAGCCCTAAAAAAACCTCGTTTTCAATTTGAAACTGTTCAGTTAAATACTCCCCCCACAATTGTCAAGCCATTACTTCACTTCCACAAAAGTCTATATCATAAAACATATATGTCTAAAATCACTAACATTTTCCTATATCATCCACAGACATATCATACGTGTCACACAAGGCAGGCGAGCCGCCCACCTACACGAAGATAGCTTCGTTCTGCGACATCGTGGCCGTGCAGACCCTCAAGTCCAACTGCACGCAAACGTCACAAACACAGGTAAAGATTAAACAGTATTCATAATAAACATTAAGTTTTACAAAAATAATAATAATAGACTTAGGAGGCTCTCGTTGGGCGTCTGGGTCAAGGGCTTAATTCAGAAAGCGTTACTTCTCGACACGGCGTGCAACGTGTGGAGGTTCCTCTCTCTGGAGCCCTGTTCCCGTTGCCGTTTGGGCACTATTTTTTATATTATTACATATATGTTGTATATTTAAAAATGTAATTTGTATGTGATTCGATTTAAATAAAAGATAATAATAAAGCCTCTTAATTCTTATCCTTACAAGTTGGGAAAAAAAATAACAAATAGTCCATATTAGTGATATAAAATGTTTTTTAGTTTCGTTCTTAATTTTTTTTAATGGGTAAAAAATGTTACCTCGCTAAAACTTTTTGCATAATACTGCCACATAAATTATAGTACTTTTACACTGAAAATTAAAGTAATTCGTCTAAAATTGTTCTGTAACCATTCCAACATATCAGTTAGCAGAATAAAACCGAAACTGTTTCCAGTACTTGCTATACAAAAACTCTTTTCTTAAAAATAAAAGTAAAAAATAAAATTACGTTTCAGAGTGGATCATGTGGTAAAGCTGCACTTCAGCTAAGAGTGAAGGGAGCCTCGGAAACTCTCACCATCTCCTGCAAAAGTGTTGAGGTAAGCTAGTTCTTTAAGAGTACCCTGATTATCTGTTAATTAAATTTGAACTTTAAAGTCTTACAATGAGAGTTGAAAGTACTACACCCACGTCGGTATAGTAAACATGTGTGCTTGTTTTTCAATCAAATTAACTGCATTAAAATCTGTAGTTAAATAGTTTTTAATTACTTTCTTCTGATTTAATTTATGTCTTGTCTCAGGCAGCAGAAAGTTTAGCAGATCTCGTTGACGGATACTGCAGGCTCGTCACAGATTCACAAACATCATTATGGAATAGAACGAGTAAGTACTTAATCGCCTTAAAACAGTAAAGGAAAGCCACGTCTGATTACTTTAAAGTTTGGGTAAAGTAAAGTTTGAAAGTGTATCGTACTTAGTACTTACCTGCTCACGTTAAATTTTGTTACAAGCTACCGTTTGGAAGCAACTGAATTGTCAGTGCAAAAGTAAGTCTAGTGGCAAGTATTGTTTTTCTTAAAACTATATAATTATTATACAAGACTTTGATTTTTTTTTCTCATAAATCTCTGTACTCTAACTCTTTTCAAATGTAACCTTTTTACAGAACGGCATTGTTGATTGATATTTTCATTGAATAAAACTTTTTTGCTGTAAAATAATGAGTATGTTTTCCCACATTTTTATATACTCACTTTCTTGTTTGTTTGTCAATCCGGTTGGATTTTTGCAACTTAATTTTGAGACACTTCCCGATAAGCCAGCAGGCTGAAATTTTAAGTGTAGCTTCAGACCTGATTTTGAAAGAAAATAATGAAGTGACATTTAAAATCGTGGGCTTTTAGATTTAATATATTAATTATTTACTTATAACAGCTGCCGAGATGAGTAGCAGTTCATCAGAAGGCAAGACGAGCTCGTGGGAGGCGAATACAACGACCTCATTGTCCGAGGACTACGCGGAGATTGTGGACGATGATGCCGACTACTCCACGCCAGCCGGTGAGTACATACTCACTACTTTATTTCGCTTTACAACGCATAAAGGTCTTAAATATAACTAATTTAGCATTTGTGGACTACAGAATAGTGTTATAGTGTGATTCTCTACTTGGTTATTTTTTAAGACCAGCCATTTTTTTTCAAGTAATTTTGAATCGGTGATAAGAACAAAATACTTGTTGATAGATTTTTTTGTTTATCATGTGTTAAAATACCGAACCTTTCTCAATAAATAGGAAAACTAGAAATGATTTTCCAAACTAAACCAGTAATTCCAAAGATACGTATAGGTACATTCGAACCAAGTCTTCATTTTATAATATTAGAATATATTTTTAAAGTATAAATCAATTTGTGCAATGATAGTTCACCATTTATTTATATTTAATTTCTTTCGTGTATTTGTTTCAGTCCGAGATTACGAGCTAGTTCGAAATCAAATAGAGTTGACCGGCATCATTGGCGAAGGACAGTTTGGTGACGTACATAAAGGTAAACTATTTATTTTATACTCTACGTTATGTCGGAGTTACAGAAGTTTGAAAACAAGCATGTCTTACTCGTTCAGAAACATTTATTTGCATAAATCCCGAATATTAATACGAAATCAATCATTACATAATTGCGTTGTAACTTACTCCAAAAACAAACATTAGTGGATCACACAAATCCTTGTGCAACGCAGGAATCGAACCCGCGACACGTCGTGCACTTTGGGCTTGGCGTTGTGACCTCAACCGCTATCCATGCATTAAACTTGTAAATTAATATTTTCCTTTCAACTAAGCTGGCTAGAGTGCACAAAAACACCTGAGTTTATATTATCACTTCAATTTGAGTATCCCCTCATTCCACCAGGCACATGTAAGGTGAGCACGTGGTCTCACCCGTCGCTGCGGCGCCAGCAGCTGGCGGCGGGCGGCGGCGCGCTGCCCGTCGCCGTCAAGACCTGCAAGATGGACGCAGACCTCGACACCGCCGAGAAGTTCCTGGAGGAGGCCTGTGAGTACACTTCAACTATATGTATATAATAATGTGATGTCGGGAGTTTTTATAATTTTATTACTTACGAAGTGGAAGGTATATCGCCTATCGAATTCTCATTTTTTGTGTAGAAACGATGAAACGGCAATCCTATTACCGAAGCTTCATTGTATTCCCGTCACCAGGCAGATCATGAACCGAGATAGCTATATGTATACTTGTAATTTTCACAGATGATGTATTAAAAAAAATGGTCAAGTTTGTTTTTGTAAGCCTGTTTGTACAAAACCCTCAGTGTCACACGACTCGCACTTGACTCGGTTATTAAAAAACAAGCCTTTACTACATAGGACATCACATAATACGACTTAAATACCAAGTTCAAACACTAGATTAACTTGCAAATAACATCCCATCCCAAATACTACATTTTCTCATATCTCTATCTTTACATGCCACATATAAACATATAACACATGACGTCATATTGCAGACATAATGCAGCAGTTCTCGCACCCTCACATCATCGGGCTGGTGGGAGTCTGCAGCTCGCCGCCAATCTGGATAGTCATGGAACTGGCCACGCTTGGAGAGATGCGGGCCTATCTGCAACAGAATGCGCACAGGTATTACTTATAACAAATATACGTGAATTGTGTATTAAGTTCGTTTGAAGAAATTTGAATTTTATTGCAGTGGAATAAGGCTTAAATTCTATTCTTATTTAATTTTTTTATCTTAAAACAAACGACATAGAATGTCGACTGTAACCTTAGTCTGGGTGTTAATTATCTTTTTATTTTAATGTTCTTAAAACCAGCCCTAGCTTAAGAATATTTAAAAGTGTGAGATTCGTTTATTTTTTGAATTTGGGCAATGTAATGTAAATTGAAATTCGGAGTAGTTCTATTTGCTATGTTGACCTAATTATCTGACTTGTTAATTTGACCATACTATAAGACCCACATTGTTTTAGGCTGGCAACATCGACGCTAGTGCTGTACATATACCAGTTGTCGACGGCTCTCAGTTACCTAGAGAGCAAGAAGTTTGTACATCGAGACATCGCCGCCAGGAACGTGCTTGTATCCACGCCAAACTGTGTCAAGGTTAGTTATGCATATTTCTTTATTTGCACCAATAAATAAATTTGCCTCTGTTTTCGGAGATATTATCATTGCAACGCTCAAGATATAACTGCGTCTTGCTTCTACACCTACATCTTATCGCCAAAAGGAATAAATAATAATACTTTTTTCATTTAATTATTCCGTGAAATAGCTGTCATTTGTTCCTATAAAAATCATTAAGTTTGAATGAGTAGTTTTTTTTTTATTTAAATACGGTTATTTTTTTGTTATTAAAATAATATCACATCTCACACTTACTTTTCACCCTCCAGTTGGCCGACTTCGGTCTATCAAAGATGGTGGAAGACAAGTCTTACTACAAGGCGTCGCGCGGGAAGCTGCCCATCAAGTGGATGGCGCCGGAGTCCATCAACTTCAGGAGGTTCACCTCGGCATCTGATGTCTGGATGTTTGGTAAGTAAACTTTGAGGAAAGGGAAATTAATTTATGGAGAATTTTAAATTTACATATTCGTTTTTAAAGTAACAGAATTGATGCTATTGTCTCTTGGAATATTAATTATAACTGCCTGTAAACGTCCCACTGTTGAACAAACAAGGAAATTTACCTATATAAGTGAAGTATACAATCACCACACTTGCTGAATTCGGGTTAAGGATTTCAGACTCAGACTTCATTTTGTACCGGGATTTTTCTGATGACTATAAATTTAGCTAAGACATTTCACTTTCTTTTGTAGGTATTGTTGCTATCCAAGAGTATTGTTTAACATAAAATATGTTAATTCTACGTATCTCATATTATGACAACTAATATCCACACATACAAAACCATTCAATATCAAAAACACATCCTCCCCAGGTGTGTGCATGTGGGAGATCCTGATGTTGGGAGTGAAGCCCTTCAGCGGCGTGAAGAACAACGACGTGATCGGCAAGCTGGAGAACGGCGAGCGCCTGGCGCTGCCGGCGCGCTGCCCGCCGCGACTGTACTCCGTCATGTCGCGCTGCTGGGCCTACGAGCCCAGCCAGCGGCCCGCCGCGCACCAGCTCAAGGAGACACTCTTGTATGTATACTATTATACTATCGACCCCCGTAGTATGAAAATCCTGCAAATTCTACTAAATTCCATAGCTTGATATATAGTAGTATAGATAACATCATCGTCCTAGCCTTTTCTTAACTTTGTTGAGGTCGGTTTCCAATCTAACCGAATGCAGCTACGTAGCATTGTTTTACAAGGAGCGAGTACCTATCTTAACTCCTCTACCGCTATATTTGGTTGTCAGAGTTAACAGCTCCTGACTTACTGTAACGACTTTCAAAGATGTATGAGTTATTCATAGGCTAGTTTAATGTGCCTTCCAAATTACGCCGGAACTGGTTATGACAAAGATCACCCATCTACGGGCCGACTGTGTCGTAGCTTAGCTATAGCTGTGCCAGTGCCCCGAGCTCCGTAGTATAGATAACCTCAAAATTAATTGCACACTCTAAATTTTAGTATACAAATGATACGCAACGATAATTATTTTCAAAAACTTGCAGAAAATACATGTCCTTGTACCCGATTACGTCTACTTCAAAAACATATCTTTAGTCTAGTCCAGTCTTGACAGTTCTAACAATGACTGTTCGTCTCCAGTGAGATCCTGCAAGAGGAGCGCAGCTCTGCGTGGGACACGATGCGGCGAGAGAACAGGCGCGTGGCCGCCGCTTCCTTCAGCGAGGAGCCGCCGCCCAAGCCACAGCGACCAGCCAACAACATCGCCGGTACATATGGCACAAATTTAATAGAGAGATTTTGTTAAGCATAAATAACGTCTGGGAGGAATATATACAGGGGATTTCTACGATGATTTTTACTTTTGTTGCCAGTGGGTGAAACGACAGCGAGTCCAGCGAGCGGCGGCACGGCGCAGACGTACATCGTGGCGCAGAACCCGCTGGTCTTGGCGCATCTGCTGCGGGAGAACCAGGCCCGCGCCCTGCACCCGCAGGCTTACACCACGCCCGCATCGGTATTTAACACCGTCTCCGTAGACTTCGCCGAGACTCTACCGGAGACACACGAAATCGTCGAAAAGATCATACATCCTAAACCCGACGAAAAGATTGACATCCCTCTCCAAACTGCCCCCATACCCGCGGCCAGCTTGCAGAAGCTGGACCCCATAGTCCCCGCCCCCACTCCCTCGGATCCGCCCGACGAGACCCTCACTGTAGTAGTAGGCGCGCGCGAGAGCTGCGACAATCTCTGTCAGAACATGTCGAGCATGTCCCCGCACGGCGACAGCGCGCCCCCGGCGGCCGGGTCCCCGGACGCGGGCGAGCCCTACGCCAGCCGCGTGCGGTCCCTGGAGCGCAGCCCCCGCGGGCTGGCGGAGCGCGCGCCCCCCCGCGTGGGGTCGCTGGAGCGCGCGCCCCGCGCCAGCGTGTCGCAGCGCGCCTCGCCCGTGCCGCTGCCGCCCTTCACGCGCCAGCACTCCGTGCCCGCCTCGCCGCCGCCGCGCGCGCGCCGCGACCAGGACGTGGGGCAGTTCGCCGTGCAGGGCGCGCTCAACGCGCAGCTGGCGGCCAGCGTCATGAACAAGATGCGCACGCAGCCCGAGCCGGCCCTGGTCGAGGAGATATACGACTTTGGAGGCGACAACGTGAAGAGTTGCGTAGCTGTTGCGGCGCAGCGGGCCATGGCCCGGCCAGTGTACCGGCGGGACGGTATGGCGGCCTCGCACCCTGCCGCGTACGGCGCGGGTCCGGGGCCCGCGATGCCGGCCGCCGCTTTTGCGCCCCCGCCGCGCACGGCCAAGGCCCAACCTGGGTTCCTCAGGTCGGCAAGCCCGCAGCCCTACCCCGGCCAGGCGCAGGGCTTCGCCCCGCAGCCGATGGGCGTAGTTCCTCCTCTATCGTACGGCGGACAGCAAGTGTTCACACATAACGTGGTGTCGGGTGCGCAGCCCATGATGTACCGCGCGGCGATGGGTAGCTCACAGCCGTCCATGCCGGCCTTCCGGCCCGTCATGCAGACGGCAGACACGACGGCAGTATACGCGGCACGTATGGAGTGCCAGCCGGCTGTGGCGTCCGGCGTGTGTCCGGTGGTCCCGGGAGTGTCGGCCACGCCGGCGGGTCCGGCCCCGGCCCCGGCAGTGGTCCCGGTGCAGGGCGCAGTGCAGGGCGTGTCGGCGGGGGTGTCGCACGTACACGGCGTGGCGCAGCCCGTGCAGGTGACTGGCACGATAGTTCGCGTAGATTTTGTACATTTGGGCGGCATGATTCAGTTATGTTATTGAATGCAAAACCTTTAATAATATTGAATAATTGTATAAATAAATTAAATTGCAAAAACAACAACATTTATTAAAATTTCAATGGTTTTGCACGTAATAACGACATCACAAGGCGGTATTTAGTATTTGTGTAGATATAGTTTGCATGCTTGTGTTCAACGGCAGAGGTAGACGTGTGGCTCTGTGAGAAGCAACTCAAATTATTTAAGTATAACAGTGTACATTACGGGAGCTCCATATTTAATTATAATTTATGATAAATTATTTCATTACAATAATCATTTTTGACCCGAACAAAGCTCATATGCGCATAAATTAAGCTTTTAGTGTTTCAAATTATATTTTAAACTTAAAATAGTTCCTGGAAGACTGTCCAAAATATCACGATATTCGGGCTTCGACAAAATAATTTTAAAAGCATCAACTAAACTATGTTATTTAAGTTTAGTTTTGTAAATATCCAGTCCTACCTCCCAAACGGTGTTTGTCATGTGAATATAAAGTTTTATTTGATATTTCTTTTTCCTTTCTTTGGTTTTTTGTTTTCAGATTTTTTGTGTGATTCGGGTATCTCCGGTAGCGTGTCGGTTTTTATTTTACTTTTTTATTTATTTTTATTTTTAATTATTGAAATCATTTGTGTGGTCATGCTTGTAAATAAAATGAAGATATTTTTATAATTTCTTCATTTATACAAAAATAAGATTATATTTTTTGTTAGTTCATTTTCACAGTTGATTTCATTCACATGTTCTAATATAAGGACTAACATTGTTGGATATAAAATTTAAGAATTTACACACTATTTCTATTTTTATGTGGGTAATAACATTCCTATGGATACTAAAAAAACATTAATATGTAAAGTTTATGGAAATTGGCATTGTTACTAACGATGTTGGTTCTACAAAATGGTAATTTTAAGTCCCCTAAACGAAAATGCATATTCAAATTATGTGCTTAAAGATACATTTGTGTTTTTACGAATTTAAGCGGCTTTTTCACGCATTAATAAACATTGCAATTCTTAGACACAAATTGAAAAAAATGCATGTTTCTGAAACATAATTAAATGATGCAACGGTTTACTCAGATCGCGTTAACCCATGATCTAGGACTCCGGTTGGGTCCATAACTAGTTGTACAATCCCGATAAATGCGAGAACAACGTTTCATCATTTAATTATTAACCATTCCCACTAAAGTTGCTTTACAAAAATGTTTTTAAAACGATCACAATACGATTTGCACTTTAAATTCTACTCCTTACATTAAGCATGCATGACACTTGTAATTATGCTATAATAACTCCTACTTACTATATCATAGAGTCCGGAATGCGACAGCGAGCAAGCAGTAGAACGGCGGCTGTTGGCAGAGCTGGCGCGGCAGCAGCATCAGAGCGAGGAGGATAGGAGGTGGCTGCAGCTTCAAGAAGAAAACTTGGTTAGTAGTTTTTGTAGAAATTGACAGTTGGACAAATTACAAATCGTGTATATGTCAATGTAGGTATATAAAAATAGATGTTACAAAAGCAGAAGTAGATGTATCAAGTTGTCCACATTGTGTCTATTTTCCTATACAGATATGAATTTTTTATAATGTTATCAACTTATGTGTAGGTGTGAGGTTTGTATGCAAATTACCTAACATGAAGCTATAACTAAAACTTCAGATTGTTGTGTATTAAATATGATGATATTCACTGGTGTATTAATAAGAATTGCTTGTTCTATGAATAACAGTATAACTTTCACATTTGTATAACTTGAGTTTTAGATGAAACTCTTTTTGTCCCAAATAAGTGATACAATTAATAAATTCACAGCAAAAACGTCTCTCCAACGTACAACTATCAACGGAGTCTGAACCGGCGCAGGAACAAAAGCCAGAGAGTACGCAGGAACCGAGGGCGTCTAGTCAACCGCATTCAGGTACAAATATAACATATAAAATATGCTTTTCATTATTTTGCCCTTGCAAAAACCGACCAAATTACAAAAGTATAAGCTTCATATTTCTTCAACTAAAATATTCCCTGTGAACTTACCCATTGCCTTACCAAACTCAATCTTACGAGAAAGAGATAAGTTCTCTTTTCTTAAATGTTCTGTATTTTCCCTGCTTAGCCTAAATCGATCTTATTCCAAAACGTTAAAGTACACTTTTCCAAAAATATCATCATAAGTTTCCACTGCTTTGCGAAACTCAGTCTTATCACTGAGGGATAGAGTTTATTTTCAATATAACGTGTTGTTACAGCGACTAATTCATCAGAAACGAGTCCAGCGAATACTTTCAAGGGTAAAGAGAAACCGCCGAGCGAAGAAAAGGTAAGATTTATTATTTATATCATAAAATATACTGTTTCTTTAAAGATTTCTTTTACTAGAACTATAAAAGCTTCTAAGTATTAAATGCCATTTCTTAAGTTACTTAAAAAGGTATACAATCTTTGTGTGTTATTTTATACAAAGACACGTTAAATAAATAAATTAGATAATGTTTCGGAATGGTTTTAAAGATATTTTAGAGTATCTTAAATGCTTGTTAACAGATTGAGGTAGTTTTTTCATTTTGTAATGAGAAACAACTACTGAAGGGAGAGAACATTTAAAATAATTAAATCCTTATTTTTACTCAAAGCAAATTATTTATATAAAAACTTGAGTTGAAATGTTTAATCAATACTTGCCAATCACAAAAACTCTTCTTAAATAACATAATTAATACAAAAACTGTATTTACCTATAAGTTATGTCGCGGCAACCCATCGGAGCCGGTGTACGCGGCGACGACGGGCGTGGTCCGCTGTGTGATGCGTCTGGCGGGCGCGGCGGCGGGCGGCGAGCCCGCGCCCGGCCTGCTGCGGGCTGTGCGGGCCGTGGGCGCCCAGCTCAGGGACCTGTGCGCTACTGTCGATGCACTGGTCGTGCCCTTCCCTACTGCCGCACAGAGGTATGCTATGAAGATCTTTTTGAAGTTAAACTTCTTTAGGCGCGACTAGGTAACTGGACGACAATAAAACTGAAGTCCGTTACGATAATATGGCGTCACGTTCCTGTATCATCTGGGTTTTAAATATCTTAGATTGTTTTATTTTAATTATCATCGTCCTAGCCTTTTCCCAACTATGTTAGGGTCGGCTTGCAGTCTAACCAGATGCAACTAAGTACTTACCTCGTCAACCCAGTTACCTGGGCCCGAAACTCCTTAGTTAGTTGGTTGTCAGACTTTTTAGCTTCTGACTGCCCCGTAAAACAGCCTGGACAAAATTTAACGTGCCTTTAGAAACACGATCAAATATGAAAAGTAAACGAAATCTGTAACATGTATGAATTATTAACATGTATTAATCATGTGTTAACATTACAGGGAGGTGGAGATGGCCCACCAAGTGCTGAGCAAGGACATGGCGGCGCTGGTGGAGGCCATGCGGCTCGCCATACAGTACCACAACACCACGCTGCAGCATGAGTACACTAAGTTAGTACTATTCTCATTAATGATACGGGCATTTATGGTACATAACCTATTAGACGAACATAATAAAATACATGCATCATCTAATGCTAGACAGTGATGTAGTGTTTGTAGTTAAATTCCTCTGAAATGGCGTGATGATTCTCATGAAATTTTGTGTGCATATTGAGGTCTGGGAACCAGATAACATCCATTTTTCATCCTCTGAAGTGATTTTCATTTATTAGTATTTTTTTCGGCTTGCTCGTGTTGCTAGTATGACTATAAAAATGACATACGAATAGCTTTCATTTAATGCATTTCTGTGCTAACAAATCAAAAACAAAATGGTATCAGAACTGATACTGACTGATTGTAAAGCATTCGGTTACTAGGAATGAGGGGGAAATGCTATTGTACCCAAACCTCCGTCCCAAATACCTTGGAAATGTTATATTAGTAATCTTAAAATGAACATTGCACAGAATATAAACTGCAAAAAGGGTTTGTTACGATAACTCTGGATCCGCCGCAAAACAGTAGTTCCTAACCTATTGTCACTCGTAGGAACATGCTGGCAGCAGCTCACATCCTAGCGATGGACGCTAAGAACCTCCTGGACGTGGTGGACTGCATCCGCGAGCGACACCCGCACATCGACTGGCGCGCGGCGCTACTGCCGCCCGCCCAGCCGCCCGCCCCGCCAGGCCCGCCCGCCCAGGCCGGCCCGCCCGCAGAGGCACAGGTCAGCGCACACACATGATTATACTTGCATGTATTACAGCATGGTAAGTTGTTTTTATTCATTATTCTGTATTTAATACTCATTTTTAAAGACTCAACTTTAAAAAGTTATTTATTGTCTATGTCGTATTTTTTACAAAGAGACAGAGGTACCATAGATTTATGGACGATTTAAAATTGAGTCATATTATGTACAAGCTTATTTTTCTATAGATTTAAGTAGATCGTTTTTTTTTTATATTCTGGCTTAATGTTATGGACTTTTGCAGATTTTAAGTAGTATTTTTACGAATATTTCATATGTAGTATTTACTATTGTAAAAATAAGCTGGTATATTTTTCTTGTTACTTGTAGTAAGAGTATAATTTCAATATATGTTAGTTAGTTTTGTTTGTGCATTCAAATTTATTTAACTAACTTACAGAAGTAGATTTTTTAGCTTTCCTTTTTATTCCAGTATAGTTTCCAATGTAATTAATAAAAGTAGCATATTTTTTTTTAGTTGTCTGACCCATTTTACTTGTAGTTAGATTTAGTTAGTCTACAAATATTTATTACTTATTAAACGACAACAACTTTGAAACAAAATTAACGAGCAGCAACATTCCAGGTCGTTATACCTCAGAACCAGACGCTCACCTCTCAGAACCAGGTGTTCGCTGCACAGAACCAAGTCTGTGTCCCGCAGAACCCAGTGCTCAGCGCTCAGTCGTCAGTAACGGAGGATGAGGCACCTCCCAAACCCGACTTTAAGGTGAACCAGCCCGTCACTACCGCGCTCACACACTGCGAGCCGCCCAAGGAACACAGCAGCCTCCCCGCTGCGCCCAACAGAGTCTCCACCCTCATACACAACTACAACCTCTACGGCAACGTGAAAGAGCCCCAGCACATCTATGGCAACACCGAAGCGACCTCCTTCCAGTTCCCCTCAACAGCTGATGACGTCAAAGTCGATTCCGCGCCCATGGAGTCCGTCAAAAGCCGCGTCCAAGCCCTCGCCGGGAAACTCGACTCCCCGCCTATCTACTCCGTCAGCAAGAAGATGATCCCCCTCGATCAGAACATAGGTCACTCCGACCAGGGGTGAACGACCTCCGGCCCCTTGTTTCGCTTGTAGTGGCATTTTTTTTACGTCACGTGACGTCGACAGCTTTACATAGGCTATGACATAATATTAGAACGACTAGTGTACTTACCGGGATATGCTCATAGATTTGTTTCCTTTGCCGCTTTGAATCTAGTGCGACGCTTATTTGGAAAAGACAAAGTAAAATGCTCAATATTACCCGTAGCACGTTAAGTGAGCCAAATAATTGTCGTATGTCGTCTCCATCCATTTAACTTCGCATACATTTAATCAGACTTCATGTAACAGTCCGTTCCTATTGTTTGTAGCGCGTTTTTGGCAATGTAGGAGAGGCAGGATGTTTGTATATTTCGTTTCTTAAATATAATCTGATTAAAACAATTTTAATACAGATATATATTGCTTAAAATGCTGCCTAAATTGTCTGTAGACAGAGTTATGATTAAAAATAAATTGTTGCCTATGGTATGGCCTAATCACTGCCAGCATGATGCCTTTCCGTCGTTGATAATCTTGTTAGGTTTGCTTTAAGAACATTACAAAGCTTTTTCTAGAATATTCTAAAGCGCGCTATGTATGTGAACGTAAATATGTTGATCATTAGTGATAACTATAAACATATCATCTGCATTGTTGTGCTTCAAATAAATATGTCGTGTTGCGTACTTCTTGAATATTGTTGTTCAACATATCTGTTCGTCCTCAAAACATTCATTCACTATCATTCATTCAGAACTATTGATTGTGAAATCATGATAATATTGATTTGTGATATTATTGCCAATAAAATTTTAATACTTTTAATAATAAGGACGGCTAAACGCAGTACAGATGAGCACATTCCTCAAACTTGCACCTAATTAGTAAGTTTTGTAGTTATTTTCATACAAATTTTATATTTTTGGTGTATCGGTGTTGCAGATTTTATACTCAGCCAGTACTGGTGCGTAAACACAATGAATACTTCCATAAAACAATAATAATAGTCGTGTTACTGATGTCGTTTGGTAATTTTTATTATAAAGTATTATTTTTTATGTAAAATGTATTATTGCGAGTATAACGTGTATATTTTATGTTAGGTAAGGTGCGTTTACACTGTCACAACTTAATGTAACATTTTGCATTTAATTTACTTACTTATTATGTTGTGTTCATAACTGCGAACGTCGAAAATCGTTGTCAAACGGTTTGCGGTGAATCTTTGTGTTCGTAGATGTGTACACAACTTTATACATTCTCACACAGTATTCAACCGGATTTGAATGAGTTTCTTTGTAAAAATGTACAAAACAAATTGTCAATAATTATTTTAATTTTTTTATCCAAAGTTTTTATTGTAAGCTTAGATCTCAGAAGGAATTTGTAGCGTACGTTAAATCGATTAGTTTTGTAATTAAAATCAGAATTTATTTATTGACGAATCTTCGGTTTATTTGTAAAGTTGATTTTCCTAATGTGTTAGTGTTAAGCAGGATATCATTCCAAAGTGTAAGATTATAGTAAGCATTACGTAGTCCATATATCGTAGAAGCTGCCTGAGATTATTTTCCAAATATCTGATAATGGTGGACCGGTTTTTGTTTATGCATTGAATAAAGGACAAGTCAATCATTATGTTTCGTTTTATTTGTAACTATATCTATCTTAAGACACGTATAGAAAAAGAATACTAAGTTACTGTTTAGAACAAGAGTCTGTTTGATTATACTAATCGCAGAAACAATTGGTTTGTATTTTATTTGTCATTGAAAGTTGGCTTTGTATCATCACTAATAGGTCTGTTGGTCTTCTGGCGAGTGGTCCTGACCGCTACCAACCAGACCAAAGGTCTTCGGTTCGATTCCCACCCAGGAAATGCTTGTTTGACGCGATCATGAGCACAATCTTTTGTTCTGTTACTGGTAGTTTCTGTAGTGCTGTCGTTGTGTGAAATTTTTTGAATATTATTTTTATTATGTAATAACGTGATGACAATTCGACACAAAAGTACTTAAATATAAAAAGTACTTAATTAATAAAACAACAAATACAATGTACGGTTTATTAACAAAATAAAAAGCAAAACATTGCGATTCGGTTAATGTTAAGTAACACTTGACGTTCGTAGACCAAAAAACAACAATTAGACTGAGTACCTGGCCATCAGGCTAGCCGAAAAAGTGCCTTTATTTAAATAATACATAAATACCAATGCCCACTAACCCCTAATATAACATAAGGGACTGCTACTTGCTATCTTGTTGCTATGGGGCTCTAGGAGCAGTTCAAATAGTAGAAAGCAGTGCGATTTAAAATTTGACAAAAATTAGTACATACTTGCTTTCTATTCCTGTACCTTGATGGCTCTCGTAATAATTAGTACAGCTGTCGTTATCGAGATTAATGGCCGATACCGAATCTAATTATTTAAGATTACTTGTTTTTTCAGCTGATTTACTTAATTAAAGGCTCTCCTTGACTGCCTGTGCTCTGGTCTGCAGTAATAAATAATGAAATCCTAGCGCATCCGTTTTTACATTGAGTACAAGCTATAAAGGAACATTTGGACACTAATTAACATAAAATTTGCTAATTTTACCTAAAATATAGTGAGTGGATATATGTAATGTTCAACAAATGGCTTCCATGACTACTTTCAAACCATTTTAAGACAAGAAGCAACTTCTTAAATGCCAATATGTTTTAGTCACTTGCATATTGGTAAAAATCTTTGAAATCAAGATCCTGTCTTGTTTCAAAATACCTTTTAAGTATTTGATGATGTGAACACTCATTATGAAGCCTATGGTCACCATTGAATCTCATATAAGAATATTAATTACAGTGAATGCGAGATCAAACTAAGGTGTTAATGAGATTTACAACGCTTGCTTAACGGACAAAGATATTAATAATAATATTTCAGATACATTATGATTACATATCGCACATTAGGTTTAAAATAAGGCCAACGAGGCGGGATAAAACATAACCTTCTTTATTGCGCAGTCGGGTAAGTTATAGGCAGCCTGAGTAGGGAAATCATTGGTACTGCAGTTGCCAACATTAAATACTCAAATTCATTGTGAGTTTACCTACGAATCTTTTTGTTATGACAAAAATCAGTTAGAACCAACGACAACTTGCCAATTACTTATCGAGTCTCGTTGGCATTACTTTAACTAAGTCGAGACCTATTACAAATAAGAGAAATATTTCACAAATGTTAAATAAAAATAGCTTGTCATGTTACAAACACAAAATACTTTTTATTCTAGGATAAATAGCCAATTTTACAAACCCATGTTAGTAAAAAAAACAATCTAAAGAATCAAAAACAGAAAATACACAAGAGAAACAAAAATATTTTATTTTAATAAGTCGTAGACTTTATTTACAGTTGTTTTTTACAATTTTGGTTTTTAAAGTAAAAAAAAATCAGACTTAGCTAATAATAGTAAATTTTAATTACAGTTCTTGCTAACTTTCCCCTAAAATATCCTGTAGTAGGTGTAAGTCTCCGATACCTGACGATTTCATTATCCAAGCGACTCTTGCTTTGCAAACTCATATTATTATACATAGGCACATATTATTGGAGTCTAAAGGATGATTCAGGGTACACCATGTCTCGGCCGGTAAACGTCCACTGTGCGCCAGCTGGGAAATGAAATTTGGATTAAATTAGTACTATTTGTATTCTAAGCATTTTGTCAACACAATAATTATAAATTCAGTAAGGGGTGGAACACTCAATGTCAACATAATTAATGCTAAGGAGAATACGAATAGTGTCAAATTTAATCCAATTTTCATTCAATCATCGGCAATTGTTAATAACGGAATTGGGGCCCTGGCCAATCATTCATGTTACAACGGCCACTTTGGAAGTATTATTCACACGACTATATTAGTGTTACGTTGTTTTTATCTTCGACAATTGCTCTTCAGACGTCCTGGCGCATCATTCTCATCTTACAATGTGCCGGGCAACAATACCCACCGACATTTCTAAGCCATGCCCTGGCCGACTCCCGGTAACACTCCTTACAAAAAGTATAACATATTGTTTGATAGCGACTGAGTCGCGACATGGTCAGGCATCGGAGACCTGTGTCACCATGAGAACAACAAGTTTAAGAGACATTATTTTAGTATGAGTTTGGATGCTAAAATAATGTCTCTTAAACCTCGACAGTCGACAGTCAATGAACTGTTTTTCAACTGTCAATACCACAAGTTTGGATTCTATTACGATATTATGCCAACCAACGGAGCTATCAGGAAATCAGATGATGTATTTACTATGTGACGAAGTTATTATCAGTTTTTGAAATAAAAAAAGGTGACTCTGTTATTTTCCAAATAACCCCGTGGGTTGCACGGTGTTTTACTGTAATCTTTAACTTATTTTTGGACTATCAATAAATACTTGACGCATTCTTGTTCAAATAAATAACCTCTATAAAAAAAGATCAAAATATTACAGAATTAAGTTTTTTTACACCAATTACCAAAAATAAAGATTTCACATTCCCTTGAAGATGGTTTTGTTGTTAAAATTTACTGATTATATTTATTATAATTATTATCCAATTTCAGTAAATTATAAATCTTATGAAATGTTTTACATACTGAATTTCAGATGTTATTGAAAACCTTGCTTTTGACGCCAGTATGACTAGAGATTGGGCTATTTTACCTGAAGTCGCGAGTTACGAGATTGGATGTTTGTTTACAAACTTTACACATACAAGTAGTACATTAAACTTTCTTAGACATTTAACACTCAGTTTCCGAGAGACCGTTAAACAAAAAGGTATACAAACATACATAATGTTTGCAATTCGATATTAGTATTTTATTAGGAGCCGGCCGTCTGCCATTCTTTACAACAATTTCTGTTAGTCTTATTGTCAAACGACTACAATTTACTTTACATAAATATTTGACGAGAAATTAAATTGTCTTCTAAAGACTGAGGTTAATGGTCACACAACTCAAATAAGTTTTGTAACGTAACAAAGTTGATAAGAACTTCAAGCTACTAACCAACCTCATTTCTCGTCGGTCACACTAGCGCCATCTCTTGGTACACGCGTGTACTCCTAACAGTCGAGGAAGTTGGCGGCCATGAGCAGTTCCAAGGCGATTTCCGGAGCAATCGGGAACTCGGGGATTTCGGTCGATGAGTTTGTGTATCGAACCTTGTATGTGAAGTACATGCAGACCTTCTGCAGTACATGAGAGCTGAAATAATAAAATAAAAAGATGTAGGACTTGGATGTTGTGCAAATATAATTATTTTGATGCTTTAGAATAGGACTGTATCAATAAAGACAACATGCTTTGATGTTATAGTTATATATCTACTGCACCATATTCAGAAGGGTTAACCTACTAATTAAGACTAAAGACTTGCAAAGTTTGATTGTTTTTGACGTTACTACAACGAATGACCACAAAATTTAATTTAACAATAGCTTCTGGTATCAACTGCAGCCGTCGACAAATCTAAGTAGGCACCCGTCGAGATATGGCAACACTAGCAAATGGTCGAAAGCAGACTGTTCCGAAAAAGTAACTAACGAATACTCACGGGATCTCTCTAAAATTGACTTCATTAGCTTCATTCTCAGCAAACTGTCCCGGCCCACTCAACATAGCTTTGATAGTGCCTGACGTTAGAGCGTGTTCCCTCTTCACAATAAACTCGTGTCCATCTGAGGATATCAGCTTGACGTACATAGCGTTGGGACCTTCACATCCTCCGTATAACTTCTCTTCAGAGCCACCGGACCCAATAGCGCTGCCGCCGCCGCTTACTGCAATAAAATCCACGGTGATAAAATATTGAAGATTTGGGTGCGATAGCCACGCCGCGTAAGCAGATATAAGAGTTTTGGCCCCCTCCTTCCGTGATTTCACATGTGTTACAGTGTACCCCCAAGAAAGACATATAAAAGTGATGATATATCCTATTTGCAGAATAAATCATTTCATTTAATTTCATCTCCTTCTGTGATTTATGTAGAAAGAGATGATAGTAAATGTTTCTGAGCGTAGCTACGCCAATGTAAGCAGATATAAGCTTTGTGCTCCTTTGTTCCGTGATTTATGCACACTGGTGGGAGTTATATGATGCAAAAAAAGCCCTCCAATGATTTAATCAGGAAGAGACAATTAAAGGGTCTGTTTCACTGACACAGGGCTGGATGGAAAACAGTATTTATATTTTAAGCAATGTGATTCGTCAAATGATAGTCCACTCTGCCAGAATTGTATCAGTGGAAACACACCTTAATATCTTACCCAATAACAACTAGTCAACAATTCTAGCTATGGATAAGCAGCAAGCTGATAGTATACCTTTCTCACCTCCTACACTACCAGAGCGCTGCTCGTCAGCAACACTGGTGGCTGAGGCCGCTGCGGACGCGGGAGCTGAACCAACTTGCTGCTCTGACATGGTATCTGTAACACATGTGAGAAGTAACTCAATAAGTAAATAAAAACCAGTCAAATGTGAGTTGGACATGTGAAATTGAATGTTCTCGATGAATAGATTAAATTACATTGTTTATGTAATATTCTATATTTATATAAGTATATATTTTATACATATTGTATTATGTTGTGTATTCATTATTTTTTTATTGTCCTATATTTGTCTACACACTGTGTATATGTTTCTTTTTGTCATCTCCTGTCACAGGACTGCTGGATGAAATTTCTTGAGAAATAAGCAGTACCTTTGTACCCTCGGTGTTTTTCTTATATACGTGTTTTACTCTGTGTTTGTTGAGTGTACATAAATAAATAAATAAAAACATTGTTAGTTTGCTTTGCTTTTACCCCATTATCAAGAACTCTAAAAATTCACTTATTTTAGTGTATAACACAAAACAAATATATTCTTTAATCACATCTTGTAAAAATTTAAGGTCACAGAGCTAGTAGAACCTTATAAAATAAGCCTAAATGTGTATGGGACTAAGCTAGACTAGGATTTTGTCTTCTAAGTTTTTATGCACTTTAACAACCATCAACATGTATCATAAGATTAGGGATATAATATACGTATGTTTAAAAAGGTGCTTAAAACATTAGCAGCGTTGTTGGACATGGCTATACACTGAAAACAATAATAGGTTCACTAGCCTTATAATAAAGGCACAATGTTTATACAATCATCATAATTGTATAAAACACCCATTATATTATGGTAAACAATAACAGAGTTTGACAAGCAAATTTACAAGTATTTTAATGCAATGCAGTGTGTGGTGTCAATATGTAATTATTTGTAAATAATTGTTATATTAAAACTTGTATTGAATAAAAAATATGTAGAAACAATAACATAGACTCCACAACAACAGTCTCACAACTTATATATAACATGTGAAACTTCTAAGTAGCTTTGAATAATACATGTTACTCAGTTATAAAACCACTTTATTTTAGGTATGAATTATCAAATCCTGCATTATCATTTAAGATTAACAGAATACCTACTTTACTAACACTATGGATTATGTATGGCTAATCTTTATTTTTACCTTAGCGTTAAGATTATGCTACTGTTGTTACCTCCTTATTCATTTTTTTGTAGGTATAGAGGATGTTTAAGCAGAAAATAAATTGTAAACAAATAGTTTTTGCAAAACGAATAAGATTGGCCAAAATCTAATTTTGCCAAACCTTCAGTTTGCGTTTTTTATTATAAATTAATTTAAATACACTACTGCAAAACGTCTGCTACTATCTTATGAGACGTCTTTGCTTTTGTTTAATGCAAACGATAATAAATAGTAAATTCATATAAGTATAAACAAACCACAACTTTTGTGGCAATAATTCAATCAAATTGTCCCTCAAGGAAGGTTGCAAAATGATTAAAGAACACTAAAAACTATAGACGTACTCAACAAAATAGTATATTTTCAGTTACCTGGTTAATCTATCAGCTTCGTAAATGAATACACTGAGTAATTAGCAAATGTTTTTGCTGTAATTAACAACAAAATTGGTTAGTTAGTCTAAAAGTTAGGTTACTCAGAACCAGAGAATGAAACTAATGACCGAATGAGAATGATGAGATTTTGAACGATGAACAAACGATTTCTTGCTTTTTTCTAATCGACGCAAGGCATGTGATCGATTGTGAGGCTTTTTGCCAACAATTTAATTTTGATTTGTATCACTTAAACCTATCATGACTGTTACCTACTTCTGTTCTTTTCTTTTAAGATAATAGGAGCTTTTATATGAATTTGAGAAAGAACTTAACGAATACGCTTACGGACGGAAATACTATAAAGTACGTTTTAATTAAATTGTTGCGAAAATATGCATTAAGAATTCGTTTAACTTGTAACTAAAATGTGTAAATGTCCATCAAAAACAGTTTTTATATTTTGGTTCTTTGATTATTGGCATCTTATTTCAACTTTTTGAGATTTTAATTACGTATTGAGATCATAACAATAATTCAATCACATAAATTGAAATTCGGCTAGTGTCGCACAAATATTAAGTCTGTGACTAACCTATATACTACAAAATTATTCGTAGTGATGACTTTGATGACTAAAGTCTGAAGTCACTGAACTGAACTACTACGGTCAAATATGTAGCGTTCCAGGGCAGTTGTTATGTCATAACTATGAAGCATAATCATAAGTATTCAACTTAAAATAAAACAAGAATTACTGATGCGTATAGACTTACTAAAGGATTAAAAAGTTATATAAAATGTAGTATTGAATACTTTGAAAATATTGTAGCTAAATTAGTTAACTAATTTTATTACTAAAAACCTGAAAATATCAAATACAGTAGTAGTTCTGAAAGCACTCGATGTAGGTCAATGGACCACAGCTGACGATTCGGCGGACTTTTTTTGACATGGCTTTTGGCTTCATTTTATTATTTTGACATTTCGTGATTTCGATGTCAAGCGCTACGTATTTCTTTGGAAAAAGTAATTTTTCCATCCTTTTTAATTCTTTGTGCAGTTTTTTCAATTGCATAGAATCTTAGGGACGTGGGTGAAAACCATCGCAGTGTAAAAATCAACTGCAGACACGAGAAATTCCGCGAGAACCATGTGACACGAATACGAAAAAGGGCTTCCAGACCGTCAATGTGACAGAAATGTTTTCTGCCATCGCGACGAGCCAGCGCCAGCGCGGAGCCGACACGAGCACGACGCGAGATAAACGAACGGCGATATAGGGCAAGCGCGTCAAAAATGAGCGCGAGATGGCCAGCCCGCCACCGAACCCTAAGGAAGGCGAGGAGGGCGGCTCCGAGTTCAAAGAGGAGCCGAGCGGGGAACGCCCGGCCGCCCCGCAGAAGAAGTTCATAGCGCCGCCCGCGTCGCAGCTGCCCACGAAGCTGCAGTACGTGACGCTCGGCGCGTCAGGCCCCAGCGGCATCAAGCAGTTGTTTCGTACGGTGAAGGTGGCGCGGCGGGTCCCCACGCTGCCGCGAAGGCCGCGCGAGGGCGAGGGCGGCGCGCCGGGCGCCTCCGCGCCGCCCGAGCCGCGAGCACCGCGTGCGCGCAAGGATCATGCCAAGCGCCATGTCTGCGACACTTGCGACAAGCGCTTCTCCAGCCCCGGCAAGCTCACCCAGCATGTACTCTCACACACTGGGGAGCTGCCTTTCTCTTGCGACCTGTGTGACAAGCGTTTCAACTCCAAGTTCAAGCTTGTCCGACACAATTTAATACATAGTGAGGCACGAGCCTTTGCATGTAATGTTTGCGGTAAGACTTTTAATCGTAAAGATCATCTCACCAACCATGTTAGAGTGCATAATCCAGTAAAAAACCTTTATACATGTGATCGGCCTGATTGTAGGAAATCTTATACATCCCTCATGAGTTACAGAAAACATGCCGCCATACATTCTGCAGAAGAGGGAAACCTTCAGTGTACAATATGTGATAAAAGTTTTACAACTAAGCAAGATATTATTTATCACCTTAAAGTTCACACTGGCAGTCGCAGTGTTAAAAATGATTCTGATAAGAAATTTACATGCAATTACTGTGATCGAAAATTCTTTACGGCAAAAGATGTGCGTCGACATCTTGTTGTTCATACAGGTAGACGTGATTTCCTATGTCCATATTGTCCCCAAAAGTTTGGGCGAAAAGACCATCTAGTGCGGCATGTAAAGAATGCCCATCCTGATGAATCTTGGACATCTGCTGCAGTGGGTACTTCCAGTGAGCCACCACCTGAGGCATCTGCATTTGAAGAAACATATACTGAATACCCAATCGACAGTACAGATTTTTCTTTGTGGGAACCATCTTCGTCTAAAGAAAGTACTTCAGAAGCAGGTCCAACGAGAGTACCTTCTACTGATATCATAGTTGAAATTTCGCCTACTCTTGATATAAAGGTGGAGCCAGTAGAAGAAAAGCTGGAGGATCCCATAGAAATTAAAATTGAGGAGCCACAATCACCAGGGTGTACATTATTACCTGTAGAGTTCCCGATGATGTTTATGGTGGCCCCACCATACTCCCAGACGCCGTCCGACTTGCCTTTTATGACGACGCAAGAGTTGCCTGATCCAATAGAGGCACACTTGCTCCACTCGGGTAGCGTGGAGTCTTTGCTAATGGATCCTGGCGAGGGCCCTTCGGGATTATCGAGCCAGATGCTGGAGCTGCTAGAGGAAAGTGAGCCCACTTACGCAGGTGAGGAAGGCCGGGTCCAACAACGACTGCCAGCGTTCACGCAGGCTTTTCAGACGGCGCAAAGCACTAAGCCCCCGCCGCCGCCGCCCCCGCCACACTAACCTAGCCTCACCTCTTACCTCGAAACCATTCATACTTTAATTTACTGCAAGAGGTTTTAAAATGTTAAATTATACTATGGATAGTTTCAGTTGGTTCGGAAGGTGGGATTCCTGCATTTAGCTTATGTGAATACCAAACTACCTCACTAGGTAAGGTTGATCTAAGCTGTAAATAGTCTTGAGTGCAGTTAGTAATTGAATATGTAATAGGTATTGTTGGACTTGTTATATTTTCACTATGTACGCATACAAGTGTGCATGCATGTAGCGGAAGCTAGGGGGCTCGCGCCCTCCAGTTTATATTGCCAAATTGTATATTTGTACGTCTCAGGTATACCAAAATTACTTCCGAATTCTACATGAATATGTGATCTAGTCGTGTATGTACTTTCGGAATAATATATTGTTTATTTATAGCGTACATGTAATACGTTTATGGAGTATAATTGGGACCAAGTCTGTGAGCTATTAGATGGGATTCAGTTAGTGCTTAGTTGAGCCGGCCGCTCGGCCGGGATGTGGAAGTAAGCAGAATATAAGCAGGGTGTATGACTCTTGAAAGCAGTAGGCTATTATAATATGTTTTAGAGAGGCTTACTGCTTTTGACGCGATATTGTAATACAACAGAGAGCATATTCCTTTCGAATCAATAAAGTGAATGTAATATTCTGCCGGAGTAGATTAACATCAGATCTGTCTATAACTAGATTGAAATATCATCCTTAAGTGTAAGTGCTAAGTGTTTGTAACAAAGTAAAACAAGTGATGGCTTCATATATGATAGTAGGGTTCCATTTCGTTCTACTGTACAGAACGATGTTGAAGTCCTTTCAACTCAGCAGACTTGAGCTAGAAACAAAATGCAATAAAAATGATCAATATACCTCAGAGGCACTCGTGCTTCCATATAGAATAATATATAAACGAAACTAATTGGGTGTGTGTCTGATGAGCAAAGTAGACTTCGTGTTCGTAGGTAATTTACAGCGTTATCATTTTTATTATAACAAAAATGTGCCAAAAGTGATAGGATTGTGGATAATTAAAGTCGACGAACGTTTCAAAGATCGTGTTCAAAATCCGTTTTTCATTTGCTCGTTGGACTCGCGTGTGCTGGAGCTAAAAATCATACTTTAGATCTTCCGTTCGATCTGCCGTTAACGATTTTAGGTAAGTCGAAATTTCATTGTTTTGACCTTAATCAATTTTTAATTTTTATCACAAAAATTTTTTTTCGGAACTTGTTACTACAGAAGCATTTTCTTGGCATACGTTTTAGAATAATGAGCCAAATTATGTTATTCGTTTAGTGATGTGTTGAAGTGTTAGTGTCTGATGTTGAGAATAAAAACGAACAATGTCCAGTACGAAATGGTAGGATGTAACTGCTGCTATTAGGTGCCTTGCATTCAAACCAACAGTCATGTGCGCACGCTGGGTTCAACTCTCGATGGCATCCCTGTTAACTCACTTCACCGTACATGCACGTTCTTGTATTATTAATTACTTTTCAAGACATATATTTTTTTTAATGTAATTATCAGTTTCAAAAGCTTAGGGCTCCTGCACACGGGCCACCGGCCACAACCACAAAACGCCGCTACTGGCATATTTCCTATATTCAGTTTGTATAGAAGAGCGAGCAGTGTCTTGTAGCGTGTGGCGACCACTAGCTTCAACCTTATGCGACGAGTCCCTATAAACTACAGTAAATATGCCTGTAGCGGCGTTTTGTAGTTGTGGCCGGTGGCCCGTGTGCGACGACCCTTACAATCTCCTGTTCCGATATTCTTATATCTGATTTACGTAATTTTAACTTCTTTTGTTTATAATTCAAATTCCTACCTCTAACTTAACCCGTCTTAACTTCTATTATTTTTTCTTTTAACGGAAATTTCTCCTCATATTTCTTCTTGATGCTTATTGCATTCAACTAATTTTATTTCATTGACGAAGTGTTGACTTCCACACTTTTTATCTGCCTTCGGTACACCGATTATCTTGTAATACTCTTACTAATTTGATTTGATTCAATATACTAATGATTTTTTAACGTATACTGTCATTGTTTCAACGAGAGATGACCAGTGCTGTAAAGGCTTAGGATAAAGGTTCCTATGTTGCAACTTGACGCGTTAGTTTTGATCCTCATTTCCAAACGACAGCCCCCAGGAGTATTTCATACGAATGTCTCATTCACTGACACAGTAACATATGTAAATGTTAAGTATAATATTTTTTCGGTAATATAAAGGTTTAATAATAATGGTCAATGTCTGGCGTCTAGTAATGCAAGGAGAGCATAATTATGGTGAGATCATGGTACACGCTTGTTAAGTAGAATATTATGTGAATAATTCTAATCTTTTAGGTTAATAGGACTGTAAAAAATTTAATCTACCTCAAACGCAACTTATTCTTACTTCTAGAAATTTAATTGTACTATGTTAGGTTAGTGAAAAGTTAGTTTTTTTTCTATTTGAGAAATACACGACCGAGAGGGTCGGTCGAATCAGTTAACACCATGTTGTCTTAATTTAATGTAAGTGTGTGCTGCATATCGAAATCTTTATTGATATACAAGTTAATATGTATGATTATTATTAATTTTGCTTTTTTTATTTTATTGTGCTCTATAAGAGTGGCCTTTGAGTTCAATGTTGGATAGTTTTCGGATCGAGTTAATACATTTATAGTTTACAATCTAAAGATCTGGAGTTTTAAAGATAATACAAGAAAAAATAAAAATAAAAAAAAGTTTATATAATAATGTTAGGACCTTTCCTATCGCACATTTGGTATAAGTAAAAATAAGAAACGTTATATATTTTGTATATCGATGATTATACATATTTCTTTTATGCAGATATCAGAAAAGATTTCAGCAAAAATGTTTTTTATAAATATGATTTATATGAAACTGTTAATGTTTAAGTTTTATTTGACTGTTGTATGTATTGGAAATATTTTTGCTAAATCCTTCCCAAGGTTGTAGACTGAGATTCAATCGGGTTGCTGCCTCGCATATGACTTGATTGTCAAGCCTCCGCTAGAGTTAAATGCAGTTTTTTGTAATTTTTTGACTTCTGTAAAAGCATAATAATTATCTTTTTATAACTTTACAAATCTTCAGGTTAAATTACCATAAGAATGAGAGATGGTGCATATATATCTCGTGAACAATATTTTTATAAGTTTTATACAATTTAAAACCAAGTTTCATATTGCGTATAGCCCCAGGCTATGAACTGCAACACACCGATTTTCCACGATCAGTCTATGCCCTTTGCCACTAGTCATATACAATAGCAGTACATAATATTCTCAAATAGGCAGTTATACTGAGTGATATTTACCTATCTGACGATTTACAATAGTTTTACAGCAATTGGTGCAAACCACTAAGTACAAAATACATAGAATGTTAAGAATGTTCAGTTTCATCTAATTGTGTAAAGCGACATCTCTTGAGGAAATCAAAAACTAAATTCATAAGTACCTTTGTTTTATAAAGATACTTCAATCAAACAATTAGATGAAATTGACGTTTACCCTCTTTCCTCAAACTTTTATTAATGATATATGTGTATCATTTAATTATACAACGACACAATGCAATATATTTTTATAATGATTTTTTTAGATTTTAAAATAATTATAAAATAGTTAACATATCAAAGACTACCATGTACGGCCGTTTTTGTTGTCATGTAACTTGAATATTTAATATTAAAGTTCACCTGTATTTATTTATTTAACATTTTATAGTTAACAGATGTCGATTGACGATAAAATATATCTGTTTTGGCGACACTATGAGTGTTTACCTTATATTTTTATTGGGGAATATCTATGCATAATTGTTAACTTTTTTTCAAGTACCCCCAGTTTTTTATAGTTCTTATTTTAATGAGTGTAACTCATTATATTTATATTTTTGTAAAAACGAAATTATGTTGTGTAATACCAAATACATAATTATTATCATACTTTTTATTTTGTGCTTACATTTGAAAAGTTCCGAATATTTTTTTTAAATTGTCTTTTTAAGTTGGTTACTGCAACGAAGCCGCGGTGAGTTTGTAATTATTGTACAGAATCATGTTGAATATAGTTTATGATGCCTTTATTGAAATTGCATTTTTGAAACGTATTCTTTGACAAGGATTATCTTTGAAAATAATTGTAAATGTTTCAAATCTTATATGTAAACGTTTAAAACTTATAAATTACTTGGTAGAATTTCTTAAGTAAGAAATAACAGCAAAAAGAATGTCAATGCGATATACGTAATTTTGGTACATAAATAATAGGGGCCTTGTAATAAATATTAAAAGGAAAGATTTATTGATAAAAACGAAAAAAATATTTTTAGAAATCGTATGATATTTTATTAGAAATGATCTATTTTTGTTACGCTTTTATGGAGTAATAGGTTTTGAATGTTTAAAAATAACATTTCAGATTTGTAATTATGTTGAAAATTTAGATTAACGCACATGAAATCATTTGCTACAAACTCATACAATTTTACAATAAACTTGAAAAACCTAAGTATTTTTGACTTCTTGAAACTGGGATAATGACAATATTAATAATGCTAAAATTATAATACTTTAAAACGATACACATTTTTCACACCTGAAAACTTTGAAGCGCGTAAATTGCGAATCTAAAATTTCAACAGTAAAATTACATATTGGCAGTAGTTTGATTAGAATTTACAAATTAACCAATTGTTGTCACCGGAAAGTCTTTATAATAATAAATTATAAACATTGTACCTGGTTTATAATAACACGATGTAATGGTCTTCATTGTAATAAATATTTGGAACATCCATTTTGTTTCTATTGCCGCCATTTTTCATTTTTTTTTAATTAATGTTTTCCTGACCAAGGAAATTTATTATAATTCCTAACTATTTAAGTTATCTAAAATAGAAAATGACAGCCTTGAGTATAATAATAACATATTAACTGTACACTTGTGAGCAATAAATTTCCGGAGTTATAGTATTATTAGTCTCATTTTCCACGAATTTACAACACATTATTACTCGATTGTCGCTATTAAGAATTATATAACATTCAGAATATATATGAGCGGGTCAACAGATGATATCTGGCATTCCAATGGAATTGGCAAATCGTGAATAAAATTCTTATATCAATGAAGTTGCTAAATCACGGGTCATTGAACTATCACGTGCGTGTCGTCAAGCCATAATCTGTCGACTGTTTACTACTAACTGAAAACATTCAAAATATTCCTTGATAATTTATAAAAAATACAGATTCTGAGGTTTACTCGTGCGAGATGAAAATGGAGAGTTAGAATGAAAAAATAATTCGATGTCTTAAATGAAAGGGCTTTGAACAAGTACCTATTCATTTATAGTTCTGTTACTAATAGGGTTTTCAGTTCAATCACAAGCATATCAGATTTATTAATAGGAAGCAAATATTAAACCAGTATAGATTTAGATGTACTAACACTATAGATAGCGACTCTGTTTTGCTAGTTTCAGAAATTTTGGTATGGACACCAAGAAATGAGGCTTTTTTTCATGATGATCGATATTCATGACGACAAAACGAGAAATGAAGTCTATGGATGCATTATTTTTTATGTCAAGTGTATAGTATAGTCGATCAGAATATAAAATAAATACGTCTTGTGTTTTCCCTAGTCAATGTCTATAGTCAAACAAATATTTTATGAAATACACTTTGCCAAAATGAAACAAATGTATGCAGCCAATATAGATGAAATATATTTTATTGCTGATCAATTCTTTAACAAATAACACATAGACTTAGAACCAGAAATAACAAAATAAATACCTAATCCACGGTAAACAAGAGGAAACGAAAGAAATGCAGTCAGGACAATAGTCTATCTATAAACACGAAATTTCTATACACATATAGGGTGTTTGGTTAACGTCAATGGAATTTTACACAGATATACATTCATATTGTAAATATACAGTTCGATGATTATTACACAATAACATCATTTTTATTCAAGTATCTAGTTTATCTATACCTGAATTTGAACTAAATTAAAATTGTACTAAAAATACTAACACCCTCCCGATAGCCGGGCGCGGAGGCCGCTGATTTAAATATAATGCTTTAGAAAAATATCGTTTTTACGAAACAAGTGAGAGACCAGAGTCCCAAAGTTTTAAGGTTCGTTCAACCTACAAATGCACGTATTTTAACACCAGTCACCGAAAAAAGGAATGTTCAAATGCAAACGTTCAAACGTATTGTTTGTGGGCCGAGACCCGTTGCCTCAGCCTGTGAACGAACTGGAAAGCTAGAAAGAATCATTTCACTGTCCGTCTTTTCATTTTTCTCACTTTGCCGATTTTCGAGGGCTTGCTTTTGAGGGATATACTGTCGAGGTTGGGCAGGTCGGCGTCGGGCAGCCTGTCGGCGGGCGGCGGCAACACGGGGTTGTCGTTGGCGTCGTGGTCGGAGCTGTCCACGCCGTTCTCCAGGCGCACGGTGTTGTTGCGCGGCGGGCTGGCCTCCATGTCGTCGTCGTCCGAGTCCTGGTAGTTGCCGTTGGGCTCGTGCCGCTTGTACTGGAAGCTGGTCCTTCTGTACGTCACGTCCTCGTCCGAATCCCCGTAGTACCATCGGTTAATGTTCTGGAGGGACTGGTTCTTCTGTTGCTCTCCGTGGACGGAGTCTCGGATGTTCATCTCCGAGGTGGACTTGGTGCAGTACTCCTCCTTGTCCGACTCTGAGTATTTGCGGGAGAGGCGGCGCGCGTCGAAGGGCTTGTTGTTGTCTGCGAGGATGGGCTGGTGCGTGACGGGCGACTTGAGGCGGACCTCGGGCCCGCCGCCGTAGATGCTGGTGAAGAACCGCCACAGCTCCTCGCTCAGCTGCGCGTGGTCCGAGCCCGGCTTGATGCTCAGCGTCGTCACGCCGTCCACCTCCTGGAAACAGGAGTTTGTACAATTGAGTTATATCTATTTTTACAGTTTTAGTAGACATTTACATAATAATGTAAAGATTTGATCTGGGTATCTCATTCAAACCCCTATAATTCCTTAGTGGAGATGTTCACTAAAGATAGGCAATAGCAGATTACACAAACGCTTGTCCTATGCGGGGATACAACCCTTAGTACGTAGCGGACAGTCCGTTATCAGACTGATATCCGTGCACTGCGATTATTTCACTCACTCGTGTGGTAAAAAAATTATCTCTTGTAGTAGCAAAACATCACTTATTGTAGTATGTTGTCTCAAACTGAAGACAGTAAAGACACTTACATATTTTGTGTGCTTAACAAAACAGCACTGTCAAACAAACAACATTGTCACGTGATTTTTGCCTTTTTAACAGTTCTTGCGTTATAAATGTAACTAGTCTATCTCACTTCATGTCACCTCCTCATTATATCTCGTTACAAGGTACCTGTTTGCTGACGATGCCGCTGTTGTCGACGGGCGGCGGCGGCTGTTGCGTCCTGTTCCTCACGAAGGCCTGCCACTGCCTGAACCAGTGCATGCTGATCGCGTACACTGCGTGGGGGCGCTCTTGTTCCTACATAGATACGCGGATAAATTACTTAAAGTTGTATGAAATTTGATAATTTGCAACTTTTTTTACACTCACTTTTCTTGTTTGGTAGTTTGACGTTCCGGTTGGATTTTTGCAACTCAATTTTGAGGCTGAGGCACTTTCCGATAAGCTAGCAGGCTGAAATTTTCAGGGCAGCTTCAGACCCGATGGCAATGCAATTTACAACTATGAAAAGCTGGACCGATTATACCGAGTGTTAAAATTTGAATGGAGGAACATTTTAAGTCGTGTGTTTTTAGATTTTTAAAATCTATTATTTATTTATGATTTGATTTGATTTTCTCATTTACAATGACACCACACCATCGTCTACAATAGTACCTAAAGTAGCAAATAATTAAGTGACGTATTGGCTTTGCGCTGTGTATGTATTTGATTAAACGAAATTAGATATCACTCATTTTTCAAAGCTATATGTACTTTCTTATTCTTTTTACAAATAGTGTCAATAAAATGTGAGAAAATCTGGATTCAAATATTGAAATCTCAAATCTCCAATCCACATTAAGCTTGCGTGGTATTCGACGCTCGAACCTTCAAACCTTCAAAAATCAAATCATGAGAAAAATTGGACTCATATTGAAATCACAAATCTCCAATCCACATTTACACCTACACCTACGTGGTGATCAAAACTCAATTATTTAAACCTTCTTAGTATGGCATGAGGCTTGTCTAACACTAGTCTAGGCTATAATGAGTATGCTAAGCCTGTGTACCTAGAAGCAGTAGTATCAGCTAGTACCTGGAAGCTGGTGTGCAGGTCGCAGAAGGCGGCGAGTTCCCTGGTGCGGCGCGTGCGCAGCCTCTGCGCGGCGCGCGCGCACACGCCGCACTCGTGCACGTGCGACACGGCCGGCCCGCCGCCGAACCTGGCCACGTACAGACCGTTATACTACAGCCTTTATAGGCATAGGCATAGGGTCGCTCAATATGGATGGTGAGGAAGGTTTTTTTGCCTATCAGACTTGTAGTTTAAAGCATATGAAAGGATATGTATTTTCATTTTGAAGTTATTAAGCATAAGTTTTGAAAATGACTAAAATAGTAATTAAACTGAGAATAATATCGTAAGAAAGAATCTTTTAGTAGATTGCACTGATGGCAATCCTACTAATATATAAATATGAATGTAGACTTGTTAACTACGATTTGACGCAAAAATACTGACCCGATCGCTATAAAATTTTGCACACATGTTTTTTTAAAGGGGTTAAAAGTAACATAGGTAATTTGAATTAATCAATTTAGAAAAAACACGATTATGCTTTCCAGCGATATTCCACGCAGGCAAAGCCGCTGGCGACAATAAAAATACGAGTGCAATTAATCTAAATAAACTATGTCTCGTGACCTTCAGAATACCGATAGGGGAAAAAATTCAAGTCTAGGGGCGTTATTGATGATGATAAAGCCTGGAATATTGTACGTACTGCAGATAGAGGAACTCCCAGAGCCGCTGCGGCACGAGCGCGGCGAGATGGTGCAGGTGCGGGGCGCGGTCGGGCCGCACGCCGCCGTGCCAGCACACGAAGTCGCTGTTGTCGATGGGGCCCGGCTCCGCCCACGTGTTGAACCTGACCACATACCGACAACTTAGCCCACGATACTGCAGAAAGCTTTTCCCTTTATGACTTACAAGAGCAAATACATTTTTTTTTTCGCAATGACACTTTAGGTTGAGCGTGAGGGATTGTCAGACTTCTACTGACTAAAACCCACCCATGTCCCTTCCTTTGCCCTTTGTGTGTGACAGAAGGGCAGACATACACTTTACCATTAAGTCATGCATTTAATATCACAAGGGATACAGATTATCTAAATTTTCTTTTCTCACAGGGTGATCATCTAAAACGTTTTAAACCTTTTTCTTTACATGTAACTCTGGGCCGATTTATATCCGAATTTATAACAACTTACTTGTTGATCCACTGCTTGGAGATATAAAACTTTATGTCGTTGGGTTCGACGCTGGTTGACTCCAATATTTCTGCGGCTTTCTGTCTTAACGTTACCATTTGGGGGTTCACTTTCCTGTGAAAAAAAAATCATTAAATCACTACTACTATTATGCATATGAAGATCGGTCTTTTCCCAATATGTTGGGGTCGGCTCGGCTCCCAGTTTAACCGGATTCAGCGAAGTACCAGTGTTTTACACGGAGCGACTGCCTATCTGATCTCCTCGACTCAGTTACCTGGATAACACGATACCCCTTAGTTAGACTGTTTGTCAGACTTTCAAGCTTCTGACTACCTGTAACGTAACTATTTTGCAACACATTTATTTCTATCAGCTGCAAGAATGCGTAAAGCCGTGTTCTGTAGTGCAGAGCAAATGCGATGAAAGCGAACTCGTAAATCTGTATTTTGCAGAACATACAAGTGCAGCGGAATTTAACACATCCGTATCCCGCAATGTTGTAGCTCGTAGCATCAGTCGTAGGTGTCGTAGCAGTCACCTGTAGAAGAGCACGTAGGCCTCGCAGTGCGGCAGATGGTGCGGCGGCAGCGGCTGCACGCAGTGGTCGTCGAAGGTGTACCAGCCGCGGCCGTTGCGGGCCACGCACGTGTAGTGGCCGCCGCCCGCCGTGCCCGCGTGGCAGATCACCGCGCACAACTCGTAACGGGTTATCTTTGACGTGCAGTCTGGTAGCAATAAGACAAATATAAAAATATAAAAAAAATCACGCTGTTGCAGCTCCAAAGGCATATATTTGCAACAAACGCCTCTCTGTTAATGTTAGAGTCTGTTCTGTTAAAGTTTAATGGTGGTGGATGGTGCATTAATTTACGTTTACGCAACAATTTACGTTTTTCGAAGCGTCTGGATAGATTGTCAATGTTCCCGCCCGCTACAAATTCAAAATGAACCCATGAGAACATAAAAGCAGGGTAAACATATATCGATATCCTATGTGTTAATACTGCTTTTAAACTATATTTGTACCATCAGTTTCATCTAAATACATTCAGTGGTTTTGCTTGAAAGAGGAACAAACATCCGTACATCCTTACAAACAAATTTTCGCGTTTATAATATTAGTAGGATTGTAAACCTTACCTTTATGAGTATAGGGCGCCATATTCAAGTCGTTGATGGGGAAGGAGACCCTCGCCCCGACCTTGGCGCTGAACATGAGCTCGTGGCGGAACCTCTTCAGGTGGACGCAGAGGACCTCGGGCAGGCGGACCACGCCCGACAGCTTGACGCCGTTACGTAGCTTGTTGCAGCGGGAACAACTGGCGGGACGGAAAAATACAGGTTCAACCTTAATAAATAATACTGGGGTTAGGTGTTGAAACGTGATATATTCAGACTTAAGTCCCGATTAGAATGATTTAGGTACAACTCTGTGCTCGGATAGCTGAGCGAATGAGGTCATCTCGCCAAACCTACTTTGGGTTTGGCACCACGTGCCGCGCATTCGATCCCAGCGTAGGGTAAGTATTTTGTGATTCACGAATGCTTGTTCTGAATCTGGGTGACTTTGTGCATGTGACTTGAATGCTTGTAAAACCTCTCGCGACACAAGCATTAAATTAATTAGTGCGGGAGTTGTTAAACTGTTCAACCGTTTCAGAGCAGGGGATTATGTCGAATAATCTGAAACTTGTTCATATACAAATATTTCCGTTTTTTTTTTCAAAGTATTATACACTTCGGAGGTAAGTAAACCCTTCGGACCTCAGTGAGGAGTTTTTTCCATTCCAAAAATAGATAGGAGTCTCCAATATGACCGCATGTCTATCCATTTACTAATACCAGATACCATTGTTGATATTGCTCCTCTCTACTTAAACCGAAAAACTGTAATTGGTTAATAGTTCCATAATTAGTTGTTTTTGAAGTGAAACTTCTTTATTATTAGCTGTTAACTGTATGTTTTCCGAGCCCAATAAAATGAAATAAAATAATTGATATATTTTTGAACTCACCTGTACATATTATCGCCTTTAAGTTCGTCAGCACTAAAGAAGGCAGCGAGGCAGTCTTGTAGCGACACGACCGGCCCGTAGAACCAGGACCGCAGCCAGCTGAGCAACCACCACACCTAGACAACACTATTTATATATACCTGGGAAACACCATACAATAGGGATGTATTGAAAATGTATTTATTGTTTATTTTTAATGCTTGATGCAAAAATTGAGGTGTTTTATAAGTTTCAAGTGCCTGTCTGTTCGTCTGGGCTATCAATTTAGTATGTTTTGTGTTAAAGGAGAATAATTATGTACGAGTGTTCTTGCATATGTTTTATAAAAGATGTGGGGGGTGAACATTTTTATAAGTGGGGGGTCCTTGGAAGTTATTTTATTAAAACCAATGGCATTTAGTAAAAGTTATATCAGAATTTTTTATTGATGTGTATTCCTTAATTTGGTGGGAGGCCTTTTGTTCTCTATGTCCACATGATATGACTTATATGCAGGAGCTTTTTACGTATACCACAAGACAATTATACCAGTTTACATGTCGCCCGCGCGTTCACCCGCTAAAAATGAAATGAAAACGAAAACGATTCCACGGGGACATAAAATCGTGACAAAAAAACTATGTGTTAATGCAGGTTATAAATGAAGTTTCATCTGTATACTTGTATAGTTTCAGTGTTTTTTGCGTGAAAGAGTAACAAACATCCATTCATCGAAACTTTCGCGCGTATAATAATAGTAGTAGTGTCCGTACCCACGACTCCTGCCCCGCGTGTGGCACGTGATGGTTGAGTATGGGCTGCTGGCAGCGCAACACGGCGAGGTGCTCGCGCGACGGGATCGGGAGGGACAGGTCCTGGAACGTCTCCACGCGGGTCGACACCTGAGGGGAACGGGGTTCGAATCAATATACAACACTTTTTTAATATTCTCACAACGCTAATAAGTCTAAAACTAAACAAAGCTTGTATTATGAGTACTAGATAACTGATAAACATACTTATACATTTCTAAATACATACGTAATATAGATTAATTATACCCAGACACAGAACAAATTATTGTGCTCATCAGACACTTATTTCTCCTGGGTGAGAATCGAACCCATGACTTACGATATAGAAATCAGGGCCACTAGTGATTAGTGGCCCTGCAGTAGACCAACGGGTCAGTCAAATTCAATAAAAAAATATATAATACATCCTTTTTTATAAGGCTACTATGGCCTATATATTCTTCCATTTTTCTTTAAACGTCTCCCGCTTTAAGCATGTTAATCCCTGTGACGCAGGATTTCACAAGCATTCATATCACATGCATGAATACGGCCAGACTCGAAACAAGCACGAGGGGTCGAACCCACGACACGTCACGCACAGTGTGTTTAGCTTGGTGACCTCAACCATTCGGCTATCCGAGCAGTCAGTATTGCATTATATAGTATTGTAGAACCATCATACCCTATTACAGATGAGACACTGCACGGAGGAGAGCAGCTTCCCGTCGAACACGTCGGAGATGACGCTGCGGAAGCGCACGCCGCCCGACACGCCGTCACCGCCGCCAGAGGGCGCTATGTTTTTACTGGAACAAATTTGTACAATTAATACTAGGTTTTGCAGTATTTGTAGTTAAAAAGAAACTAAAATGTTAAGGCATAATGGTGCATCATAAGAATGATATCAAAACAGGTCGATTTTTCCCACATTTTTATACACTCACTTGTTTGTACGTTTGTTTGTCATTCCGGTTGGATTTTTGTACATCTTTTTTTTAACGTTTTTGTAAACTCACTTTCTTGCATGTTTGTCGTTCCGGTTGGATTTTTGTAACTCAATTTTGAGACACTTCCCGATAAGGCTGAAATTTTCGGGGTAACTTCAAATCCGATGGAAATGCAATGCAACTATAAAAACGGCTGTACTGATTTCGATAAAATTTGAACGGGGTGACACGAAAAACGTGGGTATTTAGATTTTTTTTACATATGATTGTTATCGTTAACTGTTCCTATAGCCAAGCGAAAATTGTGTAAATATTCCCATACCCGGTGTCGGGCCTGGTGTCGGGCGCGTCGCTGGCGCCGCTGGAGCAGGTCTCGTAGCGCTCGTCCGCCTCGCTCGACACCGACAGCGACGACTCCGAGCCGCACAGCGCGCGCCCCGCCTCGCCGCCTGCACAAGGGAAAGTATACTTTACGCACTTGATTTTAAGGTTCATTCATTCACTCGTCGCTTGTCCAAGGGAATGTTAACTTTAATGACTTGCTTTTATGGTTGATATAACGACGGTATGTTAAAGTCAGTTTGGACAACGCGTCTCTGAAGTACTCGCCGCTTTAGACTTTAATGACTTGATCTTCTGGTTAATATTAAGGCGGTTTGTTGAAGTCAGTTTCGACAGCGCTTTTCTGAAGTAGGTACTCGCCGTTTGTCCAAGGAAATTTAAACTTTAATGATTTGTTTTTATGGTTGATATTACGACGGTATGTTAAAGTCAATTTGGACAATACGTGTCGGCCTACCTCGCCGCCTGCACAAGGGAACGTAACCTTTAACATTTTGATCTTAAAGTTGGAATTAAAACAGATGTTAATAGCAGTTTAAGGCGTGTCAGTCTACCTCGCCGACGTTTACTACTTTATGCGAATATAGATTAGAAACACTCATAGTTTCAAGCAAAAATTTTTTTAAAGCTAATGTATTTAACCCTTTTGTCGCGAGGAGTTTCAAAACATTCAAGTCACAAGCACAAAGACACGCAAACACATGCTGTGGACAATTAAAAGTAACTTACCATTAGCCTGTTGATTAAACATATTGTATTGCAGATGGTGTGTGCCCGCAAAACTAGCGGACCGACGATGCCGGGTCGGTATGGGTTCTTGGGTGTTCACTCTGCAAGTAAAACATAACATAGAACATACATTATCTCACATTTATTCACGGTTAAGTCTACGTTCACACAAAATCAAGTTAGATTTTCTCTCGGTTTAATAAAAGCTTGCAATTTTGTTTTAACCAAATTAAGCAGTCTCAATCCTGATCAATTGATTTGACAAGAGAATTAGTTGATCTGCTATCCAAGACCCTATTTAGTTACTATTTCCTTCTTAATATGAGACAAGGGAGACACATTTACTGTAATAGTAGGTTTGAAATATATATTCAAATATGTGTTACCTTAAATAACCTTCAGTTCGCGATTCACTATATGACGACGGTGCTGGTGATTTTCGCCTCATTCTAGCAAAGTAAGGAGCGTCGCTTGCTGTAAAACAATCACAATAATATATTTTCTTCTAAAAATGTGTGCATAAGTTAATATATTTTTAATATAACATAATATTCAAACATTCGTTTAGAACTTTATTATAATATGATGTTAAAGTCATCGTCGGATGGGAAATCATTCAAGGACTCGTACAGCTTTGCGTTAAGCAAAAATGAGTCTCAGACTTTAACTAATTAAAACCAAACCCTGTTTTTTCCTTTCGCTCCTTGTGTACCGAGGCGGCGGTAACCCATTCAGTCAATCCTGCTGAAGTTTTAATTCAGAGTGAGTAATATAGATATACAATGTGGCGAACTTGATGCAATATGCTATCCTACCATCTATTGTTTTAAACCTATATTGACAAATAAACTATTTCCATTTGAGTGTTAGTGTGTATAAGGTAGTGTAGTACTGACCGCCAGAGGAGGCCGCGCGGCGGCGCACGCGCAGGTCGCGGGCCGCGCCCGGGTCGCCCTCCGCCTCTGAGCCCAGCTTGTCCTCCATGCTGCTGTCCCACACCTGGGCAACGCTTGGCGTAAGTATATAGACTCCAGTCTTATAATAAAAGACACTTTTGGCATATGGATGTAAGTGGCTACCACCACGTCTTAAGGTTTAATATTATTATGGTTGTGGAAGCGTGTTATCACAATACACGGTAAAAAGCGGAAACTCCTGCATCGTCACCCACAATAATATTACTTAAAGTCATAGCGGTAGGCTACCTGTAAATACCTTTTTCCAATAATTTTATAATATATGACAAATAAATAATATACTAAAGGCACCTATTACATGGTTTGGCAAATTAATCGCCTAATAAAAAGGACATCATATCCCAATTCAAAAATAAGTCATATAGTCAGGACCACACGGTTCAAGTTGTAAATACTGGTATAACTGACCGGTTCTTTGAGTTCTTCGTGCAGCTGATCCATGAAGCAGCGCAGGAACTCCTGCGTATCGTGCTGGTGGTAGCCGCGGAACATCGGATGCACCTGACAACATTGCACATTAAAGGTTAGGTAAAGTGTCAATCAAATAGCATTGTATAACTTTCAATTTTTCAATTTCCCGATGGTATATCGAAAAAAACTACTGAGATCGAAAGAAGTTCCGAAACACTGTTTTATAATCAAGACAACGCACTAAACGGCGTTTCCCGTACTCTAAGAGCGTGTACTGCAATATTATTGAGGGATATTAAGCCTAGACCTATTGGCCCATTTTAACCTAAATGCGGAAAAAGTTGGCTTTCTGACGCGCTAAACGATGCCAAAGATATGAAAGGGTGGCGCAAGAAGAAAGAGTTGACAACTTAGGTGGGGGGAGGTAGGCCTGTAACACCCCTCTTTTTGCGTCAGGGACTAAAAAAAAGCATTCATAGACATAACATGACAGCGACTTACATTACGTATTCCGTAAAGGATGCCGTTAGGTACAACGTAGCCTCTCGTCTTCCTACTCCACATCTCTTTTACTAATTTTTGGTATGCTCTGAAACAAATTAAAAATATTGATATTCTTGGTTCAAAGAATAAACATATGAAACATTTCAGCCAGTACATATAAGTGTCGTGAGAATGATTCATTATTAAATGATGTAACGGTTTACTCACGCGTATTTATCGGTTGGGTCCGAAACTAGTCGGGCTACCCCGATAAATACGCGTGAGTAAACCGTTACATCATTTAATAAAGTACATATAAGCGTAATATGTTAGATACACCGTGCTGAAGGGAGAAGAAAAACATTAAAATTCTACGACCAAATAAGGAATCGGGAACGAGTCCAGTACTATTCCTCAAAAATATGTCTACAGAAAACGTTAGGGAATTTACTATTTATCAAAAATATATTTTTTTATGAAAAAATCAAATAGTACTCAACTACTGATCCAAACTTGATAAAATTACAGGACCAAATGACTTGCTTTTAACGACATCGGTTCATCCAGTCCAAAGATTTGACGCAACAATACACCAAACACAAAAGCACAGACGAATTGCGGTCTACCTTTTTGATTCAGTTAACAGGAAATACAGTTTTCCTCTTACCTGCTGATCCCCGGCTTCTTATCGGCGGCGAGCACGGCGACGGCGGCCGCGCACTCCAGGAAGTACGACGTGAGGGGCGCCGTGTTGCTGAGGGCCTGCAGCGCCGCGTTCATGTAGCACGTGTTGCCCATGTTCTGGAGGCCCACCAGACCTGGGCGGGGATCTGGTGGCGGTATCATATGTTTAGTGGTTATAATGATATATGGCATTGGAATTATGGGAGGTCTTTTTTATTTAGCCATTACTGTTCCACTGCAGGGCAAAGGCCTCCCTTAGGTTTTTCCACTCTGTCCAGTCTATTGCTATATAAGATTATTACGAAATAATCAAGTTAAAAGGGAGCCTTTAATTTGTCTTTTTGAGAAAAACCTGATTTAATCGACTGGATCTGGAAGGTAACCGTTTCCATTCGCAAGTTTTATTTATATACCCTATTTAAATATTGTCTTTACTACTAACTAATGGGTCGTAATAGTAGAAGATTAAAGATCATGAATCAAAAACATATATTTCGATTTCATCTAACTGTCTCATCATGTTCACGCTATAAAAGAAAAAAAATATTCTCGTATCGTATCGTATCCGATGTTTTTTTAAACCTTGACGGATTAATTAGCTTTCCTACTCAAAATCCATTCCAAAAAACCAATCAAAATTGTTGTAGTATAAGGATGCGTTACCTCTAGGCCTGGCCTCGTCATCATAATCCATCTCCTCAGGGTCGAGCTCGTCCTCCGCCATGCTGAGGCCCACGGCGCCGAGGCGGCCGGGGCCTTCTACGCATGTGGAGTCCGGACTACATGCCTGAGGAATAGAGGAGACACAGTATAGACAATTATGCATAGCAGTAGAAATTGCGACTGTAAGTAAGGGTAGTTGCGTGGCAGATGGCTGGTGCGTTTGCGACACTAGCCACCGTTGCCAAAACTGCTTAGAAGATTATTACACTTAGATTGGCTTTTGAAGACATCTATAATGATAGCGAAGCTAAAGATTAGACTGCTTCACTGCATTATAATATTTCACGCAGATAGTTTGACTAGACTAAAAATGAACTTAGTTTCTTGAAAATGTTTCTTTACAGTAAAGGGCGTTTCGAAAATGCCTGAAAGAGGTTCATTTAAAAATTAACAATGCGTTGCTAGACAGGGGCTAAAAAAATGCAGCGTAAACATGCTGCGAACTGAAATCAAGATTAATAGACCAGCCCAAGATAGCGTTGGAATTTGTGGAATAAGCATTTTTTTGTACTGTTTATGTTCTAGGTGCAACATAGTACGGTTGTTCATGTCTCCTTGCTTTCTTCTCTTCCCCTAACACAAGCAACTCTTTGCTTAAAAGGGGATCTCCTGATTGCGAAATGTTATTCTAATATGTCACAGAAATAAAGTTTTCGATTGGTCCTTTTTCATTACGTTTATGCCACCTACTGAGATGTAACTAGTCTATGTATTTGTAGAAATAAATTAGGTTGATCGTTTTTAGGTTAGTCATACTATCTGCGAAAAATATTATAGTCCAGTAAAGCAAAAGCCATTCAAAGTGTAATAATCTTCTGCCCAGAAGATGGCTGGTATTTGATCAAGGTTACATGATACCATCAGATGATGGTCCAAACATAGGTGCAATCTCTTCCCTTACTCTCTTAGCCCGATTAAATATTTGTCATAGCCCGAAAGAGATCACCCGCGTTACCCAATGCGGTATTTTTAAATGCCTCCCGAAACATGGACGCTGTGATATTAATTTCAGACATTTGTATATATATATTTCACCCAACATATCGGTGCGTGCTGTGGTATTTTTTTTTTATTTTTGTATAAAAAGGGTTTTCGCAGTAAGGAATTTAATTCTCGTGTAGCGGGGGTTTGACAAATATACAAATCACATGCACAAAGACACCCAGACTCAGAACAAGCATTCGAGGATCACAAAAATGCTTGTCCTAATTGGGGATCGAACCCGCGACACGACGCGCATAGTAGGTTCGGCGTGACGTCCTCAACCGCTCGGCTATCCGTGCATTCAATCGTTGATATCGACTTCGAGACTTTCTCTTGGTACTAGTATAAAAGTATAAACTTACCGCGTGCACCAAAGCTGCTCTGATGTGGACCTCTTTCTCGCAAAGATAACACCATATCCGCTCAGTGGACACATTCATGTGAACGCAGTGAAGCGGAAGATTCTGCAGAACAAACAAACATGTTAACATTTCATTGATATACATTACTAGCTGTTGCCCGCGACTTCGTCCGCGTGGTTAGAAGATATAAGTTAGGAATTTTTGAACGAAAGCCCTCGAAGATTAATATTTTTTCCCGTTTTTAACACATTTTCCATTGTATCTTCGCTCCTATTAGTCGCAGCGTGATGTTATATAGCCTAAAACCTTCCTCGATGAATGGTCTATTGAACACAAAGAGAATTTTTCAATTTGAACCAGTAATTCCTGAGATTAGCACGTTCAAACAAAAACTCAAACAAACAAACTCTTCAGCTTTATATATTAGTATAGAAGTATAGATGAGAAAAAATATAAAGAAGCTTTTGCCTACAGCTTTCGGCTGTATAAAATTATGTGGAATTGAAATAATTATAGCTTTTAGAAAGGGGGCTGCCATTAGCCCTTTCAATGGCTATCGTTATTTTTGTTTCTGCTATTCCTTTGATATTGACCATCTTACAGGTTAATGTAAGTTGTCGCTGTGAAAGACTATGTCGATTTTCTTTCTTGGCATTAAACTGCTGGCAATCTACATTATAAATTAGGTATATCTAAATGGGCGGAATAGATCCGTTTGCTTAAATTCAAAACAGGCAAATGAACTTTTGGATAAGAAGCATCTTTGGACACAGCATAAAAACTAATTTGCTACTTTTTGCTTGGAGTATTATACACTTACAAAAAACAACAGTTATTATTCTGTCGTCAAAAATACTCCCACGGAAATATATAATCGCGATAAAAACTATCCTGTGTGTTAATCCAGTTGTAAACTATCTGTGTACCAAGTTTCCTTAAAAAACGTTCAGTGGTATTTGTGTAAAAGAGGAACAAAAATCCATACATACAAACTTTCGCGTTTATAATCAGGGACCGGACAACCCCACTTTAGAGTTAAGCCGTTTGACAGGGTAACCCGTACACGGGGTAACTCATATCGCAGTGTTACCTTTTGTTCGAGTTACATCCTCGAAACCCAGCGAAATGGTTAACACCTTCATTATGGTAACCACGTGAAGGGGTTAACCCCTTCAATAACTTAACCCTTTGAAGTGGTTACCTTCACGAAAGGCTTTTATTCGTGTTACCCTGAATTACCCACTAAACTTGAGCTGCATACTTGCACCCTAGCGGCCCCTCATTGCTTTACTAAGACTACAGCTGATTTTCTTCTATCGCCGACGCGTCGCGCCTCTCGGACAAACTACCTACGCGCGTAACGTCATATAGGTAACTAGCTGTTGCCCGCGACTTCGTCCGCGTGGTTAGAAGATATAAGTTAGGAATTTTTGAACGAAAGCCCTCGAAGATTAATATTTTTCCCCGTATTTGCCACATTTTCCATTAAATCTTCGCTCCTATTAGTTGCAGCGTAATTTTATATACCTAGCCTAAAACCTTCCTCGATTATTGGTCTATTGAACACAAAATGAGATCAAATTTTTTAGATGAAATTATTAAAATAATTTAAAAAAAAATCGAATACAAGTTTTTATTCATTTTTTGCATTTTCTGAGAAGATTTGACGGGTGAATTTTCGATTGAAAATTAGAGTGTTTTTTTTATATTAATTCAAAATAAGGTGAAAAAATAAATATTTTTAATCAAATAAATTACAGCGTATTTGGGTCACAAAAAAGTAAGTTTTCACCAAATTTCGTTACAAAAATAATTTTTTTTAAAAGATAAAAATAAAAAACCACAATCTTGGTTTTTTAGATTTTTCACATAAATTTTGAGGTTATGTGAAAAAAATGTAAACACAAAAGTTTTAGATCTTTTTCTTTTAGAACTTTGCCATTTGACTTTTTTCGATACGAATTTTAGTTTTGCCGGAAATTGATAAAAACCGTTTTTTACTCTTCAAACGTCACTCCCACCCCCTTCCCGACCTCAGATCACCCGTAAATTATTTTTCCTTTCATTTTTATAATATTCCCCTCCTTTTCTAATGGGTTTCATCCTACTATTTTTTAATTTGGTTTTAAAAATTATCGACCCTGGTCTACAAGTATAGACACGAAAAATATATATCCCAACGTTTGAAAAGTGCGACAAGCAAAATTAAACTGTAAGATCATATCCACAATGATTTTTATTCCATGTTTACAAGTCGCTCGGTAAATGCAACAATGGCGCCACTGGGCGGTAAGATGTCACGTGCGCTCGTGGTTATACTATTTTCAAACTAATGTCTATGATAAAGAGTGCATATTGCATTGTCTTAGGTTGGAGTGGGTTACCCTGTTACAGTGTTACAGGGTAGTAAAGGGTAACCTGTTCAGAACAGGGTTCCAGTAATCCGTTCGAAGGTGTAACATATGTCATAGGGTTTTTTCTTGAAGCGCTTAAAAAAACCCCTTCAAAAACCCTTTCAATGAGTATCCGGCCGGTCCCTGTTTATAATATTAGTAGGATTTTCGCGACGAATCACTTTGTATTAACTCGAATACACCGCGGTCAAGGGTCAAGGGGATTAGTGACGATATTTTCATAATGCAAATGTATTAACAATAGCTGCTAATACACAAAATTTTGTAAATTATATACAGAGTATATAGTATATTTATTCAATTTCGGGCTTCGTTGACTTTTGTTTTTTTTTTGCTATTTTAGGTGAAGGACACAGCATCACGTTGTTATTGTCAAAAAGTAGAATTTTTGCCTACTTAAAATATGATTAAGAATGAGCTAAATGATTAACCTCATACCACAAAGTTCACAGACCTATATACTTACCACTATCGTACCTACTGTTTACCGTCTTTGTGGAAACGGGACAGCGCAATACACAACATAGAGCGCCATCTCTCTTCCACACCAACAATAACAATTTAAGAAGTGACGGTAGTTCTCCTGACCTAACAGACTGAATCATACATGTTTTATTGCTACTTAAGCAATATTGAATTAACAAATAATTAGAGAAATAAAATCACGCGGGCATACAGTACCGTGTAATCACTATATCTTTACATTCTGATCCTAAATTCTCCGTATCATTGTACAAGATCAACAGTTTTATACATTACTCTATTTTTAGAGATACATTCTGCTTTGTATAGTTCACAAAGAGATCTGTCAGATCCTTTATGAGTGAAACATAAAGGACCGTGTATTGTGGACTTTGTAGTTCTTTAACGATTGATGTCTGGGTTTAAATAAGCTTATCCTCGCTTACAAATGTGAATGCTATAGCGAGGATTTTGAGTTCTTATCGCTGTTGTGAGAGTGAGATGCCGATACGAGGAGTATAGTACGCCGTCTCGCTTTTACAATTACAATAGTCCTTGCTTTAAGAGCGCATAGTATTTAATGATTATATGGTTTATATGCAGCAACAACAAGCAACATTGTCTTAACAAAAAAAGAGTTATTTTCGGCTTCAATAAAATTGACGAAATTTCCTATCAGTTTTCCTACACTAAACATATTTGTGGCTAATGTAAAAATATTTTTACGCAAAGCTTCTAATGGGAGCAAGCAATCAATTCTTGTAACTTATCGCTTCTTTAATAGATAAAGTTATAGTCTTAGCGCCAATGTAGCGATACTAGGTCCTATGTACGTGCAATATGTAAGTTAGCAAGCCTGAATGCCATCTATAAGTATCAGGAAACAAGAATCCATGTATATGTTGACTTTTAATAAAGTATCTTTTCATAATGACAAAGGGCAAGACGTATAAAGACGCTAAAAACGTCGCCATATTTATTTCTGTCTGCACAGTAAATATGATGAGTAATGCTGACATTTTATCTTTCTTTATGTAGGTTAATAATTGCAAAGAATTTACAACTATGTATTTTTTTTTTTCTTACTGTCTGGTAGTTAAAATGTAAGTCAAATATGGGTCATATAAAATCACCCTCGAGACGCATTGTTTTTAAGTCCTCGTGAGGTCGAGCGCTTAACGCAAGTTTAAAGTATCATGAATCATATAATATTCGTTATAAGACGTGATACGGGATACAAAGGACAAATTTTAGCTTCTATGTCAGTGAGCTCGCTAGTTTAGTTTAGCGACAGGTACATTTAGACAGGAGTCGCATGTTCGATTCCCGTCTGGGGTTCAAAATTTTCGATTGTATCATTTGTATTCCATTGCTCATGGATTATGACTAGGACCTACACTCTAGGAAGGCGGAAGGTATTCAACCAAGTAAAACGGATTGCTTCTTCCTTCCCTTCTACCAGGAGAGAACACGCTGCAAACTGCGACAACATACTAGCAAAATTATCCCACCAGATAGTAATTTTATAAAGAAAGAAAATTTAAAGGGGTATTTACCTTTTGGTGTAAAGTGCTGTGGTCATTTTTAACTTCAGAGCAGCCGATGTGATGGCATTCAGGTTGCAGGCATATCCAGAGGTTGGGGCCGGGGCAGCCACAGTCATTGCATGTTAATGCCTGAAACAATTCAAATATACATTAAAAATAGATCCTAGATTTATTTGAGAAACATGTTACTGGTAGACGGAGATAAATGGAAGTAAGGAAGGAAATTCTTTGCCCTGAGAGGCACTAATGGCTGAGGCAATAATATGTATTGTGTTTTGGAACTAATAAGCTCTAAAAACTAATTGAAACTTTTTGTTAAAATATATGGGATTACGGTTGGAGGTAAAAAAGTTGTTTATGTATGAATAAACAATTTAGCTAAGTCCTCTCCTCCTCCTCCATCCTCTATCACAACAACAATAAACATTTTAACTATGTATAATATGATAAAAATGTCAAGTTAACCAGGTCAAGGTCATTCAAAAAACATATTAAAACATTAATGTATATTAAATTAATGTTTTACAAAGATACAAGTATCAGTGATGACCATAAAAATGTATGAAAAAAAAAACAATTTGAGAATGAGATGAGTTGTGCGAAATAGAAGGATCAAATTAGATTATTTTTAACACAATATCACGCTATAATACAAAATATTATCAAAGAATTAATCTTTAAAATATCTAGCTATTTATTTGATAAGGAAACAATCCTCATTTTTCATGACTGACCATTGACCAAGTAACACTTCTTTAGTGTATTAAACATTACATCATGCCCACCTTGACCATTGGTTAGCGTTAATAGATCGCCTACAAACATAAGTCTGATAATTACTGTGCATGTTAAGAATATTGATTGTTATACTACTTTAACAAACCTTTGTTCATAAATTCCTAAAAGCATTTTGAAAAAAAGTTATCAATATCCAGGTATTTGCTATATATGTCTGCAGTTAGAGTATGGTCTTGGGATTTTAGAAGCAAAGCAAAGTTTTAAGCAGTTATTGTTTTAAACTTGTCATAAAAGTAGAATGCAGCTTTTCATGTAATATGCATATTCACTGGATACTGAATCAAACCTTTTTACGACATACTTTAATGTCTATCTTTACTTTTGCCAGGTTTTATTTTTCACTATAATATTCAATAAATTGTATATTCATTCAGTTTATCCTGGCAAGATTCAGTAAATAGTAACTTTACTTGTTTGAAAGTAATATAAAATGATTTATTCAAAGATGGATGAATTAATTGTGATACAGAAAAGACAAAGATACAATTTAATGACACCCAACAGGGAGTCAAACCAAAAAAAAATTGTTTTCTTTTCAAATCATGCTTTTGCAACATATTCCAGTTACTTGCATATTTATTTTATGTGACACAAAAAACCAAGCATTCGTCAGCATATTAGGTCTTGTATCTTATATACGGTTTTGCAGATTCATCTTTTGTGAGGCATTAGTTAAAAATGTACTAATTAAAAAACAGTATTTATTTTCCAAAAGGGAAACATACTCTCATCACATGTACATTGTTCTTTAATAATGTAGTCTTTAATAATCTATCACATGAATGTAGGCCTCTTAAATAAATCATAAGTTGACAAGTCGTGATTGTGATAAGACATAGCTATCTAAGATAGGTTTTTAGAAGATTCTCAATGTCAAGAAAGCTTTTGGAATATTGTACTGTGTAGAAAAACAGAAATTAATGTATCTCCTTTCATAAGCATTACAAATAAGAATTTAAGCAAAACAAAATGACTATAGTTGGACAACATGCAAATATTTGCAAGTTAAGCATGAGTATTGTAATTATCACCATTCAGTCCTCTGTAGGAACATAAAATAATATGTTTACGAGCGAGTAGGCCTCATAAAACTATATTCTATCGGCGTTATTCCATCCTGCTCCTGCTTATGGCTGAAGCAAAAAATGTAAACATGCAAGTAAGATGGTAGTAAATAACATGTAATGATAAACACGCCAGCGTTATGTGCACTTTACGAGCTATTCTACGGAGTACTCGGCGGTACGAGCGTTACACAATGATAACTATAATGTGAACCAAGAATGCTAATTACCAGTGACATTACATTTTAGGTTAGGTATTAAGAAAATTATTTCAATTACCTCTTTCGACTGCCACAACTCCTTCTCCAGAACGTCAGCTAGTTTATTCAGATGGTCGCACGTCACTCCATTTTCCATTTTCATGAATACACTATTTTTCTACGTAAATAAGAAGTCAAGTTTACTGATTCACAAAAGGCTTGTAAATAAAGGGCATATTCTATACTACAGCGAAACAAAACAAGAAAGTAATTACAGCAGGAGGTACTAGAAACAAATTGTTGAAATTTAAGGGAAACATTTCGGAAAAAGGGCTAATAATTGAATTAGATTACAGAAATTTCCTACAACACAAAACCTTCCGTGACGAGCGAAAAGTCAGCCCTCATATTTGGATCCATACTATCGTGTCGAGTTCGAATGTTTAGGTAGTTTCACATAATACTCTCTCACTCTATAAGCTTAGGAAGACAAGGAAAAAGACAGTCGACTATGAATGTCGACATTTTGAAGTACGAGATACTGAATAGCCTTCAGCAATAGGTGGACAATTCGATTTAAGCGAGGTCCACAGCGACCGTTTTTAAACAAGACATTAATAAGTCGAGTCCGACTTCTTTCGTTCGTTGGGATCAATCAATGAAATAAATAACTAATGTTAACATCAAATTCTAAGTTCTCAATCCGCCTCAGCCTCAATAAAGTTTGAATCTGCCTCAAGGCAGACAAAACAAAAAGTTTTGTAATGTTCTATGGGTAAAAAATACTAAAGAATATATTGAAACAATTTTAATACAAAATGTTATATAAGTAATAGTAATGTTAAGTTTTGGACACCAATAAATTTAATGTGGTTGATTCGTTAAGAACTATGCGGAAAAAATTTGGTATACTGGAAAAAAATATGTGTGCCCGACAAAGTACAATTGTTACTGTGGCATGATAGTGGTTCTTGTGCTAATTCACACCATTTATAGATATAATTATAAAAGAGAATTATATGTTTACAATTATAATCAATAAATATTATTAACCATAGACCTTTTTTTACGCAACGGTTAAGAACAGAATGATCGTGAAGAACGTGTATAACCTTTGTATTAATTATATACCTTTGTAGTTATTCTCTAAACTGAAATCGTGTACTGTCCTGTTCATTTGTTTTAGTTTGTAAGATTGATTTTGCCAATTTAATGAATACAACGAAACGCATTTCGAGGTCATCTGTCATTAACGTCAATTGATTATTATATTGTCAAGTTGACATTTCGATTCCGATTGAACAAAAACACGAAATTGTTTGGATGCAATACAATAGTTTATTTAATACAGCAAAGTTCCGCTACGTGCTTCATTGAGCACCAATAGGAGCCAAACAATTTGAATATATCAGTCACCGTATTGGAACGCAATGACTTCAGCGTCTTCAAGCAGTGCGCGTTCTTTATTTGCGGAATCAAAGCAACGTTTGGCTGAGAGAGTGCAAGTGAACATGAACAATATTTCGTCTTTGGCTCGGCAAATACAAAGAGGCTCTAAATCCAATGAGGTAGATACACAAACACCCTTCTAATCAATTGAGATTTTAGTCTATATGAGTACTGCAAATTTGACTCAATTTGAACATATTTAGACCACAGTTGTGCAAGGTTTACTTATGATGAGGGACACTAGAATTAAATATCATTTAAAATAAGTCTTACACATACAATTTTGAATTCCTGTTGTAACAAAATATATACAGAAAGAACTATACAGCTGCTTTATATGCTTAATAATAAACCCTCTTCATTTTCAGTTATTATCTAAAGCAGCCAGAGATATGGCTTCAGCGGAACATCAGATAGAGTCAAGTGAAGAGAACCTTAAGAAAATGCAGCTCATCGGAGTCCACATGGGGTACCAGTTTGAGAACATACAGAAGTCAGCACAAATGTTGAATGAAATCAGCGAAAAAGTTAAAGCTATGCAGAGGTGATAGGGTTCATAAATTATATTAAACTACTAGCTGTTGCCCGCGACTTCGTTCCCGTGGGTAGAAGATATAAATTATGATTTATACCTGCCCTGTTTTTTCACATTTTCCATTGTACCTATCTTCGCTCTTATTAGTCGCAGCGTGATGGTTTATAGCCTAAAGCCTTCCTCGATTAGTGGTCTATTCAACAAAAAAATAATTTTTCAATTTGGACCAGTAGTTCCTGAGATTAGCGCGTTCAAACAAACAAACAAACAAACTCTTCAGCTTTATATATTAGTATAGATATAGATTAAAACTGTGAACCTTGTTACGAGCATGCTGGCTTTATTAGGATTAGTTTTAAGTTTTGTTTAGTTGAAGCAAATGTAATTTTAGTAAAGTATCGTCTATGACTTTTGTTATACACTATGATAAAGTATTTAGAAAGCCTTGTAAACTGATTGCACCATTGATAAAAATAGTTTAAGGGATTTTTATCCACATGATAAATATTACTAAATTTAATTGTATTCTTGAAAATAGTGTGTAATGTGTTCATGTATTGTCAAATATACATTAAATTAAATGCAATCTTGTTATTTTATTTCTTGATTAATATCACCATTTTTGTAGTTAATAAAATCGTTGCTAGGACTTATTTATTTTTTTAAAGTAAATTCATTATCATCAGACTTGAATAATTTACTTGTAGTAAATTCAGTTGCACTGTCTAATACATTTTTTTCATATTGCCATGAGAATTTATTAATTTACAAAAATAATAAAGACCATATTCAGAAAGTTACAAAGTCAAATGCCAAAGAAGGGTGATGTTGTAAAAAAGCGATACTGCAAATATTTTTTTATCAGGCGCAACTTATTGCAATCATTTTGCGCTCTGCAATTTGAAACCTGCATTCTTCAATCGGACTCGTTCATTACTTACACTTAGCACCGGATACTGTCCAGACAACCCGAGTACATAGTACAGGTGATTTATTATCACTAAGAAGGTTTTACTTTGCCATGTAGTTGGCATTACATCGTAATGGCGTCTCATTCATTCTACGGCTGAATGATTCGACATAATTTGCTATTAAGCATTTACTAGCCTACGTCGTGACCAGTATGTCTACCCTAGGAAGTGATTCGACCTGCTTGTGAGATTGGGAGCAGTGAAAGTGTTAGGATAGCCGGCATAGCCGCAGGTTTGAGTCCGATGGATTACAGTATTCTGTTCCGGTTAGTACACCTCAAACAATAGAAAAACCAACTCTATTCGTGAGATGTTAAGGTCATTTTTGGTATTCACATTTACGTCATGCTTATCTTTAGTAAGTAGTAACAATTTTAGTGCTTATTATTGGTTTTGTTTGATTAATAGGCAGTCAATACTGCTGAGATGTTTTAGATATCCGGCTTATGTAAACAAAGATTTTACGATCTAGTTTGCGCTGCTGAGCGTTCTAAATCTTATGTTAAGCTTTGCTTGAAAGCTTAGAACTTTTTAAAGGAGGTTATAGACCAAGGAGCATTTTTTTAAGCGATGTGACTTGGTAAGTAAAATATACTGAAATGTAAAAAAGGATGCATTAAAGTAGGTGTGATGTATTATTATTATACCCAAAATAGAGAAATAACGACACCAATCTAGTAATTAGTGAAATAAGCACCAAGGTTATGGGATCCAAATATGGTATGCAAACTCAGTTAGCCTTCAAGATAAATACTATTTTGTTTAGTAGTATTTTTGCCCGAAGAGATTATGCATTGCTACATTTGATATTTATTTAAGGTTCGTTATCAAGGCTTTTTAATATAAATCATCTTTTCATGGCTTCAAAGTTGTATTATTAAGTATCCATATTTTGGCAACACAGCACTTTTCATCAACTCTCGTTTAAGTTGTATTTTATTCTGGCAATGCTGAATTATTTTTTGGGTCTAACTTCCTGCTTAATATAGTGGCGGCATGGATCCGAATTTTAGCAGCAAGAAACATATTTTCCTGACCTGCCTAAATTGGAAACTTGCACTTTTCTTGGGGTTCAAGTGCTGGTAGGCCGCTTGGATAGATAGGATATTGATATAAGACGAGAGAGCTACCAAAGTTTCAAATGTTATTATTATATCCGGCAGAAGTTTTTCCAACAGCTTTACCTAACCAATAAAAAGGGAGCCATTTTTTTTGCTAGCAATACTGAAAACGAAACCACCTTGCTCTTATTATTAACAAAAGACTAAATAGATTTCATTATCATAATTCATAACTATTAAAAATTATTACACAGTATCGTCTATTTGGCACAAGATTCGGTGTAAAAAAATCGCAAAAAAATACTTTGCAATGCGTTTCATATTGAACTCTAAGGTCGATTTCACTTACACAGTTTCGAGTGCATACAACTTAACATAAATTAAGTTTAATTGTTCGAGGATAGCGTCAATGAATAATCCGAATGTTTAAGTAACTAGATTACACACTATTATGTAAGGAACGGCTCGAATTAACTCATTAAAAATGCTTTTAACTCAGTATTTGCATTTGGCACAGATATTTTGGTAGGTATCTACTTATAATGTGTTTACCTAGGTTAGGCATTATGCGTTATTCTTTTTACGTTTTTAGCTAACCTGTTAAAGAATTTGAGTTACATTTTAGATTTTTAGCAGTAAGCAAGGTTTTCTTTGCTCTTGAAACCTTTGTTTTCGTTGCCTCTATGGCGTTTTAAATATAAATGACAGTTAAAAAAAAAATATGTCCATGTATATGTAGGTATATGTTAGGCATTCATCAACAGCCACCATTCGTCCACTGCTGGACATACGCCTCCCCAATTGCACGCCGCTAATTATGAGAAGGAGACTAGAAATAACCTTATAGCTTAGATAGGTAGGTGGATACTTATGTTCATCCAAACCTCGAACTAATTTACTAAGCGCACTTAACACACTACAGCAATTAAGTAGTGTAAAGAGATATTGCTGTGTGAATATTGCTGCGTAATTTAATACGAGCAATTTATTAGTAAGGTGCATATTGATATAAAATGCATTATTTCTATTATTAATGTATATTGATATTCAAACAAAACAGTCAGTCAGTTACATTATAATACATTGTATATAGTTATTTTGACCTAGCTCAAAAAATATTTCGTTTATTTTTTAAATAAAGTTAGCCCATTTATTCCTTATTAGCTACCTGCCAATAAAAGTCCCGTTAAGATTGGTTCGGTCAAGAGACTAGCTGGAAGAGACAAAAAAACGGGCATAAAAATATTTTGGTTTATGTACCGTGTATTAATATGCATGTAGTAAAAAACTGTTGTTTCAATATTACCTTCAAATATACACTAAAATTGTATACATCTTTATGTATAAATACTATGTATAAGTAGATCTAGAGATTTGTCTATTTTTTAGTGGGACGACATTTAAAAAGTTGCCAAATTAATTTAAAAAGTATCTAAAATCTGTTGTTAGGAATCAATTAGTGGCCTACCTAAATGCAGGTATTGCAAATCATTGCAAAACGCGCCTAAAAATAAATAAAGTTTTATTGAAACATCTTTTCGTGTTTCTATAGGTCAAGCAAGATGTAGACTTTCAGATGTTTCAATTTCATCATAGCTGTCATGTTTTTTAGTTGCAAATCATGACGAAAAGCTTAATCCTCTTCAAAGCAATATTAGTTGCAGTCTAGTGACCAAGGAGTCTAGATTATGATGTATTGTTACATACTTACATCTCTCTGATACAAAATCGTGCTTACTTTGCCATTGTATCTATTGCCCGCTCCAATTCTTGCACTTTCGTTTTTTTTTCTGCGACATCTATTATTATTCTATTGGGCACGAGGTTATGCAACCGCTGCCTTTGGAGTTTTGATATAATTTTTACTGTTTTGTGTTCTTACAACTTTATTTGAACTTTACAGAAATCTGTTGTCATTCTTTTGCTGTTAGAATAGAGTTGGTTTTCGAAAGTCAAGTTGTTTTGTGCCAGGAATGTTAAGTTTGTGGTACGATTTGATCGTGACTGCAGAAGCGACTGGGGCCTTATTACGCAAGTTGCAAGTTGTAATTACTTGTGAGACGAAAGTGAGAAATTAGCGTGCTAGCTAATGTTACTAGCGATGATATTTAAACGAAGATAAGTCTGTTGATTGGAGGCAAAGATCGTAGGTAATTATAATTAATATGTTTGCCCCATAAAGTGTAAATTTTAGTAGCTTCCCATTTTTTACGTAGATACCGTTCTGACACAATAATGCCTAATATTCTGCCTGTTTTCGGAGTAACCTTTTGATAGACAATAAAATTAACCGAAGACGAGGAGTAAGGAAACTATAGTCTAATTAATTTCACGACATCTCGAAAGAGCAACGTGTTAAACTACATATTTTGGAAAATTTTATGAACTGTCATAAGTTTACTCCTAAAACAGACGGAGTATAAAATAATTATTTACCGTATTAACGAACTAATTTGTTACAAATACGAGTTCGAGTCATCGGCCTTATTGAAACCTAGTTAAATTAACCATTAAGATTAGTTATAATTCACAATCGCCGCTCAAAATGTACTGTTAGATGCCTAGTCTTTTATTAATCGGATCGATGCTCATGTGTCTTCTTAATTACCGTTATAAGTATTGTAAAACGGTTATATTGATCGCGTAATTAATCAAATTTATTACCATTAAAAAGGCACACTAATAGGAAATAAACTTACTAAATAAAGGTGTATGTTAGATTCAAAATTTCGAAATACTTACAACCTTGAGTCCGCTTAATTTTTACCAATCCATCCATTCCTGATAAGGAAATCATGTAATTATTACATCTATGAAAGACTAGCTGTTGCCCGCGAGCACGCCCACTACAAATTGAAAATGATCCCCCGAAACATAAAATCGTTAAAGAAAACTACCCTATGTGTTCCTGGTTATAATCCATCTGAGTACCAAGTTTTTCTATACCCGTTCAGTGATTTTTGCGTGAAAAAGGAACAAACATACATACAAACCTTCGCGTGTATAATATTAGTAGGATACAGTTTAATAGCTCGGATTGGCATCCAATTGGTGATTGTTTAAGCGCTTGGCTCAAGTTTAAAACGATTCCCTCACGCATTCACGTCTGGTACGATGAGGAGATTCCTAGAATTTTGCTCATCTTTTTGCTTATTCGAACTTTATTTATTTTTAATATAGCAGTCTGCTGTCCATATTTTATGGTAGAAGAAGTATCTAATCTGCTATGAAGTGGAGCTGAGGTGTTGGGTTGTATCTTCTTTATGGCCAGAGCGACTTTGGAAGCGGACAACCCTTACGAATAATGGTGCTATCCGTTGTTTTCTTGGCTTTAAAAACCCGTTACTTAATATAATGATTAGAAAAAAAAAACGACTCACGCTTTTAGGAAACTAATCTTTGTGGCGCGGGGATTTTCGCAATCATTTAATTCACATGCAACGAGACAGCCAGACTCAAAACAAGCCTTCGTGAATCACACAAATGTTCGTCCAGCGCGGATATCGAACGCGCGACACGTCGTGCCCTGTGAGTTTTGGCGTGGAGTTTTGCCTCAACCACTCGGCTATTTTATTCGTCTATTTATCGATACTCTTCCTCTTCTAAAATAAGTATTAGTATTTTGCTGTCATCACACTTGCAGCTATTTATCAAAACCCCCACTTACTACTACATACTATTAAAGATACTTACAACTCACAACAAATTTGCTGATAGTAGGAAAACAGTGAGGAAATCCACCGTCGTGTAATATATTCCGCACATGCGTGGCGCCTTGAGAAAGGCGATAGGTCGGTGTGTCACGACGGGCAATTACCGACTTGTGGTGTTGTGGCCAGCCTGCATAGTGATGTTGCGTTAAAGAGCAACTGTCGTTTGTAATGATTGACGATGTTCATTTTGATGGTAGAATTGGTTTATTGATGATAAAGGTTATGCGAACATTGGAGGGCTTTTTTTTCGTGTTTTTGGTAATGGCGTTTTGTTACTTGTAGAGTGCTATGTTTTTTTTTGTTTTGGGCTTTGCGTTATGTTTTGCTGCCAATTTGTGGTATCATAGAGTGTTGAGGGCGTAAGATGAAGAGCAAAACTGACGTAAAACGAGATCTGCCTTCTCCAATACTGGTGAAAAACTGATCTTAAACAGGCAGGAGTTGAAGATGGGGTCAAAAATTAGGAGAGACGATAACGTAAGATCAGAGGTCCCATATAGGGCGAATTGACAAGCCATCTTGTACCGCTTTATATCGAAAATAGCTAGTGATAATCCCACTTAAAAAAAAAGAATAACGAAATTTAAATTAACATGCGTTCTAGAACTGTGAGAACGCGGCTACACATTGACACTTCACAAATAACACCCCGTCCTTTTTGCGTCAGGGGTTAAAAAGTGCAGTGTATTATATAACTTTGAAGACATTTGCCTCAAGTGACTAAGTTTGTAAATGCTAACCAAGAATTATACAATCCCAGTGATTAAATCTGTATTTTCTCATGACATTTCATTCAACCAGTTTAAAGATGGACCATAAAGTGTACACGAATGGACGTCTACATGTATTAGGTTTAAGCGATGAGTATTTCGCCATTTAACCACAGATTTAACCAACATTCCACCTACCATCACTGTTTTAAAATAAGAATACTTATATTTGTGGAAAAGAGATAGCGCTCTACAACGCGTAATGCTCCGTCTCTTTTCTATCTCTGCTTTACTTTAAGAGCGCTTGTTTCTACGGATTCACGGATAAAGTAGTATTAGATTGACCACTTTGGGTAAGCGGCAGGTATAGTAGAGGTCTTTTAAACTGGACGGTTTTGCTAAACAGCGAGCTAAGATTAATTTATATTTACCTACACATTACGTTCATTACCTACCGTGTGTAACTTATTAAAAGTATGCTTTTATAACTTGATTATAAATTTAAATAGTTCTGTCGTTGCGTTGTCCTTAACGTTTGCAGATATATCTAATGTCCATAAATTTATATAATTTTAAATCAACTGAAGAACTGAATGACTGGTTTCGGGAATAGTAGTCTTCCTGGACAGATGATTCAAATTTAAAATTTTGCACGAAGAAGGTACAATTGGTAAACAATCTAAGGCATCATGGTAAAGCGGGGAGAACATTTCTGTAAGGTCCTTAAAGTCATACAAATAACTGTTGTTTATTAATAAACAAAACTAGAAAGCAAGTAGACCGTTAACAATTAATTTAAAACACCACTGCCGGGGTCAGAGTTTAAATTACAGCGTGAAAGACAGGAAACCGACAGGTAATCATTCACAAACGAATCGATTTAATCGAATGATATTTATGATGTCCTTCCTCAAATCGATAAGTTAATCGATCAACGGTATCTTTATAGCGAATGTGGCGAGTTTAGGGCCACTGACACTCCAGGCAATATTATGGTGCTATATGAAGCCTGGGAATATTTGTCGTCTGCTAGACTGCTTGTCCTGAGACTGGGTGTCTTGAGCATGTGACTTGAATATTCGTGGAACCTCTCACGACACAAGGAATGAATTTGATAAATCGGGAGACGTTTTCATAAAAAAAAAATACCGCAAGGACACCGATTGTAGCGGATATGAGTGGTAGAGGACAAGCATTTGCATTTGTGTGATTAACAAATGCTTGTTCTGAGTCTGGGTATATTAAACATGTGACTTCAATGTTTGTGAAACTCCCTGCGACACAAGAATGAATACATTAGCTTAGTTTATTAAAAAAATCATTATCGTAAGCTCAGTTTGAAGACCATAACGGCCGCACGCTTTGGAATGTACATAGTGTAATGATTAATAATGTAGTAATATGTCTGTTGAACTGTCAAGTCTAAGGCCGTAGTTTCGATCCGGGCACGTGCCAATATGTTTTTTTTTAATATTCATGTGCATAAAACAATAGGGCCACAGAATGAAAATGGCTAGGTTTTAGTCAGTAAAAGTGATAATTTGTAATAACTTACCTATAATCTATAATTTTACATATTCCATATAGTATAAATACTCAGCTGTGTGAAGTGAGGTAACAGTTTGGGCCAGCACATGATGCGCCTGCGCCGTTGAGCAACACCCTACATTTGCATGGTAATAACCGCGCAGAATTGTCACTTTGTATGGCAATCACGGTATGCTAAACAGGGTGGACCTTTACCCAGTATGTTTTAGGACGTTAAATCTATTATTAACCGTAGAGCCTTCGAAGATGCATCCAAAAACAAAACTTCTGCAATAAAGAACAGACCTGTATAGTCCTGGATTTCATGGTTCATGTTGTTATAAAGAATTTCGATCTGTTGACTGCACGGATAGCAGAGAGGTTGAGGTCACCACGCCAAACCTTTTACCGCGATGTGTCGCGAGTTCGATCCCAGCGTAAGTCAAGCGTTTGTGATATCCAAGAGTCCTTGTCCTGAGTCAGGGTGTCTTTCACCATAATATGGTATGGTATGTAGATATATAGGGGTTCTACGCCAGTATCGGGGTCGATTTATTAAGATGAAAGTTTCTGGTCAACTAAAATATCGATTTCGAAATGCCAACACCAAGTTGACTTAATATCATCGAAGTACGATAAATTATCCGTAAAAGAGACAGCTAATTTCGTATTCATAGCCTTAAAAGGGACAAAATGTTAAATCTAGTTGCTCTTCTCCGTAACGAAATAGAATCTAGTCTTAGCCATCTTCAAACCTTGCGAAACGTTTGTATTTGCTATTTATCTTTGATCGATTTACTAATTTGATTCCAAGGGGTTGATATAAAGAGCTCGTATAAAAGTTTAAATTTCACTAGAGTTAACGGCAATAGAATTGTATCTTTTTGGACACTCCAAAAAGAAAGAAGTTTCTATCTATTTGACCTTTAATTATGTTGTCATTTATTTTTCGGTTGTTTATGAACGATTTTGATAATTATTATTTTTAACATCGAATTTAATCAGTACTTATCTAGCTACGTAAATATTGAATTTCTGATTTTGTTCATCTACTTTTGCTATTGACTGTACAACGTTTATTTCTGAATCCATCATTACAATATTGTATTATTTGTGTCTCTATAATTACAGAACGACTATGTCTTAATATCCCCATGTGGAAAACTACAGGAAACGATCATTTTAATTAGGTTTTTTCTCAAACAAGACAACTTTAATACTGTTTTGACCAGTTTTTACTCAGCCATACTTAGGTACTTTGATTGAGGTGAACATTGATAAATGGTCGGATACCGACGTTATACAAAAAGTAACTTTTACATTACTCTATGGAATACTAAAAACTTGATCGACGTATGTACGGTCAGAAGCAAAAGCCTAGTAAAATTTCTATAACCTGACTGTGAAAATGACATTTTCATATATTAAAACGCTTTCTTTTACTAAATTTAACGATTGTAGGAATGTTCAATTTATTTGATTCTCGAAGTCGAACTGTAAATTATTGTATTTTGTTGTGATATTTTTTACTATCCTGAAATAATGGAAAATCCAAATGTTCGTGGCTGATTCTCCGGAAAAAAGTAAAACAAGTTAAAAACGTCATTGTCCTCACCACACTTTTGATACAGCAGATTGATGTATTCTATATTATTTTTATCCAAGTTCGTAAAGTAGGTACTCAGGCTACTAATAGACGACTTAAAAACTTAAACAATTTAGTACATGTGAAAACTTCCACGACTCAAGGATTACCAACCTTAGTACGAGAGTCGTTAAAAAAAAAACAATTAGTGTTGCCAATTACTTTTGTTCGAAACTGTACCATTGCTCAGTCGGTTTTGCTCGTGTCCAGGAAGTCAAGGGATGTTGAAATATTGTTTATATGCATACAGAAACACATTGAATATGGTGTTACGAACTGTTGTGTCTGAACTGATTACAGAGGGCCTAGCCAACAGACCCGTAGCGATCGCAAACGCCAAGAGAAACGTTACTAATTGTATGGAGATGAACGCTAAGTCACGTGGTCAAATCAATAGAATAGAAAAGTCGTAGCCAACAATACTACTTATCAAATCGTTCGAAACGATAGAATAGAAACTTAAGAGTTTGACAGATCCGATCGCTAAATCCCATACAAATTACACAAAACGGTAGCCAACCTGCAATTTGACAAGCGCTTACGAAACGTTAGGAATTGTATGGAGATAACAAAATCCGAACGCTAAGTCACGTGGTTAAATCAAACGAATAGAAAAGTCGTAGCCAAGTATGCTACTTGTCAACGCGTTTTGAACGATAGAATAGAAACTTAAGCGTTTGACAGTTCCGATCGTTACATCCTGTACAAAACGGTAGCCAAATTACAATTTTGACAAGCGTTTACGAAACGGAGTCGTAGCGTTCGATAGAAAACTAAACGATCGCCGAGACCCTAACGTTTACGACAGAAAATGGCGTCATTATACAATCAGCTGTTCGGATGTTTTTTAGTGTCTTGTTTTGTTTTGTAATATTCAGTTTTAATTGAACTATGCATTCATTTTATACATTGTGGGGCGCTCAAAATGAAGAAAGGTGACTTAAGCGGTGGTCAAGAGACCTTAATCGTCAGTGCATGCGAACGATTCAAGATATAGTATGCCAGACTGTATTTGTCAAACATTTTAGATAAAATTATGTTTAAAGAAGACCCTTTGGCTGAACTTTGGATTTAAAACATTACACGATACGTTACGACATTAACTTTGGAGATTCCGGATTTACTAAAAGAGGCGAGGTGTCTTTGTAGGTGTTGTGCTCTTAGCTACAGGATTCAAACATTATACTAGGTTTAATTAAACTTAATTAAATATAAGCATAATGTGTGTGATTATAGGTTTTATAATATCAATAAACTATGGCACCCAGCCATAGTTTATTGATATTATAAAACCTAATGTTGAAGAACATCATATAATAGGAAAGGATATCAATAATAAAATATTCTAATGGCAGATGCAACTAATCTTTATTTAAACTGAATACATTAAATTTTAATTATTCATAGTAATTAGTTCTTATTCATAATTTTCAGATTTGTGATAGTAACCATACAATAATCAATATAAATGAGAGGTTTGGTGAACCCATGCAGAACTCACATACGGTCATTTAGTAAAGTTGGGCCGTACTCATATGATGATATACTCATAACCACATCATTCTTTCATTATTATCTCTAATCACTTCTACCAATAAACAAGTGTGGTTATTAGGCATGTTTTACAATAGGAAACAAAAAGATCACCACTATAAATATGCATAAAATATATTGTTTCTTTTTAGTAAACACAATTTACTTCTTTTGATTCTGGCTGTCCGCTACGTCCCTGGCTTATGCCCTGTATCCTCGTGCCCATGCTGGGCAAGGTTTAAGGGAAGAAAATTATACCCAAAGGCATGTGCAAGCCAGGAACTGTATTTAGTGTACCCACATGTAACAAGTAACACAACCAAGGCTTGTTGTGTGGTACACAATGTAGCACTGAAAGCTGGACTAGCTATAGTAGCTATCCACTTACCACTAGACCTTGCAGTGCATGATGATGACAATAACACTTTTCCATCAGACCCTGCATCTACTTCTACTGTTGGCAACCAAACTGAATTACTGCAAGGCGGGGAGTCATGCTCAAATGATTGTTAAAAAGTATAAAGGACTTCTTCAAGTGTACATTTGTATTTATGTAATATTTATTTTAAATTTTGGACATTAAAAAAAACGTGTTACCTAATCTAATTAAATAATTAAAATAATCTAAATAACAAAAACTGTATTTTATTGGTGTTACCTTTCTTTATCTTTTTAACAACTCATAACTTATATTTTCGACAAGTCTTATTGGGTAGCGATCTGGTAAACAAAAAAGATTTTTGTAATACAAGTAATGTATTATTTAAACAATAAAAAAGCATTGCTTAATGATAACACTCATATAAAGATACATCTTTATTTGTAAGATATGCTGATCTTCCTTTACTGGTGAATAAATATATGAGGCTATATCTAAAATCTAAAAACTATAACAAAATAACAACAACAAATGAAAGTAAACATAAGAGACACACTAATAGATTTCCCATTCCAAAAATCAGTCATTGACTATAAAGAACTGAAATTGTTTAATTTAAAGAAAGTAATTAAAAAAATACTTTATATCAATGAAAGATATTAATTAAATTTTTGAAAATACAATAATGAAATCTTATTCAAATACGAATCTGTCAATCTGACGTTCTTTTGACGTTCTTGAGAACGCTCACCATAGACAAAAGCGTATGTTTTTTCTACAGTTACTATAGAATAAGCGATTCTCTTCGTCGTGTTAAGATGGCTAGCTACTTATTCTATTCTACAGTTTCAAACGCTGTGGCGTAAACTTTTGTAGAAAGAAACTATACGAAACGTTTGTACTTTGTACTTAGCTAGTGTTAACAAAAGAAAATGGCGTCATTCTTCAATCAGCTGTGAGGATTCTGTTACCTGTTTTGCTTTATTTTGTATCATTTTTTATTATTCAGTTTCATTTGAATAATGCATTCTCTCAATATGTTGTGGTGCGCTCAAAACGAAGAAAGATGGCTTAAAAAGCAGGAAAGAGACTTTAATCATCAGTGCGTCGGCACGATCGAAGTTATACCGGATAGTATATTTGTGCAACACTTCAGATTAAATAAATCTACGTTTCGGTCTCTTTGTCAAGAACTACGAGTAAAAACTTCCTTGAGGGGTTCTCAGGAAATTTCTCTAACAGTTAAGGTAATTCATAAAGAAATTTTGCGATGAATAGACTTACAAACTTAGCCGGTATGAACCTAATTTATTCAAATATAACGGTTGTGTCTTTGTAGGTGTTGTGCGCTCTTACCTTTTTGGCGACAGGCTCCTATCAAAGGACTTTTGGTGTTACCCAGCATGTAGCCCAACGAACAGCTAGCCGATGCATCAGACAAGTCGTTGATGCGTTAAACCACCCTGCTATCATGGCGAGATGGATAGTATTTCCGAGAACTCAGCAAGAAAGAGGTTTAATTAAACAAGAGAAAGTATGGAACAAAATGTTTTCACTCATTTAAGTGTTCCTATTCTTATGATAAGAAAATATTTTTGTTCTTTCAGATTTCAAAGAAGGTTTGGCTTGCCTGGAGTAATTGGGTGCATAGATTGCACTCATATTGCTATAGTAAAACCTAATCAGGAAGAACATCTTTTTTATAATAGGAAGGGACATCATTCCTTAAATGTTCAAATGTTCGAATGCCATTCAACGTGGCAATGCTGCCAGCCTTTTGGGCACACTCCCAGCCGGCAGCGATGCCGATGAATTTTTTGATGCTTTGATTTAATAAATTTAATTATTTTTTTATTTTTTGTTTTTTAACTTGTAAATATTTTACTCTGTAAAATTGTAAATATTATGAATAAACTAATATAACAGCTTGTTAAACAATAATAAACAAGAAAAAAAAAATGGTAGAATATATAAACTTATAAACTTTTCTTAAACTGTATTGAATTGTAATAATTGAGTATTTGAATCTTTTTTTCTCTTTGAAAATTGGAACAATCATGTAGGTAGGTATAAGTTTTATGGAAAAACATTTTTTTTCGCAATATTTGAAAAGTTGTATCAAAATGAAAAAAATAACTTTTATCCACTACCAAAGACGCGCTGACAACTCCCGAACAAATCCGAGCGAGTGTGACCGGTGACGTCACACTGTTATTGTCAAGCTACATCTAATTACTATAATATATCTCTATGTTACTATAGCATAATATATTGTATCATGTATAATTTTATAAATTTTTAATCGCTCAAATTCAGAAAAAAAACATTCTTTACGTTTTTTCACTTTAAACAATTATTAATAAAATTAATTCAGTTTAAAAATGTATTTTTTTTTCCACAACTCCAATTATAGCATATTTTTCGTAAACATATTCTTCACTTTCACATTATAATAGTAAAATGAACTTGTAGCATACTTTTTTACTCCGTACAAAACTCAAACTGCAATATTCTTATACATTCAAATAAGTTTCACCCGCTTACTAACAATTTTATTACGAACTAACGTCACGAACCTGCCTGACGTTCATTTGACGTTTTTGAAAACGCTGACCATAGACAAAAAATTAAGTTTTTTCTACATTGATTATAGAATAAGCGATCGTCTTCGCCAATGTAATTTGGCTAGCTACTTATTCTATTCTATCGTTTCAAACGCCGTGGCGTTAACGTTTGTAGAAATCTATTCTATACGAAAGGCATGCATGTTGGCTAGGCCCTCAGGTTTGAGACAACTTAATGTTATAGATAGCAGCGCTTCAGTGAATACTCGTCACGTAGCTTGTGAAGCGTCAATTCTGTTAAAATCTAAAATCATCATTATTTATGGGTCTAAAATTCAATAAATTTGACTGCATGGATAGCCGAGCGATTGAGGTCACTACGCCAAACCCACTGTGTGCGATATGTCGCGGGTTCGATCCCCGCGTACGACAAGCATTTGTAGGATTAATTAATACATACTTGTCCTGAGTCTGGGTGCCTTTGTGTTTGTGAATTGTATTTTTGTGAAAACCCCCGCGACACAAGGATTAAATTCCTTATTGCGGGAGTCGTAAAAAAAATAATAGGAATATATATTATAATATAACAGTTAAGATTTTTATATGTCCTTACATTGAAAACTTTGTGTAATAGAAACTTTTAAATCAAATATTATTAAGTCTTAGCTGATGTGAAACACCGCCGCTCAACGAAGTCTGCAGTCGCCGAACATGCTGAAGGTTCCAGCCATTATATTAGATTTGATCAACCACAGATCCTCGCTAAAGAATCCAAATTCCTACCTAGGATGTTTCGCGAGGCTATTGAGATTAAAAAACACCCTAATTTCAATAGAGAAGATGGCTGGAAGATATTACCTACTTGGGATCAAATAATAAATAAACTCAAGGCCAAACCCAAGAGCAGCGCTGCAAGACATCAAGACACAGTGAGCTCATACTGCGTAGGTCGGACCACAAATAATTAATTAAAATATGAAGGTAGAACGAGCAACATCTCCTGTCAAGACGAACGCCATCTCAGTCTGCCCGTGACCATGATACCTGCAAAGGTTTCGAAACGTCGGGAACTAAAATCTAAAATTAAACCGCGATAAAATCCGTAAAAGTAGTTTCATTTCAATGTCTAACATTCGCGTAAACCTAAGAAACCACTATTATTAAGTCCTCAAAATCAAAACAGAAATAACTTTTGTATTTCTAAACAGTGGTTTAATTCCATTCACTTTTAAAACGATACTGTAATGACTATAGGTGCACTTATTAGTACCTAATTGTCAAAAAAATTAAAGGTAAATTTAGTTTACATAGTATTTTTCAGAATTAGCACCAATATATGACGGGTATGATGTCAGAGTGAATTGTTATTGTTTTCTGCATTTTGAGAAAGTCAGTTCTGTGGTTGCAATATTACGAACTATTGTAATGAGATTTGGTTATTTGTTTAGCGAGATTGTTCCTAAAGCTGCCTCTATGTTCAACCCACTTCAAAAAGGAAGAAGTTCTCAATTTGTCTGTAATTTTACTTTTTTTTATGATTGTGACCTCAGTACCTCGGACTGGATGAACAATATTGTTAATTCTTTTTTCGTTTAACCTGAATTTGGTTATTTTGTCTTTGTTGTTAAAAATATTTTAACGTTGCGATGGCATCAGTAGCAAATTGATTTCAGAGTAAAAATCAATATCAGCTATTCTCCTTATAAATTATGATGCTTTTAAACGCGTGCCTTTAAACAGCGATAATGTTTGAGATCAACTACACTGAAGTTCTTAAAGTCAGTAGCAGTATAGAATAGCATCTGTCTTTCACAACTGCAAAAGTCCTTCTTTCTGTTTTAGAAGTAGGACTCCTGAGCGTTGATTGTTTTTTTAACGAAACAGTAAGGAAATATAATCCTTGTTTTGTGGAGATTTAACAAAAAATTAAGCATTCGAGGATCACACAAACCCTTGTCTGCGGGGATCGAACCCGCGATACGGCACTCTCAGTGGGTTTAGCGTGGTGACGTCAACCACTCGGCTATCCGTGCTTTTATTGAAAAGAAACGATGAAACATTTAAGTTTCTTACTAAGAACTCTTAAGTGTCCACAATATAACTAAATAAACAAAAACCAGGTCAGTGTATAATAAATGTTGATTCATCACAACCTAGCTTTGTTTATTAACTTGATACCAATTTAACACACGGTGGTTTCATTATAATAATAATTTTTGTTAATAAATAAGTTCGTGAGCATACCAAATTACCAATTATATCAAAAGTGAAGAATAATGTAAATTTGTAACATTCGTGGCATTCTTGATGACTAGTAGAGCGGGCAGACAGACTGGCGTCGAATTTACGTACGCTTCGTACACACTGTACTACATGTAACTCTTAAATTATAGTGTAGTAGCAGTTGCCCGCGACTTCGCGTGGTTATCAAACCCGCAGTATATCATTTTGTTCTATTGTCAACAGTATTAGCAGCGTACGCAGAAATAAGTTTCCGATTTTACACCTTTGGTTACAATATCTCAATTTTCTTGCGGAACCCTCATATTTTTCAAAATTAATTATTGCCTATGTTCAGCGGGGATAATGTAGCTTCTCAACTGTGAAAGAATTTTTCAAATTGATCTGGTAGTTTCGAAGACTATAAGTGTTAAACAAACAAACAAATTTTTCCTCTTTATAATATTAGTATAGATTTGCAGGCGTGGGAGAGAGATGCCGCTCTACGCTGTTTAGTGTGCTGTCACGCTCCCACAACTGTAATAACGTACAGTACGGCAAATGTAACTTGGCGCATCGAAAAAGAGATTTAAGTTTTTAAAGCGAGATCAACATATACAATCTAGTTGTATGAAACAGGGACAGCGATATTTTGTATCTTTCCCGACGTACCAAGTTATAATAGCCGCACTGTAGGTAGATCCCTGAACGAGTGAAGTGCATTGAGGTTAATACGTTATTAAGTAACCGAGGTAACCAAAGTCTAAAATTAATTATTTTGACGTAATAATTAGTTAATTATTACGCCAAAGATAATATGTACTGTATTCAGAGATCTGAATCTACTGTATTCAGAGATCGTTGTAATCGTTGTAATTTACAAGAAAAGTGTTTGAACAGAGTAATATTTGTAACAGAATATTTGACCAACAACACCTCATGCCGTGTTCCTCCTCTTACAGCAAGAGCACTAAGGATGCAGTGAAGGGTGGGCGAAACTGGGTGCTGTCCAATGTAACCTGACCTTCAAAAAGTGTTACTTAGTAGCCTAATTTGAATAAATGACTTTTGATTTTCTATTGATTCATTTTTTTTGTTTGGGTGTCATGGTGGCCTTGCCGTTCTATGCATGGATTTGTATGGTTGAAGTGAAGTTTCCATCTCATTGCAGGAGAAGTACTAATGTGACTTTTTACTTTTTTAATTACTCTGCGATACCGCTGACAAACTGCTACGAAAAAAATCATGAGGAACCTGGATTCCAAGTATTCGAATCTGAAATCGCCAACCCGCAATGATCGATGCAAAAACTAGCACTCACAAATTAGTATGTCAATAAACGTCGTTTAACAACCAAATAATTTCCTTCTTAACTCTACATTACTGTTCAATATTTAACCCAGTAAAAGCTGGGTAATAAACATGAAATTCTACGCATTTAACGAGGTGTTTCTCTGAGGTAACTACACTCAATATTAGATCACGCTTAATTGTTACGTAAAGTACAGGTTATTATGAAGATCTGTTTAAAACCAGTCTAATTAGACCCCTGGCAATTACCACCTCAAAGCAAGTTGTTTTGGAGTGGGAAAGAGACAGCGCTCTATAAAGTACATGGCACTATCTCGTTTACACAATTATAGTATTGTTTCAAGAAGTGGTGGTAGGCGGTCATTATAAGCGTATTTTAATTAGTTAGCTATGCATATATTATTTTTGGTATGTAATAATGCGGTAATCGGATTTTTGGGTAATTCTAATTCGGTGTGGGTTGAGTTTAGTATGTGAGTACATTAAAATCGACCTAAAAGCCCGGTTGCATTGGATCATCGAAGAGACTTGGATTGGGATTTAGGTGGTAACTTGGGATGTACTAATGCAGCAATGAAATAATAAGTATAAGTAAATTAAATATGAATTTAAGTTATCATTAATATTCTTAAAAGTAAATATACACTACTATATACAAGTTTTTAAATTCATTGGTTTACGTAACAGACGTAGTTGCGACAGTTGTTCACTAGATGGCGCTAGCAGCCCAGTCTGACTTAAGTGATTCGTTTCATTGTTAAGTTTTGTACATTTCCGTATATTCTGATAAACAAAAGATATTCTTATTAGTATCGAACCAAAGCAAGCCAAAGTGTTTTCGATAATATAAGAGGAATTTCATATAATATTTATGACTTCATGTAATAAAACTTCCGTTTGATAAGCCGATTTAGAAAAAGTGTTGCTTACGTGAGTTTACGTTTTATGAAACTATGAAACATAAATAAAACTACTGAAAACAATAAAGGAATCTAATTTTTATTTTCTTTGATTTTTGTATCTATATATATATATTTATTTATACTTTAAATATATACCTAACATGTCTCTAAGTTTGACCACAACTGGTCACCATGTGAACGCTATTGAGTAAGCATTTTAATAACAAAGTTGCAGCAATTATCGTTCAATATGTCAAGATCTTGGCCAGTTTTCCTTGGCTGGCCTTTACTAAATAGATTATGTATCCCTGTTCATGATTGACGATTATATTTTTCTTATAATTTCTAGGTTTTATGCGATAGCCAAGTCATGAATTTGAGATAAAACGATGAATGAAATGCATGTTGTTAATTCAAAACTAGCTATTAAATGTTGTGGAGTCAGCAACACTCAACAACAATATTTCGTACATTTTTTTTTAATAAAGACTAACGCATTAAGCTATTTATCCTTGTGTCGCGGGAGTTTCACAAACATTCAAGTCACATGCACAAAGATACCCAGACTCAGGACAAGTATTGGATAGTGCATCACACATTCGCTTGTTCTACGCGGGGATCGCACCTGCGACAGTTCGCGTTTACTGGGTTTGGTGTGGGGACCTCAACCACTCGGCTATCCGTGCAGTCATTGTGAGAACTTAAGAAAATTCTCTTTAAAAATCTGTTATCTGTCTTTAGAAGTTGCAACTAACTGCTCACTCACTTTATAGGGATTGCCCAACTAGTTTCGTGCCCAAGTGGAGTCATGAGAATCATGAGATAACAGGGCGGGCATCGTTACACGTTAAAGTATGAATCATCCTCATATAAGTGACTATAATAATAATGTTATCTACTCATTTTATTATGCTGATACATGATTTCTTCGTTAAGCGGTATTTTCAGGTTGATACATAGCCTATGAGCCTCACAATAATATGGCTCTTCGTTACAAACACAAATTTCCTGACATTAGCCCCTAAGAGGTATAAAGTTTTAGTATAAACATACCTCTTTCGTACTGTGTCATGTACGAAGTCGCCCGTAGCTTCGTAGCGTAAAAATTGTCGATAACAACAAGGGCCAGTAAACCATAGGGACATGTAAACGGAGCTAACAAACATTGATACACGGAAAGGAAGCAAAACGACAACGACATCTAGAAACAGAACGTCATAAAATGTAAACAAGATAATGCAATAAGCGGTGGATCACGTTTATTTATTTTTTACTAGCTTTTGCCGGCGACTCTGTCCGCGTGGACTTCATTTTACAGAGCGTTGGTGGGTCCCGTTTCCATGGGAATGCCGGGATAACATGTAGTCTTGACCCTCCCCGTTAGCCTCTTAAAAACAAAATACTCTAAAACAGCTGTGTACATAATTCAATTGTTTATATAAATAAACAAATTTCAAAGCCGTAGTCAATTCCAAAATAAAGTTTCATAAAAACTTTGACCTATTAAACCTTCATACAAGCCTAGCCTATGTCCTTTCACAGGTCTAGACCATGAGTGTACCAAATTTCATTACGATCGGTTCATTAGTTTCGGCGTGAAAGTTATACAGACAGGCAGATACTTTCGCAGTTTTAATATTAGTATGGATAATCGTTGTTTACAATTATGCGTATTTACTAGCGGTGCCCTTAACCTTCCACGTACGACATGTGAAGCTCAAGGTTGAGATGCAATACTTTATAGTTGCTTTATGAGTCATGTTCGCGATAGTGTTGAAGTTAGAAGCAGGGCCGGATTATGTCAAAGCGGGGATTGAAGCAAATTCAGCAAACGGGGCTCGTAGGTCGGCTTTTTGTTCTCAAATTCTCTTGTTACTAACCTGTTGTTGTTTGTTTGTTGTTTGTAGTGCGATGTAAGTAGTAACAATGAACTTGATAGCCGAGTGGTTGATAACTACGGCTACACCAAGCCCACTGAGCGCGACGTGTAGTGTGATCTACGCGTAGGACAAGCATTTGTGTGATCCTTGAATGCTTTTTCTGAGTTTAGGTTTCTTTGTGTTTGTGACTAGAATGTTTGTGAAATTTTCTTTTTGTTAAATTCCTAAATGAGGGAGTGAAAAAAACGTGTTTAGACAGAGTTCTATTTAAAAAATGTGGTACTTCTTTTTATTACATTTAGACAGGCGTTGGAGCGCAGGACCAACCCTCGTTTTCGCGGAGTCAGTAGCATATTTGCTTCTTGTGTTACGTGGCTAATCCGGCACTGGTTGGATGTTAAAGTTAGGATCGTTGTAAACGAGTAGGGTCAATCTGTGACACGTGACGACTTTAGGTTTTGTCCTGAGACTGACATAAAATCGTGAATTTGTGTGGTGGTAGAGTTTCCTTTACGAATGGTTGTAGAGAATAGTGTGGGTCAAGTTTACGTATTTCATTAATCTGTATAGCTTAGGCCATGCTGTGTCGTTCATTTCCATCATTCATTTGTGTACCAACTTCAAATACGATTTTGCTCAAACTTACTAGATAGAAGAAGAAGTTTTGCTTTAAAGCTTCTTCAATTTAGAAGAAGTTGGGAGTATCATCAAAATGAAGAAAGTTTTTTTTCATTTGATCACTATTTAAAAATAATCCATAGACTATAACTTGAAACGAAAACAACATCTAGGGTATATCATTCTTAAAAGCGTCATCTCTGTTACCCTTGTCCACATTCAATTCATAACAAGGTATTACCTAACATCACCATATGCTTTCCTCTCATCTGAAATCCAGTTTTTTTCATCAGCAACCCTGAGTATAAGTACCCATTGTGTGTCGTCCTTAACCTGTGAATTAACAAGTGTGTAGCTACTTGTGTTAATGAATTATGTATGAGGCTGCAATTGGTAGTCATAACCAAGGCAGAGGCATTTTAAATTGAATGGCATGGGAAACTACCATAGACCACCAAAGAGGTTGTTGTTATGTGACTTTTAAGGTGTATGTTTTTTTTTTATCTGTAATTAGTCGCTGGCTGTATGATTTCAGATGAGTTTTTTTTTTGTTTTAATGTTGCGATATGTTATGGTAAAAGGCTGGATTCGCTTGGACTAAAGACTTGAGAATAGATATGAAAAAATATGTTCATAATGCGATTGCATCGTATGAAAGATCTAGACTATTTTGCTACCTTAGCTCTGAATTGTTTTTTTAACCTGACTCTCTGCAGATTTTACTAAAATACTGGTATCTAGAATAGCCCAGACCACTAGCACAGACAGCTAGCGTATTGATCAATGCTTTCAAACTTAGCTGTTATGAGAAGAGAATTGTGTCCTATTGAGAGCCTCACGTATAATATCCTTTAAAACTTTTATTACCAGCTTTAACAATGGAAAAATATTACTATGATATAAATATTCTAAGCTTTATTGCTAGGAACTTTACCAGCTATGACGTAAGGATTCGTCATCGGGTACAAGCAAAAAATCTAAATAATTCACAGTCATAAACAACAAGTATATTTGAACATATTTTGATGGATGGGGCAAAGATTAGTTTCGCCCCATAAGTGTCATGGCGGTTCTAGGTCATTTTTTTCTTAATTCATAAAGTCTTTGAACCCATTACGGCTGGTCTGATTTTAAAACAGATTGATTGCTTTTTAAACTGTATTTTGGCGATTAGTGCATTTTTCTTCCTTATAAAGAATTGGAAATAATGTGATTAATGTTCTAAATTGGGTTTTTCAACGTTCATTAGTATAAATTAGGATGAATTGTTAACTACAATATAATTGATTGCGGCACTGAATAAAACCAAGACACAAATTAAAGATTCAAAACACAAACTTGAGTTTTTTTCTTCTGTTTTTTAATGTCATTCACGGATATTGTCATTGAGGTTTTATATTCTTTATTTAAAAAAGTATGAATGGTATATTAACCGGTCAGGTGTGTCAAAATCGTTATTCAGTCATTTGAGATTAGCACATGGTTCCATTTTCAATCAAAACAAATTAATCATCGTTTTTAGTTTTAATATTTATTTTAAGCCCAACTATGAGCCTTTTTGCCGTTTCTGTCACTTATTTTCACTTAAATATTATTTGTTTCACATCAAAGATGGAATTTGCGGTAATAAAATATATATATATTAACGAGTAACGAGTTATAAGTTCGCTTAATTTCAATCGGGTTGTGTGAATCTTTTCTTATTAAGTATGGAAATTCAAGCTCTAGTCGTTAAATCGGAAAGTAGTTAGATTGTCTTGAAATTTTATTACATTGCACCGCATTTAATATGCAATTGTTTTCACTGTTTTCTCTTCGAATTTTCCGGGTGTTAATTGAATATTGTGACCGTTAAACATAGGAGGGAAGTTGAAGTTATTTTTTCTACTTTTTAGTACCAATTTACTACTTCTTATTAATTTTGTTGAATAAAACTTATTTCTTTTTTGAAGTATAGAAAACTATTTTACTACAAATTTCGCCATTCATTAGTTTAGGAACATGAAAGTTTCTCTAGTCAGGAGCCATTTTTTTGCCTGGTTGAAACGCTAGTGACGGATCGCTCGCGCATGCAAACCGCGACTCTGGCCGGCCTGTGTTATCTCGGACTTCTTCTAGAAGGGTTGGTTTCAACCCTCGCTAGGTCGGACATGCAAGACAACACGTCCGTCTCCTTATTGGCCTGGTAGCTGACCGGGTGACATAATGCCCTCCATACCACCGTCAGACCCGACCTTACGTTGGTTGCACGTCGTCTGTAGTCAGGGGCTTACCACCACGTAATTATTTACTGTTGCCACATCTTAAAGTAATATAAATAATAATATTTTTTTTTTATTTCCAATAGGTGTAGAAAACACTTACAAAAAACACTTAAGATATTATTGAGTTTGTGGAAAAGAGACGGCACTCTACGCCGTGTATAGCTTTGTCACTTTCCCACAATCACATTCATATTACTTTAACAGATGATAGTAATTCAACCCTCTAGAAATATCACAAACTTATCCTATAAAAAAAACACAACTTAACTATAGGAACAAGTATTTCTTCCGTAAAACCAATTGATAGCTCAGCCATTGCGCCTCTCATAAACTGTAATGAGCATAATAACATATCGCATAATTAATGACGCATGCGCACTAACAATTACAGATCATTATAATCAGTTGTGCATAGCCTAAGGCATAGGAAGTTAGGCGGATACTGTGTATTAATACCGTATTTAAGGATTTACTGCATAAAGTATTGTGTGGGAGTATGTTTAGAAATAGCAGAGAGGAGCTTCTTAGTAATTAGTGTTCGAATATAGACCTTATTGCTTGGGAATAAAGGTGCTGCCTATACTCAATGTATATTGGTTCTTCCAGGAAGTCAAAGGATTATTGCTTATTAAAAGTAATTCGCTCAAAAGTAGTTATGTTTGTAATTATACGGTCGTGTTAAGGTATTGATTAATGGTGATGATTGGATAGCTAAATTTTGTGACTCATGGTAGCATAGATATACCATGGGGTCTATCAGCGAAACAAAACATCAAAATGAGAGAAACCATTTTTTTTTTGTAGAGATTGCTGAAAAGCGAGATTAAACACTGTATTGCTCGTAGCGATGTCTAGATGCTAAACTAGTCTAGACTTAAAAAAGTATTTTGTAGCTTGCCCGTATTCTTTTTATTTGGCAATTTAAATTTGAATAAATGTCTTTCAGACGTCATTACTTGGCCAATGGCCAGTGCGGCAGTCCTTTTATAGAAAAAGAAAAAAGATGATAATATAATACTTTTGATGTATCACTTGATTTTTGTATATTTCGGAAAATCCAATAGTCATCTCTTAAATTTATTATCCCGTTTTATGTCCCATTCTAACTGTTATCATAAATCTGCATTCACTGAATAATAAAAGGAAAACAATTAGACTTTACTAAAAAAATAGATTTATGGTGAATATAAAAGTGACTTCATTTGATTTTCCTTATTACGGAGAATAAATAATTGATTTTTAATTGAAATTACTGTAGTCTTAATCTTCCTCTTATTATAAGTACAAAATTATCTAATACATAACTGTATTGTCTATTGTCTAAACAATTCGAGAACAATCTCATTGTATTTGAATTTGACATTTCGAACTTATTGATTTCACTTTTTAAAATTGACAGATGAGATTCAAAATGGCCGCCTTTGTTGAACTCTGAGTGATAAGAGAGATCGATTGTATTATGATATAATGCGTTTATTAAATGCTCTATTATATGCTTGCATGCTTTGTCAGACAGTTTAAATACCGATTTTGATTGGGGCTCTGTCTGTTAGTATATTTTTGTGATTAATAGCAAGAATTTTTAATTGAGATTCTTACAACAGGCGTATCCTATTCTCATTTGCATGCATGCAATACTCGTTTCACGTGGAATAATTTCAAATTACAATGTTTCTATAGTATCATAAGACTCTTGCAATGTGGGTTGATAGTATTTTCTGATGAAAAAATGAATGCATACCACAGAAAATTAAAAAGAAATGACAGATTCAGAGTATTTCAGAATGCGTATAAAATAAAAATAGGTATTAGAATATTCTACGGCAGATTAAGAAACAAATTAAATAAATAAATAAAATAAATGCTGACATCACATACATTGTTCTGAACCCAAGGTAAGTTGCTAAAGCACTTGTGTTATGAAATTCAGATACCACGAAGGTTCCACACACACCCAGACCCGAGTATGTAGAAATGTGATTTTTTTTATTGACCCGACCGGGGATCGAACCCGGGATCTCAGAGCTAGTTCCACCTTGAAACCAGTGGGTACGCCAAAAACTTCAAAACTCAAAAAAAATCCTTACAAAAACGTTCAAGGTAAAATTGGTGCAAAAAATGTCAGGTATTCGGAGGTGCAAAAATACGAAACCATGCAACAGGTCAGCTGTTTCGACAATTAAAACAGGTAAGATATACTAATAATTAACAAAAGATATATTAAAACAACATTTTTTTCGTTTTATTTCAATTCTAAGATTGTTTAATTAACCAGTTCCACATTATCCTCTAATTTAATCGTATGACAACCTTGAAAACGCTTTAAAATGAAACAGGTAGCCGCTGCAGGTTATTTTTAAATCATTCAATGTTAATGATTATTGTAGGTGTCGAACCCAGTATCTGAAGCTTGAAGAGGTCTACACAGACTAACAGGCACTGCTGAAACGGCTCTGCCTGCTGCGGTATCACGGTATGTCGCCGTCCATGCTGGTTGGCTGTGCGTGGCTGATCCGTACAATACCGGAGCGTGGGAGTCCAGGTTTAGAGTCACGAGACTTAGTCATGATTCACGAGCAAACTAGAAGTCTTTGGGGGGGGGGGGGGGTAAAGGTTCTGCCTATTGTAAACCACACGCTTGTGAAAATATATTTTTATCATAATCGAATTGTTTTGAAAAACCTTTGAAGAGCTTAAACAACGATATTTATATACGCATCATAATGCATAATAATATTATGTGAGAAAACGCGGAACTATGGTTTGTCATAATTATGGATAACGTGTTAATAACGTAAATAGCTTGCTCGTGTCAGTAAAGAATCTTCCTGGAAAATCTTCTACCGGGAAAATGTATGATGAATGATAGCCTTGGATTTAGCGATAGTTTGTACAGGCCTGAAGGCCTACTATCACAGCGTTAGTATAAATAAAAAAAAATGATTTTACACTTAAAGTAGTATAAAAAAAAAAACTACGGGAACATAAAAACGGGATAGAAACTACCTTATGTGTTAAATATCGTTACCAACCCGTGTACCAAGTTTCGTCTAAATCCGTTGAGTGGTTTTTTCGTGAAAGAGGAACAAATACACATGCATCCATACATACAAACTTTCGAGTGTATTATATTAGTAGGAAGTAGGAGAGTAGGAATGGTAGGAATTAGTAGGATAAAGGTATGGTTCACTCTTGAATTTGGTAAAAAGTTCAACAACATATTTTCGTATGTGAAGTTTGTGTGTTGGATCTCAGCTATAAAATATCAACTTTCTTAGTGTATAGTTAGTGTGAAATATGTGTGATTAATGTATCTTAACAATTCTTTTTTCTTATGTAGATAAATAATGATAATATTATCATTTGAAACCCGTAAACTTACGTATTTATATTATGAATACTTGATACCTCTATACCTGTTATTTTTATTTAAAATACTTTTGTTCTATTTTAACTCTGAAATCTATCTTCTTCTAAAGTTCTTTATTAGGTACAACTTCAGAGAAAATGATACCACAGAGGGACAGACTCGTCAAACTTATAACATCTCCCTTTTTGCGTCGGGGGTAAAAATATTATTGTTCAAGAATTTGTAAGCCCGTTTGCATCCGTGTGTGTCAAATCACTTCCAAGTGTCAGAGTATTATTTTTGGTGTCTTATTATTTATAACCATGAATCCAGTGACTCGACGGTACTTACGTAAATTAATTTTAAGAAATCAGATACTTTTGGGTTGGGCGGCATGAAGTATGTGTGATAACCGCAAAGTGATGTAAAACCAAAATGATTTTGTATTTTAGGGTTGCACGACACTAGTTAAAATCAAATATTAATTATGAAAAAATATGATAACGTTTGACTTAAATGAATTGGAATAGATCGAAGCATAACGTTATTTTTAAACTAAATAATTGAAGACGAAAATACTAACGTCAAACTATGATTCAATTTTTGCCAATCATATCTCCTAAATAAATATGACGAAATTGTTAATAATTTGGATGATGAAGACATTTTCGGACAGACAGTCCAGTGACATACCACCTTTATATAAATCAGAAACCTGAATCAAACCAGATCGATTCTAAGAAATAGCGAACTCACAAGGTCTTAGAGAAATAAGGAAGTGTCAAAAACTAGAGATATTGTAGGAAAAGCTATGACCGAACGAAGGTTGTGACTGGAAATGAAGTAATACAATTCTGAACCTTATCGTAACAGGATAAGGACGCTATTTACTTATCAGGACCGGTTTGTTTCGCTCAGCTGTACCGTCAACGGCTCAAGTTTTGTAATAAAGAAAAGCAAAAGTCAACCTTAATGCTTAATGATAAGGGCTTTGTCAATGTCAAAGAGTTCATTCATGTGTGGAAGGCTGGTCTCCCACTAAACCTTCGGAACAACACAATAAATGGAAGATGTAAACGGAAGCAACAGACTTCCTACTTCCACGGGATATATCTCAATTTTAAAAGAAACAATTTTATTCACGGCTTTCGCGACTTCGGAAATTAATTGTATGGGTTTTATTTAATTGTCTATATACGTAGCGTGAGTTACTGGTGACCGTTCCTTTAAAATGAGTATGTAAGTGTGTTGTCGAAGGCAATTTCTATATGATATCGATTTCCTTGTATTCGGGTATCCGTGTACGGAACTGGTATTTATTTAGTGATGTTCGGTTGTCCAAATCTCGAAATAAGCATTGTTTGATTCAAGTACGTACCTACTAGGTATTTATCAGTAACTTAACTGACTTAAGGTATTTTACTCAACTCTCTAAATAATAAAGTTTAAATCTTACGTTTCATAATCTTCTGTTTTGGGGTTTAACCAATGTTGTAAGATATAGGCTTTAAGCTAAAAACTAGGTTGTAAAGAATTCCTTGAACTATAAATGTTTGTCTTGAGTCTGGGTGTCTAGCTGTGCATGTGACTTGAATGTTTGTGCATGTTTCTTGACCCCTTAATTAAAGAGACGTATTCATAATTATGAGATGAGCTTAAATATATTTACGAAGCAAAAACAGTCAAAGCAATTGGGTATTTTAGTTATCTCCAAGAAAATACTCAAGTACTTAATGAGTACCCTACCAGTAATTACTGAATACTTAGTAGTTTAATGATATGTCAAATCAAGAGCTATCACAACTTTCGGATTACAAAACAAGCAAAAACTTCGTTTTCGATGCTAACAAATTTAAAATGAGGTTACACAACAATAAAATCTCGTTCTGCATCACACACTAGTTATTGTTAAAAAAAACTGCTAAATAGGTGTTATTTAACTAGTTCGCGTGTTGCTATTATTTCAGTCGACTGATCGTTTCGACCTGAATAGCTACCCCTGACCGGTTGGAGCACGCCATCTACGTTCTTTGTCTGAAACTTTGGGTGCGGAGTTACGTATGAGTTAAGGGGTAGTCACTATCTGGAAATTTCAGTATCTTCTTGAAGGCCGAACCTTATGTAGAGAAAAACTGTTGTGAAAGAAGGACAGCGCACACATGGTGTTTAGACTCTTTCACTACAGGACTTTTTTTTAATTGCTTGTGGTGAGGTAGGCTGTCACTGCTAGCCATGTGACAAACAAAAATCAAATGTATAGAAATGACATGTACAGTTAAAAAAATCACGTACCTTGGAACTTTCATATCAACACATTACACTTTTTTCTATTGATATTACCCAAAGCTGAAAAATCACTACGACTCTAGCGGCTCGACGGTTGCTATGGTGGGAATATGACGGCTTAATCAGAGGGCGGATTTGATACGGTCACTTAGTACTGTCTCATTTTTCAATCATAAATTCTGACTCTATTTATTTTGCTGCTTGCATACAGCTTAAACTTTTGGTGCGCGAGAATTACTGACTCAACTGAAGTCACTATAATAAAGCATAATTAATTAGCATTAAATGTTCATCAGAAATTGACTTTTAGCTTTAATAAGAATAATTTGATTGCTACATTTTATTAGCAATACGAATATTACTGAAATAGAATTGAGTGCGTGAGTCATTTGGGTGAGATTATGAGAATGAAATATTTTCCAAGAGCTGCTTATGAAAGCAATGAAAGTAGTATTTTTTTTATAATAACTTTATTTCATTATCTAGAAATATAGGAATGCGGACTGTGAGTGACGGGTAGCTCACCACCTGATCAGGACCAGGCTTCTGTTTGTATGGAGGATAACAACGCATTGCCATACACCGACACATAAACGCGGATGACGTAGCACGGCGGTTCAGGTTTAGTCAGTAAAAGTCTGACACTACCCATTTCCTCCCCAGAGAGAGTGGGTGTCTAAAAGGATTCCCACGCCTTACCAAAACAAGGAGCAGGACGGCGCGTTGGCGTCTACGCGCGGTCTCAAAGAGACGTCAGCAAGCTCTGTGGGTTGCGGCATTAGGGCTGATGCCTGCTGGGCCAGAAGAATTGTTATACTCACTTCCACTTTGGGTTGAGCGTCAATTTATGATTTGCCATCCAAAAAAAATGGTGCTTCGTACCCCTTTTTGCCATGCCCATACCTTTTCCCACGAAAATTATTATAAGAAGATATATTTTTACGAGTTCCTTTTATTAAATGTATCTTGACACCTTCCGCGAATTAGATTGTAGAGCAGTTGATACAATTAATTAATTAGGTAAAGCAATTTTTCCTTATAGGTGTATTAATTAAAGCCGTTCTATTTTTAATTAGTACGTTTGCGTCAAATATTTTCCTGTTTTTGAAGAAATTTGTTAAAAATCCCCAATTTAGAATAAACATTTGATTTTGTTCTATCATAAACAAAAAATCAACAAAAACAAATCGAATTATTATTTTCCACTCACATATAAAATATAAACATACTCAACAAATACGAACACATTTTAGAGGCCTAAATAGGCATCACCTTAATTACTTTTAAAACTGTTGAATTGGTCAAATAATACCTAAAGCAAGGTCTCAACCTGACGTATATATAACAACATAGATATGTACTTACCACCAATACCACGACAACCTAAAGTAGTATAATTGAAATGGTGCGAGCGGGACAGCGCGCTACATGGTGTAGAGCGGCATCTCTCTTTCACACTTGCAACAATATAACTTGAATATATCTTTATGAAGGTGGTGGAAGGTTCTCTGTACGCGTTAAATGGATGCATCCGTTTATAGATTATTCGAGATTAAGATAATACGATTAACTATTGAAGTATAAATTGCTTTTCGTGTGTATCGGTGTAGCTTCTGTTATAATTCGTTTAGCAATCAATGCCATTCCAGTGATTATTTTTTTTTTGTAGTTGATAAATTGGCAGAACATAATTAGGAAAAACTTATAAGTAGTAGTCACAACTCCCACAAAAACATTATTGTTATTAAAAATGACGAAGGAAGTGGTGAGCTTTAAACTATAATGGGCTCTCTGAGTATAACAGGAAAGAAAATATTAATTATATAATTAAAAAAAAGACGTGATGACTACTTCGTACCCGTCCACAGTCAGACATTGGCTAGCATCTGAACAAAAGATTTGGAAGCCAACCACCAGCTCAGAAAGTCATTTTCATTTAAAGCCAGAAGATCGACTCTCGTACGATATGTGCTAACTTGATTGCTCAAAAATAAATTTAAAGAGTTTATATTTCAATTAGGTAAGGCCTTTTTGGGCCTTTTAAGGGGGGTTTTTTTTTTAAGAAATAGATTCTAAGTACCTATGTGTAAAAAATGTATTTCATGCCAGGATTTTTTAGTAATGAGGATATTTTCTTGTTATTTACAAAAACACTATCCGGTGTTTATGACGAGAACTGGAATTGTATAAAAATAAATATGTTTATCGTCTAATTTTTAATGCAAAATTAAAAGGAACATTAAATTTAAACATTAATTTGGATGACAACACATTCTTTACCGATTAGTCGCGAAATATTTTACTGTTTTTTCATGAATTTTGATAAACAAACATACCTTTAGCATACCATAGGTAGCTACGCAGTAAAATTCATGAACAGTCGGTCCAAAAACATGATGACGTCATTCGTAAAGAATTCTTAAATAGAACAATATTTTTTATAATATACCTATAGGTATTCTGGACTAAACTTTATGATGTACTGGTTTACTTAAATTTCAACGTCCAACTGTACTTATACTCCAAGTGCAATATAAATTACGTACTGTTAATAATTTCGTTGTGTGTTTGTAGTTGACCACAAATTATTAAACCTCTTATCCTTCAGAATCCTCATGGACACCCACTCCCTCGGGGGAGGATATGGGTAGTGTCAGACTCTTACTGACTAAACCTGAACCGCCGTGCTACGTCATCCGCGTTTTTGTGTCGGTGTACGGCAATGCGTTGCAATCGTTCATACACTTATCAGCTCTCCTATTCTACATGTTAGCTCTTCAGTAAGATAACTCCGCAAGACTGCATACAATTTATTAGTGATACTAGCTGTTGCCCGCGACTTCGTCCCCGTGGGTAGATAGAAGATAAAGTTATGATTATATCTGCCCTGATTTTTTCACATTTTCCATTGTATCTTAGCTTCTATTAGTAGCAGCGTGATGGTTTATAGCCTAAAGCCTTCCTCGATGAATGGTCTATTCAACACAAAAATAATTTTTCAATTTGGACCAGTCGTTCCTGAGATTAGAGCGTTCAAACAAACAAACTCTTCAGCTTTATATATTACTATAGACTATAGACTATAGATTAACCAAGTGACCCCCTTAGTAAACCTCTACAAATTGACCCTCGATAGTAGTAATAGCCCCTTAAGCCCTTGACAACTACGTTCAGCAGTCTTCGGTCAAACAAAAAGACTACCCCGATAGGGCAACATAGCTTCGGATGAATATATAGATGAAGCATCACCGTATTCTCTCTGTGAATGGCAAATCTTTTTTTAAAACGACTCCCGCACTAACGAATTTAGTCCTTCTGTCGCGGGGGGTTTCACAAACATACAATTCACATGCACAAAGACACCTAGACTCAGAACAAGCATTCGTGGTTCGCACAATTGAACCCGCGACAATTCGTCGCATAAAGTGGGTTTGGCGTGATGACCTCAACCACAGTCAAATTGGCACTATTCTTATCATTTTAAGCATTTTTCTAACACAAAAATTGATAATTAAGTACGGGGCAGAACACTTATGGTCAATACAATGAATTTCCAATTATTGTATGGGCAAAATGCGTAAAAGAATACGAATAATTTCAAATTTAATCCAACTGCCATTCATTCACAGGCCGTTGTAAATAGTTGAATCGGGACCCAGGTGAATTCGATGTCGATTAAGACCTTTTTTACATTACTTGTTGTATGACTGTTAAACAAATTTGTATCTCACTTAATGTTTAGTGCTAATCAACTAAATGTAAGTAAAAATCTGATAAATTTCCGAATAGGATACTAACTTTCGCAGAAACAGAGTATAGTTTCCAACAGATTTGTCGCTAAGGAAACTCTCTATAATAATCATCAACCGACTTTAGTGACATTAGAAAAGCTGCTGAAAAAAGTACTGTCTGATTTTTAACGTTGCTTTTAAACAGATTAACTGTATGGAAAATCACATGCACGGGTCAACTGTCTTAACTGTTTACATTACCTAGACTTACTGTTAAGTTTTTAGTTTTAATACTTCCTAAAGCATCGACATTTATCATCGACTATTTAGAGACACGGCTGTCTATGGTAATGGTAAATAATCACCGGCATTACTGGCTAACCGTTAAAAGCTCGAAGAAAACCAAAAACTAACGGGAAACGGGACTCAGGTAAGGTTCAGGTTCCATTTTCAAAAAGCCGTCGCGCCCCACTCTTGAAAAGCGAAGGTTTTATTACGTGGGGAGGCGCTCGCGCACGCCAGTCGCAGCCAGTCGCCCGCTCGCCGTCGCAAGCGCCGCACGCGCCGCGCGGCAATAGTTTTCCTTTACACACGGAAAAATTGTGTCGCGAGTGCGTTTGAACCTTTAAAAAAGACCCTGTGCCCATTCACCCAATGAAGGATTATGTGCATGGCTGACAAGTGTTTCGACTGTGATTTTCTGTACGTCAGTGCTCCCGGTCCTCCCTCTCTCCGTTAACCCTTACACGGTGAGTATATTATGCAACGCCAGTCGGAACTCTTACTGAAAGTTGCGAAAGGATTTTTGTTGAAATATCCGCCCGGGGCGCTAATGGCCGCCTTATTAGAATACACGTAAATAAATGCACATACGGCTGGCCATTTTATTTGTGTATTTGTCTGTTCGACATCGATCCGGTTTTTTCTGTAGCTTTACTTAATAGGTTTGTGTCTGATCGGAAGGTCATAGACGTGTTACCGCTAACTTACGTAAAGTTTTATAACAAACATAAAATTTATGTTTAATCTTTCTCGCAAATTGTTAATTAAAACGCAAAACACCAAGTGTTTAAAAGGATTTCTCGGAATTAATTATCATAAAACTTAAAAAAATAAAAACAAATATTTAAATGTCGATAAAGATAAGTTGTCAGTAAAATCATTAACATATGTTATTTATTGTCAAAAGAGTTTGTAACGTGACACCCTTAGGGCACTACTAATGTAACACAACACACTCTATATTCACTCGCACGTAAAACAATTACGAGCTGTTGGTTGCCAGTGGTTACCCAAGCCAGTGCCAGCGTTTGGCAATTATTTAATTAAACAGTGTTTGTAAATAAAAATGCAATCAAGCTGAATGATTGTAAAACGTTTTTTTTTTATGATAGTGGTTATTAAAGTAGCTGACAAGTAGATTTAGATTACATCAAATACAATTATGGATTTCATTGTAATTTTTCAATCAAATTGTATTGAAATTGGGTATTGAAAAAATTTCTTAAGTTAACAATTTGTAAACGGCAAAGGCTCTCGATCAAAGCAATTTATTTATTTGAGCTTTAAAAAAACTGAAAATGAAGTGGCATTATAAAAATAAAAATAGTGGTAAACGGTAATCAAATCATTCCTAACTAAGAAATTTACATGCGATTTTCTAACTGAAATGAAACTGAAACTAGTCAAACATTTTCTTAATTCTTTTTTGTTTGAAATAGTTTCAAATCTAAAAAATCTTGGTAAAATGAACAATTACAAAAACAAAATATTTACCAATCCTAAATATTTACACACCAATCGAGTTACATTAGTATTAAATTCAAACTTAAAAAAAAAGATCTTAACAAAGTTTCCATTAAAACTTAATATACATCAAATCGTACAAGAATCTGTCTTTCCTAAAGTTTTAAATATTTTATTGAATCTATAATCCGGTCACTTGTAGAACCAGTATGGCAACCTTTGAACTGTAAAGGTGGTGTCATGTGCGAAATCGCGGTGTTTTTGGCTAAAATACACGAGTTTATTTAAAAAAAATGTTTTCGTCTCATGACACAACACGAGCCTTCATGTAACGTCAAAAGAGGTATTTGTTGAAATATATAAATGTAGGATAATGGTGGTTAATCATTTACAGTAACATGGATAATGTAAATAACCTTAAAAAATTGGTAACGAATTTAAAATAATAAATCGATGAATTATTTTACATTAAATCTAAAAACAATTAATAATATTTAAAGTTAAAAAAAATACAGAAAAAGAAAATTTCATAACTCCATTCGTATTGTATCTTCAACTATTTTAAATTCAGATACGATCGACTACCTCGACATATCGCAACCAAGTGGCATATTAGCAAAAAGAAAAGATTTTAATGCAAATAACATTTTTGAATACTGGCAGCAATAATTTAAGTGTCCAAAAAACGTGTAAAACCCAAAGGCTTTTTTAAATATAAAGTTACGAGTGAGTCATTGTCAAGAGCCTTACTCTGTACGGTTCCAAATTTAAACAGTCCATAATGTATTCTAGTCTTGTGTGCCAGTAACATATCGAATGTTAAACTAATACGATCTTCATTTGTTTCTTTTAAGGCTAATCAATCATAAATACTGTTTGGTATATAAACTCTTTTGGGCATCATTGTGGCTTCCATTTTGAAATGAGATTCATTTCTTGCCGCCATTAAGTAATTGATGAAGCTTGTGTGTTTTTGATTAAAATGTTTTAAATGTCATTGCATTACTAAAATATGCACATTTTTTATTTCAATAATTTCTTTTATTATTTTTATTAGAAAAAATAAAGATATTAATTATAGTTGTTGGTACACGTTATGAACATGTCCTAAGGTCGTCGTCGACTAGTTTCTGTGTTGACTTCGTCTACGTTGTATAAATATTTAAGGACCGTTGGTGTCAAGCGGATTCTCTTGTTTGACGTTTTCATGTTACATCATCAGTATTAGAGCAAAAACACTGATTTTGGTGCATTTTAGTAGACAAATCTAGATATTAGGGGGAAGACAGTTAAGAGTTTGAAAATCGATTGTCTATTTAATTAGGGTAGAGAAAAAATCGGTGACAGTTTTATTAATGCCGTGTGCTTAAATGTTTACGTGGAACATTACAAAGCTATCACTCTTAGTTCAATTTGACATTTGTATTAAAAGCTAATACAACCTACAAGGGATTATATTCGCCTAGTCAATATCGTAACTTCGAAAATAGAATCTCATCGATTATGGTACTCTATTCATCTATACTAATATATAAAGCGTTTGTTTGTTTGATTGAACGCGCTAATCTCAGGAACTACTTGTTCAAATTGAAAAAATATTTTTGTGTTGAATAGACCATTCATCGAGGAAGGTTTTAGGCTATATGCCATCAGGCTGCGGCTAATAGGAGCAAAGATACAATGGAAAATGTGGAAAAAACAGGGAAAATTATTCATCTTCGAGGGCTTCCGTTCAAAAATACCTAACTTATATCTTCTAACTAATCTTCTAATCGTGGGCAACAGCAAGTTATGAATAAAACATAGAACACAATTCATCTATTGTCTTTACCACAGACTAAAAATCTTACATCACGTCATACGATCCAGCAAGGCAATTGTTTTTGGAGAGTGTTTTTTTATTTACATTAATTGAATCGACACAATTATTCAATGGAAAACAGTGAAACGTCAATCATTTAATCATCCATAAGTCCTATGCTGTTGTCTGTATGTCACTTTAAAGTGCATAATAGATGTTTAAATATTTCATATGCCCGTAAAAGTTAAATTGATCGATCTTCGATTTTTGATCACGAAATAAAACGATTTATTATTTTCACTTAAAACTGTTTTAGTTTTATCTTCAAGAAGCAAATAAAAATAATGCATTTTATACGACCGTAGAAAATAAAGAATATATTAAATAAAGTATTTAGTATTAAAACACGGGTTTTATCTAAAAACAATAAAATATTGATATTTGTGTAAGCATGCTCAATTTGCGCCATTCTTGCTTTGTGTTTTATTTTCATATATTTTATTATTAAGAATATTTAAATTATTCGCTAGTGTTTGCGTATTTTTATTGTTTTAATATAGACAAATAAATTTTAATGACTTTGGTATCGATATCATATTTTTAGTTAGTAATTATAATGCAAAAAAGGCGCAAAAATTAACGCGAAAAAGAACAAAATTTAAAAATTGTTTCGCTTTACGGATTGAATAGAATCAATTAATTTTTAATAATCGTATTATAATAATGAATAATTCATAGTATTCAACTTTGGAACTTGTCTTTTGCATGTAGATAAGGCTTAATACACACTGTCGCGCGTTGTGTTGCGGTTAGCAATAATGACTCTTGTGAAGTCTTGCCTTTTTTACAAGTCTATGAGACACAAAGAAGGAACAGCTAAGTAAAAGATACATACATACATAGTTAGAGTAATTGATGATAAGAAGGTCGACTATTGGGGTAAACTTCTAGAGGCAACAAATTTAATTATGACTGAATTTACAAAAGTGACATAGATTGTAGAAAAAAAATACCCTGAAACAACATAAAACTGTTTTAAAATATATATTTGAACATTCTAAACTTAGTTATGTACGTTCTTAAAGTTTGTCTAATCTGTTTGCCAACATTTAAATCGCGCCTGTCTGCTCACAGCCTTAAAGAGGTCATAAGGTGAGTCTGGTGAATGCGATGTAGCTTAGAAATTATCTACATTATAAGAATATGGCGCTTAAGGCAGTAAATAACGCCAATAATGTTCGGGAGATCAGGTATATCGAATTAATGAGTTATTATTAACCTTCTATAATGTTAAACATTGTTTGAGCAGGTTTGTTTTGTAAAAATAGATCGTTAATTTGAGATGGCAATACTTTTCAATCGCGGACCAATCTGTGTTTTTTTTTTAATTATCTCACAAGAAAATAAGTTTTTTTTTCACCAAAGAGGATTTATTTATTGCCGAAGAAAGTTAGTTGTCTGTTATGAAACATTCTAAATTCAAATAAAATTTAGACACTTTGTTTGTAGTTTGTTTTACAATATTTAATTACCGTTCGAGTATAAAGTCTTGAAAAGCAATAAAATAATGTGTTTTTTGGATATTACCCCATACGGGTATTTTCCTGTTTTGTGGGTATTTTTATGAGACTACCAAATGGGAAAATCTATTATAATTGACAAATGTGAATTCTTACGATTTTTTTATGAATCTTAAAAAAAATAACTTCTATTTACAAAAGTGGTAGGTATTTTAAATCGGATAGGGTTTTTTAAAAACGTGTTGTAGAAAATAAATGAATTATAATGACTTTCGAAATTATAAATTTCATTGTGATTTTTTATTAGATTTTTTAAATGGAAATATGCGTATTTCATTTTTCTTTTCCATTTTGAAAGCGTAATATATGGGTAACATCTTTGTTGTTGACGTTGTGAACATGAAGCTATTTAAATCAGCCTTTTTTTGCAAGCATAAAGTTCCTACTTGCGTAATGACAGTAAGATGGGACATTATAAAAACATGTGAAGGAAATAGGAAGAGATTTACTTGGAGATTGAGCTATTAACTAACTGTCATCTTTTTACTTTATTAAACGTATGGGTTAAAGCTTTTTGCATGTAATAGTAAGACGAGGAGTTAAAGTGAGGTTATGTTTCCTTAAATTTTGTTAAATTGAAGTATGAATTATAGTTTCACCTGGGGAATTTTGAAAAGTATTGATATAGGATAAGGAAAATGTTACTTGTTAATGCTACTTGCTGTAAGGTATATTTCGTTTTTAGTATAATAGTATAAATTCATTTTCCTAAAAACGTTATTTGAAAACCTTATCAAATGGAATGTTAGACGACCTCCGTGGTCGAGTGGCGTACGCACCGGTTTCAAGGTGTCGCTAGCTCTGAGGTCCCGGGTTCGATCCCCGGTCGGGTCAATGTAAAAATTCACATTTCTACATTGTCTCGGGTCTGGGTGTTTGTGGTACCTTCGTTGTATCTGAATTCCATAACACAAGTGCTTCAGCAACTTACTTTGGGTTCAGAACAATGTATGTGATGTTGTCCGCATTTATTATTTATTAATGTAAAATACTCTAGATTCTTAATACGTTATTTACAAAAAAAAACATATATTCAAAATTCGAATACGGAAATGAACAGAACGCGCCCGAGTGCGCGTGAGTGGTCTTGTGCAAAACATCGTGAAAACTTGTTACCATTGCGTTTTGCACAAAAAACGTTGTGAAGTTGTGATAACACTGCGTTGTGCACGAAACTCAACGTAACCGCTGTTTGTTAATTGTTATCGCCGTTTAGGGCGGGTTTCGTAAATCTGTAAGTTAATCTAAGTTGTTATGTAAGGAACTTTTTAATCTTGTATCGAAATTTATAAGAGTTTCGAACTTTTTTAATTAAAGTAGAATGTTTGTAGTAAAGTTTGGTGAAAATCGAGTTGGTCGCGAAACTAGTCGGGCTTTCCCGACAAAAGAAGATGAATTAACTGTTTTTAAATATACAATTGTGAGTCTACCTGGCGAAAGTAATTACTTATTATAATATTCGGCATTCTGTATTCATATACCTAAATTCTAAAGAGTTTATTTAACATGTAATTAGGGCACATTTTTACTATCAGTCTGTTCCTACCCAATATTAAGATAAAATAATATCAAATGAAGTAGAGCAGAGGTTATCACGCTTCATACAGTAAGTCTGATACTAAAACATTTTATTTGACACGCTCTTATCAACCGACATTGTTAAATCGCGATATGACACGTTCCAAGATGTTCTGATTGTGTTTTATCTTATGTGATTCATTAATAAGTTCTGTTGTATTCTGTCAAACGTGACGTTTCATGTATCTGGCAGTTTTAGTTTCTAACCGAATGAAAATAAAAAGATATATAGATAACTTATTTTTTTAAATCAGGGTACTTGGAATGGTTCAGTAAGTGTTGAGGTTTGAGTGCGTTTTGCTATGTAAATAATAAAAATGCAAATGAAGAAAGGTACTCTAGTCGCAGAAAAAAATATCAATGATGATGTGAAAAGTTAAAAATAGCCGAGTACGGTTCGATGTTAATAATAAATACAAAATAGCTTAATCTTTTGAATATAAAAATAAATAATATAAATATACGACCCTTTGCATCGTAATTATGAGGAGACCAAAAACAACCAGTTAACATACAACCGGATCGTATTACAAAAATACCTTTCTGGCTATATTTGTAATAATTTGTATCATAACGATCATATACCACGAAATTTCTACAGCTCAAACAACACGTAATACATACGTAATTCTTACAAAAAAAAGTGACAATCCGCCATCTTGGGCCGCACGTGTAAACGTCACATTCATAAATTGAACACTGGCCACTTGGCGCGAAGGAAATGGCGCGCAAATGAAAACCAGTTGGCGACACCGCGGCTTATAATTATCATAAACAATGTTAAGGAAGGTAATTGTATGAAATTATACGAAATCTATTTACAATCTTCTTGTAATGGTAGCAGTATTGAATAATAGGAATAACCCGTGACTTTTAATAGGAAGACATGCAATCCCTTATGGTAGAGGTGCGATTTTCTTTTCGCAATTTCATCTAAGCTAGCGGCTGATTGTACAAAAGTTATTTTTTTTAATTAAAGTTGAATGATGCCTATTTTACGACCAGCCTTGTCGCTAGTTAACCGATATTCGACTTATACACAAAGCTTTATTTAAAGAACAATAAAAACTCCTTTTTCCTTTGTCCTTGCATAGCTTAACATCTACCGTAGAATCTTTAGTACTTGATCGTTTTAAGATAAAAACGGTATTTAAGTAACGGATATATTTAATTTACCTAATTGTGATTTAATGATGACTTCGTATATAATTTTAAAGTACTATGTATTTATGTTGTTTTATCTTTTGTTTTTTTTTAAATAGTTATCTCGTTTGAAAAGTAAGGTGTTTACTGTGTTTAGGCGACGATAATACACGATATTTTTGTAAGCCCCGATACAAAAAGGGTGGTGTTATAATTTTGACCGTTATGTGCGTGTCTCTCTGTGGCATAGCACTTAAAGGATTTTCCTTAAGGAATCATGGGTTCGTTTCTAGAAGGCTGTTATGAGCTTCACTATTTAACTCATGTGGTGCATCGTAGCTCCTTAATGGGTGCACTGATTTAGATTCAGAATCAAAAAAACAAAGACTAGATCTGTGTTTTTTTTCTTTTTTAGCTAAATGTCTAAAAGCCTTTTTGGGATTTGTTGATTTTACCAACATCAATAAATTGGTGCTATAAGTTTCAATAATACAAAAAAAATACACTCACAGTAGCACCCAGCCTGACCTTTTTCATGAAACTCATGCAACAAACAGCGTGACCTTTTGCATTACAAAGTGACAAAAAAATGTCACCGTCACTTTATTAAGTATTATTAAATATGATATTGCAGTAGAAAAACCAGGGTATGTAGGTCAACCCTAATCTTGCATAAAAAAGCATACTCGCGCCTGTTCAGTAGAGCGTTGTCGGTTGCCGCAATGCGCCCGCGCCGCTGGTTGGCCAACTCGGTTGCTGCTTGAGAAATTGGCAACCCTGAAGAAAATTAGGGGACATTATCTATGCTATCATTTTTTATTAAGGTAATAGGTCAGTTTTTGATGATTTGAATTTCTCTTTTGCTTTCTTTTGAGGAAAAAGTATTTGAAAATGTGATGGTACAGTTGAAGGGGGTCGTGTGTCGGTGATGACAAGAAAAAATCGGACCTATATCACAGGAAATAGAGTCGCTTTTGATGTAAATTTTATCATTGATAAGAGGTACGGTGTTTTTCTTAAAAGCTAAGGGTTTCATATAAAGTTTTATTAAGCTTGACTAACGCTGTTGTGGAAACGAGAAACTATTATAGCAATAAACATTGTAGCGACAGTTTTAGGTTGTTTACTAACTCATAGTACAGGTTCCGTAGCTTGTCTTAAGCGGAAATCTAACCCTCAGCTACCGACGGCCAAGTATCAGTTCTTGGCAATGTACCAATGTACTACCGGAATATGTTAATTTGTAGTTTCATAACAACTCGCTTACCGAATCGCCGACCGAATGTCTGAGGAACGGTAATCGGTAGTGTTCAATACTGAAATTACTTTAAGGAAAATAAAAAGCCACATATGAAGTATATATAAAACTATTAACTGACCCAGCAAACGTTTTTTTGCGTAATAAATGATTTCTAGTTTTATGTATTTTTTTTGGCTACATTGTAAAAAAATAAAAACAGAAAAAGTCGTCAAAAAATAAAATATTTTTTTTAGTGTGGCCAACCCTTGTCACTTAGGGGTATGAAAAATAGATGTTCTATTCTCAGTCCTACGCAATATGTATACAAAATTTCATAAGAATCGGTCGAACCGTTTCGGAGGATAGGGTAACTAACATCGTGACACGGGAATTTTATATATTAGAAGAATATGTATTAACTAAGTGTATAGAACACGATAAAAAGGGGTGAATAGAGTACTAGTATCAAGGGGAAAATATAAAATTGTGTTTACTTTAGAGTCGGTCGCATGTGTTTTCTTAAATAAAAATAATTAAACACAATTGTTTCATAAACAGCTTGATAATTTTCATATACTTAAGCTTTTTGGTTTTGTCATGTGAAACGTAAAAATCTCAATAAAAGTCTATTTCTATTCACTCCAAAAATAACTTTAATAGGTTATAATAGAGATTATCTATTTCTTGGTGTTTCTTGGCCTTTTTGACAAATACATATGACTTAGTAAAGTTTATTCTTGTTTTTAATTTGTTTAAGTCGCGATTTATTTTGAATTGAGACAAAAATTCACACTATAATCATTTTGTCTTTTAAAGTCCTTAAAAACTTGAGGAAAAGTAAGTATTTCTAAAATGAATATCAGTTTATTTGACATTGCCATTTACTGTTAGACATTTTTGTGTACAAATCGTATTTGGCAATTATCGAGACACGAGCGATGTTGACTAACCGAATATAACCTACGGAGGCTTATGCAAAATAAATGTTCTGTTGTTTCCAAGGTAAGTGTTCTGGTTAGTAACAAGACATTAAATGTGCTAACAATATTTGAAAGACAGCATTTTGATTCTTTTCTTTTTTTCTAAAGAAGTTGAAATAGAAGTTCCAGTTTAAACAAATGTATTATTGTTATTTAATTAAATTGTTTTTTTGTGAGTCCGTTTGGTACCGAAAGAAGATTACTCCTGAAAATAGTGGATTAATTAGTAAAATTCTTTTTTTGTGTTCTGATAATTAAATACCCGTATATTTTACACGTAAAAAGTTTAACTTTCCCTTTATATCAATACATACATTGACAAGAATAACGCCCGTTATTTTGTTTTTTCGGAAAATCATTTTTGATTGGCTTCACTCATCTTCTTAAACTGTTTGATTAGTGCAAAATTATGTCTGTTTAAGTATCGGGAGAGCAAACCATGCGCGTCTAATATCTTCCTAATTCTACACATAACAAAATAATGATTACTACAATTATATTCAAGTTTATAAACTACGGTCTACTTCCTAAATGCTCTAAATATAAGTCTATCTAAAAGTGAAAGTTCTATCGGAATGGTTTCAATGTTGCGTCATTAGGTATAATGTGAACGGTATGGGTAAACTGTACTTTGTTTTGTTTTATTTATGTAGCATTACGCTTATTCTTTTAAGGGGTAGGCAGACAAGACTATGACACAAAATATGATCTGGAAAAATAATAGATTGCTATATTTTTTGTTTCATGCTTATGAAGTATTTGCATAAAAATAAGCATAAAATTATAAAATATACAAAAAACAGAACTTTAAGACTTCCATTTTTTTTAAATTAATCAGGATTAAGTGTAACGAATATAAACGAAACTTACTTTTCAAGTTTTATCATTACTTTAAAGTAATCTTCTGCAAAGATCTAGAATATAATTAAAGGCATAAGCACCATGAGCATGTTACTATAATAAATACTGCCTATTACACAATATCTTTGACATCCAATACTCATCTATCAGACCGGTCTTACCACGTCATAAAGTATGAAAATTGTGGGAGCGAGATAGCACACTACACTCCGTAGAGCTCCATCTCTCTTCCTCAAAAGTTCTATAATAGTCCCACAGATCCCACATTGTTAATATTAAGTAACGTACAGAGTAATGCACATGCAGACCTTACATAATATCTAACCTTTAAGTATATTTTGCAATTGGACGCTTCTTAAAAGCTATAATCGGTGTTGTAATGCTTTCGCCGTACACACGACCTGCTGACACCGACGGATGACCTCTCTGTACGTTTGTTTGATCTATGTATGTACAGTTCACTACTGCAGTGTCTAATTTTAATTAATATTTTACTGAATGCAGCTAAAATTTGAGGTAACGATTTTTTCTCTACGGGCTTTAATTCCTTAGTAATATTCAGTTATATTTAAAGACAAAGAAGACTAGGCCGATGATGATGATTTAAAAACAAAGAAAATCGTTATGCCGTTTCGCCTGATTTGAAATTGGAAAAGTCACTTTTGACAGGTAGCTTTTTAAAGTTTATAAATGACATAAAAAGTACCTACTACACTTAGAACAATCATTTGAGGCACCTACACAATAAGTTGGTATTGAATTAATTAACTATACTTAATTTTTAAATACATACGTGATGATTATTCAAAATATGCATTGGTTAGGAAAGTGCTTTTCTATAATTAACACTATTCAAATTATGTAGGTGACATTTATTTCAGTAGTTATTTACATATTATAAATGTGATCGATTAGAAATTCAGATTAATTTAGACTACATTTAGGCTACTGTTTCTTAATTAGTTTAGCACAGTATTGCAATAGACGATTGACTCAATTCGTGATCTAGATAAAATGCGTTGAGATTATGATGTAAATGTTATAGATTTATTACGTATTTCGTATTTCTTTAATTTGTTAACGTAGAAAATGGATAAAAAACATCATATGTATAACAAAATGGTATTTAATTCCACTTGAAATAAGTCAGTTTGTATTTTTAATCGACTTCGAAACCAGGTGGTTCTCAATCAAAGCAGATTTTGTTGATTCTTTTACATTATTTTATCGTAAAATTGCTGCCATTTTGGTCATTAAAATCATCAAGCTTGGCTAAAGAGTATTTTATTTCTAGTCGAATAGTTAATCGCCAACCTTGGCTGGCGTGATTTTCAAATGCTCATCATACGGGAAGATCCCAATACCCAGCGGACGAAAATTAACTAGTATTATAATCAAACAATAAGAAAATACACAACAATTCCCTTATATAACACAAAATTAATGTTTCATCAGACATTTGTACTCGACAGTACTATTAAGACTGTGGGAATTTTCAATATTTTTTAGCAGTTTTACGTAACGCACTGTCAAAAGAATTGGCATACACGAATCCCGTTACTTTATTACAAAATAGGTTTTAGAGAGGACCTAGATGTTATGTTATGTAAATTACGGAAACTTTTAAAACTAGAAAGGTCTGTGTGATTGGTGCAATTCAGCGCAGTAATGTTTTTTGATTAGGTTTGTAATGTCAGATCTATTTTGATGTTAGTATTGATAAAGTATTTTTAGATGGCTGAATAGATTGTGTTGTAAATTGTGTTTGGTTTGAAAGTTTGTGTGTCGTTAAATGTTAATAAATTGTAATTCAGTGTTTGCTTTTAACAAATTATTTTAACATTTAATTTCTTAGGTTTTTTAAGTTATTTTATATGTCTTTCTAGTGTTATCGGATTTTTATTCACATACTAGTAGTATTTTATTGTAGCGACTATCTGACCTTTTAAATATTTCTTTTATATAACTGAGTGGAACAAATCCCAAGAAAAACTGTCGTTCAGCATTGCACTAAACGACCATCAATGACCAACGAATGACAGTTGGGTTCGAAAATCAGATTCATCATAAATTTAGTGATAAATGATTGATTTAGTGACATCGAGATTAAAACTTCTTTGGAACTCTTTTGTCACGGCTATGACAACATAGTTTGTGTGGAAATTGTTCTTCATCCGTCTGAGCGATTACTACCAAAGCAAATAACTTTTTCTGTTTAAATTATGAAGTGAGAACCCTCTTTAATCAACAATAGATCATTACCAAAAATAGCCCATGACAGGCTCAGGTGTAGCCAAAATGTACAATAATATACATGTATCGTGCTGTCCCGTAAGGATACAACAGAAATAACTGTTCCTAGGTTATCGACCCGCGGGTCAGACAAACATTATGTGCGTGTGTGTGAGCTATAGGTATAGATGTGTTGACGTGTCGTGATTCCCTAATGCAGCCTCGCAGAATATAACGGGAAGATTGTTTGTGGTGGCAATATGGCGTAAAGGTGTGCATGGGTTTTAGCCTTTGAGAAGTTAGCGAGTTGTATGAAGGTGAAGTTTTTTGGTTTGTGGTAGTGATTGCACTAAATCTGGTATTAAGAAGGTATGTCCAGAAATGGACTGTAACGAGTGCGTTTAACTTTTCTTTGCGGATGGGAATCAAATCGAATAAAGAATTTGATTGCAGTCTTTGTCTAAATGAAATTGATTGGGAAATTATTAATGACTCGAAAAGTATCTAATGTTTTCTGACTAAACTTCCCATTGTCTTTCCTACGCCGTTTATGTAAGCCAAGCTATCTCGGCTCTCGGACAAATATAAATATGTTAAACATGAAAACTACAAATATTTTGTGACTAAACATGATTACAATAAACCGTTGCAGTTAGGTAAACTATAGTTAACGATGTCAAGTGTCTGTAGCCATGTAAGTGGTGTAACGGTCCCGTTGTACGATGCACGTCTAACTGAATTTTGACTTGGCTTCAGTGGTAAATTTATGCGTTTTTAAGTAAAGTGCGGTTTGAGAAAAACCAAAGATAAAAAAAAAACTTTGAGTTATTGGTAGATATTTTGGGAATTTGGGTTTGCTTATAGTTTAGATATTGCGTTTGTCAATGGACATAAGTAACTTGAACCAGGAAATCTATATAAAATAACAAGAAAAAAGTCCTATACATATTTTGTCGACTGATAAGAATCAATTTTGTATAAGAAAATCATTACTCGGAAAATTTTGTTAATTTTTCCGTCACAAAACACATGACAGTATGACACACATTCTTTTGATTTCAATCCTTTGTTTTTCGTAAGGTAGTGGTTCGTTTTAACGGAACTGGTACTAAAAACTTCTTCAGGGTTTGTTCAAACACTTCGTCTATCTCTCGGCGGTTACCTCAAGTAAAACACTTAACCGCCAGTTATCTCACTTGTGGTGACAGTTAAGGTCTCAAGAGTTAAAGAGCGGTATATATTTCCGCAGTTTTAGAAGACTTTAAGATTGTTTGGGTGCGTAAAATGTGTTTGTTCCTTCTTCCTGATAGGACTTGGAAAGTTATGGGTTAGCAGATTTTGTTTGTTGATTCTGAAACTCTCATTTGTCTTATCAAGGAAAAAAACACCAATTTTTTGGCTATCTCTCTCCCAATGATGGGCAAAATATTATATTTTCTTTTCTTGCATGATGCCTGCATCACCCCTTACTTAAAAACCTTAATGGTACATGTTTTGTAGCACATTTCGCCAAAAAACACGAATAGCATTATTTTAGGAATAAAAATTAGATATTATGATTTTCGATCCAGTTCAACTAGCGACCGTACCGCGTCATCATTTGATCCCAAACTAGTCGGGCTAATTAGTCGCAGTCCTATATTTATATACATAGGATAGACGAAAAATATAGAAGTAAATAACTGATCTCACTTGATCACTTTGTTTACAAAAACAATATTTACTGCTCTGCAATAAAGTTGCTAATCCCAAAGCTTTTTCATTCTGTATACTGACTATTATTATAGCATAGAAGTGGGTGTCAGACTGTTTACATACCGATTATTACAATAATTTACATAAATCAATATTAGTAATTTCTTAACACGTTTTTTTCTTTCTCCATAACGGTTGTGTGTAGTTCATGTTGATTTTCGCACTTCACTTTTAAATTACGAACAAATTCAAATAGGACATTTTCGTGTTTGGAACAATGCACTTGGGTAACCCGTAACGGAATTCGAATGTAGAATTTTATTTGTAAAAAGAATGTAATTAGGTTTTGTATGCGGGTATTTTGAATAATTCCTAATTGTCTATTAGTTCTTTTTTTGACATTCTTAATTTTATAATGTTTTTACGCATTCATGAACAAGCAATATTTATATTTTAAGTCAATTAATGAATCTTCGAAATTTGAAAAGCACTTTCACATTCTTTTTGACAATCATTGTTTTAAACCATTGCCTTTTGAGTTACATTACAGTTTCGTCTAAAAACGTTCACCTATGATCATAAATTGTTTATTCACGCTCGGTATATAATATAGCTAATATTATTATTTAACCTATTTACGGTGATTCGCGATGCACAAACGTATTGTGATGTAACAGTATTGTTCGTCAGACTCTCTGCGGTAAAATGACTATTGAAAATGGACATTAGTCATTTCAGCCACTACCGAACTCATTATAAAAATGGATCGCGTGGATCTTCATTTACAAAAAAAAACTATGTTGTCAATTAATTTAGAAACAAAAAGACTTAATTTCGTGGGTGCATACATTTAATGGATTTTATGCTGGTTTTTCAGCGTTCAGCGGTAGTTAATATCTCTTTCAAATAATAAATCGTTGTTAAATATAGAAAAAGATTTCTTAAAAGAATTTTAGTCTATAATTCCTCAAATATTTTCAAAATTTACCTTTTCTCTTGATCTTCGAATGGAAGAAAGAAAAATGTTTTTGAATGTTTGCTTCCTATACGTCATTTGAGAGCGATTGACGTAAACCAGTACATTTCGTTTCTCAGTACTTACTGTTCATTTTTAAAGTGCTTACCTGTAGTAATATTTATCAGAAGAGCTTTTACAAAACGGTAACATATTTATTATTTAGATATTTATTTATTAGAATCTGTAATTTATCCATTTCTATAGCTAGCAGAGGTCAGTTTCGCGAGAAGGTAATCGTTTATGCCAGCTCCTTTTGGGCCTACAACAAAGTTATATCTGGTTATTCTTGCTGTTTGATTAACATCTCGCTTTTGAAAAAAATATATCAAAATCAACCATATGAATCTAACAATACTACCATCAAAATTGATCCATATTAAGTGTAGAGAGTGAAATCATTTTCGTTTCTAACCAAAAAGATTTAAAACCTAACAACCCAATTACGTACAAACTCCTGACATTATTTAATCACATTTATTCAAATCTTCAGTTATCAACATCGAGCGATATTTTAATCTTACAAAACAATAGCGAAACGAATGCATTTCCAGTATTCATTTATTTAATAAATCCGCTCGAGCTATGACGACAGCTATTTCTCAACATTCTTCTGTAGTAATTAACCTTCTGATAAATTAATAATTAATTAGTATAATCGTGATTAATGATGATTAAAACGGTATTGTTTCTGTCTTGTTTTTAAGGCTTTTTGTATTGAAATTGTCATGCGCTTTGTTGAAATTGTAGGTAAGAAAAGTTGTTTTATGTTTTAATAAGATTATATACAGATATTTACAGATTCAGGTTTTCATTTACATAATATTGTTATTTGTTACGTCAAATCTTTTTTTGCTCCACTGTTAGACTCCTCCTCAGTGCCTTAGAATCGATCTCTGCGCTAACGCCATCGAAACCGTTGCCGCTTTTGAGTCAAAAAAAGATGCTCATTAACAGGATAAAGAGCACCTAGTCAATATAATAATTAAGTAACTTAAAAACAATATACTCACTTAAAAGCATAGCGAATGAAGGGATATGCTACATTTTACTTTCTCCTTTAACAATACCATTTCAAGAAGTAAAATGAAATCAACGTTAGTAGTTTAGCACACACACAACTTACTAACATTTAGATTAAAACTTTACGTAATACAAAATGTAATCTTAAACTAAAGTAACAAAATGTCAGTATAATTTCAAATTAATTCGCAATACAATTGTATGACAAATAAACTTCTCTCAGTTCTATGTGGGATACCATTCACCGGTCATTTTCTTTGACTTCCGCCTAAATTATAGATCAAATTGTCTGTTTGTTTTCGTGACTTTAAATCGAGTCCCATCACGAATGGTATGGCGTAATCTATTTAACAATCGGTAAAAAGTGCTGTTATTGGTACTTTGTATACTGGATTAGATATTCTTTGCAAAATAACATTTATTTTTGATGTCTGGTGATGCAGTTGAATCTTGCGCTCTTTTGCTGAACTTTTCAAACGTATCGTTACTTTTAAAATGACTCTAGTTCTAAACAAAATACTATTCTTATTTAGATGAACCAGCAAGAAACATCTTAAACATGAAACGATATAAAGTTTTACCAAAGGAAATTTTTGGCTTAATTGTAATTACAAGATACAGCTTGAGAATTTTCGTGTGATCGAGTTCTCAGTTACATAAAAACTAGTCTAACTGATTAAGAAATAAAATAATCACATTTGAACGAAAAAGCCGTGAAACTAACATAAAAATCAATTAAAGATATGAAAAATAAAAAAAATGGAAAATTATTCACATTTATTATGATTTCAATTATTCGAATCTACGTAAGCGTGGCGACTTGCGCGTGCGCTCACGTAGTCAGTGACAGTTGTGGGAGGGAGACAGCGCACTACACGCGGTAGCAGTTTCTCTCTCTAACTGCAATAAATACTTTAAGACGTGTTGATTAACTCTTGTTAAATTGTTATGTTATACTTCCGATCTTTTGACCTTTGTTCTTTACTATATTTTAAATGTTAATTGGTCGGTTTTAAATGTACAGTCAGCATCAAAAAACGGTTAGCACAGACAAATATTTAAGGCTCCAAAGAATTGAATGAATTCGGACTGGAATATCATTTTATTCTCTTTAATGAAATGGTTTCAACACGAGAACTTTGCTTAAAACTTACTGAAAACACATAGACTGCTGCAGTACTTAACATCTCAGCAAATTGTCAACAATTCTGGCGCTTCATATATTTTGTTGTGTATCTTATTTATGTCGCTGTCCATACATTATTTTTTTAAACTATGAGTGTGATAAATTATTATAATCTATTAAACTTGTGTTCAATTGCTAATTGCAGACATTTAACTTTAATACTCCGATCAAAGAGGTTTATAGAAAAGTTGTGCTTTTAGACTGTAAAATGTTAAGTAACAGAATATTTTCACTTGACTTTTTTCTTAATTGCAACAGATAGAGAATCTCGTAAGACATCTTGGAGTGATTACAAAACAGGCAATTAATAGAAAATCTAAATAAAATAATATAAATAATGACATGAATAAATGTATACATATTTTTTTTGCCCGTACGTTGCACAACTTTGCGGTCGACCGGCGTCGGCGTGGGCATCGCAGATGTGCACAACAATATGTTGCAATTCCATTGCAAGTTATAACAAGTTCGTAGTAAATAGGTGTGTTGCGTAACCAGCATTGTATTGCGAACGGACAGTTCATATTGTCCGGTCGCTAAAATGTTTGCTTTCTTAGTAGCGGTTCCGATTCTTAGTTGTCACGTTTTGAATAAGTTTACGCTGGTTGTTGATTTTTTTCTTGAATAATAACATTGGTTACACTTTAAATCGATTTGTGAATCATGTTGACTGTCTTTTTAGGGTTCTGTACCTGAAGGGTAAAATGGAACACTATTTTAAAGGTCCCGCAGTCTGTCCGACTGTCACCAAGGCTTATATCATGAACCGTGATAGATAGGTAGTTGAACACTTTACATAAGCTGTATTTCCATTGTCGCTGTAACAAAAATAGGAAAAAATACAACTATCGGCGTTAAGCGCCGATTGCAACGGTCGCAAACATGATGGGGAGGCCATTTTGATGAAAATTAGTTTTCCATTAGCTTATTTATAAGGAACCTCAGAACGAGAACGACTCGCACTTGACCAGTATTTTCTTGTAACAACTTTTTCTTTGATAAATATTGAATAAATATAATACTATCAATTTAATTTCAATTTAATAATTCAATTTGTTTACGTAACACAGAATAATTTCGTCAAGATGTTCTAGAAAATGTCAAAGCAAATTCTAATTCGGCCGTGAGTTTTAATGCAATTAATGCAAGAGGTGAAAATGATATTGTAAAATCAGCATCTGATTGATTTAATATAATTTTACTATTGGTAAGAACTATGCCAAAATATATCTTAGTCTTTTATTTTCTTATTAAATTTATAAATAAGCAATCCTTAGTCCCTTCTCACTCTTTGGTTATTGGATATGCAAAAATCAGCTCAGTTCAAAGCTTTAAGTGCATGGATAGCCAAGTGTTATAAGTCACCACGCCAAAACATTTGTTCGCGATATATCGCGGGTTCTATAGCCGCGTAGGAAAAGAATTTTACCGATCTATCTGATTTTTTTTGTGTCTAGATATCTTTTTGTAAGTGAATTGAATGTTTGTGAAACCTCTACGGCATAAGAATTAATTTCCTTAGTGCGAGAGCCGTTAAACAATATACGTATGTACCTATCTAACCTAACAATATGTATAAATAAATGTTAATACATGAAGTAAAATGAAGTTAAAATCTATTCGTTTAGTTGCGATTTTATCTTTATTTCGTAACTTTAAAGCTATTAGGTTCAGAATACAGATTAACCTCGCGAACTCAGACAAAATGCCAAACTGACCAGTTTGGCCGGGCAGGTTGTTAATGTTATTATTATAAAGTATTACAAGTAAATACTAGTTAAGTATTTAAACTGAAGAGTAGATAGAGACGAAGGTGTCGCGGGTTCTATCCCCGCGTAGGACAGGGTGTGATCCACAAACACTTTTGATAGGGCGGGGAAATCAAATTAACTTTAGTGTAGTGACATCTTAAAAGCACAATAAGACACGTGACATTTGAAGGTTGCAATTGAAATTATGGCAATTGTTTGTCGCTCGATGTGGTAGATGAACTTAAATTAGTTCTTGTAGCTAAATATCTATGAAGTATCAATGAAATGAAATAACATCATTTACTCTTTAAGTGAGACATAAATTTCTTTTACAAGTATTTTTTGAACGCTGGCGTTGGCTCAGGACCTGTCAAACAATGGTCGCTTCCCCAACCGGTCTAACAATGCTAATTAGCCCGCACTAGATAATCCGTGTCGTAAATATGATCAGCGAGTAACAGCATACCAGTAACGTAATCCAATTATATGTGATGCAATGATAACAGACCGTGACGATCGATTTACTGTCCTCCGTAACCGTTACTCAATAATGCGTTACATTTCACCTGTTATTTTTACCTGTTATTTACCTGTTATCTAGTTACGTTACCGTTTTTTGTACCTAGTATCCAGTATCGCGCATCACTATAGGTTTGCATAATCGGCAATTTTTTTTGTTACAATAGAGTTGGCGCAAAGTGAGTCATACGAAACTTTCTCGATAAATCGATACTGGACTTAATTGTGAATTTATTTAGAATGTAAATGCGATATAAAGGTTAGTTAAATGTTAATAGTGAAGAGGTTCCTCCGTAATAGGTGAGTGATGTAATATTTGGTAGCGTTTTTTTATTAGTGTGTATTGCGACCTCATTATCAAATGCCAATGATTTGGCACTGTCAGTGTGTGGTTATTGCTAGTTCCTTCTCTGTAAAAAGGAGGACTTGCATAATTATATAACAGCCTATTAATTTCAGGTGAATGTATTAGAACGGTTTTGAACAGACACTATTCAGTTTTATTAAAATGTAGCCTGTAATATCTCTTAAATATGTAGAGCTTTTTTTTTAAGGCATCACTACAACCCTCGCTTAGGAAACGGGGCGTGGGGATTTGTTGGACTCTCACCGACTAAAAACTCCGAGTCACTTTAACTGCTTGAGTCATATCCACGGGATCGCTAGCAAATGTTCTGCGAATTATTTAGATGCCTTATCTCTGGCTATATCCAGCATACCATCCTATAATAAGTTCTCAACGAGAAAATTAAATCTTCCATTATAATTTTTGTCAGCCCATCAAGTAGGCCATTTTGGGTAAAACCGTGCCAATATCTTTCGCAAAGCCAAAATATCTTATCGTAAACACGACAACGCATTCTCGTTATATCCTAACATTTCCTAGCCATTTATACATTCTCTCATCATTTCAACCACGCACCTTCGCTCTTACATTTGAAAGCGCACCGGCGCGGCGCTGACCTCTCGCGTGGATGTCGCAAGACAAGTGACGATCGCTACCGATCCACCAGTCGACATGGCCATACAAGATCAAGGAGACACTTTCAATATATTGAAAGTTAGATGGACTTTTTTGTTAGAAATCTATTTTGCTATTTTTTTATCGTGGTAGCCATATCGATTTTGAAAACACGGAAGCCGTTTTTGGATGTGGTACGATTTGCGCGAAAATTTAATTAAATATGACTGTTTTAGCAGAGCTAAGAAATTTTAGATAAAAAAGTATTTTGTGTAACTAAAATAGATTATATAGAAAATTATTTTAAGTGTCGGTTACCTGCTAACCCTTGTGAACTAACAATTAAGTAGGTACCATTATTTCAGTATAATAACAATATGTTTAAATCAATTTAAAACTAAAATTTATAAAAATCACAACTTCACTTTACACTGCAGCGAAAAATAATTATTGTACAACTCATGGCCTGAATCGCTATATCAAAGTTATGAAACAAACAAACAGACATCAATTTCCCACCGGCTGTGAATCAGTAGTTCAGAACTATATAATAATACTTACATAACCGTTCACCGGATATTTTAGCAATATGGCGGCTACAGTCAGCTACAAAAGTTTACGAACACTATTCAATTTTTAATCTACAGAACACAATAAAAAATATATGCTTAGTATTGGGACGGGTAAGCAAAATAGCTTAAACACCTACTTTTAAGCTAACTGACGTTTGTAAAATCATTATCGTTACTAGAAACTTTGTCTATAAACTATGTCAATACTCAATCATTTATTGCATTCCATATGTTACAGAGATTGTACCCTGTTGGGCACGCAAAAAATATAGGAGAGAGGAAGAGGGCAGAATAGCAATTCAGACAAATTAATATTGCCATAAATAATAATTGTATAATATTAATAATAGTTGTTACTTTTATTATGGTTTGTTTAGGTTTGGTTTGTTTATATTATGAATGTCAAAGTTTGTATTTTGATCAATGCATGTTTGTTACTCTTTCTCAAAAACTACGGAACTTATTTGGACGAAATTTGGAACACAGATAGTTTTTAACTTAGATTAATACATAGTAGTTTTTATCGTTCGATTTTATGGGCCCGTGGGATAAATTTACAACAACTAGTTTGAAATCAATGGACGTAAAGTACGATAGCAGTATGTATTATTGTTTGTAAAGTACAAGCCAAATTGTATCAGAGCCAAACATATCTATTGCAATATAACAAGCAGAATTACAAACTACAACCTATAATTTAATATTACAAGGTTGCATTTAGTTGCTATGTATTTTAAGTTTGTTTTGCAAGCCTTATTGATAAGGTCAACACTTCCTCACTTAATCTACCGAATACAAGCCTTCGGTAGCCTAGATGAGTAGTGTTATACTACTTACAATTGTACGCTAGCTATTTGGTATTGCTGCAATGGATTGTAGGTATTGCTATGCTATTAGGGTAAACTCAAAGGTCTATGTGATCGGGACAATGCGACATGTTATGTTGTGTTAAAAGTTTATAGAATCATTTTCATTTGCTATCTAGTTTAAAATAATATCGTAAAATGTTATGTTAGTAAAATAATAATAATAATATGTTTTAGCCTGAAGATGTCACACTGATGGGCATAAATCCTAAAATATCTGAGAAAAGCCAATTAATGAGTGCGAACTAACGCAAAGAGGAAATTCATCAAATTCTTTTCTGTATATCTTGTTAAGTAGATTACCTCAAAACTGGCATTTTAATTTCAGCAATATTCTTCCATTGAACTTCAGCACTTATATTCATCAAAGCATTAATATAGTTACAAACTGTAGACTAAAAACAGCAAAAATCACACACCTCCCTCTACATAAAGAAATCACCGATCAGCTGTTACCCATACACACACCAACACACAGACACTCACACACTCTCACGTCGCGTGTCACCAGTATTTCCTAGTTTGTCGCAGTCTATCTTGTTGACGTTTTTTGCATATTATCGTCACATTGTTAGATTCTTCGGCGGTTTAATAAGAAATGACTTTGTGTAGAAAGTTGGTGAGATCCTGTTTGCTACAAGTATGGGTAAAGATGAATTTGTATAATAAAGTGAATGCGTTAAAGGATATAAGAGAGTGATAAATGCTCGAATTTTTGTAAATTGTATTGATAATACAGTTCTTTTGAAATTCTTGCCTGTTGTGATTTGAATTGACGTCTTGATGTCTTGATGTCTTGACTTGACTTGACGTTCCTTGCATCTAAGGATGCAATTGATTATTGATTTTAGATATGAAAGAGAAAATATGAGTGATGTTCTTTTTAAACAACTTTGATATGGAGTACTGATCTAATCTGGTTTGACGAGAGAGAATTCTCTCTTTTAGAATTTCTTTAGAAGTGATTTTTTTTAATATGCAAACTTAACACAACACCTCCATAGTTTATGCGGCTTGTGCATTGACTTATTTTTTTGTAATTTCTTGATGTCAATTCAAACTCAGTATAAAATCACAATCACAACATCAACTAACGAAAATTACTGCATTCCTTAACACTAAAATTAATCAACTAAGTTCAACTCTAAGCAATCATGTCGCCTGCATTGGTGTAAGGGAGACAGCGCTATATTACGTAGAGCGGCATCTCTCTTCCACACCTACAACAGTACTTCCAGAGGTCGTGGTATGCTCCCTGGAATGTTTATTACTGCATTAGACGGAATACAGACAAGGTGACCAACATAACGGAATTAACGGCCGTATTAAAAGGTTACAAGTTGATAATGAGCGGAGTTAGCCCGCGGCGGTTGGTACACAGCCTAACTTAGTGTTATGTGACGTTTACATGTTAAATACTCTAATTAACATTCTTAATTTCAGCTTTTAATTGATAAAGATTCAAAGTTACGTGGACTTTTTTATTAAAATTAAATAAAAGTAGAGTCACCGGTAGTAATGTCGTGGTGGCCTCGCGGTTCTATGCATGGATTGATCTGCACAGGTTGCAGGTTCGATCCCAACCCAGGCAAAGAACTATGTGATTTTTTCAATTATTTTAAGACACCACTGACAAAATGGTAAAGGAGAACACGGTAAGGAAATCTGAATTCAAAATATTCTAATCTGAAACACCTTCTTAAAAGCCTCTACATTCTGTTTGACAATAATATCCCATCCAGGGGTTCTGGACATGATTCCAGACCCCCTTGCGTTGAAAATTTTTAATCGGTCTTTTCATGAAAATTGCATTTTTTTGATCCACCGCATGAATGAACCGATTCATCAAAAGACCGATGAAGGAAGGAAGGAAGTAAAATAAAAATGCTCGGCTAAAAGAAGGTCATATCCTTACCAGATTTTTGCACATGATGTATAATAAGAAACATCTTGTATTAATGATATAACATCAACAAATAACTTAGTTTGGGTGTTGAGAGAGTTCTGAATAAAATCGCGATTAAAATATTAAATTGTTTGCATAACAGTCCATTCTATGTGATAGATTTCCACTTATAATTTCTATAATTATATACAACACGCAAATATAAATTTTATTTATAAAAAGATAAAGTTGACTTTACACTGTATTGACAATTGATAGACAAATAATAATTCTGCAACTTTTTACTATTTCCTGGATTCTTCGGAAATTGATAAATTGCGGTTTTCTTAACAATTTTCTGTCGATGTAATCGATATGATATGAATGAAATCGATATTTTATCGATAATTCGTTTCGTGCCGTATTTTCACCGTAACTTGTCGCTCGTGATCTATCAGCTGGTTTGCTCGAGTGACGTACTATCTAATTTACTGGAAGCGATAGTAAAGATTTATCTGTTGATTCTTGTTGCATGAGTCATTTTTTAAAAGCAAATAGAGACGTTTGACACAGTTGTCTTTCGAAAATGTTTCCACTTAAAATGACGATAGCAAAATTCATCATTAATTTACGTCTATAATTTTTATTTTGTCATTAATCGTTCATTTTAAGATCAAATATAAAACCTTAAACACCCTTAATTAAGGTTCGATTTGCACTGCACTTAAAAAAAAAACTCATACATTGATAAATTTACCAAGAGAAAACCAGTACGTGACACTTCTATTGACTACATTATCTGCGCCATCGCTACTTCCTTGCACACACACACACACACAGATTCACGTATACACGAGTTGCGCACGCGCAAGCCTGTAGCGTTCACTTTCAATCGTTGGCGGGTTAATCGCGTACACTAATACACTATGATGATCCTATTTTATAATGTTTGTTATTTAATTCTTGGCTTTCGTTTTTGTGTGTTTTAATTACTGTTTGTGTTTAAGAGAATTTTGAGCATGATTTCTAACTAATAATGACTATGATGCTAGCTATAGTGAATGGGTTGTTAAGATCTATTATATCTGTGTTCTTTTTTGGAACGTGGGTCTAGATACAAATTCTAATTTTATGTAGTTACTAGTAGCTAATTATAATTCAACAAAAAAAGTTGAGAAACAGAAAAAAAAATTGCAATTTAAACATAAGTAAGTACCTAAAAGAAGAATTGTCTATTTAAACACAACATTACTTTATATATATTTTAAATTAATTAAAAGTATTGACTAATTAAAAATAAACCAATAGATTTGTTAGCTATTTTTAACTAGCCCACTCTGATTAAACGCTTAAATTTAACCACGTCACTAATCTATGATCAAGTACATTAACTCTAAGATTGTTATAACAACTTGTGAAAGTTAAGATAAACTGTGGCTGTTATATTACAGTTAAATATGTAATATGTTATATTTTTTATTCTTTTTTTACAGGTAAGCGATTGCGTAGAGTAAAAGAAGTTATAGAAGAGAGATTCGCATCTAAGGAGGTTGGTCATTCAGTAAATATCTTATATCTTCATATGCATAAGTATATATTATGTACACATAAAATATACAAGCTGATACCTGCGACTTCGTCCGCGAGATAAGTAGTAGAGAAGATTATAGGCATATAATTTGAAAGAAAATATATGTATTGAGACTATTAATTGAGATTTTTGATTGTTTAAAAACACGGTTCGCGTGCAACATCATGTCGCGTGTTCGATCCCCACGTAGGACAAGCATTTGTGTGATCTACGAATGCTTGTTCTGAGTCTGGGTGTCTTTTTGCATGTGATTTCTATGTTTGCGAAACCCCCCGCGACACAAGGATTAATAAATAATTCCTTAGGGCGAGAGTCGTTTAAAATAAGATTAAAAAAAACGATGTAACCTACCCTATATTTCAATTCGGATCAAGCTACACACCGTTGGCTTTGATTGAAATCCAGAATACAGTTTAGGAGTCTTTATAGTATTAAGATTTTTACATGTTTTCGATCCAAAGGAGCACAACGAGGATATAAGTTAGAAGGATTTAGTTTATCAAGGTATAGGAAACCCTTAACCGATGTTATTCTAACTCGTATAGTATCCGCTTTCTTGTAAACTCATTATACTGTATACTATATGTATGTATAGTCTATAAATACTTGTACATACAAAGCATATCTATACTAATATATGCAGCTGAAGAGTTTGTTTGAACTGATAATCTCAGGAGCTACTGGTCCAAATTTATAAAAAAAAAAATCTGTTGAATAGACTATTCATCGAGGAACGTTTTAGGCTATATACCATCACGCTGCGACTAATAGGGGCGAAGGTACAATGGAAAATGTGGAAAAAAACAGGGAAAATTAAGTATTCATCATCGAGGGCTTCCGTTAAAAAAATCCTAACTTATATCTTCTAACGACGCGGACGTGGGTGTAACATAACGTCTTTCAAAGATTTTACTATGTTCGCGCTTGATTTATAGCTATTCCTAATTAAGCATTGTCTCTTACTCTACTTTAGCTCGTTTAAGGTCCTTTGTTAAATAGATCATATAACAAAGAGGTGTTTTTGTTAATTAAGTAGCCTCAGCTTTGATATTGACAACAAGTTAGCAATAATTAACATTGATTCAATTTAGTTTTTTTTTGAGGAGTTTGCTTTTTGTAAACCCAAAAAATATCTTAGATTGTTGTTTTTTTTTAATCTTAATAAATGAAATAGAAGAAAAAACACTCTTTTTTCGAAAAAGGCAACGACATTTTTTACCTAAGATACTATGTTTAAGTACATAAACTAATGGAAATATAATAGGATGAATGCGAATGGCAAGAGAAGGAGAATGGCATAAACAAAGCCTTGTCTACGCCCATTAGTGGTATATAATGATGATGTTACAAAGGGAGAATAGAGTTAGAGTGAGAAAGAAAGAGTGAAGTAATACAAAATTACCTTCATCGTCTGTAGTCTGTTTCGTGTATTACCTCATAAAGGGGTTATGAAGTTCTATGATATATATCGTAAATAATTACAGTATCGGCATTTTAAATTGTTGTTAAGAATTCAGGCTGCCTATATTATGTCATTGCAACTACCTGTTCTGGCTATAAATATAAATATACATTTTTATTGCTGTTACCTCCGTTTATTGCATTTAAATATGAAATGAATGTCGTTCATTTATAATTAACTTATGCTATGCAGGTGGGAGTTTGTATTAAGAATTTAATTTTGTATTATCTGTGGTATTATTGGAGTTGGTGAGGCGAACTGGCAGTAGTATCGTGCAGAGTGGATGAATAGGAGGAAGGCTTTTGCCTGCATTGACAATTTAAAAAACTTATCTTGAAGCAAAACGTCATCATAAAAATTCGCATAATAAACGCCTATTTCCGGACACAACTAAAAAAATCCGTCCAACTAATAATTATTTTCTAATATATAAAATTCCCGTGTCACGATGTTAGTTACCGTACTCTTCCGAAACAGCTTAACCGATTTTTACCAAATTTTATATGCGTATTCAGTAGGTCTGAGAATCGACTAACATCTATTTTTCACACCCCTAACTTTTAAGGGTTGCCTACCTACACTAAAAAAAAATATTTTATTTTTTGGACGAAATTTTTGAAATGAAAAAATATCTACAACTAGAAGAAATAATTTTTCGGCAAAACAACGTTTGCTGGGTCAACTAGTTATTGATATAGATATACTGACTTACATAGGAACAAAAATATTTCCTGATATTTGTTTCGCGTATTTTTTTAAACAATAACGTATAGGCAGTTGTATTTTGAGAATACTTATCAGGAAATATAACAAAGTATTCAATAATTATTGTTCTCTTTATAAACATTCTTGTTTTGTACACACCGTTTTTGTACTAGGTTATTTTGAAACAGAACTCTATTTGTTTTTTTTTTGTTGTATGGCCTATTAAAAGAAAATACTAAGTTAAAAGGAATGTTGGACTCTATTTTTTGAGCATTAAAAGCGGAAATCATTTGATAGGTAAATGATTTAGTTATTTTGTCGTGTCGAAAGAAGGTTTTGATTTAACTATCTATAAAAAAATAAAATTGAATTAATGGCATTTCTTTCATAATAGATTTTATGCATATTAAAAAGAATATATTAGAATAATGTGTTAAAATATATTTGACATTCCTGTTTTTAATAGTATAGTTTCTACTATGAGTTATATATGTGAGGTGTACACCCACCTAGATTGTAGCCATACTTGCTTAGATAGTACACACGCCAGCGACTATTGTTCTTGATATTTTGTAACATGTTCCTTAGCGCCAACTATTATTTACTAATAAACATAACCATGTTAATTGAATTTCAATCTTAACGCAAACCATTTAGAGTTTAATTTAACTTTAGTGTATGCTAGTAATAAATATCTATTACCTTCATAATTGAAAGTGAATCTTGTGGTTTTTAAACTAAAGTTTATTTTTGAGTGTAACTTATTTGATCCATTGTTTTATTTAGATAGTGATAGGAAATGCCATCCGATATGTAGAGAGAGGTCGAATTGGGTTTGAATTTTGTTGGAATAATCTTTTTCAAATATGAAATTACATGTAAAATATCGATACGAAATTATTAATAGAGCTGTGCGTATCGATATTCAATTACTCGATTGTTAAATTTATCGATTTAAAGAGTAAAATATGAGATAGACTAAAGTGACCTTCTCGTTGAAATTTGATTAGTATTTTTTCCTTATTAAGATAAAATTAATACTTACGTCTTAGTAGCAAGTATTATCTAACATTAAATCATTATCAATACACGACATATTAATTTCACAACTGCCTCTCTTACTTCAAGAGGTTAAGGTCCTTTCTAAATAGTTAATCAGCCTAACCCTTGCAATAAAAATAAGTATAGGCAAACAACATCGCCATACACGAATGACACATCCGCCATTTTCAAAAGGACATGCTGCAACGACAGATACAATCTGACAGTTACGAAAAAAGCCGACAGTGTCACAACACTACTTCCTCCAGACACGGTGACTTCCTAATGTCCCAACACTAGTGAGCAAGTGGGTGACGGACATATGTAATTGAATGAAGATAATTCGTATGGCTGTGCCTCGACGATATGAAATCACAGGCCATTGTTTTATAATTATTTGTGTTTTGCTGATGTTTCTTAATGCAATATTGTATGTTGTGGACTGCGTGTGTTTTAACTTCTTTGACGGTGATTTTTTTTTAATAAAAACCTGTTAAGTGCGAGTCGGGGTGTCAATACAGGATTAGCTGTAAATAGGATAGAAACGAAAATGTTCACCCATCATATTTGTGATCGTTCCAATCGTACATAATCATGATTTTTTTATAATTTGTTGTTACTCGATATACGGAAATTTTAATCTATACTTCTATACTATCTATACTCTATACTAATTTATAAAGCTGAAGAGTTTGTTTGTTTGAACGCGCTAATCTCAGGAACTACTAGTCCAAATTGAAAAATTATTTTTATGTTGAATAGACCATTCATCGAGGAAGGCTTTATTCTATAAACCATCACGCTGCGACTAATAGGAGCGAAGATACCATGGAAAATGTGAAAAAATCATAACTTATATCTTCTACCCACGGGGACGAAGTCGCGGGCAACAGCTAGATCTAGCTATAACTGTTTATGAGATACCGCCTGGAGTCAGATGGCAGATTACAAAGTAATAAGGTTCTGTTTTCAAATTTTCTTATTAAAATTGGTAAAAATATTACAGTATTATTGATTGTGCATACCAAAGCCCATTATTATATGCAATAAATAATTAACGGCCATATTTGTTTACAAGCTAAAGTATTAATTACGATCTACATATTGTGGTAAGTGCTTCCTTAGTTTATTGAATTACTGCTCGTCTAATCGCACCCTTATTACCGCTTATAAATTAACTAAAACACATTAACTTGATTACGTATGCATCGTTAACTGGTCGGCGGTTAACTCTTTGATCACTGAAGTGTAACTGTTAGTTAAATATTTGAAGTTGTAGTTAAGGAATTAGGGTTAATGGGTTTGCAATTTTAATTAAAAAAAAAAGACTCCGCATTAAGGAATTTAATCCTCGTAGGGGGTTTCCTACATCTTTGCCAGTCGTTACAGGTAGTCAGAAGCTAGAAAGTCTGATAACCAGTCTAACCAAGGGGTATCGTGTTGCCCAGGTAACTGGGTTGAGGAGGTCAGATAGGCAGTCGCTTCTTGTAAAACACTGGTACTTAGCTTAATCCGGTTAGACTGGAAGCCGACCCCAACATAGTTGGGAAAAGGCTAGGATGATGATGAATCCTTGTAGGTAAACAGGCATTCAAGTCTCATGCACAAAGACCCCCAGACTCAGGACTCAGGTCGCATAAATGCTTGTGCTAGGTACGTGGGGATCGAACCTGCGACTCGTTAGTCTTAGTAGGTTTAGCGCGGTGACCTTAGCCACTCGGCTATCCGTGCAAGATTTAGGTAAAAAAGATAAGCAAGGTAAAGAAATTACTCCCAACTTTATTACTAACACTAATGTCACTAATAAAGTACCGTCTCGCACTAAAGGATACCAAGCCTCAATCTTACAATCTGGAGCGGAACTGCTATCACATTAGCAGACTCAAGTGACATACATCAATACCGGGTGACAAATATGCAGTAAGAAAAGCAACCTTAATGCTATGTGATAAAGTATATAAGAGACGGCTTGTGTGGTAATTTGTAAGTTTATGCTTAATTAATTTAGGTGTTGAGCATTTGTTTGTTATATTCAGCCCCCAGCCGAGCGGAGAGGGTCTGCTGGGCACAGGCGTTGCCCAAATCCTTCCACGATTGTCTATCCTGGAAAAAAGTCATAGATAGTTTATTTGGCCTTTGTTTTTGACATGCGCAGCGTTTTTCCGGGAATTTAACTACGCATTGCTTCGTGATGCGTTCACAGAATATTATTCTGGGAGAATACCGGCACGTCTAAAAGTAATATTTGTGTATGTTCCTTCCGCATACGGCGAAAGGCTGTCAAACAATTAAAAACTACAGGATGGTATAATAATCTAAAAAACACGTACCTAAGAGCTTTAAGTCTGATTTCCGTTCGTAATTCTAAAGGCCTACGAAAGAAATTCTCACTAATATCTTTAACACCCACACAATCTTTACATGACCAATCAGAGTACATAAAACTGTCTTCAAACCGCTCAAACCTATCAATCTTGCTTCAAAAGGCACCTCTGATACAAAGACACAATGCGCACGCGCAGCCCACGCGTTATACATTACCGATTCAAATGCATCGAGTGGACTCCACTTTGTACCCGGGAATATAACTGTTGAAGCAGGCTTTTGTATTGATAAGAGTTAATATACAATTTGGAATGAGGAAAGAGTATCTGTAGAAACTTATAAAATATTCTAATATTGAAAATGCTAGTGAAAAGAACTGGACAAATAAGCAAGGAGGTCGTTATTAAAGCTATAATTTTAGACGGATCACATATTCGTAAAATGTATAAGAAAGAAAGAAAGGTAAATCTATTTGTTAGAATGTACAATGTAGGTAAGACTTAACTAGGTATGTTTTGAAATGAAACGACTTTTACGGATTTTATCGCGGTTTAATTTTTGGTTTTAGTTCCCGACGTTTCGACACCTTTGCAGGTATCATGGTCACGGGCAGACTGAGATGGTGTTCGTCTTGACAGATCCGTAAAAGTCGTTTCATTTCAATGTCTAACATTCGCGTAAACCTAAGAAACCACTAGGTATGTTTTACTATTTCTGGTATAAATATCTTAAACTTAACCTAATATTACACAATACATTATACTAAGTACTTACTAGATAGTATACTACTAGTATCCATTTAAAAGCGTCTAATCTCTGGTACTAAGTGAACAACTCCTCTATGTTAGGACACAATGAGACGTCCATACGTCAGGCACTTTCCAAACGCACAAAGCTGTGCTAAACAATTATCTGTTTTATTGTAATGTAAAACATTAAGTACAATTATATAAAACTACAATATAAACGTGTGTGAATTAATTTAACTTCAGTTTCCAATTGATTGACGTATCGAAATGCTTTTTATGCATCCGCCATTTGCAATTTGAAGAATTTTCCGCCGAATTTGACTCTACATTCGATATTTTAAATTTCAAATTAAAAAAGAATTATTATAAGGGACTTGCCACCACTACATAAAGCAAGATTGTTATAGTTGTGGATAAGTGGCAATTAAGACGGTGTAGTCACTGATATATTAAAAAACATATAGATATAATCCATATATTACCCTATACCTAGGGTTTTTTTAATATATCAATGGGTATAGTGCACCGGACATCTTGCTTCCAAAAAAGGAAACCAGCAAAGAGTCTTATTTTGAAAGATGTTGGTAGGCCCCCAAGGGGAGTATTATCATGATTGTTGCCCTAATAAATATTGAAATCAAACAGTTTATTTATTTATAAACAAAATAACGTTATACATTTGTTAACTTAAGCATTAAGTTGTCATAACACGACCTTTTGACTCTTCAATATAACTTTAATAGGTTTAATGATATTGGACGTGGAAACATAATTTGATTAAAAATATAATTATAATCACCTTCGAATCCATGCAAGCGAAGGTTAAACAAGGTTGTCACTTAGTTTACCCTGAAAATGTTACTTTAATATATTTATATGACACCAACGTCCTTAGTGTTCTATTGTTTATAAGTATAAAAATGAATTACTACATACTCATGGTCGAACTTAAAGTGCAAAAAACTAATTATGGTTATTATAGAATATACTGAACAAAATAATTTATTTTTAAATGAAGCATGTTCGTTACATTTTATCCGCCATGTTTTATTTTATAGGTGAATTATATCGGTACTTTAATAAATACGTTTCCAACCAAACCAAAATCAAAAGGTTTTTATTTCATGTAGGCCGTTTTCCAGGCACTTTCAAAACGTTACAATGATGACTCTATTTCAAGACGGCAAGAAACTCCATAAAACCAAAAAAGTCTTTATATAAACGCGTCAAGTGCCATTGGCAACTCCCGTGGTACAAGTGACTATACTAAAGAATCAATGTTATTTAATAACCAAACACATTTAATTTAAGTAGATCAATAGGTCAATCAGTACATAATAATATATTATTTCTTTTACCGCCGCAGTCGCGTTACGCATCGACCATAAATGCGTTAAAACAATACTTTTTGGTAATAAAACTTTGGGAACAAGTGCTTCGTTACATTTTCTTTACGATGAAATAGCAGTCATTTGGTAATTAAAGTTTATTTTTAGTTTCTTTTTATAAGTCGCGACAGAAGTGGTTTTTTTTTCTTCTACTGGGTTCGTAGGTATTACTGAAAAAATGCATTATTTCTATTAATTATTCCGAAATCTGAAATACCCGAAATGAAATAAATTTAAGTTTTACTTAATTAATAATGGGTAAGACTGATACATCTAAATAAATTAATGCATATCAAAGTTATCCAAATTTAATTTAATTAAGTTAAATTGAATTATAAATTAATTGTTCAATAAGCCAACTGGTTCAGGTCAAACCTAACTGAACAAATGTCTTAAATGTTCGTAAATATCGAGATTTGTATCGAATCCATTACACATATTATTACACACTTGTCAACCTGTTTGGACCTCATAAAATGGTTGTTTAATTCTCAATACTGTTATACAATGACCCAAATATGTACTGGAAATACGGTACTTTAGGTGTCAAGTTACATTGGTTCATTCATGAAGTATGTACTACGGCCTGTACTGTTATGTAACGACGATATCGAAGTGAGGTATACATTGATGGATCGCTTAGGTAACTTATAATATATATAATATAATATAATATAATATAAATCTTGGGACAACTCACACACGGTTATCTGATCCCAAGCTAAGCAGAGCTTGTGTTATGGTAACCAGACAACTGATAAACTTACTTATATATTTCTAAATACATACATAATATAGATAAATTACACCCAGACACAGAACAAATGATCGTGCTCATCACACAAACATTTGTTCTGGGTGGGAATCGAACCCACGACCTCCGATATAGCAGTCAGGGTCACTAACCACTAGACCAACAGCTGTTGTAATTAAACACGCAATGGATGTTTCAATCAGAGTTGAATAGATTCTGTCGTTATGTTTAGTACTTAATTCTATTGTGTTCCATATTATGTTGCAGGGATGGTAAAAAAGTAGTTAAGGATTAATATGGACCCGGTTTGCTCGCAAAAATTTAAACGAGAGGAAGAGGATGAATAGCAATTAAATCAATATTTTATGACAATTTTCCGAAAAGGAAATCAACATAATTTATTATGACTCCTTCTTCTTTGGGTAGAGCGAAAAGGAGTCAGATTTCGACAGAATAAAACCCGCCCTTATGCCTTTATTTGCCCTTAGTATACGGGGGCCACGGTAACCCTTTTAGACAATCTCTCTGCTCCGGAACTACTGCTTACTAAGTTTTGAATTGCAGAAAAAAACTTCAGTTCAATAATAAATATATTATGTTTCTTTTGCTTCTACAAAAAGTATGTAAGGGGTTTCTATGAGTTACCTTCTTGTTTCTGGGGTTTTTTAATCTTCTGCCCTTAATATAATCTGCTGTGCTGTGTCAAAATAGACATTGTAGTTTTGTGTTTGTAAATAAATGTACTTCAACCTAGTCCAGGCTGAAAACCTTCAGGAATGTGAAGGGTATTGAAATGCAGTGACTGTTCTGTTTGCGTGTACCGTGTCTAGTGGTTATGGCGTGTGAGTGTCTCCACCGCCGCTGATGGTATGTGCAATGTTATTTACTCCAATATTCTCCAATGGCTAAAGTACCTACAAAGATATTTGGATTGCATTGTGTTAATAGTACGCTTGTGAAGGTTCCTGCCATGTACCTATGCAAACAACATCAATTTAAAATGCTGTGATTTTGCAGCAAGATTTGTTTATAAGTGTTTTCATCTCTTGCACCACATTTGAGTAAATAAAGATATTTGGATGATATACGCTGAAGCTAATCTTTCGTCGTATTTAGGCTGGTCTATTTATAACTGCTAATCGCCGTCCACCTCTAGAAAAAAGTCTCCCCCGGAGGCCTAAAACTTTGTTCTATAGTACCTTTCAATTAAAACTATTAAATTAAATGAAAGATCCTCTAATCCACCAAATCCGGAGCCATGACCGACTAAATCTGATAATAAGCATGAAGATCAGAAAATCAATGACGAAAAGCGAAATCTAGAACGCGCCACTAAAATGTTGCAGGTCACAGCTTAAGGCAGTGTTTTACAACCTTTACCCCGTTGTTTCGTTATACGGAGCGGCTAAGATGGCGCTTTTCGGTTTGTTATGATAATGACGCGTAAATGCGTATTACTCTTAACTAAAACTATGGATATTGTGTAGTTTTGATAGCCAAATATCATGATAATATGAGATATATTATTCTTATTTATGTTCTTATTTTGCTGATTAGTAAATTGGGTTTTTGAGGTTACAAAAAGAATATATTTCAGTATAAAAACGGTATCCAGTTGAATCGTGTAAGACTGGACGCTGACAATTTGTAAAATATACGAAAAATTAAGAATGTTTATATTTAATAGATATCAAAATATAATTATTTCCAATGCAATTTCCGTTCGTCTTGTATCCGGTATGTTTGCTCATAATTATGGTTTCGTTATTTGACCCTAAGGTATCATTTCTTTCATCACAAACCTCGCATTATGCAAGTACACAAAAAGAATCGATTATCAAATCAAATACCAATAATAAAATAACAAGGCCTTATTATTTGGTTATACTTATGATCAGTTAATTACTATGATCACTGTCTATTTGATGTTTCAATTTATTGTTAAATTGTTTCGACATTTGCTATGTGGAGCTTGACTGAGTTTCATAACGACTCCAATGCGTTGCGTGTTGCTTGACTAGGCCAAATTTACGATAATTACCTTTATAATTAAAGAAAAAAATATATAATATATTAATTTCGATTGTATGAGATGAAAATCTTGATATATTTACTGACAAACTTTCGCTAATTGTCTGCTTAAAAGAATAACAGATCCTTTTGTTTCAACTCGCCAAATGGTTTTCTCATTTTCTGAAGTCTTTGTTTTCAACAAAGAAAACAAGCTTCTGTCTTAACAATAGTTCTGGTTACACCTAATTATCGCCTATTCGACTGGAACACGAAAAAATAATATTCAAAGCGTCATTTTACGCGCCCAAGATCTCAAGATCGTGAGACTGCGGTTTCAAAACTCATTGTTTGGTTGTAATTAGCGTTGTGTAAGAACGCGACACACTGTCAGACAGACTGACAGGCAACTCCTACTGTTGAGAATGTTTCGTGTATAATGTGGAAGGATGGCTGTAACTTAGTCGTGATTCATTTGCTTTTAAGCTTCTGCTTTTGTTTGGTAGCTTTTTTAATAGAATAGAATGAGCAACATGATCTGTTCTTTTGTTACACTAGATTAGTAACTTACTCAGGTTACTTTGTAGTTTAATTGGTAGATAGTAATAAGTTATAACAGTGATATTATATACTGATTTGGAGAATTTAGTTTTTTTTAATATTCTGTTTTTGTAAATAGCAAGAGAAAATCATTTATAAATGTATAAACTTTCACCGATAAATAAAGCTTGTATTGTAATGAAAAGGCTCTTTAATTGTTAGCACAGATGTTGTTTAAACGATTCATATGCCTTTTACTTTTCTCTCAAAGATCTAGTATTAATTTTACACATAAATAATGATTACCACAAAAAAACCACTTTAAACATATCGCTATTATATGTCCAGTTTATATCAAAAGAAAACGGTCTCTAAATAACAAGAAAACACGAACTTTCTGTTTTATTTGAAGACCTGTCGCGACGGACGCGCCGCGAGAAAATGGTTACTTTTAGTTATATGTGTCAAGGTAAAAGTTAACCATCTAGTAATACAGCGTATAGTAAGTAAATACAATCGTTGATAATGTGGTTAATAAGCAACAGTGTTTTAAAGTATCCTGTAGTATTTCATTTTTTTTTCCATATTCGTTTAGTTTGCCGTTAGGACGACCTCCGTGGTCGAGTGGCGTACGCACCGGTTTCAAGGTGTCGCTAGCTCTGAGGTCCCGGGTTCGATCCCCGGTCGGGTCAATGTAAAAATTCACATTTCTACATTGCCTCGGGTCTGGGTGTTTGTGGTACCTTCGTTGTATCTGAATTCCATAACACAAGTGCTTGAGCAACTTACTTTGGGTTCAGAACAATTGTATGTGATGTTGTCCGCATTTATTTATTTATTATTTATTTAGTTTGCAGAGTCAACCGGAGACCTTAATCATGATTAAGATCTAAGTGTTGAAATAAACCACTGAAAAAAACACGTTAATAAACCCTTGAGTCGTTTATATCATTTTTACTCATCATGAAATATACTATAAAGAAAAGAAAAAAAAAAACACACTTATAATTTTCGCTTCGCTTGAATCCTATACCTCAAAAATATCTCTGGTATTTTGCCTTTCCGCAATCGAAGGTAAAAATTTTAAAGTGGACTTTACATCAGTTTAAAAAGAATTTAATATGACTGATTTTCGGAGCTTTCTTTTCCAAGAAATTCCAATGGAAGTCAATGTCATTTCATTGACTGATCAATTCTGTATTCAATTCAAGTCCGTCCGGAATAATTGTTTTTTTTTCTTATGTTTTTGGCCTCTAGGCATCTATGGCCAAAACAATTCTTGTTTATGTTTCTACAAGAAAAGAGTAGAGCAATAAACTAATTTTCTTTATATGATTAAAGAAAAGTTAGTTTATTGCTTTACTCTTTCAATTAACAGAATCTCTGAATAACTTAAATCGACAAAGAGTAGGTATCGATAATCCGACGTAATTAACTGACTTAAAGAATTGGCGCGCATCGGTCGAAATCTTTAAATGGCCGCCATTGCCCAAGCACCGCTGTAATGTGAAGCGAAATTGCATTATAATTAGTTTATGCGCGCTTTCTAAATGTTACTAACCCTAATAAATTTTGCTACTGGCAACACTGAAGTAGGAAAATTGGTGTTCTGTTTTGTAATGAGTTTGTAACAGCACGAAGGTTCCGATAGTTGTCTATGGAAAGATGTGACAATCGATCAATATTTCCTTGAATTTAAATTATCAATTCAATTGAAGTTCGGTAAAAAATAAGACGTTTCTATGATTGTCGATTGTTTTTATTTATAGTCTAGTTGCAAAATAATGTGTTTAGCTAATAATCTGGATTGCATTAACACCGTGATAAATTATAAAAATTGAATAACAGTATACTTACGGACATATATTTTTATGTCATCTCAATACCAAAATACCGTTCCTAGAATTCTAGCAAAACTAAAAAATGTCTTTCCGCGCCATCGTGAACTAGACCTTGTGTTGGTATTTTGCATAAAAATTATTAGTATATTATACTCTCATTCCAATGTGTGTTTAACTACTAAATACTGTTTTTAATTATACCGCTCAGTTAACCGAGTCGTCAAACCCATTCAGCGTGTTGGTCTTGGGTTTGATCCCCGCGTAAGACAAGCATTTGCGTAATCTACCAATGCTTGTCCTGAGTCTGGATATGACTTCAATGTTTGTGGTTAAACTCCTTAAAGCGGGTCTTAATTCAAGTCGGATAAAAAAACTAAATACTCCTACTTATTAATCTTTAGTAAGATAAGACTAAAGATAACGAGTACTAGGATCTACGAGTAAATACAACAGCATCTGATCGACGACAGTTTTTCAAGTCATTGTGTTTCCCACCGTGACGGTAGGGTCGCCATTTTTTCTCCATCTCTATCCATAGATAAATGTGTTTATGGTAATTTACGCGTTACATAATTAACTCATTGTATTTCGTTAAAGCCTTGGTATTGTGTTGTATGCGTCGAGTTTAAGCTATAGCTAATTTGCATTAAGTTACTGAATTCTAATTTGACGTAGTTTGTGTTGACCTGAAATAAGTCACTCGTAATATACCTGAGAATTTGTTGTACGTCAAATATACTTATTTATGAAGGTCTATAATGATATCTAAACCTATTGCGGTTATTATAGATTCCATAGGTATTCCTTATAAGGTATAACTTACCAGAAACCTTCATTGTATATACTATTTTGGAGTCTGTTAATTGTTAAATTCATGTGAACTTTTGACTAATTTGAAAAAAATCTATGAAATAACATACCAACACTACAGGGTCTACGACCTTAGTAGTTACATAGGTACTATGGTCTAATCTCTTGTTACTCATAAAGGCGGATACGTTTTATTTGTCTCCGCAATATTATTTATTTTCACAAAACTATATTGACGAACCAAAATATGATTTTTGTATTTAGTTTCCTGTTTGAACTTAAATTGTTGTATAAACAATGACCTGTTTTAATAAGAAACATGTCTTTTATTTTTCGTACAGTTGTTCCGCAAAACATATGATAATTTTGAAGCTGAAATCACCTTTATTTAAACGCAATAAGACTTAATTTCGTTACATTATTTTTCACAGAAATGGCGATGAAACTAGCTGACGTCTATTTTACAATATCAACATAAATTTCCCAGAAAATGCCTACTCAGTCATAAAACACATAATACGTCACAATATGTTGGTCAAACCAAACCTACGTTGACATCCTTGTAAATAATAACACGGGCGTAATGATATCATAGTTATACATTAAAGTTTCGTGGCAAGCCTCCAATATCAGCATAAAGAAACTATGATTCTCTTTTCTTAATTGTTTTAAAACAACTTAAACAAGCGGTAAAGGAAAGCGTCGCGAGGGAAGGATTCAAAATATTAGAATATGGAATAATGGAATCGATAACTCTTAATGAGCAAGAGTAGTTGCTCATTGCTCTAATTTTCTTTATATAGTAAAGTAAGTAGTAAGGCATTAAGTCAAGCCTTTCAAGCCAAATAGGAGATGACAGCTCGCAGTCACGTGATTAATTGACGTCAACGATAACCGTCACTCTACTTGAAAAGCTGGAAAACATTTATAATAATAGAAAAACTGAAATGTTGCAACTTTTCTAAATAACTGTTGGTACACCAGCAAATCTCTGTAATAATTGTGAGGGCATAATATACTTGTAACTTACTTAATACTTACATAACTTAAACTCACTCTAATCTGTGTTTAGAGGTCAATAACTTGGCCCAACATACTGCTATACACTCATGACATACCATGTGTAACAACTTAGAATTGGCATTCTCATGTCAAAGGTATAAGAACCATTTTAACTTTTGCATTTTACGGTTCTGTTTCGTTACTGGCTGTACGATTTTTGGCTAAATTTATGTCAAGTTTCGTTTTTTTATGTCAATATTCCGTTGTTTCATAATTTTTGATAATTAATTCGTAATTAATATGCTAATTCAATATTGCACGATTTTTGTGGTTGCTTTTACTGCTTTACTATTTTCTTGTTCATTAGTTCGTGTATTTTTAAAAACTGTGTCAGTTTGTGCTGTAGAGTTTGTTGCGCTGTTTGTACTCCACAGCCGGAGCACTTAGCAAGCGGTGATTAGCAGGCAATACGGGGTGCTATCAATAACTGTATTTTGTGACGTTTCTGTTTTGTATAAATTAGTTTTGCTTGATTTATATTATTTTGTTAAAGAAAGCTTTAAGCATCAAAATTAATATTTCAATGTTTGTTGTTTCAGGTAAGCTGTTGAGCATCTGATGACCAAGAGATTAAGGCTATGACGAGGCAAAGGTTTAAGTAAGACCAAGATTATATTATTAAGCTTATTAAATGTCCTATGTAAAGCGATATTCATTAATTGCCCTTATAGTGATAGTTTTAATGTCTATTTTTGAATTTAATAGAACTTTCAGTTTCGTTTGGCTCCATTAGGGTTAAAAAGGTAAATAAATCAATTTAAGTTTGATAGCTGAGTCTAGTTACAAGGAATAGCTTTGTATACCTACTTATAATTTAAAATTCTAGGTACCAGACAGTCCAATCTAAGTTTATTTCCATTGTTTTTTTTGTACCAAAATGCATGATTCAAATACAAATTATCTAAAGTAATGCAATGGTCATTCGAATTTGTATTATTGAACGAATTACAATCGAATACAAATCGATTTAATTTGTATCGATATTTGAAACGATTAATTTTGGCAACAATAGCTAATAAGGAAGTTGTTTAGTACGCATGAGTTATATTTGGTTACACGCAAAATATTTCAGAGCTCTTGAAGCAATACATTAGTTTCAATATTTATGGAGTTTATTAAAGAACAACGTCCAAAAGTGAAAGATCCCCACAGAGTTAAATGTAACCTTACGCCGATAAAAATCAACAGGACTTTTTTTGGACTCCAGTCTTTTGGCATTAAAAAAACAAGTAATCCGATTTACGTTTTGCATTTTAAGGGCTTACTCCGCTGTAGGTTGATTGCGTATGTCTAACAAGATTATTAAGAGAGAGGATTTTATCATTTAGTTAATGCTAATGTAGAAATTTTAATTAGTTGAAGCTTTTTAAGTGTATTTTGTGAAGAAAGATTTGGAATGTGTTGCGTTCTTTCTGGGTGGTTTTAATAATGAAATTCAAAGCTGTGTAGTATGTACCAATGTTCAGTATTAATTAAATGTACTTCTTTTCTTTATTTTAAAACTTTGTGATGAAATTCATTAAAATAATCGTGATTTTTTATTAGCCAACTTGATTCTTCCTCACTACGTAAATCGAACAGGGCGGGGTATAAATAATTGGATTAGTATTCTCTTGTTGCGGTCAATAATATATTAAATAGATAACTCAAATATTGTTAAATTAAGTACGACCTCTAGGAACAAAAATTCGCGCCAAAAAAACGGTGACGTTTGTAATTTTAACAAAATGGCGACTTCTCACGTTACGTCAAATGTTCCTCAATTTAACGAATTATCCGTCATTAATTACAATGATTAAATGTCAAAGATAAAGTGTTTATCCGTTTAAGCAGTTTAATTGAGTTCTAAACATTTTTTAGTGTAAAAAATGCTCATATTTATAATTGTCAAAGTTTTTCATACTTAACGTTTTAAGATCTGTCAGACTTGTCTTTCAAAATTGAATGCCAGACTCTCGGACATACTATTATAAAAATATATAAGGAATTAATGTATAAAACTTATTGCAAAGACTTTTTTACTTCACTCGCAAAAAAAGTGTATTACATAAACGAATTTATTTATGAATTATAACAATAATTTCACATTAAGCGTATTTATTGTATATTAAACGACAATATTTTACTAAACGCACGTCGACAATAAAAAATAACTGCCTTAAAAGCAAATGCGGAGACCATTTTGTAAAATTTATTATGCTTTAAAGAAATTCATAATTTTATTAGCATGCGTTGTCATCTGAAGAGTTTAAGCTCATATAATGTCGTTTGCTCACTTTTTATTCCAGTATTTTGTAAGTTGAACTTATTTTCTGGATTGCACGAAATAATTTATATATTTTGAATGTATTAGAGTATGTTATATCAGTTATTCGCTTTTCTTTTAAGTACTAGAAGTTCTGCTCAGTTTGAAGCCAGATAGCGACATGTGCAAAATTGAAACTTGAAGAAAAGTTGTTTCATACTGCAATGATAGTTTGCCTGCATACATTTTTTCTCTATCTTTTTGTATAAAATGCTTGCTTAGACTCATTAATACACTGACTGATTTAATCTCAGCTAGCATTTTAAGTAAGTACTAACTACCATCATAAAGTCATAATTAAAATTAAAACAAAAAAAAACATATCATACCAACCCCCATGCGGAACAAGCAATATGGCTGCGTTTTCCTTTCATTCTCATTCACGGTTAACTTCATTCATTTTAAAGCTCATTCCATTCGATTTGTTTACGGTCCATCGACTGTTCCGCCGCTCGACTAACACACCACTACCATTGACTACAATACGCCATTTACAACTACATGATAATTTTAACAGCTGATATAGCAAGAGTCAAGGCTGATTAGAAAAAAAACGTACAATTATACCATACTTACGAAAATTACTTGGAGATTAGTATTTTTATATTTAATTAAATATTAATATAAAATTAAACATTATGACAATAGCCGGTTTGTTTATATTTCGTCTAGTGACTTCCTGTAAAGTTATGTCATTTCATAAAACGAGTTTGAAAATGTCAAATGCTTGTCTATGAGTTATTCTTAAAAACTTAAATAAATATTTCGTCAGCTTAAAGTTACGGTGACGTTGAACTAAAGAAATATCGGTTTAATTGAAGGTTAAATCGTCTGTGACCTTAATTTATCTAATTTTAGGTTAACTTTTAGTTTTAAACCGTGAACGTTGACTTTCACTAGTAAATGTAGAATCGTTTTGTTTTCCTTTATATTTTGCTCGATTACTTGTATTCTAGAATGTTCTAGAATGTTAAATAACATTATATTGCATGCAGATATTTACATTCATAATTATCTATAGCGCTGCTTTAAGATTAATTGTTTTATGAGTAAAATATTACGGAGCTATCGATTATTCTAAAACGCTCGAAAAAAATACTCGATTCACTTTACCATCTAAATTGCTTTTAGAAAAATATGTTCATAAGAAAGCTGCCTCCTACTGCTTATAATACAAGCTCATCGATTAATATCGATTTATGAAATCATCGCAATTAATATCGATTAATAATCTAAGAGCGAGCTTCCAGATGTTATTATTTAGATGCCATACTGACCCTGGCCGTTGGCCCGCACATTTTTTACTGTCACAATACCGAATCGAATCAACAGTTTTGCGCCCCCCACTGTTCACCTGGCAATTATAGGTTCCTTGACCCTATAAAATCCCAATGAGTTTGCTTAACAGAAAACTGTTCATCCCGTTATGCAATAATGGTGACACAAAATTCATTAAACGCACTTGCCGTGTTTACTTTATTCAGCGCCATTTTGGTTTTTCTTTTTTCTCTGATGCGGCGCCCAGGCAAAGGCGAGGCACGTACAGCTTAATTTAAATTTTGATACTTTATAGCGATATGATGATAGGAATTTATGATTGGTGTACTAAAAGTAATGTTGTATGGTTTCCGAGTGTTGTTTCGACTTATCTTGAATGGCGAAGAAGGCGCATTATACAGAGGATATGTTAATATTTATTTTATTGTAACATTGCATTTTATTGTTGTTTAACTGTTGGATTTTACAACGGTTTTAATTTTAATAGGTGTTTAAAATTCTCAGCTTGCACAGTGTCATTTTATATCAAGATGTTATAAAAGGATTTTAGCATAATAGTTTAAATGCAGATGGTGTATTTCTGTCATTGGCAGGTTCGTTCATTATTGACCTAAAAAACTAATTTGTAAATGAGTTTTAGAAGCATTTGATCAATAAAAACTCTCACTTAAGCAATTAAGAAACATTTTAAACGATTACTAACACAAATAACGGAATATTACTCGACAATTTTTACGCTTTTCTCAGTCAAGGTGACAACTGTTTATAAATAAACAACTTTCATAGATGTAAAAAATAAAGAAAGCAAGAAAATGAGATTCCCCTCACAATGCTTGCGAGTGCAGAATTTATAATATTCATTGGACGGGACATGTGAAAACATGACCGTGTGAAGAATCCCTAATAGGTATTTGGTAAGTTGACTTTCATCCAATTTTGCCGCGTATTTAGTACGATTTGTAAGTGTGAAAGTTCTTGTAGATTTTCCCTTTTTTTGATCTAAACAAAAATGGAGGATAAGTCTCTAGATACGTTGCAAATGTATTGGATTAAGTATGTTCTAAAGTATTCGAAAGTTTGACACAAAGAGTAAAGAAATAAAATATTTGGCTTTTCTAAACTAAAACATCACAATTTGTTAACCTTAAAGTAGGTATCTTTTTAGCGAATAAATTGTATTTGACTCATTTTAATGAAAAGCGAATATGTATGCTTATACAATAACACAATGTACAATATTTATTGTTTCAAAAGCTAGTAATGGCACATCACTATTCGTACCATTTTAAACTCCGTTTATATCCTGCACATCCCTATGCTTATCGACTCGACGTATCGTTAATTACTCTTATACAATTGCCTCGTTATTTTATCGCAATAAATTCGTTCCCCGGGATATCGGCCCAACACTTCCTCGAAAGGTCAACGTTCTCGGTTTATTTCTTTTTATCTTAAATATATAATCGTCAAAGAAAGCACATACTTAATATAAGTGAAGTTGTGACCGCCAAAGGCTTATCTGAGTTGCCAATTAGCAGGAAATGTTCCAGCGTGGGCGATGAAAAAGTACAGTTTGATGTAATTCCTTCTAGTGATTTATTTTTTCATTTAGTGTCAGATGTTTACGGTAAAACTTTTTGGTGACTTTTTTATGGCCAGTATTTTTTTTCAAGAATCCATGTTTTGAACTCACGGTTTAATAAGCATTGTTCCAAATTCAAATGCCAATTGACGTACCTGATATCAAAAGTGACAGCAGTAAATATCATTCATCTGTTTTACACATGCCTTGTTAGAAAGAGATAGACAATACTATATACTAACATTTACTGCTTGCTCTGTTAATAGATACGTCATACACAGCTAACTACATACAATTTATCATACATACAAATCTGAACAAGTTTATTATGAACTAAATCAAGCACAATAGATAATTAACTCGCTTTCTTTTCGCCTTTACACGTAATACTAGGTACTTAACCGATCATAATAGCTTAGTTTTCGTAACCGAATAGTTAACTAGATAAGTACTGTAATCTGTGTATGATGAAATAGTTATAATTATGCTGGACTTGATTTCCCGTCTTGACGGGAAAGAATAAATTTTTTAGATTCAAATTACAAAAATCATTTCAATTGATTCCGTTTTTAAATTAATTGAGATCATTTGTAATTTAATTCATATTTTATTGACTTATTTGGTGTTTGGGACTATTCGGTGGATTTTTTTTTTGATAACTACATTTGCACTAAGAATCCTTGTGTCGCGGGAACTTTTACAAACATTCAAGTCACATGCACGAAGACAACCAGACTCGGAACAAGCATTCGTGGAGCACACAAACGCTGAAATCACAGAAGGGTGGTGGTGACCTCAACCAGTCAGCTATCCATGAAGAAATTAAATCGTAACTGATAGTTTTAAATACTACTTTGTACCAAAGAGTATCTTCTTTAGTCTAACATTCACTTTTACAAAATATTACAAAATGTTGCCAGCCGACTGGCCGAACTGCTTGTGCTAATACAATGAAGGTGTCATAATGATGCGCAAGCGCATAAGATGCATTCATGTATGTAACGTTATTAGATATTTGTTTTTGTGTTTGTGTTCTTGTCATGATACGGATTTGTTTTGAATTTTTGGCGATTTGTTTTTTTCTATTACATCACGGTTTTGCATGTTTGGTAAATATGGATTGACAAATGTGTAATTTTCTCTTACGGTCAAATAATCGAGATATTTTGTAACTTTACTTCTTAATAACTTTCTAAGGCTCTATATGCTGTGGGTGGTGGCTTAATAAGTATTTATAGTCGGCAGAAAAAGTCAAATCTGATTTACAAAATGCATGTTTTTGACACTGGTTATATGGAGACCATTGACATTTATACGTGATAATTTGATTGAATTATAAGTGTCAATCCTGGTTACCTAATAGCCCAACAGCTTTTCATGGAATGTATTCTTGTTTTGAAAAGCTTTCATTGCTACCACACTATAAAAAAATAGACAAAATATTAAAGCAATGTCCACAATGCGTATAATAAATGCAATTAAAATATCTCACCGTATTTGTCAAACATTCTCACTAACGATTCCGAAACATTCGAGATATCCTTTTTAATTGTTTGTAGTTATTTTTATTGTTCAAATTCCTTGTTATAATCAGCGTTACGTGTGTTGCGTCCATGTTAAGTAATGCGTTGACAAAAGAAAACTTTGACAAAGCTTCAAGTAGGCTGTATAGGTAGCTACAACCTCTTTGCTGTTTAACTTTTTTCTTAAAAGTTCCTCAATTCTTGTGACTAACTTTTTTTGAAACGTGTTTGAAGAAATAATATTAAGGCCAGGAAGTTTTTTTGACATGAGTATTAGGAGATCTTTTTTGAGATTAGGGCTTTGGTAATGTGTAATGCAAGTGTCGTTGGAGATGAAATTAGTCGGACCGGTCTTAAATAATGGATTTCTGGGCCCAAAAAACGACTAGATACAAGTTACAAATAAGACAGTTCTCATTTGAAAAATGCCGTATACTGTGTTTTGTAGATTCATAGCAAATTAAACAAAAAAAAAAATGTTACAAAAACTGAAAATTGTATAGAGATCTTACTTAGGTACTTTTTATATTTCAAACTAAAATTACCATTATTTTCGTACAGTTACCAAGTTTAAGAATCTCGTCTCCTAAATTGGTGATATTTCGTAAAATCGGACATTTGGTTTGTATGTCGTAACATCACTTCACACGCTTCATACAAAGATGTTTTGTAAGAAGATTTTGCGGTTTCTCATTTCTGTTAAGGCTCATTTAGACGAGACAGGAAATATCGTACGGTTTGCAATACATTGCGTAGCTGATGAGGTCTGGTGTCAAAAGTGATCTACCGTAGCCAGCAATGTAATTCAACTAGACCGAGATTTCTCTTCTAATCTTAATAAGTCTTTAGTTTCTGTATAACGGTTATTGCTACTATATGTTGGGTTTTAGATGTAACCTTTTTTTAAGATTGGAAGACTGTTGCATGAACTAGATGTCTTAGGATTTCAAGTATATACGCGTATCTGACTTTCAATTTAAAAACATTATGTGAGCATGTAACGGAGCTTCCGTTGGTATATCAATTGTTATTGCTTACAGCCTAATTTCGAACTGACTTATTTTTTTTATGGTTACTGTCTTAGAGCTTAGGTCTGGATGAAAATCTATTTGTTGATATTTTTTCCATTTAATGGGAAATTGCTGTTATTTGGTGATCACAAAACTTCAGAAGTTCGGTTTAGTAATTTTTTATTTGAAGTGTGTATGTTTTTGCACCCATTGACAATGTAAACGAAAAGATTGCGGGTAAAACAGCGGGGCTCAGCTAGTATACAACAAGTCATATTAAGAGCAAAGTTATTTAAGTAAATAATGCCAGGAACAAAGTGTCTTTGTGACCAATACAATATTTTTTTCACAGTGCCCTTGGTTCTCGAACATTCATTCATACTATTCATAATCACATAATGCAACAAATATAGAAATATAATATTATGACCAATAAATATCCCGCATTATTTCGATTCTTAACAACGTCAAGGCGGTTTAGTTAATTAATTAAAACAAAACAAACATAATTATGTAATTATAGGTGGTTTCCTCATTTCTTGGTGTCGACAGTTAACCAACGTTATTTTAAACGAAAACTAGTTATTTTTAGGTCGTATTAAACAAAGATCGTGATCGTGATCATAGATTCTGTTATTTGCATAGCTATTGTAAAAACACTAATAGCAGTGCGAAAATTTTGATTATTTTATGCTAATTTGAAGAAAAAAAGCCATGAATATATTATTAATTATTTTACAATTTGTATGTAAATAATCATTTACATTCCGTGCTAGGTGTCAAACTAAAAAAAAAACTTTTAAAATAATTTAAATTCAAACTCGTATAAAGGCTACATAAGTGACTTTAATTTCCAAAGATCTTTACGCCCGTATTATTTGGAAAGATAGACTGATACGTCAAAGGAGGAGCTCGTTGCTAAGCTATAACCGCATAAGTGATTCGATCACAGGTTAAGCTATGCTTGACGCGGTTGGTCCGTAGATGGGTGACCATCTTTGTCATAACGAGTTCCTCCGTGTTTCGGAAGGCACGTTAAATTGTGGCTGTTATTCCTACATCTTTGACAGTCGTTACAGGTAGTCAGAAGCTTGAAAAAGTCTGACGGCCAGTCTAACCAAGGGGTATCGTGTTGCCCAGGTAACTGGGTTAAGGAGGTCAGATAGGCAGTCGCTCCTTGTAAAACACTGGTACTTAGCTGAAACCGGTTGGACTGGTAGCCAACCCCAACATAGTTGGGAAAAAGGCTAGGCCAATGATGAATGAGACTGACACGTCAAACTTTTAACAGCTTTTTTTGCGTCGATATTTACAAACTTTAAGGAATAATAATGTAAGGCCGCAACATGTATGGCTATCTTAAAAAAATCCTTGGTTTTTCAACGAAGGGTAGTAAATATGTTATTTGCTTTACTTTTCCTTAAGAACCCATACATTTTTTTTGTAAAAATATAACGATTTTGCAAACCGAACATTTTACAAAATACAACATATATTTTGTAGTTTGTACGGTCTCTCGTAAATACTTTTCGCAATTCTCAGACAATGTGCAGACATAAAACGGAATGGCTCACGTTGACACAACATTTTATTTGACATGCAAAACTGTGGGTTGTGTCAAAACTATACTGTTTTACGATTAAGCTGGTTTGTCAGCGGCTGTGGTAAGTGTAGAGTATTGTTGAAAAGAATAGGTGCTTATTGATTTTTTTTTTGAGATTTGTTCTTATTTATTTAGTTGAGAATAGTTTTTTCTTTAAAATTTGTCTGAAACGCTAGCCAGTATTGTCAAATTACAAACTTGTCGTGGCTTTACGGTTCTAAGTACCTAATTGTATGAAGGTTCGAAAGCGGTTTGGTCTGAAACTATTCGGACAATTCTGATAAATTCGCATGAGTACCGTTATTATAGAAATAATAACAGAGAAGGATTAAACATTGATAAACACTAGCTCACTCGACTCGCTGCAACTTGCAGCCTCTTGAATAAAGGCCGGCAAAACTTCCGCTTATAACATAAAGTAACGAAGTAGGTACCTTTTATATTATTGCAATTGACCCGTGCCTATAAGAGCGTCGTAATTATATTTGTTATTACAGAGATTCATCTTGAGTGCACTCGCCAGCTGGAGTTGTTGTCTCAAACAAATGAATGACGAGTAAATGACGATAATGTTTTGACGAGATGACGTGAGTGACGCTGAGACGACGCTTATTAGGTGCACTTGACAGACTAGCTCCTTTTTTATAGTATCCTAATATTTGACTGGTACAAGTGTGGAAAATTGATCATAATGATGTTAATTGGCAATGTTGTCAGTTTTCTGTCTAGGTATATTAATAAAATATCAAAATGGAGATATATTATTTTTTCAAATTAAAAAAAATGTAGAACGATATTTCGGAATAACTAAAAATCAGATATAGCAAATTAAAGTTTAGGATTGGGGTTCACTCTCGCTTTTAAACTAACCCCTATGTTTTGCGTGAGTATTGTCATCGACCAGTGACGTCATTAGCTCCTACTCCACATAATTTCAAAAAATGAAATCAACTTTCATAAATAGATTTATGTAGGCATATAATATCACTGTGCGAAATCTCAAGATGCTGCAAGCTGTTATTATATTATTAATACTTAAACTTTTGCGTTTGCGTCACCTGCCAGACATTTTCATGTCAACGATTCATAATTATTATAAATGACATATTGTAATTTAATTTACGATATCAGTCATGATGTACAGTCAGCCACAGAAGTACTTTTTTTATTCTATCACTTTAGCTTATTGTGTTACCTGATAGCACAAATTGAAATCGAGTAAATACGCTTTTCAAATGTTTTTTAAAATGATTGTGACGACTTCTGATGCTGTCTGTACCTACTTCTTACTAAACTTTTTGTCCGTCAAGTTATGAAATGGGTAATGGCGATTAAATGGAATATATTATGGTGGTAAAGGGCACTTGTGATGTAATTTTAAAAGTGTTTAATGTAGGGTTACATTTTTAAATGTCTTGATGTACGTTTTACCATCGGGAGATGTGAGTGAATTATAATGACATGGAGTTTTATGAACAGTTGTGAGTTATTGACACAGCGTTTTTTGATCAGTGTTTTTCTTACAGTAATTTGGACTGTATTGCAATTTATGAGATAGACAACAGTTTTATAAAGAATAGTTTGGAGTGTATTATTGAGTATCGGGGTCAATACATAGAAGAACATAGGAGTATCATTTAAAGTAGTACTTTGTGTTGTTTAGACAAATTTCCTATCAAGATCCCACCCAGAAACAAAAGCTTTCCAAAGATGTAATGCTTACTTACTTGAAAAACAAATTAAATAACTTTATCAGTTAAACAAAAAGTAAATACAAGTATAACAGTTAACAATATCCTTATAAGTCAACCTCACGCACCACCTGTGCCGGACCGGTCACCAAAGCGATCCGGAAACGTGTCCAGGGCCCCAATTCTGCTATCTACAAAGGCCGATGAACGAATGAAATTTGGCTTAAAATGACAATTTTCGTATACTCTTCAGCATTTTTCTACATAATTGGAATTCAGTACGGGACGGTACTCTCTATCTAGGTCAATATAATTAATTTCCAATTATTATATTGGCAAAATGGTTGAGAGTATGGGAATAATTTTAAATTTAATTCAATTGCCATTCATTCTTCGGCCATTGCAAATAGCAGAATCGGGGCCCAGAACACGACCCCTACCACTATTTCTTCAAGAAAAATGTGTGCAGTTGTTGAAGCGAGACGGAGCTATACGGCATGTAGCGCGCTATCTCTTTTCCGCAGCTGAAGTAGTCTTGTTTTAAGATGTGGTAGTAGACCCCCTGGCCTTTATTAATATTTCGCGGCGTCCGTTTCTGAGAAAAGACATTGTCCTTAAGAGCCAGGACGTCGACCTCTGACTACCTTTTTTTGTTTGTTTATCGTTCTGCTGGTGTTAAAGGGATTTTTTCAATCTATGCTTTTTCGTTTTATGATAATGAAGCAATTGTTTTTTCCATTTTTACTGAGTAAATATCAACAGTTGGTTTAGTTCCAATTATATTTACGTGTTTTGGCAAAACTCGGACATATTTAAGTCACTCATACCTAGTCATTTTGTATTGGTATCTTTAATATCAGCTAGAGACGCTATGGGCCTATTCCCTATATTTAATTCGCTATATCTAAGTTACCTTTTTAAAACAAAACATATAATATTTGTGATGACCTGAATAGATTCTCACTCTACATACCCAGTATAAAAAAATACGCCCTTTTTCCACCAAGAAACTGTTATCACGTAATAATTGTGAACACATTGAAAGCTATCTGATGTTGTTAAGGTCGTCGCAATCTGTCCGATCGCCGCTCACTTCCGTCCATGTCGGTGTGTCGCTTGATATGTCAATCTGATCATACTTTACGTACCTTCGGGAAACTGTACTTACGTAGGTTTCGCTGGATTTGTTTATGTTGATATTTTTTGGAAAAAGTTTTGGACAAAAGAGGTCGGATTTCGGTTGGGGTTGGACACTAATGAGAGGCATGTCGATCGATTTTTTTTCGGCTATGTTCCAGCCTGTGAGTGTTTATATCGGGATTTGAGAAGGGTTCTTCTTATAAGGGTTTTTTTTGTGAACTGATCTCAGCGATACCTTGACCATGACTTTGACTACTTTATATGACTAGAAAATGGACCGACCATTGCTTTTACAGACTTGAGTTGGCACAACAAGAATCCAAAAATTTTAATTTAATAGTTTCTATCATTAACACGCCTAAATTCGAGTATTAATAAACATTCCTGAAACAAAATAGAAAATCCCATTTCAAAAATGCATTAAAATTTTCGACTGTTGTCTTACCAAACTACAGTTAAGTATAAATAAATACTGTTAAAACAGATTTCAAAAGGCACGTTTCAAAGTCGGCATCCAGACTTACAGGCGCGGCTCAACAAAACGCATTTAATGATAGCGATCTCCGAAAGTATTAAAACCAAAACAATGAGTCACAGTCATACAAACACGTAACAACGAGATAACGCCTCAAGGGGAGTTCATGTTTCCATACATCTTGATCTAATCTTTAAAGTGTATGAAATTCTTTGTAGTATTTTAATAGATCATGTATCGCACGAGTGTTAGACAACAACAGAACCTTGCTGTGCAAACGTTATCATGTCTTATGAACTAAAAGGGTACGAAAATAATGCACACAAAATTTCATGAGAATCGGTCAAGCCGTTTCGGAGTTCATTAGGTACACTGTGAAACGAGAATTTTGTACTTTAGTACTTTAATACCTAGGTATTAGAGATACATTACATCCAAACAAAAATGATAGTGCTCATCTCACAATCATTTTTCCTGGGTGGGAAATGAATTCATATCCTCTGGCATAGCAGTCAAGGCTATAAACCACTAAACCAAGAGGCAAAGCAAACTAACTTTCGCATCAATAATATTATTATTATTTATAATCATATAGTAAACACGAAACAATTAATTCATGATTAAACACATATGTTGAGATAAGGACACACTACATGGTGTAATTTGCAGCAGAATGCGATTACAAGATACTGGCTATCATGTGATCTAAGCTTTAGCCCGCACCGAGAATTAATAAGGGGTTAAGTTACCCAGCTTACAACATATTATTGTTTAATGATTTTAGCCAATCCTGATTATAATACTTTTACTTAGAGATAAATAGAAAAGGCTTTTAAAATAATATCAATATTGATATAAGTGTGTAGGTACTGTGCTAAACATAATAAATATTTGATAACTTAACTGTAATGCAATGGCTATGACGAAAATTTATTTTTTTAGTGTTCCTACGTCGATGTTATATTTTTTAATTTGTCCCCCAAACAAAAATTGGTCAAGTTGTGAATAAAACTAACACGATAACGTATACATTTTACTATATTGGTACGTCATAAGCCCCTCCTACTAAACTTTAAAAGCAGTTTATCTTAATTGTCAATATTAGTTTTTCAGAAAAAAATACTCAGGACTGAATATTTTTTTATTTTTTATACCCAGTCGTTTCTTTTCCACAACCACTAATATTTAATGTCAAATATCTTTGTTTACAGATTCAGCATGGAGTCGACGCCGCAGCTGTCGGCCCACTGGCTGTCCGCATTCGTTCTTCTCTGCTCATTCTTCTCCACTCACACGCTTAACACTAAGGTAAGATTCTTCCCAATACTTAGGAATAATGGTACAGGCTAGTAATTTTCCCATGGTTAGGTAAAGATTTGGCAATGAACGAGGTAGACGACACACCTTGTTTAAACGACCTGGTCGATAATTTGCTGCTCTTTTGCGAGCAGAGTTTTTTCTTTTTTTAGAGAAGAAACAAGTAAAAAGCGTTTGCTTGCAAAGGATATTAAGCACAAGCTGAAGAAGTTACATCTCTATTTAATTATAGTAGGTAACTTATACTTCATACACGCAATACGTAATTTAAACCATGACAGCTGACTTTTATCAATTTATTCACGATTAATAGTTTACAACAAGATTTATGTCACTTAAATGTCAGTTTTCGAAATAAAAACATCTTTTAAACAACTATGTGAACATCAATTCGCTTGGTGGCTACGTAATGACCATACGTACCTTTAACGATGGATCGTTCTTAAATATACACGTGTTGAAATAAATAGCTATTATCCACAGAAATAAGACAATAATAATATTATGAAAACTCGTAAAGTCGTTAAGAAATCGGCGGTTGACATTCTCAGTACTCAGGTATGATATACAGTTCATCTTGTGCGAAATTTTGACGAAACCGGATTTCTTTCACTGTGTACCTCATTATACATTCAAATATCTTGTAAAAATATTAGTCGTCTGATGAGATCAAAACATGTCTCAACGCCAAACATGTACAACTTAGATCTTAATAAATCTAATTAAAACGTTATTTTATTTGATCAGTCACATTTTCAATACGAGTATGTGTTAATTAAATGCTTATTTTGTAGATATTATCTACATTTTACTACATAATATTTTTAATGAGCATTTGCAAAATTCAAATTTTAATGTGCCAGGAAGCGCTTATGGCTCCCTGCAATGTTGCTAATACCACGTGCTGTGTCCGTGACATTAAAGCAATTTAAATTCAAAGTAAAATTTATTAAAAACAGCAGCAATAAACGTAAGTGTAAAAGCGCGGCAACATTGACAGCTGTCACATGACCGTTCGCCATCTTGCCGATATTGTAGAAACACGTGACTTATCGATTGCCGTGCCGTTGTTCGCGTAATACGGTTTTTTTTTCGGAAGTTATACGGCATTCCAGTAGCTCGCACGTACATACATAATTCATACAGTTACCGCATTACTTTCACTCGATCTGCAGTATTAAACGTTAGTTTGCGAGATGTTTTGCAAAGCGATTGCGGTTCAGTCCTTACTTAGACCAAAATTAAACAAATTTAGGTACTTAAATAATTTTCTGTAAATAATAAATCGTTTGTTGTAATTCAAATGGCCACAAACCACAAAGTTCTTGTAATAGGTGGCTTGATTTTATTACGACGATACTTTCCGATGGCCTTTGACTTTAGCGAATGTCGTTAACTATCGTCACTGACGAGTTGAAAAAACTTTACACGTTATTGCCAACATTATTGTTACATTAACATATTGTGTGGACAGCACTACGGTCGAGAACCTTGAGTTACGAATCTCTATTAATGAAGCTTTTGAATGGAGTATTAGTGTTGTACCGTTATAATGCGATTAAATCGATTTCGAAAACGCTAATTCATTAATTATGATAATACTTTGAAAAGACATTTCACCATTATTTTTATAATATTTACCGTTATGTAGCATTCTATTGAGAAATTGATATGATCTGTACGAGATATATTGTGCATTTGTTGCAAAATAATCTAAAAATCATTGTTTTAAGACTGACTGCTTTTGATGCTAATGTAAACCGCTATCACACTGCAAACCGATGTCAATTTAGAAATATTAATGATGGAAAATATCTATTTGCGCAACCATTTTGATAGATCGTCTTTCTGTTAAAGTATCATTGACTTTACAAAACCAACAACTTTATGGATTACATTACGTGTGTTTAGATCATTATTTTCTTCACCTTTGCTTAAACAATTATCGTTAACAGTTGACCGCACCTGATCACAAAACACTTTAAAAATCAACCTTAAGTCTTTGTAATAGAGGTAGTTTTTGTAAAAAATGTCGTCAAAAACGTGTTGTTTATTGTTCAGAACACTCAAAAATACATTGTGGATAGATAATCTTAAGAAAAGCTTACAAACTCGTTATAAGTAAGTTATAAACAACGAACAATGTCTGAATGCAAGAGCTCTACCACCATAAAGCTAAAAAGACTTGCTGTCAGAGCGAGATAGTGCTCTACTCGTCGTAGAGCGCCATCTCTTTTCCACAACATCAATAGCCCCACGTTAAGAGGGTATGGTAGGCCTTAGGTCGGCATAAATTGTGTTTCGTCAACGACCACGCCTTGCCATCGATTTCATAAGTAACCGGTTGTTATGTGTCACCGAATGATTATTGCTAACTGGGCGCCTACAACAACTAATATAACTTGACCCCTCTGGAGTTAGCTATCTCTCTCACACGTGACACCTTACCGTATAGTGTCTCTCACTCAATTTTCAAAGGAAACGTCAACTTTCATTGTTCATATTGTTGCTATTAAACCTCAATGCTTGTCATAGACTATGAGAAATATATAATTTCTACATATTATACAATGTACCCAAATAGCTGTAACGAGTTTGAGAAATCTGATTTCTGTTTTTGAAGGTCGTCAGGCGTAAAAATACATTCAGATCGATATGTTGATTTGACGTAATATTGTTTGTCTCCAGCACTTTTAAGTTTGGGTTTATTTGCTACGATAGGTCTAGTTTTGAGGTAGGTATCATCTGACTATAAACGAAGTTTTGTATAACTCAAGCCAAGATCTCTTTTCTAAGTCTACAGAGCTTAACTGTTTAGCTCTGTTGTGTTAACCATCTAAGGTATGTAGTGAAAAGAATTAAAGAAACCATATTAGAATTAAAGAGTCTATAAAGTCCTTTTACTGGATGCAAGTCTAGGATCTGCAGAGGGGCCAGTATTTTCCAACGCAAAAAAAAAACAAAAAACAAAAAACATGAAAATGAATATCTAAAAGGTTTTCATGCTTTGCTTTGCTCTAAGTGCGTCATTCCAACATGTCGTTCCTATGGAAAAGAAGTGAGAAACTAAATACTCACAAATAGATATCTCCATAAGTTTATACATGCAAAGGTTAGCAATAAACAGCTCAACAGTTTATAAATGTCTCCGAATAAGATGTCCATCTGTGCGGAATAGCAATTCGTTGGCATTTGTCTGACAGTGGTTTAGATTGATCGGTGCTACTGCCAACGTGCGTCGAATAGTTAACCGATTCCGCATAGGTCGGGCTATTTGGCTTGCCATCAGGGAAATTCGTAGTCAATTGTAACTACTGATAATGTATGATGGCATAGGAATGTTTTGTAGAGCTAGGATAATCTCGAAGCATATTTTTGTACTATTTTTTCATCCTTGTTTAAGAAACATTCAAGTCGCACAAAACACCCAGACTCAGAGCAAGCAATTGTTGTGCGCACAAATGGTTATGCCTTTGCACAATTCACAATAATATACATAAACTGAAAGGTACATAATAAGGGCTGTTTTTTATATGACCACAGAACTCCATTTTACGGCCAATTAGATATAAATTATCAGTGATTTATAACTTCGATACCAAGCTGGGATTTCCAAATTTTTCGAATGACGTTGCGGAGAGGCAAAAATACTTGTGTATAGTATGATTTTGCTGCAATATTTCCTTGATGAATTATCTCATGTTCCTACCTAAGCATTTTGATCGCAGTCCAAAGTTTTTTTCTTATAAAAAGGTTGTTTGTCTTCGTAGATATCTGCCTAAGGCTGCGTTTTCACTATAGACAAGTAGCGATGTGGCTATTAAGAACCCATCCATTTGCTAAAACGACGAAATTCTTTTTGGTGCTTTTATTTGATTTTCATACTATTTTTTAAGAAGTTAACTTATGGAAAGACAATAGCTGAAATTTTCCCGAGTCACTGAGTCATGGGCGAAAGCTAGTAAAATACTTATAATTTAAAAATATCTAATGTTATTCAATTTCCCACTAACTTAACACCGCCAACATTATAATTAAATCTCAACTAATCATTATCTTCATGCTTAAACGAATTTTCTCTATTTTCTACCCTTTTAAATATCTCGACAATCGATAAAATTTACTCAATTATTAAATCGATTATCGTTTTCCGTTTAATAATTGCTGTAGCTTAATTCCTGTTATTATTGCCGACGATGTTGCATTGATCGGAAGCAGCTATATTAATTTTCTTGACTTAGACAGTAATTTGTTCGGTATTAATAAATTGCCTGTATTTATGTCTGAATTTAGATTAATTAGTTAGTTTTTATGGAGTTCGATCTTAGGTATTAGTTGGGATAGTGTCTTGATCCAAACTGATCAAGACTGTCAATCGATGAGGTTTCAAATCGAGTACGATCGACATTATCGATAGAATGACATAAAACGATACTTAACCTTTGTAATCTTCAATAGAGATAATAAGACTTCAAGATGGTTGTTTATTGGAGACAAATTTTACTCACTTAAGAAGTTACAACAAAGATAGTTTTTACACTTAATTAAGGAACTAAAGCGAAAGTAAAAACCCAAGGATGTATACAGCCACAGCCTTAAAATCTCACACAAGAGCTTACTCATCAGAAACAATACACATTTACAAGGCGTACATGTTTTTCGAAACACACGTTCATCTTGACATTTTCCGTTGATAATTGCATCTGTGTTCGATTAATTTGAAAAAAAAAAACGTCCCAACATTGTGGCTTTTAAATCAATCGATGGTTTATAGTGAGTGACCTAGATTAATACGAGTTCTTGTGGTCCACTTACTATGAGATCTTGTTAAAGAGCTGTATTCGTTGTGCGAGCGAGACAGCGCTCTATATTCTGTATAGCGGCCTCTCGCTTCCACAACGACAGTAGTTTTTCTTGACGAGCATGGTACAGGGGTTTACGTAACATACTCATCGCAAATTACAGCCTTATTGAACCTTATTCGGTTGTAAAAGGCCATGTGTGATCTTATTAAGACCAGTGAGATTCTCGTGTGGATTTTAGACTTATCTAGACCGGTTCGAATATTAGTAGCGAATTAAAAGTGTTGCATCTTTGAGAATCTTTGCGAAACATGTTGTAATTGAGTTTGCTTGAGTATCGGAGCAAACTCAAGCGTTAATTGTGGTATCGATGTTTAATGTGTAACTGTTGGTTTGAAGATATTTTTAGTAATGTTTTAGATTTGTAGTTTAGTTATTTGTTAATGGTGTGTTTTGTGGCTGCTATAAGGATCAGCTTTTGGTTGATTTTAGAATGGGGTATCAGAAAGGAAAAGGTCAAATAACATTACGTGCATTTTTGTGTGTTTATCCTATCGGGGTCCACAACTGGGCATAGGCTCGGTCCAAGTAGCACAACAAGACCCGGTCGTTAGCCTCCTGTATCTAATCCCAGCTTTTGCATTTAATTGATGCTTTTTGAACTGATATTTAAACAAGAAATTATATGAACCTTAGCGCAGAGTAAGGGGTTGTAAAAATTATACATAGCATTCATTGTTGCTACTGTATTAACATCACTATATCAGGGTATGACATTCCGAATTGACTTGCGATTTTTCATCCACTCTTGCATACTTATGCTAATCAGACTAGATTTCTCATATTTACATACATACTGTAAAATCTCACCTACTTCAGAAAAACAAGAATATTCTCTCACACATAACATATTTCCGTAATAATCAATAATATCGGAAATAAATAAACAAAGCCAGAATTTAAAATTCAATATAAATAACATAAACAAACACTTCCTTTCTCATTTCGGATAAAAAACATCAACGACACACACTGCATGCATCACTGTTGTGGTTTTTCCGTGATAACTTATAACTCAGCCATAATTCATTTAAATATTGACAACCGAATGCCCGCAGAAAATATTGCAGAAGCAAAGTCGACACTGCCATTGGAATTTCAACTGTAGACTTACGACCTAAGGTTGTTATTCGCTTGTTTTTGTACCGTGAACTTACAAGTTAAACTTGCAAAGTTGAAGGGCACTACTTTCTTGACTTTTGTTTGTGTTAAGCCGTTCTCAACCTTTATTAAGGCTTCCAATAAGTTAGCTACAATGCTGCCTCTATTGAATTCCCATTCTTAAGGACTATTATGGCGTTTTGTTTTTTTCTTCTCTAAGTTATAACCTGAGTTACTCGGCTTTTAGCACAATACTTGTATTAAACCTTTATAGCGCACATTTACTCAAACGTTTGTTAAATGGGTGAATGTTTGTTACTTTTTTACGCAAAACTGTTGAACGGATTTGAATGGAATTTGGTTAAGAGATAGTTAGATACCTTAATTTATTTTTAGGATATATCTAGATACAATGAAACTGAAAGCACGCCGGTGAGATGTAATGCCTGATCAAGGTGATGATCCTTAGATTCCTTAAATTATTAGTAGACAAAAAAACAAAAATAAAATGTAAAGATAATTACTACAAGCTGTTTAAAATATGTAAAATTCTCCCTGCTAGTTTAAAGCACAAATACCAAATCCTTACAAATAGTCACGGCAGTTGGGAGAGTTACTCAATATTGAATCTTAATTGAATTTTATTTTTTATTTTTTTAATTTTTTTTTTTAATTTTTTTAATTCCCATAAGACTAGGGCAGCCTGTGCAGGTAAATATGAAGTCCCCAGAGTAAATAATTACTATGGGGACAGAACACTCAGTAAAAGGATACCGTACCTTGTCAACAGCCTGCCCACCAGTATACGCAATAATAATAATAAAAAAGCTTTTTGCAGAACTCTAAAGACTTACCTATTGGCAGGCATGTGAGTAACGACCTTTCGTTGCCTACATGTTTGTCAAAGGATAAAGTCTGAATATATTATATTAAAAATATATATATTGTTATTATCTTAGTTACTATCTAGAATAAGTTTAATTGTAAAATTGTTAGTTAATAAGATTAATTCATTACGCCCACAGACAAACTGTGCAAACAGTTTTGTGGGGTTTATACAAAACAAATAACTATAATGTAAACAGTTTAATAAATAAATAAGGTAATAGTTTTAGGTCTGTCGTTGGAAGGTTTTTCTGATAGTGTATGTCAAGTCATGGTTAAGACAAAGAAAGAAAAAGAGCATACGATTGGAGCGTTTTTAGACACCTTCAGAAAAAAAAAGCGGAGAGATATAGGTCACCAAATGAAAACTACGGTACGCGACGAGTAGACAAGCTTGTGTGTGATCTGTGATTGCTATGTGGTCTGAGTCTGGGTGTCTTTGTTCATGTGAATTGAATGTCTGTAAAACATACCGCGACACAAGAATTAAATGATGTAAATAAGGCAGTCATATTAAAAAGTCATTGTGCCATTTTGTCAATAACCTAATTCTTGATAAATTTTGTTCAAAACTGGCTTTATAAATAAATATCCTCAGTACTAACCTATTACGTAAAGGAAATTAGATAATTATTTGATTGCGACAATAACTTTGACCTTTTACACAAAGGGTAAAGGCAAACATTTGTGTTTTGTAGTATTTACTTCCCAATTTGAGTTTATTCAAGGCATTTCTATAAATTTCCAAAATTAAACACTACCTAACTCATGCGTAACGTTAGTCAACGTTTTTTCAGGTAAATTTAAAACCTGCGACGCTCACAAACAATGTGGCTTCCTATCAGTAAAAAAAATCAAAATCGGTTCAGTAATTCCTGAGATTACTCCCACGAATTCTCTTAACTCAACTCAGTCTTCTCAATGTTTTAGTTATTGCCCTATTTAACGAAACATGGTTATTAGGAGTACATTTCTACAGCCTTGCAATATATCTTTCTTTTATATATTTTAACAAAAGCCATGAAACAACTTGAAAATCAACACTAAAATGCGAAAACTACAATAAATGCCAGAAAAATATTACTATATTAGTTAGATATTGTATGACTTAGATTGAGAAAAAGTCTTCTTTTCAAATCGGCAAAAAAGTCCACAATCTTTATTATAGAATCGTAATTCGTAAGCTATCACATTTTTTGTCGCGAATGATTCAGTATCTTAAAGTTTGGTATTAGGTTACCATGGCAACCAGATACTAGGATCAAGATGAGCAAAAAATAATAACAAATGTAGTTGAATATTAATGAGGCCATCTTTGTAATGGCGAACATGAGATGTTGTGGGTACGGAATCATTTCTTACTGAATCAATACTGGTAAATAAAATTGAACTGTCCGCTTGTTACTAACTTCAAGTTATGCTAAATGCAAAATTATCAAAGAGATGTTTCGTATTTCGAATCATTTGTAAATTTTAATTGTTTGCCTGTCTGTCTGTGTTTCTGCAAGTTGAAAAAGCTTTACGGATTGTGATGGTTTTGCAATAAAACTAAAAAAATGACCTTTATAAGCTTACATCATTAGACGTATTTTCCTTCAAATTTTAGTTCAGAAATTATTATTAATTTAGCAATAAAAGAAGCCATCGATATTGCATGCAAAATACTTCAAAAGCCACAAAAAATATAATTAAATTTAAAAATAAATGAATGTATTCATTTTCGTCAGCCGAAGTCGCGTGTAACAGTTAGGTTATGTTGAGTTAGAGGCAAGGCGAGCTGAGCTTCATGCTTTATGAATAATATATGCGATTTTAATACGAACCTGAGTTCGTTCAGTGACCCGTGAGAGTATAGAGTAGAGTAAGAATAGAGGTTCCATTTAATAAAGTATTCGATTTTATTTATTTATTTATGTACACACAAAGTACATAGAGAGTGTGTTGTGTGTATAAATATTCTTATCTCTAAGGAAATCTACTTTTTAATTCTCATATGAAAAAAAAACAGAATTCCTTTATTTTTTCATTGTACTACAGATAAACGTAAAAAAATACTATTATTATTGTCTGTTTATATGTTCTTTGTTTGGAGACATGGGTCTCATGTCATCTCCATTTATAAAATATAAACAAGGGCAATTAAAAAGAAATAATTGAAAATAGTTTGGTAGCACTTCTTGGTGATATAAAAAGCTGCCTGGTAAATAATTCAAGATTTGATTTGGTCATACTCCTATCAGCAGTCAATTTATTTAAACTGTCAATTATAATATGTTTACTGTTTCCACTCCATTCATTTCCCCCTAAACCAACGGCAAACTTCAAATAAATCTTTCACGGAACATATATTAGGTTCATACTAAATTATAACGAATTAATGTGAATCTCTTACGTCAGCATGCTGTGGTTTTAAAAAGAAGTTTCCTTATACAGCATTTGCATATTATAATTTATGTTCAAGACAATACTTTTGGTAAATGTATCGCCAAATCGTTCGTTATTAAAGGGGACGTGTTGTACAGTTAATAAGAAAAGCGTACACTCAGATTTGCAAAGAGGCTGAATTTAGTTTTGCAATTAAGCATTTATTAGGGTAATAAAACAATGCAGTTTTAGCTGAAGACATCCTTTTCTACAATTCAGCTTCATATTGCCTCACTGTCGTAGGGAAAAACTAGTAAAACATAAGTGCTACGGAAAAATCTCTCATTAATGATTTTAACATTTTTAGTAGTTTTTAATATTCATTTCTTTTGACCGCTGTCGTGAACCGTACCATATAGTTATATTTGCCATTTTCGCTCGCAATAAAACGTGGGATTCGATGCGAATGATATAATTTTTAAATGATGTAATACTTCAAAAATGGAGATTGCGTAGAAAGGAGTTTCTTACCGAATACATATCGAATGATCTCTTAAACCTTTTTGAGGTCTGAGAGCTTTCTGCCTGTATGTATTGTAAATGGGATTTTGAAATTAAACAGATTAAAAGAGATATTTTTATTGATTATGAATGTGTGTTGTTGTTTTCACTGGTTCTTGGAAGCTAATCTTTGCTGTTTGGCTATCGATAGCATATTTCATTTCTGTATCATTTTAATTACTGTCAAATATAAAAACCTCAATCTCGAGTGTACGAATACCTCAGACATTTTAAGTGAAAGGTCAGTCCCTTTGCCGGAAAAATATTCAAGCTTCCTAAATGTTGCACCAGCCATGTTGATGATCTTCAGATTGTACATGTTTCAAATTCAAGATTTATTACGCATTACGTAGACATAAGACAACTTATCGAAATCTTAATGTCTTCAGGAACGGTCTAGTCACGCGTACTTTTTGAAAACGCACGACTTGTTTTGGTCGAGCTAAACTTCTTTATCATGAGCTGACGCGATGACGCGACTAGCTAGTCCAGCGATCCCGATGAATATGCGTGACTTAACCGTTCTTAAATCATTTCTAATACTCCTCATGAAAATTATCTTAATAATAATCGACATCGATGGCTTTTCCAACTGTTTCTAAATTCTTCCTTTAGTAAGTAGCTACATACTTTTATATTCTTAAAATAAAACGCCGTTTGATCAAAGGCAGGGGGCCGATGTCCCTAGTCATCTTTTGTTCTAATTGACCTTTTGACACAAGCCTGTTGACGCACAAGAAACCGTTGTATCGATAACAAATCATCGTTACTTAGTGACCACAGTCAACAGCTTACATAGAACTAACAGTTATGTCATTTTTCATACGAAGTTTATGATACGTTGTATAAATGACAGGAAAAACATAAGGTTTATGGCGATATTAAATCATTGGCTGTCATCACTGCGAAGGATTAGGCTATTTAAGTAGCGATGGTCTTTTTTATATTTTCTATGTTCATCCGTTAACTGTATGAGATTAGCCCCAGGTGTTAAGCAATAGCCATTAATTCTTTTTAAAAGGAACTTGTGTTTAATGTTTTCTGTCACATTTTATTTAATGTTGAAAGTCTTATTGATTAATCGGATGTATTGATAGATAAAATTCACACGCTGTTCATTGAAATTTATTTATTTTTCTATCTAATTACCTGGAAACTTTTAAAACCCAACTTTAGGTCGAGTGTGCAAGCACTATGTGTTACACTGTTAGGTACAATGACAAACGGTTTTAAAGTTATGTCATTTTACAAACATGACGTTTTGCGAAAGAGATCTTTCTGCTTCAAGATCACACAAAGGATATTAAGTTAATACAATTATCTCACGCGTATTTATCGGAATCACCCGACTAGTTTCGGACCAAAATAGAATCCTCAACCATGAGCTGACGCACGGACTCGGCACGGTGGGGTCGCGAGTCGACCTCAGTTGATAAGTGTTTTGTATATCAGTAGACCATTCAAAAGTTGGGATAAAGCCTTGTGAAATTCTGTGAATGGATTTTTTTTTACTGAAATCAAATTAATTCTAATTTAATGTCTCGGTCTAGTATTAAAGGGACATTGACCTTTGACATTTGGTGACTAATGGTATACGATCGTGCCCAGTCTCTCATTGGTTGTATATAAGCTAAAGTTAGCGACACAGCTAGGGGTCGAAAGTCGAAGTTACCTTGTTCAAATGACTCACATAGGTTTAGAAGAATGTCGCTTTAAAGTGGTTTTAATTTTGTTTGTGTATGAGCTGACTAATTCTCCGAACTAATATATTCTCAAAGGGGTTTCTAGGTGTTTACGCAAACGCTGAAAATGGCTGCAGGTCTAATAACACAAATTAAATTAGAAGTAATAAATACTGAGTATTATAATATGTGGAGTTTTGTGTGGACTTTGTGTTCCTACAGTCATCTCTATTGAGTTGTATAAAAATCTTGTTTCTGAAATTCACCTTAAGATGTTTTTTAAACGTTTGGATGAAGGTAAATACCTATTTGACACCGTCAAAGATTTCTACACGAATATGTGTTTTAAGTCTAGCCTATATTTAAACTTACTCACATGTGTCTAAACCATTTGAATTTCAATGTTATTTACAAACAGACATCACGTTTTTATAAAAACGTGTGTTTAAAAATCACGTGAATTTTTTATTAGTGCGAAATATTGTTGGATCGGTCAGCAAATTTTATTTTGAAAAGAGTAACTTATGGAGTTTCTTGCCGGTTCTTCTCCATAAGAATGACACTTTGGAACCGTGCAACTAGAGTCAGTAATATAACGTTTTAAAAGTGCCTGAGATACGGCCTATTTGAAATAAAAACTTTTTGATTTTGATTTTGATCAACATTTTTGGAAAAGTTATTTAAAATTGATTTTGGTAACACCGGAGGTTTGATGATATCGCATACATAGATATACGAATAATAATTTATTTATAGATATACGAAGAATTGTAATTAATTTAGGATTAGGAGCTGTTTTCCAATTATGCATTAAAGTTTAATATGGTTATTATTATTGTTATTTTAATTAGCTGTTGCCCGCTGGTTATTAATCGAAAATGATCCTACGGGAACATAAAATCAGAATAAAAACATATTTGTAGGATTTTAATTTTCTTTTAAAAAAGCTTACACTAAGGTATTTAATCACTGTATCGCGAAATTTTACAAACATTGATGTTAATAGCTCAATGTAAACCGCATTTTTTTTATATTTTACTCACATTTTATTTGAATACACGACAAATAACGGCATTTGTCGTGTATTAAAGTAAAGCTTTGAATCTTCTTATAAATTTATTTGTATTTAGATAACAGTACTTATAAAGAAAATAATTAAAGTTCTTTCAACCCAAACATTAAACATATATCATTTAAAATCACTGTTTGTTAATCTCGTACACTTCAGATACATTATAGCGTAAATATAATTAAACGGCGTGTGATGTCAGGCGCTTTAAACATTTGACAAATGTGCTAATAAAACCCTGGCCAAGTACGAGTCGGACTGGCCTGCGAAGGGTTCCGTACCAGTACTTAATTCGATAATTAACATGCTTGTTTTATGGAAGCCCTCCTAAATACTTATAGTAATCTGATTGGTAGAATTTCTTGTTACAGCGATTGCATAATTATTCGTGGAACATCTGTGGACAGATATATGGATAGGCAGCGAAGCCTACCTTATAGGATTTAGTTTTGAGCCTTTGAGTGCGGAACCCCAAAAAATATTAAAAAGTTTTCAGAGAAATGCTTTGCTAAAACGTGTGGGATTTAATTGATTAAGCAATTAACTTTTTCCTGGACTTTAAAAGATATTTATGTTGTAATTTATGTAATGTTACATTTATTATTATAATTATTTATCTTTCACGCTTTATCTGGTACAGGAAGTTATAAATATTGGTTTTAAATTGATGTTCTAATTCCTTAAGAGATGTATTGAAGTCGTATATTTAATTGATCGAATCTTGATTATTGGAACGTATGTTTTAAAGGTCCGTTTTATTTGTATGAACATAAAATGACCTGTGCTTGCTTGAATTTCATACAATTATTACAAGTTTATTTATGAACCAATCAACACAATTCAACTTGCGACACAACATCCGTTCGAATCCAGACCATTTTTAAAATGATAAATAAAATTCTCGAAAATACTGAAGTCTAAATAAACGAGTCGTCACTTTTGAGCTGCGTAGCGCGCTATTATTTTACGATTGAGAAGAAATATAGGAAAATAAATATAGTTTTCTCACGTATATTTATCGGGATTGCCGGACCCAAGCGAAGTCCTTAATAAAAACACATTGAATAACTCGTTGCATATTTAATTATGAATCATCCTTATAGAAAACTCAAATATACGATACAATTATAACTTTAATTTTAAATACAGCTGCATGTTTCTTAGAATGAATAGGTAAGCTTTCTGAATATTCATTAGTTTACACAAACTGGCTATCTTGCTTCATTTTGACGCTGTAATGACCGCCAGTGACAGTTCTAGATCACATTAGTGATGTATTATTTATCGATAACAAATGTCGATAAAGAAATCAGTGTTGTGTCAACTAACTAGGTGACCGGAGCGAGTTGATAACTTGACATTTCATTTTAAAAGGGATTGCTATTTGTTTATAAATGTAGGGTGTTTATAAAATAGGATGTGTTAAAACCATAAATGTTTTTAACAAATTAAAAATAGTTAAAATGTTTGTGATTAAAATACCTGTATTATTAAAAGACAGGTAGTCTTTCATTAACATATTTAATGTATAAGGTTTTTTTTTTCAATACATTTTTGAGGCTCTCGGCAATGGGAATGTAAAATCGATGAAAATATGCTGTTGACCTCAGCCATTCCTCCCGTGGACACTTGTTTCATTAAAAACGAAGTTGACAAGATGCATAGGCGTATTGTAACTACTTTTTTGTTTATTAAACAATGTTTATATAATAAACTTACAGCTTTTTGTTTCGAGAAATTCTTTAGTTCCAAAAATATAAATATTTTGAAACAGCCAAGATATAGCTTGAATATGTTTATCTATACTAATATTATAAAAAGGAAAGATTTGATTGTTTGTTTGACACGAATAGGCTTCGAAACTACTGGACCGATTTGAAAAAATCTTTCACTGTTAAGAAGCTACATTATCCCCGCTGAACATAGGCTATAATTTATTTCGAAAAATATTAGGGTTCCGTAAGAAAATTGCGATAATGTAACCAAAGGTGTAAAATCGGAATCCTATCTCTGCGTACGCTGCTAATACTATTGACAATAGAACAAAATGTACTATGGGTTTGCTTACCACGCGGACGAAGTCGCGGGCATCTGCTAGTTTTTAATAAATCATAACTTTAAATTTGCTGTTAGGTTTTTCCTTTTGTTCCTAAAGCTGTGAAATGTTAGCGGTATATCTTATTGTGTTACAAGTAGTCAAAACTAATCGAAAATATAGCATATTGTAAATTACTTTATCTTTCGAGACATAATAAAAATATGTAAAACTCTTTTTTACCGTAATTTAGATGCTTTGAGCATGTCACTCATGTACTCAGTTATTAAGATGTCTGACACGTCTAGTCTGTAATGAGGTTTTGTACAAACGTCGGCGCACGCGCAGGTATGCAACGCATTCAGATATGCAAGGTCTATCGTTTAATGGTTTGACAAAAGTTTGAGAGATTGCCTTTGCGTGGAATATGTTCTAATGTTAATATTATAGTTGGTTAGTGGTTTCTTAGGTTTACGCGAATATTAGACATTGAAATGAAACTACTTTTACGGATTTTATCGCGGTTTAATTTTAGATTTTAGTTCCCGACGTTTCGAAACCTTTGCAGGTATCATGGTCACGGGCAGATACCTGCAAAGGTTTCGAAACGTCGGGAACTAAAATCTAAAATTAAACCGCGATAAAATCCGTAAAAGTAGTTTCATTTCAATTATAGTTGGTATTAGATACATTTATGTTATAATATCGTGTACATGGATCAAAACTTGTTCGTAAACGGAAATTTAAATTTAGTAGACATGTTTTTTTATTTCAAGATTATTTCATGATGAGTTTTTAAATCGATTACTTTCATGACCACACATAAAAATGATAAATCTAGAATAACTTACTTTAGTTTAAATCTTACACCCTCAGCCAATCAACAATAACCTCTATGTTCCCACAATACAGCCTTGAATTCCTTTTAGTCTAGAAAGGTGCATCGAGAACCGAACCCTGACCCGCTAGCCCTACTTCCCGTCGCGGTCCACTGCGCGCCCTTGCCTAGAGGCCAAGAGATGGACTGATTACCACCCGGCCATTTGTAACACACAACTGTCAGATAGCTGTCAGATGGCTGTCAATGAGCTGTCATTAGAAGCAGTTTGTTAATTAATGTAATGAGTGTATGTGAAGGAGTTTGGTAGCGTAGGAGTCGCTGGATTTAAGTAAAAAATAAAATGAAGTGACCTTCAGTTTTTCACTAAACATTTGGCTCTGGTAAAGATATGAAAATGTTTAATGATGCAACGGTTTACTCACGTATATTAATCGGGATTGCCCGACTGGTTTCCTTTGCCTTTGATTTTTTGATTCAAATTTTCATGGAATCACTGAAAAATTCTCAGCGAAAGGTGATACTTACCTGACCTACTGATACTGATAGAGAATTTCGAGATTAGTAGGTACATTTCAAAATCGTCTTTCACTATAATTTTTCCTTTAACACTGTCAACTGAAATATTAATACGACAAAAAGAAATTTAAGAAACAATTCGCAATCCTTTTTGATTTCGCTAAAGCCTTTGTAATTATCGATATCTGCTTAAAAAACACGAATCATTACTAATCAATTTCGTTCTTCCATACTTTCCTTCAATATATGGTTTACAATATCACTAACAAATAAAACTCTTCATCCGTCAATAAACCTGTTAAACTTGATGTATACAACTGAACAATTTCCTTCACTTGCAGTATTTTTATCATGAACACTACATAGGCACATGAATCATGCAATATTGTCAACGAAATATGTTTTGCAAACAAAAATTACTAAATTTGACCACTCAGTGCGCGCAGGATGAACCAAATTATGTCGGTGAATGACCTTTACGTTGTTATGGTAATAATGCTATTGGAATAAAAATAAAAATATTGAACTCTGTACTTGGGTGTTATTAACTTTTAAATCACTTCTTTTATGAATAAAGGGAGTATCTATATCGTATGGGGCACTAAGAAAAGGTTCATATGGATATTTCTATTACAATATAGATTTTTTTTAAATACTTTTGTAATAATGTTCAGTGTAATAATGTATTTTTTTTTACAGGTAAGAACGATAACCAATAATGCAGATATACTGGTAAGTTACTCAACATTAAGATGTATCTGCGTAAGCTGTCGCTGAGCTCTTGATAGCAATATAGAAAATTCTTTACGCGTACTCCTTTTAAAGCGGAATTATAATCATCGCGGTGGCCCTCTGACGTCGAAATTTAGCAGAATACCAAACTTAGGCCCTAATTGTTGTGGCCAGACCCATTGACGAGACAATGATCACTCAATATTTGAATTTGCAAATTCAAATTTAGAACAATTTCGATCATATTAATTGCGAAATTCGAGCCCTGGTCATAGAACCCGGATAAGTACATACAATCGTACTTCGCAACACAAATCCACCGTTATCAGATAAAACCTCAAACAATTACATAACACCAAATAAAAATGCGGACGCACGCGTCAGCAATTAAGACCAGCACTTAACTACACACACCGAAATTGTCACACGAATCAGAACTTTATCACCCCGCAATAAAGACCAAAACAAAAGCCTCAATGAATTATGTATGGAAGTTAAAAGTTACTTAATGGTCATGTGACATGAGCAGTGCAATGACAAAACGTTTCTAATCCAGTCCAAGATCAAATTCGAAGGCTTTTTTAGGTTAAAAAAAAGTTTTCGCAATTATTGCTGAGTAGAGTAATGATTTTGTTGATAATGACACTTGTAATTGTCGATATCCGGTTTAAAAACTTTTTAGACGTAGAAACTCTTTTATTAAAACGGTCCAGTTTGTCTTGACCTCTTTTTATTGAATTTTTTTTTTCTTCTTACACTGAATTTGGATATAATGTTCCTCTGATGTTTGAACCAACTAATGTATTACAAAATTCAACGATATTTGTCAAAATGTAAACAAGAATATTGTTAAATGATTATGATATTTATTTTAAAAGTATTAAAGTACATTTTGTAATGAAACCTCGGTTGATATTACAAAGTTTTGCACGAAATTCTATTGAATTCGCCGTCTCGCATGATTCGTTGTTTCCCAATTCAATTTCTTTAGATTTGTCTTGGAGTTTACGCACTTTAGCCGATTTTAGAATAGTTTGAATTACATTACCTAACCAAGTGTCGTGTTTGAACCCATTTTATGGCAACTTATGTAAGAAAGGTTAGCAAACAATCATTCTTGCCAGCATAAAATGGAAAAAATATAATAGTAGGAAATTCACAAAAAAAAACAATCTTTTACGAATTTTTAATACAATAAATTTTAACGCTCTAAACTTTTAACAACATATAAACAAACTTTCTTGCCGAATAACAATAAATTAAACTTAGAATACTAGTGGTTTCTTAGGTTTACGCGAATATTAGACATTGAAATTAAACTACTTTTACGGATTTTATCGCGAGTCAAGACGAACGCCATCTCAGTCTGCCCGTGACCATGATACCTGCAAAGGTTTCGAAACGTCGGGAACTAAAATCTAAAATTAAACCGCGATAAAATCCGTAAAAGTAACTTAGAATACTAGTTTCCACGTGTTATCTCACGCGGAAGGCCGTTGAAGGTTCGACATGTCACAATCAACATAAACAAAGCTACCGATCAATATTCATTCTATCTTAATCCCCTGTCAACATTATTCGATTGTATCGGTAATCGGAAATCGAGTAGTATCGATAATCGTGAATCGATTCTCGTGCCATCGCTCCGATGGTCAACCGGTCCGATTTTACTTCCGAATGCTGTCATATTTTATTTCGCTATTGTTCTTGTATGAATAATATAAATGAGCTTGAAATGAAATATGTAAGAAAGATCTGGCAGCCGAGAATTGATTAAAAGAATGATTGATTCTTTTTTTAAATCATGAGGCTTGTTCTTTTTATTAAATGATTTTTTTGACACTTATGAATGTGAATGAATGCTGGCCACATTGCAAGTATTTTAGCCAATAAAAGGCCGTTATTAATGGCGTCGATTTTAATATGTTTTCGTTAAGTTATAAATCAACTATGTGGAAATCCCGAACTTTAACATTTGCTTGATAGCTCATCAATCATTGGTTTGCAAAAGAAAATGTTAAATGAGAGATACTAAAAAGTTGACATTTAAAGATAAACTTTCAGCTATTGCACTAACTTATAATAGGTAATATTTAATTTGTTAACATTTACAAATAACATTAATAGTTATGTTATTACACATTTTATTTTATTATGTACCCAGCAAACAAATGGAAATATCATTTTGTCAGACATAAACGATTATAGACGGAGAGCCGTATAATTGAGCTCAGAACGTCAAACCCACTGTGCGCGACGTGTCGCTTGTTTGATCCCCGTAGGACAAGCATTTGTGCACACACAAATGCCTGTCCTGAGTCTGGGTGGCTTTGCGCTTTGTGACTGAATATTTGTGAAAAAAAATAAGCATTAATTCAACAAAGCATAAAATCTATTATACCGCGTATATATTAGATGTAAACACCTCATTGCATTTATTTTACAACGAATGTTACATAAAAATTCAATTACTTTTTAATTTGCATGCACATTTAAACTGTCACATTATGTAGGCTATGCTAATATTTGTCTAGTTTCTATCTGGCTCAGGAATTCTAAGTGCCACTAGCAAATACTTAGTGACTCATTGATCTAACATTTATACTTCGCATTAGTGCTTTGGATTTCAGTTTAGGGTTCAATAAATAATATTTTATCGATCGTTTTGTGGTAATTGAAGTGAGTACTAATGATTGAAGTTTATTAATTGTTCTTCATACTTGAGTTTTGTTGACAAATAAGAAGAAGAATTGTGCAGACCGTGAAATTGCTTCATCTGTGAACAGATTCTTCCCATGACTTAACTTTATTTTGCTTTTATAAACACCGATGACTTTTCAATATGAAATTAATATTCGAAGAGTACACATTATTAATGTATTATGAGTGGAAACCTACCAAATATTTTTCTTATTTCTCATCCCGTCCCAGTATAGAACTTTCAATTTTCTTACGCAGCCATACACAAAACTAGCTTCCATAACTCATAACGGAGGTTCAAATCCAATAACAATTTCCTCCGCATATGCCGAACAACAGAAGGCACATATTCATGAGCATTGCACATTTTCTCTTGCCTATACCTTACTTATATACCTCCTACGAGTATACACATCCTGTTAAACCTCCCATACTACTTTCGAAGCATTAGACGCAGGACGCGAGTTAATTATCTGTACTATAATTGTGATAAAAACTTGATCGATAGCTCTCCGTTGGTTAGTTTTTAAATGCTAGTTGACAGTTATTTGCAACAACGACACTTAGCTGAGTGACGCTTAGTAATATCTATTCGTCTCCGCATTCTGTTTGAAAATTATAGAGAATTGAAAGATAATAAAAAAAATATATCGGATGTTTGCTATGCATCGTTTTAATTAGTCAGAAATAAATTGCAGATGGTATTTAAGCTACTGATGACCGCAAAAGAGAAATTGACGAAGAAAAAAAATTTTCAATGCCCTTCTGCTGAACATTAGCCATTCCCATATAAGCTAAGCTTTACGAGTGTACAGGTTCTAAAATTTTGATACAGATTTCCAGAATCTAACTTATCTATTCGTAATAAATGCAAAAAATTTCATCTCTTGTCGATACGTTCTTAACTCTATTAAACATTTCGTCTGTTGACTGTATGAAGCCAGCCTAAGCATGGTGACAATGCCTCTTCAATTGCTGTGGGCATACCACTAGCTAGGGTTCTACCATTATATCTCAAAGTAATAGGTACAATTGCCATTGTGGAAGCGAGATAGCACTACATTTTGTAGAGCGGCGTCTCTTTCACGACTGCTCCAGTCTTACTTTTATGTTATGGTAAACCCCAGGTCGGCCAAAGACCTTAAGGTTATTTTTTGTCCTCAAAAATACGTTTCTGGGTATAAGTGCGAAGTCGTGATATTTATAAAATACCTCTCAAGTCTCAAGTAACACGTACTTAAGTGTATCATGTCGGCGGACTAACACTTGGGAGTTAAATGTCGACTAAATTAAGAAAATAAGCCGTGTTTATTTCCGCGAGATATAATTTTGTATGGCATCCATTGTATGATTTTGGTTCTAGTGTTAGTTCATGAGATAGAGCCTGGTGACAGACAGACATCGAGTCGAAACTCAGTGATAGGGTTCCGTTTTTACCCTTTGGATACGTAACCTTAAAAAAATGGTAGATTTATAATATTTTTGCTGAGAAATAATTAAATCCTATCTATGTAAATTTTATACATGCAAATATGTTTTAACCTTACCTTAATAAATATAATTCAGTGATTACGAAACTAAGTTATTTTAACTGCAAGTTAAATGGGTTAAGTTAAAGATAGTTAGTCTAGTTAGCCAGTCTATTCTGGTCTAGTAAAGAGAAAAACAGACCGTAACGGCGAGTTTCAACTGATTATACATAAGTGATGGAACTATTTTATGAATATTTTAATATTATATTTAATACCTACTTTTGAACCCGTGTTTACTCGTTTAAATGTCACTTATCGCTGTCATAATATACTTTTCTATAGACCCATATTGCATTTCATGTACATAAAATATATATCTATCTAATATATAAAATTCCCGTGTCACGATGTTAGTTACCGTACTCCTCCGTAACGGTTCGAGCGATTTTTATGAAATTTTGTATACATATTGGGTAGGTCTGAGAATAGAACAACATCTATTTTTCATACCCCTAAATGATAAGGGTTCCACACACTAAAAAAAAATATTTTATGTTTTGGACGAAACTGTTTGTTTTTATTTTTTTTATAATGTGGCATTAAAAATACATACAACTAGAAAAAAAAAATCGGCAAAACAACGTTTGCTGGGTCAGCTAGTATATATATATATTCTTGTGTAAAAACTCAGATTATTAACAAAACGCGACTAAAAATCAATGTAAAACAACAATAAAGATACCTAATGAAATGTATAATCATTTGTTTATTTATTTAATACATATGTGTATGTATAAAAAGTCACACTGTGCTTGTTTACCTTTCAAACACCTAAAGCAATGGAGAAAAGCCTTCTCCCTGCCATCATTAACAATAAACCTATTCAATAGTTTAGACTTGAAAGTGGATCTCACAAATACATTCATATTTTAAATACTTGTCAGTAATACATACATAAGTAACGAAAGTCTTGTGGATGGTGCAGCACTATCATTCAATAAAGCTGCGATAATTGTAAATTGTTAACAACACCAAATAATAACATTTATGCTTGCTAAGATGTTCATGTAGTACGGGAATTCCTAATTGCAATACTTAGTATTTGACGTCAGAGTGTCAGGTTTATCAAGATTACTGTGGTTAGTTTTTTCTGTCGATACTTAAAACCTCCTTTATAATATCTCTTCAGGTTCACCTGCCTGTTTAAGGCATCAGACAGCCTTTAGATTATATAAATTTTCATAAATATACAGAGTGACCCAAAACTCAACGATAATCTGAGACCGGATGAAAGGCCAAGTGATAACAGATCAGGGGTAAAAATAAAAAAAATCCATATCACTCAGTTCAGCGACACCTGTATAATCTTCTTCAAAAGTTGGCCTAACGAATCCAAGATGGTTTTGCAAATCTGACAAGTATTTTACGAGATTGTCGAGTAGAAACATAGAAAGTTGATCATGCTACAGGTGTCGCCAACCTTTTCGTCTCGGCGCCAAAGGGATTCAAAGTTTAAAAACGTTCACACTTTTTATTGTTGACCCTAAGATTTCCTAACGATGTTTTCCTTTACCCGTCCGTCGTAAGTGGCAATAAATTTTATTTATGAGCATATGCCGTGCGTGGCCGACGCTAAAATAACCTGATATTTTATGTGCAACTGTTTTAGCGCGCTTGTTAGGTATTACAAATATTTTTGGATGTTGTGCTGCCTTGATTAGGTAAAGGTTGCTTTTCTAATAAATATAATAAAGGAGTTATCCTTTAAAAAAACTATACGTAATTGATTGAATTGATGCGATGTAAAGTAAATTTCATTTTCTGCGAACTCATTTTCCGTTAACATAGTGTATAGTTGATCAATAGTACTTACAATAGAATACATGATTATTAATTCTAATTTAACACATTTAAGTCCATTCCTCTGGTTGGTCTCATCTCAATCCGTTGCTTCCTCCAACCAATTCGTGGTCTCCCGCAAAACCATAGATAATCAAAGAACATCTAATTCCAAAATTAACAAATAAATTAATCCAATTCAAATCTAAATCTGTGAGTTGCAAGTGCGAATGTTTTCTACGTTTACGGTCAGTGGTTAAGAAAGCTGGTCGGCCGCGAGTGGGTCGCGGTTTCAATTTCCACCTCAAGGAAGTAATTGCGAGGGAATTACGAAATTCAACTGGTCTTGTGTCCCACGAATTGTATGAATCGAGTTACATGAGTCTGTGTGAAACTTGAGATTTTCGGATTGTTATATTAATTTATGTTTGTATGTTTTTTAGTAGTGACTATATTTAAGCCTTTTCGCATTAAGAAAAGCGCAATAAGGGTATTAAAATGCGATGAAGCTAGGATTTCATAGCTTTTCCTCCTTTGCGTTTAAGTATGCCACTCCTGGTGAAAAAGTTATTTAGCTAGATAGAGCATATGTAAAAGTTACATGGATTCATAGTTACTGAAAGTAAGCACGGATAACCGAGTAGTATCGTTCACCACGCAAAACCCTTGTTCGCGACTTGTCTTGGGTTCGATCCCCGTGTTATACAAGCATTTATGCGATCAGCGATCGCTTGTTCTCAGTTTTTGTGTCTTATGTGTTTGACTTGAATGTTTGTAAGGCAAGGATTAAATTCCTTAGTACGGGAGTCGTTAAATAATACTTAACTTGAAAAGTATTTAAAAAATGTAAGACTTTTGACTTTCTGCGTAGCTGTTTTTCAATCGATCCTAAGACTCGTTCAAAGCCTTTATTCTTAAAGCGATAAGAGCGATATTCGCATTCCAACAACACCTCATTCCAGGCATTGGTATTTCATATTTAGTATTTACCTTGTATTTAATACCTCGACATGTATTAATACATAGCTACATTAATATGTTATTACACAATAATGGTGCATGCCATTCTAAATGATGTTGGAAAATATTCGCGGTAAAAATGAGGCTGGTTGTAAAAGGAGGTCGTTAAACAAACATCATTGATTTGACTTCTTTCAATACATTTAGTAGGTACCTCCTGGGGGTCTATTGCTACCTTAAATTAATACTTTTGCTGTTATGGAAGGGTGATAGCAATCTGTTATATGAAGTTTTGTCCCTTTCGGGTCAAGATCATGATGTGTAGAATTATGATGTGAATTCAAAGAGAAAATTTGTGTGTCAGTGTCTATAATAATAGTATATCATTCTCCCATCTTTTCATTATTTGCCTGAAGTAATGTTGATCTAATTAACTAAAGATTAAACACACAAACTGTCATACTATCTAGTCTTAAATTAAGTAGAGCTTCTATTATGAGTACAACCATGTAATAGCACTCTATATAAACATATCTTTTATATTTCTAAATACATTATTATGTTTTGAGGCGGACTTTGCTTGTCGATTAAAAAAGCACACAAACACACTGACGCACTGTTCGCATTTATATTTTAAAAATGATTTAAAATTATGGAGATCAATACCAAAAAAAGAGGTTAGAAACTATGCAATAACCAAAAACGTTTACAATTAAGTTCAAACAAATATTGACAAACGTAGCAATACCTAGGAATCTAGGTAGTTGCGAAATTTACAGGTTTGGCAGTGTATTACCTAAGCGACTAAATATTTTTATGACCTAAAGATATTTGTTATAGCACAGCGACGTTTATTAGAATTTCTCCCACACTAAAGAATTTTATTAGTGTTGAGACATCAATCGGTGTTGCCAACAAAAACTTTTATTGTCAGCGTAAAATAATAATAGAATAGACTTTCTAATTATCCAACATTTTTAATGAAATGGAACGTAATTTGTCGCTGCTCTTATTTATTGTACTTTAAAAATTATTTGTTCAAAAATTAATAGACTGGGAGCACACCGCCATGACATACGAAGAAGAACGATGGCGCTCAACGCAGTGTATTGCGCTGTCACGGTTCAAAAACCATAACAATATTACTTTTACACGTGTTGTTTGTTTGTCTCTGTAAGGTCTTACCCTAAGTTAGGGCCAGGCTTCACATCTTCACATGGGACATAACAATTGTGGAAGCGAGATACCGCTCTATGTCATGTAATTATCTCTCTCTCTTTCTCACAACTGTTTTACTTCAAGAGACATTGAAAAGCTCCCAATAGTAAAGTTTGTTCCAGTATTATTTAAATAAATTGATCCTAATTTTCCTCTTAAGAATATCTTAGTTAGAAAACCCTTGTTTGTTATTAATTAACTAGATCAATACTAGTCATACTACCAACTGAACAAACATTCACTAATTGTTTGCAAATATAAAGAAATAAATCACTTCCTGACTACTTTGATTACATGATGTCGTACTCTGATTTATATATCGCGAATATCACGGTTGCTTAATCAAAACAGGTAAGCAGTAATCAATCTTGTTACATATTTACAATTTAAAGGATAATTTTTATAAGCGCACCTTAATCAGAAAAAATAATTCAGGGTTTGTTTTGTTAAAATTCTTCAATTCATTTTGCCACCAGTTTTGCATTTAGAACTATTTTCCAAGTTTTTGCGAGGATTGGCAATTGTTTTTTTTTCTATTATCTACTAGTTAGGTCTGTGTGAAATTAAATGAGCAGTTTCTTGTCCTTCTTTTCATGACGTATCTTTACCTAAGTCAAGTCCATGCCAAGGCACCTATTTCGTTTTGTCATCTCATTTAATTATCCGTGACTGAAACTAAGGAAAATACAATTGCTCAATATTTATTTCAGTTTTGCTTTAAACGCATCGCAAACTTACGAGTACATCCCTGCTTGATTAACTACTACAGCTTAAGTACCCACTTGTGTAACACTAATTAAATAGTTACAGCATCATAATATGAATTAACTGTTCATTTGTCAATTACTCTATAAAACCCGAACTCTCACCTTCAATTGACCTGAGAACATATGAGTACATATAAAAGTCTAATCTTTCATTGTTTTGCACGAAGCTTGCAAACAATATGCAATTAAATATAGTTACGTAATAGATCGTGTGAAGATGAGTTATGTAAGGTAATGTAAGTTGGAATGAGTGCGTACGCGCATGACGGATGGCTATTGATCTGAATCGCATCGGCTGTGGAATGTGTGATCGTATCGTGTCAGAATTGACCTGGTTGCCAGTGATATTAACTTGTTTTTTTTTATTATGTTTGTTATGTTGGTAGTAGCTTGGTAGTCATGGAGTGTTATAACTAATGTTTAGAAATTGGAATGTTGGCATAACCTATCAGTACAGAATAGGTTGAAGAATTAGGGAGACAATTATATATTTGTTTTTAAATACAACAAGACAGGAAATAAAAAAGTATAATTTTAACATACACGTTAGTTATTTAAGGATCTTTTTACACGATCTACTTTTTACTACAAATAGTCCACTTGCTTTTAAAATACAAAACAAATATAGAAATTTTAACCGGAATGTTACATAAATAACATTTCAGTACATTCAGGTGACTTGAATAGATAATAATGTACAATTTCCTTAATATCTCGAAAAGTATTTTTTAATCTGTATTTATGAGTAAATAGTATGCACTCATTATATATTACTGCTAGCATTGACATGATTAAGAATCTAATCTGTAATTTAGATTATAATTACGCACCATAACAGTTTTTTACTAAAAATTCTACGATTATTTGTGTCAATGGCAAAGTTTTACCGCGAATAACTTTAAGGTTCGTTTAGTTTTTTTATTGTTGTTTCTGGTTTTGGTGAAATCTTTTTTTAGTCTAAATAGGATATTGGTTATTAGTAACAATTTGTTAAGAGAAATCGGAGAAGCAACACTAATAAATTTTGTTCTCCTTTCAAAAGTATATTTAATTCAAAAAAATTAAAAATATTTTTCAAAACCAAAAATTTGTTGTTATTGAATTTGTTCAGCTATTGTACTATTCACATATAATTGATAGTTTTAAATTAAAGTCAACGCAAATGTCATCCATTTTCATATACATATAGTTGACAAGTTTACGCTGACGTAAAATATCGTGCCAAAGATGTGCAATTAGAAATAATTGGCTATGGTACTAACAAGGTCAAGTACCTACATTTTATATCAACGAGGGATTTCCAAACATAGACAACCTCTACACTTGACCTCTAACACGGACCGGAAATTAGATTACATAGACAATCACACTTCCTATTTCCGTTTAACGCACTGTCAATAGCTTTCTTCGAAATCGCTGACAATGTTATTACGTCCTTACAATGCGGAAAAAAACTTGTCTATGCCTACATCCTTGTTCAACGTACCACATACAAAATTCAATTACCAAAAACAATAGATATCCTAATAGATTACGACCAAGTTAATTTGTTTAAAAGAATAATACTAGTGTTAATTACAATTCGTTTCACGCATTGTCTTAACATTTGCGTTCAATGTCATGTTTCTAAGCTGTGTTTGACATAACAGCCATTTTGGTAGCGTTCGAATTTGTAATTTAAATCCTCCTATCAAGTGTCGTCATTCGGTTGACGGCGCGATTATGAAAGGTTTTGTTCGCGCCATTATTTGTGTTACTGGGTAAAGGGCAGACGTGATGGGCGAAACGTTTTATTATTGTACCGCGAAAAAACCCCTTTTACGCTCACCGCGGTTTGCCCTACGAATAGTCGCGGTGATCTTAATTAATCTTTTATTAAACTCTGTGGCGTAATTCGAATTCATCATGGTTTAAATTTCGAACACAACGACATTTTTAATGATTCGATACTCTTTAACGATGAATCGATTTGATTCGATCAGCGTTCGAGTTACTCGATGTTGCAATTTGTGATTTTAAGACGTTCGATAGTTCTAGCTTTCTATATCTTATTACAAATGTCTTAACGATCGATTCACGGGACCTTTGGTTGACCCCGTTGATTCGGACCTTTGCTAACGATTCGATGCCGATGAATTAGCAATTTAACTAACCACGTAACTACAAAGCGAATGTAATTGTAACTGACTGATTTTTTATAAGTAATACAACCTCCTTAAAGTCACGCTTGTTAGAAAAGTTGCTAACCGGTTGTTCTACTGTTTATTTTTTCTATAGAGCTAAGAAAAAATGTATTGATGTTTTGCTACTGTGTGGCCAATGAATAAACTTATTTTTCACGTGTCATGTCGATTATTGTTCGAAAATTACCGCCATTTGTATTCTATCGTGCGAGCCGAAGCGATTTAAAATTGAATTTATTTAAATTTAACACTGTTTTCAAACCGATGCCGATGTCTCTCGAGTTTTAAGAATAAAGAACGCAAAAGGAATAAATGATTAAAAAATAAATAAAAACAAAATGTAGATATTTATTTTCGCATAAAATATTTACGATAAACCTAAACATATTGACATAAACATTACCTTCGCTTGTCGAGAAATGAAGATTGGCATGCAACGCATACTGAACCCGAAAAAAAAGAAAAAAACACAAGTGAATGCATTTTGAAAAGAAAACGAGTGTGATGTGTATATTTGCGTGTATTTTATATAAAGGACACCTCGGTTGTTTTGTTTTCTTATTTACATTTAGGGTTTATGCCCTAAAAGAGTATAATAACACCTTTTTGGTGAGATTATGAGTCACGAACCGAGTTCGTCTTGGGTCAAAGCACAGATATGGCAAATTCGAGTATTTTTTCTTCCATTTTACTTTTATGCCAGTAAGTTTTTACTTGCTTACATCATGCTCTTGTTATAAAGCCATAACTGTTGAGATTTGGAAATGAATATGCCATTGTTCGGTGTAATTTCGTCGTGTCCTTGCGTGATCTTGCGAACTGTATGGTTGTTAGCTTTATACAATGTTTTGAGTACCCGAATCGCAGGTTACCAATTTGCCACTTAGTGCCGAAGATAATGGTTTAATCCACGCAGACAGGTTTTGCAATACGCTGAAATGTTTTGGTCTAGACGACTATTTGTTGTTTATAGATTTAATGTTGCTATAAGGCTAATTGTAGAATCTTAACTTAGCACTCTATGTCCCCCATGTAAGGGAGGGCTTTTTGTGCTACTTTTAAGATTTGTTTAATTTATATTGATGTCCACACATCTTCAGACACTAATTCAAAGGTTTTTTAGGTTTTATTAAAACATAGCAATCGTACATCAAATATCGTGGTAAATATTCTTTACCGAGGCTTAAAGAATAATGGTTTGTAATTCAGGGGCCTCATCGCAAATTTTCGTCCAACCTCCGACGGATAAAGTGTAAGAAATTTTCCAATAACAGGCATACATATGCTTAAAAGAAAACCTATAGGTATTCAACCTCTTTTATTATGACGCTACATTTAACACCAGACAGTGCGACAAAATCCAAACTTTTTTGTCGAACACACGCAAGCAAGTCACACTTGCGTCAGTTCTTAATTTAGATGCACACGACTAAGTAAAATTTAATTTGATGGTGTGGTAACCCTAAACACTGTGTTTACATACTTCGCTGTTGGTGTAGGTCGTCGACATAGGGCCTAAACTCATCTGACCCCTGTTTGAAGACCCTTAATAAGCATTATGAAGGTCTCTCTTTCCACTGCGTAAAAGTGTTCTTATATATTGGGAATGTTTGCCATTTTATTTGACATAAAAAAACTGCACGGGTCTTCAAATGGTACCTACTGGTAACTATGCCAATGGTTACTGTGCGCGATGTGCGGTGGATTCGATTCCCGAGTTTTAACATTATAGATATATATTGAGAACCAGCATTTATTTAAATGTTTGATCAACCTCCAGTGACTTAATTGGCAACTCTCAGAACCATTAAAAAACCGATGTTCTCAAGCTATTATTAAGTTTAAATTCAAATCAAACAGTGTTGCCAATCAAAAATTAAAACAAATGTTGCCAACTTTCACACGACATCAAATTAATCATTATTATAATTTCGCATACGCTAGCTGAAATAATGGATCTAATGTAATTATAGCGAAATTATTTATGTTGGTCAATCTCCTAATAATATAATAATTATAGATTCGTCTCGTCTGACATTCAGCTGGATGGCGACAGGCCCTGGTGAAGATTTCTAGTCCCTGTTTAGATAGCTTGTGACGTCATAAACCAGTAAATAAATAGTACATGAAAATGATTCCTTGAAAAAAGTGTTTCACAGTCATAAATGACAACAGTTATGTTTATATTTCACGAGGCTTTAAGACGTTTTACCCGTGAGTAAAACGTCGTAATTTTAATGCAACTGTTCAACAGTTACATTAAAATTATTATAACCTAAAAATACTGTGGTGGTTTGTGTTTCCATTTTGTTTTCGTTGTTTGTTGCTCGTGTGTTTATGTGTTTGTAGTTCATAAATGATTACGTAATATAATGTACCTAGCGACAAAAAAAAACATTATATTTTCTCCTACCTCTTTTGAATAGATTCAAAGTAAGTCACTTAAAATACAACCCAATAATAACCGTTATTTCATCAAGCAACACTTAGATAACTCGTCACAGCTGATAAGTTCGTTACAATACATAATATAATACACAAGAAAACACAGTTTCTACTCAGTGAAAGACTAACACCATTATTATGACGTAATGCGCATTGTCATGTCTGCGCGCGCGCAGCCTGTCAGCTGTCGGAAACGGAAGGATGGTTACATTTCGATATTTTTTATTTATTTATTATTATTAGTTCGTTAGATGATGTAATGTTAAAAGAAAAATGGATTACGGATGTCGATAACAGCATAAGTGCTCTCTTCTTTTAAAATGTGGCAGTATTTTTTCTAAGAAAGAAATATTGTTGCCTGTTCCATAAATTGAACAAAGTTACTGAAGAAGTGTTTTAGATATTGCCGTTTCCATACTTGAATTCAGTAAATAATCACGCAGTAAAAAAGCCTTTTTGGCAGCAATCCATGCAAATAACCCACACTTTCAAACAATAAACCTTAAAAACAGTTTTAAATCATTACTTGTTTCGAAACTTGAACTACTTTAGTTTTTATTACCCTTATTATTATGTCTCTCAGTGCGTAAGCGATACGTTCGGAAACAGGAACTATTACAACACAAAGAGTTGCGTGAACGATGCGCAGACGCAGCTACGCACACACATACACAAAACCACGTTATGTCTTATGTACAGTCGAGTACATCAATATTGCCTTTTTCAGTCAAAAAAATATGAGAAGAATAGAGGTTCACACGTAATAATAGGCCATTTTTTATGAACTGTGTGTACTTGATTTATCTAAGGACTAAGGAGGTATATTGTGATAGTTATGTTCTTTAAAATTGTGGGCTAGATTAGATTCATAATATGTAATTGATTTTTCTCACTAGCACACGTCATGTACATACTAAACCGTGCTGTACTCATGTCTTATATCTATTTACACATTATTTAGAAATGGCTCACAATATTTTGAATCCTAAGTCTCTATTTGTGCACCCGACAGTCGATTGTACATCTCGTAACAGCTGTTATAGTTACACGTATAATATAAACACGTGCTTGAAACTTGAATCACGTTCCTTGATTAGTTTTGGAAAATACTTTATAAAAGGTAAACAATTAGGATTGATGTGAGACGGTGCTAATTAAATTTGGCGATACGTTTATAGCGTTTTCTTATATGGTTGTGGCGCATGCTGTCTTGTTTCTAATACCTACATTTTATTAACAGTTTTTTTTGTTTCTCACCTCGCGACAAAGTCATTGTACTTGGTTGGGTATAGGGCGTGGCTTGTGTCTGGAATTGGAACTAATAGTGCATAGTTCATTTCAAGTTCAATTGTTTGTATGTGGTCTATGCTTGCACATGAAGGAAGATCCAAAAAGTTTCTATATGGAGCGGAATTTTGAAAGGATCGAAATTCAGAAGTTATAATATATGTGTCAAGATAAGCTCTTTACTCTTAACCCCCCTAACCCTCTTTAATTTCTGGAAGCCTTACTGTTATAGAAAATTCTGCCAGTGAAAATCATAATATTATTATGCCAGTATTCATTTCCTTTGGCCAATTTGGAAAGATTGCTTGTTTACCCGTTATTCGAAAAAAAACGGTAATTTACGTCGGAGTAAGCACAGATTGTAAACATTACACAATCAAAAGTTACATTGATATGCCAGCCTGTATTGATTCACAGCGCGAATGATATGCAAAGGTTTATGTAATTCTTATGTCTGTTTTTCCGTTATGCTTCAAGAATTTTGTAACAGTAAAATACAGTTTTCCACTAACATTTAATCGGTCCAACAGAAAACAACAAATCGGTCCACAAGTGCAAAAGAGAAAGAAAAAGGTGGCTTGAATTTATCGAATCAGTTTGTGCAAAACACGCTGAAGACCGAAATACACCCCTTTGTGTTGTTCTAAGTTTCTATGTTTCTCTTCAAAATAATAGAGACACTTAAAGGATATATTTGACTAGAGCCCTATTTTATCACCGCCACATAAGTTTCCGTTAAGTAACTGTTGTTTTGGTTCAGATGTTTTCATACAAAGAATGACAGCATTTTCAATTTATCTGCCAGATAGAAGCTAATCACTATATACGATTACCATAGCGTTTAGTTCAGGGACTCTACACCTTTTGGTATAAAAAAACTTAGCAAATTTTGGCTCATACCAAAAAAAATCTTGCAAGAATTTTAACGACTTAGCAATATAATAGCTACTCACTTCCTATTCACCTTCCTCATATAAACATTTTATATAAACATAAGACAATAGAGTTTCATAATTATGGGAGAATTTTATTTGTTACTCCCATCGTCGCGGGGAGGCCATTAGTGCGTGTTACGAAACTCTGCATGGACGAAAATAAAAAGCTGTGTTTAATTAGAATTCACGTATGATTGTTTTCACTTATTGTTTTCTTTAAGGATGTGTGTTTGTGTGTTAAGTAATGAAGTTGTTTAGTAATTGTTGGGGAAAGACAAAATGGCCGCAAAGAACGGCAAACTTTTCCTAAAAGGCTGGACCGATTTGCAGATTTTCTATGGATGGTTTTCCAGAACTTATATTCTGAAATCGATTGATGCATTGATAAATATTCAATTTTAATCCAGAAATAATTCACTCGAAAACAACACGTGTTTTGCAAAACGATATTAGCAAAATACGTGAATTAGTGAAACATTTTAATACGAATGGAATTATACAGAATCATAATAAAATCTTTACTTCTTGGAATTAAACGCAAATAAAACCAACGACACGATACCATTCAAAATATTTGCGCCACCTGCAACCTAATGATTTATAGAACATTTAAAATGTAATAAATTTTAACTATTTTATTTATATTCGGGGAAACATGTGAATTTACGTGTTTTTTTATAACATTATACCATAAAGGTTGGTTGACAATACCGCCATGATGACTATCAATTTGTTTACAATATGTCACACATTTTTTTTCAAATTTATTTATTTAAACCTTTTATTGCTATGAGACATTTATAGACATGTCATGTCACGTCGATTGATCAAGGAATCTATGATTACTGTAATTGTGACATAATATTTTAATAATCTATTGCACAAGTGAAACAATCACAGGTTAAGCTCCACATGATACGGTCAGTCCTTGGATGGGTTACCGTCTATGTAATTACGGGTATTTCGAATAGAACGTAAAATTTTGGCTCCCGGCTATTATTTACACATCTTTGACAGTCGCTAGACAAAGGCTAGGTTATAAGGTCTGACAACCATTCTGACTATGGGGTATCGTGGTGCCCAGGTTAACAGTGATGAGGATTTCAGATAGGCAATCGCTCCTTGTAAAACACTGGTACGTAGCTGCATCTGGTTAGACTGGAAGCCGACCCCAACATAGTTGGGTTAAGTCTAGGATGTTAATTTATTGTATCTGTTCTTTTTTTCTGTACATTTTTATTTATAGTTAAATCGAAATGAATGGTTACTGGCCAAATAATATTTTTTAAGCAGATATATTTTATAAAAAAAAATCTTTGACGTATCAGAAGTGATGATTGTAATAATACCTATTTCGTTATAATGACACGTTTTATTGCCACGCTAAAACACGGTCTGTTTATTTTTTTCAAGATATTGAAATAAAATCGAAATCGACAGACTAAATTGTTTATAATTTGAGTGCTGTAGGTATACTCTTAATTATTAACTAATTAGTCTGATCTCAGAATAGATGGGTTTTCCCATTTTAATTTTATACATCTCTAAAGTGTTTATGTCTATCAAGTGGTGTATCACTATTGCCACATGTTTCTAATGTTCATTAAATTAATTGATAAGTTGCTATGTTTTACATTTTTCAATGCTAATGTTTGTTTTCAATTTCGATTTTTTTTCTATAAGATTATGATATAGAATGTCTAAAAACTCGGGATACAGTCCGAATGTCGTTTTAAACTGACCGTCTTTTGCAATTTTTCGGTTATGTAATAATAATAATACCTTAATTATAATTACATTTCTAGGTAAAAAAACCTTTTCTTTACAATTATTTAGAAACATGGAAGTCTAAACAACGTAAAACCAATATATTTGAAACTAAAAATAACATATCCACCAGTGCCCCTAATAAATTATGGTTTCAAACCGGCTACTACACAAATGCATAACCAGAAAACCACTTTATCATATTATGGATGATGTCAAAATTATATAAAATATCCAGTATTAGATTACTAGGCGCCGGCGTAACTCTAGCTCACATAATTATGAAAACTAATTAACTACCAAACCTTATATATTAATTATAAATTATGCATAATGCTTAATATATGTTAATTGCTATATATTTCGTTATTTGATGAATGGTCTCCCGCGCCTACGCTTTCAAAAATATTCAATAAATTTTATTTTTTTGCCATCTTTATAAACTTAATATTCGATGTATTGACAACGACAATGTAATTAAACTTATTTACTTAATTAAATCGTATCCTGACAAATAATAAATTTCATTATTGGTCATAAATAAACAGAAAACAAAAAATGTATTAAATAGTTTATGAGATATTTTTCTAAAACAGTTCAACTAATTGTTGCATTCAAGTAAACTAATATTTTTTTCTCCATATTTCAATATTAGTATTAGATAATGTGAAATTCAAACAAACGACAACAACGGATATATGTATAATAATTATATCAATAAATTCGATTATAGACAAAAATAAAAAAATGAGTTTCTTTATTAAGTCCCCATATATACTGAATACTAATTAGAATGCTAATAGCCACTGTTTCTATCTGATCGAAAACGAATTAAACATTAAAATGCTTTAATTTATTGTTCTAAAGCAAAAAAGATTATAACTTAATTTATAAATTCAGATTCGTTGATAAAAAGAAGCTTAATCGTAGAGGTGCAAAACTTGTACATGGTTCGTTATATAAGCAAATGAATAGAGTTATTATTTTAATTGACTTTGCATTTGTGTTATTGTGTATGGAGAAGTTGTTTAATTGAGCTTTTAACTTCTATCGGCATTGATGATCGATTAGCCTCTCTGTTATGATCTACTCGGTTTGATGATGTATGTATGAATAACATTTAAGTAGTTACATAACATCATTGGACATGAATGGAGTAACTTTCGGTGTTAAGATAAAAGTAATGAAAAAATGCTAGAACAAAACTGCCATCAAATTTTGATAGTAGGCATATTTAAGAAAAAAAAACTATTTGCGGGGCTTTCACAAACATTCAAGTCACATGCACAAGACGTCCAGACTCAGGACAAGCGTTTGTGGATCTACAATGAGATCGCACCCGCGACACGTCGCATGCCATCAGCAGTACTTCCTTAGATATGCGCCAAACAAAAGTTTTACCATTTTTGTCCTACGGCTTAAGATATTTTTACAGTCTATGATAGCGAAGGAGTCAAATTAAACCTAACTGTATAATCCTATAAAAAAGGTATGTGAATTTTTACATTGACCCGACCGGGGATCGGACCCGGGACCTCAGAGCTAGCGACCAGTGCGTACGCCACTCGACCACGGAGGTCGTCGTTTTCATCGAACCAATTCTTTAAAACTTTCATACTGTAGGTACCTATTTTTCAAAATGTTACAAGTAAGATGTGCACATTTGAAATACCATAAATTGCGTGCGCGTTGATGTCTTTTACTTTACATAAGTCAATGTGCGGTAATAATGTAATTATGGTTTGGGCGCAATTATGTGATAAACAATTATTATTGAAAAACATTATGTCTTGTTCCTAAACACAATTACATAATAGCAATATATATTATTATCAACTCCTCTCAAATGGCTGGACCGATTTGAATGAATTTTCATATGCGTTTGGGTGGCGCTCTGAATAGATTAGACTTACAAGAAAAATGTGAAATTGTCATGTTATTTGTCTTTCATTTCATACTTTGCTTAGTATCCTAACCACTTAAAATATCATGCATTACAACGTCTATCGGGTCTGCTAGTACTCAATATAAATACCGTTATTAATAACCATAACTATTCATTCAAATACCAATGTTCTGAGAAATGTAATTCGAACGCATGTAATGTTATGTATCGGCATCAAAATCTATGCGAGCGTCCTTCGTTATGCAAACACTAAGTGTAACGGCAAACGCACTACAACCTTGCGTTACGGCGTAGCGTCAGCAAACAACACGTCAACGTAGAATCAGCAAATAAATCAGAGATGATTCTGAGTACTGGAGTTAGCATTTTAAGGCTGTATTTATCTTTCTTTGAACTGCTTGGTAATAGTTAACTAGCGGACAGAAAAGTCAGGTACGTTGCATATAGCCCCTGATGTTATCTTAAACGAGTTTAAGACAGGAAATACCCTATAGAAACAACATTCACAGCTATTCTAAACGCTTTCGACGGAAATATATTATGTACGACTTTTAACCCCATATTAATCTCAACTTTCAACGCTTTTATAGATTTTTTTTCGTAACCAACGAAAGCTCACGTACTGTTTACATAAGCCTTAAGCTTTCTATACACGACCTTCAGTCTTATCCATTCCGTGAGTCATTACGACCAAGATCACAATTTCGCAACTGCCTGCATTTGCCCTTAGTGCGAACTACAAACGATATACGACCTTGCCTGAACGAAATAAGACTGATATTCAATTAAAGTTGTTTGTAAATTTGATATAAATGTAATATGAGTTCTGTTTTTAGGTAGTTATGGTCTAATTTTTATTGGAGCTAGTTTTTATTGTGTTTATTGATAACAAAAAGAGTTTGGACTTTATTTTCCGATTCATAAGGTTCGTTTTCCTTTAAATTTAATTCTGGAAGTGAACGTTCACAGAAGTAGCATGGGGAAAAATGGTTTAAGTTTTAGTATTGCAACACTAATGTAATTAAATATGTAACAAATTGTTTGCGGTTTGAAATAACAATGTGATGTGATTAAGTGTGGGTTTGATTCTGCTTGAGTAAAAGGCTAATTTATGGCAATGAAAGGAGAAGTGTTAGTTTCAATACTAATGTTGCTATTAGCCTAAAGGCTCTATCTGTTGGATATTCAACACCAACATTGGTAATGTGTGCAAATGTTGGATCCAAGTTGTCCCAGGAGTTAATGATTAAACTCAAGGCTTATTATCTTTATGTATAACTAGCTATAACTGTCTTTGCCCGAGTGGTATTGAATGAACTAAAATAATTATTCTTAAATAATAGTACCCTAAATTTCTGCTTGTCCATCAACTACTTATAAAATTCCTTTTCTTTAATTTAATACAGAAAGCTTTATACAATTTTGTATCCTTGTTTCAGAAATTTAAATTTCTTTATCTTTATGCTATGAGCATTACTCTCCTGAGACAGAAAAAAAGCGCGTAGATGTTACTTGAAGATCAGATTTATAAATAACTAGGCCGTTATTATATAAATGTCAACCTAGATAAAGTTGACACACAGCCTTATCGTGTGACATAATATATAGAGTAGAATTCAGTAATTGTTGGGAAAGCGAAAGATTAGTTGATATTCTTTAATTAACAGTAGACAGAGATAGAAGTTGTTTTTGTATTGAGTAAGTTACAAGAGTGACTGAAATGCAATTTATCGATACTAGATCAAATAAATTAGATCTTATCGATATAAATCGATTGATTGAGTTTTATATCCAATAAATATTTCTTCACGATTTTTATCACCGTTTTTTGTCTTTGAATAATTACAAATGTGGCTTTGAAAAAATTAAAAATAATATAACTAAGCTAATCAATCGAAACTCGACCCAAAAATAGTTTCTCTATACGATACGATTTAGTGTCTCTATAAATCACAAAATCGTTACAAAAATTTCTTCACATATTAGTCAAATTAAGTCACCACGCCCATTTAAAAAGACAGATTATTTAAAAGCAACAAAATGCTACAAAAAACAATTTCTTTTCTCAAAAACGCTTTTTCGATATATTATTCTGTCAATTTCTAAATATGTTGCTACCTAAACTAATGTAACCTTAGCACAGGCGACAGAAATTACAATCTGACAAGTCGAAAACCAAGAATAACTATAATTTTCTTACATTCCAGTCCATTTCTTATATTTAGTAAATATTGTAGAAACGTCACTTGATTACACTAGTAACTATTTTCCAACATTATTCATTACAAAAAATATAATAAAGTCGTATTTACAAAACAGACTTACGTGAGACGGGAAACGAGACAGGAAGATGGCGATTTAATAAAAAAAACAGCTCTTAAAGAACTTGGCTCGTGTTCTCTAAATACGGTGTTAAGTGTAAATAAATCTGTAAATATCGAGAAAGGACTTCGGTACTATTGACCTCGACCAAGGTTTTCGAGTTTCGCACAAGTGACATTCAAACAGACCGCCAATGCGGATATGGGTATGTGCGATACAGTTATTGTACACCACTGTTTGTATTGAGTAGGTGTGATCGAATGTGTAAGAAAGAATATGTAGGTCAGAATTTGGATGTCATTATGGAGATGGAAGGATCATATAGATTAACGCTAAGATAGTGGATCTAATTATGGAGATAGGTGAAGGGTTTAATTATCTGTGTGTCAGTTAAAAAATATCTGAAACCTGACGCAAAAAGGGGGGTGTTATAAGTTTGATGGGTCTGTCCGTCTGTGACATAATAAGTCTCGAAAATAGAAGGTGAATTGTGTAAAAGTGTTCTTAGACATTTCTAATTAAAATCATTCGAACTGGTTAAAAGTTGTGACAGTTTAACAATCAGGTTTATTTTTATTTTTAAACTGTATCTTGTCTACTTACCTTTTTATCTTGACTACATAAAGAAGGTACCTAATAAAAAAGGATAATTACTCCCCATTAGCGCAAAACATGTTACCACTTAGTAAAACCGATGTTAAACTGTTTTCTAAACAAGACTGTTGACTTGATAGCAAACTCAAGTAAAAAACAAGAAACAAAAGAAATTCTCGGACTGAGTTACAGAAATATCAAGAGAATAATCTTTTTTTTTATAAGAACAAGGGTGATGTATCTCAAGTGCTAATTATCAGGTTTTGGATATTCCAAATATTTTTCCTTGATCAGGTTCCTCTGATAACAGGTTTTGTGCTTAAGCGTAATTATTAAACCCTTCGTGGATTCGATCCCTTAATTACGTTAGAGTTTGTTAACACTGCTGTTTAATTTGTTTAAATATAAGAGATTAAGCTTTGTTGTTTTGTGCGTCAGATTTAAATATGTTAATGAGATTTTTTACCCTCATTTGTCTTTGAATCCTAATTTTTCCAAAATTTACCTTTCATCTTTTTGCAACATTTTTACTACCTCTTTCTTCCATGTTTATCATTTACAGTTCTAAGAATAGGAACAGATCTACGAATAGGACTCATTTAGCAATATTTCCATCTTTTGTAACCCAAGACTCTTTCCATCGATCTATATCAAATCTCTAACATTTGTCTCTATCTTTCCAGATCCATGAGCACATGACAGCCGACGAGTTACGAAACGTTTTCCACGTGGAGCACCACTCGATGGTGCCGGAGTACCACCTGGTGCAGCTCACACACCACCTCGCTCGACGGCACGTGGCCCCCAACCACCACACCAACTCACTCACACCGGGAAACACCAAGATCCCACACGAGAAAACAACAAAGCATCAGTGGAAGACTGGTACCAGCCCACCATCCTTACTGAACGATGAAATGTTTGTTAAAGCGAAAGAAAATATCAAAGACGTTGATATTATTGGAGATTTGAATAGCACAGTGAGTGTTACCTTCGATGTGACGAACTCCAGTGAAGTCAGTGATAGTGCAAGTGTTCTAAGTGATCTGGAGAGGTTAGTCCAGGGGCAGGAGTTGGATGTGCACAAGATAGACCTGGAGGCGTTCGGGAGGCAGCTCAAACTGGTGCTGAAGAAACAGGAGGGTCTGATCAAGAAGGATGGCTTGAGGATATGGAAGGCCCATCAGAATGAGACGCAACCCCATGGAGTGGACTATGAAGAATTACTTACGGTGAGTGATGTTTTTGTGTCTCTTTTATGATGTTTGACTGGTTCTAAATAACGAATCGTAATATAGGATAGGTAGAAATAAGACAATCAAAATTAGGGGACGAAAATTTGGCGGGTACATAATGGCACAAGTCAATAAGTATTTCAATTTTACACTTAAACCTTACATACATAACAATAAGGTTTTAAATATTTTCTAATGATGATGACAAAATACCAGAAGTACAATTCTAATTAAGATTAGCATACAACATTAAACAGAATCGATTCTCATACCCATGAGATAACAATAGCTTCACCCATATATGGATGAAACAAGTGAAAAGCGAAAATCGAATCGATATCGTTCGGAAACACTAAACAATGCGGAGAAGTGACAACACTAATTATAACGTACGACTAATAAGAGGTCGGGTTTTATAGGGATGTCACACTAGTAGAACGATAGTAGGAAATGAGATTGAATTACGTAAAAATTTGATGACAAGGGTTTTAGGATGAAGCTTGATGATAAAATTCAAGTATAAAGAGCAGGCAGAGTTGGCAGGTTCATGAGCTAAATATTTTGACCTGCTTTTTGGGGATATAAAAATAATATCTTAAAAGTGTCTTGAATAATGATTTATTATAACTAGACAATTAAGATACTGGTTGGTAGAAATATGTCTCCCTGCAAAAAAATAGTTGATGCTCTATAGATAGAATGAGAATCACTCCAATTTTTTTCTTCGAGGGGAGTTCTTCGCGTTACACTGAACAGTTTAGATTAAATAATTTAAAATCCTAGGGAAATATCTAAAACCACAAGATATATAGAAGAGGTTTCACTAACAAAATAAATTTGCTAATTTTCAATTAATTACACAATTAGTCGTGACAACCCTATAAAAGACAATTGTTCTCCGTTGCGGATGACACAAAAAAGCAAGCACCTGCGTCTGACGGAGAAAGCTGATTCCCACGGACATCTTATCTAACCGAGAAGTTGATCTGAGTAAATACTAACATAGAATAAGCCAAGGGATGGAAGAAACGTAAAGCAAGAAATATGGTGAAGTCAGTCAGTGTTAGGAGCCCACAGCTAATGCGCTTTAGACCAGCAAAGGGTCGGTTATTATGTAATTTATTGATCAATTTTATTTAGGTGCTAGTTGGTACGCCTCCTTTATAAAATAAATGAGTTTTTTGAAACGTGAATTGTGAAAATGTAATAAATTCTTATGTCGTAGAACGGATTATAACAAACTTGTTAGAATAATCCAGTACTGGAAATAGGATTTAGTGTCAACATACATATATAGTCATCATAAAAAATATATTTTTCATCAGCCTGTCGCTACGCCATTTCTAAACGATACCTAGCAATCAGTTCTCTCATCTTACAAAATGTCAAAAGTCTAATCAATTAACAAATCATCCTACATTATAACATTTTCATCACGAGATTTCTTAATTACGTCCTCATCAGTCAGTTTAACGACATCATGTAAATTTGGAAATTATTTGTCAATTTAGAACCAACAGGTGCTTTGATAGCTTCTATGACGAATATCTTTAACAGAATCTGAAGAAAACCGGCTTAATTCAAACATGAGTTGCTCTGATTCCATAAGTTATACAATCGTTGCCGAATATTCAATAGCCTACGGAGTTTGTATAAAAGTTAAACAATAAATTGTTTAATTCTATACAAAAGCAATCTAGTGTTGAGGCCTTGAGTTCGATTTTAATGCCTTAAATTGTTTGTGGTGTGTTATAGAATAGTTAAGGGTACGCGCACAATAAGCACCATGAGAAGTATAAAAGCCATTTGGAACGATCAAACCGTTTGACGCGAACAAACGGTTTTGGCTCAAAATAAAATAACCAGTCATTCTTTTAGTGATCTCTAATCGATTTGCAGTCAGTTTGATGAATATCAAAATATATTATGATGAAGGATTATTTTAGAATGTTCGACATAAAGAAAAATTACAAAATTCTAGATTTTTGTTTCACATTTTGTAAGACATAAAACCAAACAGTTATTGGTGTATCTCGCAACAGCTAAGCAATCAACAGAATAATCTTGGAATGTATTTAGTTTAATCATCAAATACTAAGGTCAGGTGACCGTCACTGAATGTGCGAATGTGTGGAACAACCTTCTTAGAAACCACCGGAGGAGCTAAACAATTACACATCACATTAGATCAGAAATCTTTAATTAGTGAGAATGAAATTCCTCTTCGACAATTGACGTGACTTTTCCGCTAAATATTTGAGAGAGAGACGACAGAGAGATGACAGTCTAATCAAACCTTACGTATTGTATTGACTGTGGACCGATTATTTTATTTATAAGTAATATGTTACAATAATTACTGCTATCATCAGGAAATAGAATGAAATAGATAATATTGTGTGCGCACTGCCTTATTCGGCAGCAAAATGTAATTCACCTGTTTCGTATTCATAGTAAAATTTATGAAGTAGAGCAGTATTGATGTATTCATTATTTACAGAAAATTTATAGTCTGTTAATACTCTTGTACCTAGAATACAGGTAATATAGGAATTTGTGCATATAGAGGCTATCGTATATTAGATTGGATTAGATTAGATTAGATTAGTATATTCTTTATTGTACACCATGGAATTACAGCAGTGATTCTTAATACATACAATGTATGTATTAGACCATTTGTAATAATTATTACTTGTAGCCTCCTTTGTTTCAATGTTTCCTAAAATTAGGTAGATGTCTCTTCACTCTACAGTTGTAGGCCTATTTGTCTCTATTCTCTTTTTTGAAGTAATCCATTTCGTTTTATCATATCTCTTGGTTAACCACTCAGCCATTGCGGCATTAAATTAATATCAAGTTCAAAATATATGAATTTCACTAAAGTTGTAACGATTACTATGAAAACTTTGTTTTTATTAAAAATGTTGTTTTAAACATTGATATCGAAAAACAAAACATCCCGAATATCCAAAAATAATACAACGTAAACAATCCGCTATCTTGCATTCTTAAAACATTATATTCTCAAAAACACACAAACCTTTTAATCTCAAAATAAACAAATGAATTCCAAACTAAACTTCATATTAACATATTATCTCAGATATTGACATTTGTGAGGGTCTAGTTCTAGATCTGTAATCAGTCTAGAATCTAAATTAACATAACTAGCCGACACCGAAAACTGTGTCAAAAGTTATACTCGCTTATGTATATTTGTTTACCATAGTAGTTTTCAAATGCCTAGACCGAGGTCAGGATTCCTATTTCATATCTAGATTTAGACTTACATTTATGTATAGTTTGTACAGTTAATACTGTTTACGTATTACTGGAAACTGGTGGTTCATTGTATTAGAAAGATAGAAAATGCTATCCTATCTTCATATTATCATTCTAATGGGCATGTGTATCAATCTCACTGAGCTCCTCCTGAACGGCTGGACCGATTGTAATGTTTTTTGCATACCTTCGGATGGCGCCCTGAATGGTTTAGATTTACAACTTAGACCGGCAGAGCGAAGTTCGTGATAAGCTGTCTATAATGTTTGTTGTGATATGTGGATGGGTGCACTGTAGGAAACTATTTAATTCACGCATATTTAAAAAAACAACGTGAACGACTATCAAAGTTATGGTTCTCCATTTTAACGTACGCCAAACTCGCGTGATCTTGCGCTTGCGCATATACGCCCTTCGGCGAAATTATAAAAAAAAACAATATACACAAACTAAATGCAAAAAGACAATGGCTTCTCAAAACTTAAAATAATGTTAATTTAACCACAAAAGTTTATTAAAAAAACCGAATTACCATCCACATCATTATACATATTTTAAGAAGTTTATGATTGATAGAGGTTGCTTATAAATAATGTATGCTGAATTATAAAGGTTAAAGTCCTCTGGTGTTTTGATGACCTGTGGAGAAACGTCACTGGGAAATCCTCGACTTAGAGTGTCATGCTATCTCTGTTAATTTGTATAAGGACCGGTATGGTGGAAAAGAGATGTCAAGCATATTAAAAGACCGTTAATGTCTTAGCATGTGATCGAAGCTTAAAATAGCGACATATACAATGGACAAATTTGAACTCGCGGCCAGCGATTTTGGTAGATTAGTTGGTAAAACAACTGGTGTGTTAAGCTAGGAGTCTCTGGTTCGAGACCTGTCTGTGGTTTAAATATTACTACTCCGCAATTTGAATATAATTGCAAAAATACTTTTTTTTTTCTTTAAAATCTTCTTATAGCAAAAGTATTTTTGTATTCAGAGATAGCGTTTTTTTGTCTTATGCTAAACAATAATTGAAGATACAGTCGTTATTATGACACACCTACAAATTCTAATTGAAATAATTTATAGCAGCCATATTTGAATTTACGGTTGCATAGACATAGACAATTTGATTGCTTTTGCAAATATCATTTTAACTTGCATTGGAGATGAGCTTTACGAGCTATTAAAGAGGCTGGATGTAGCTGGGTGATTCTCCGGAAAAAGTAACACAAATTAAGAACATCATTATCCTCACCACACTTTACATAATGTAGATTGCTTGATTTAATATTATTTTTACCTAAGCTTGTATAGTACTACGGCTATTATTAGATGAAGTAAAAATTAAAACATTTTAGGCATCATAGTGAAGTGAACCAGTTGGTGAGGATAATGATATGTCCTTAACTAGTGTATTTTTTCCGAAGAATCACCCAGCTAAACTAGCTTTTGTAACTAGTAGATTAAAATACTAGGTTTTCTAAAGGTGCATGTTTGATTTGAAGTTAAGATACAGATTATATTAAATCACCATGGTTACTGACGAAAGTTACTGAATTCAAGTTTTTTTTGTTTAGAATTCAATTCGATTCTAAATCCAATAAGTGGTCCTTATAGGTCCTTATAGGATAGTACTATTAAATCAAACCATAATCTAGTAATACTTTGTTATCAAAACTTAACAGAGATACCTGTCCAGTGTCCATCAAGTGTAGTTCCAACTCTTGCCAATGCAGAAATTGGCGCTAGTGATGATTCCAGAGAACTAACTCGACCTCGACGCATGTACCTACAGGTCATTTATAAATATTGAGTAGGTAATTCAGTTTTTTAGATACTCTTTGCGAGATAAAATGACCTTTATTAATAGTGTAACAAACACCATGATTAAAGTTATAGCAAAGATCCTCTTGAATCAATTTGTTTCAGTTTTCATATAAAAGTCATTTATCTTAATAAAGAGAAAACTGGAACAAAAGATTAATTTAATATCAGTATTATTTTCTTATAAACTATAAATAAAACGGTATCGTGATTGGATAATTTCTTACCAACTTAAAAGTTTATAACCAAAATCATGTCATAAAAAACTAATTTAAAAAGTTACACGGATCATATTACTAACACTATTATACTTATTTATCGCAAATCAATATGATAATAAGCATAAAATTAAATAAGCTGGCACTTCTTTAATATTTATGGTGCAAAATATTATCTATGGGTTTATTTTTGTTTTAAAAACGTGTTATGTCACGTCACGTGGGGAGCATAGACAAAATTAGCGCTTAAGTCAAAACAATATTTTAAAACGCATAAAATAATATTATTTGATTAATAACATCTGGTTTATTGTTCAATCCGATTCAAGAAAAAAACTTATTCAAGTTATTATTTCAATACCTACTCAATCAAATCGTAATTAATATGCCAATTTTAAAATCTAGTATGTAAATATTTCATAATTAAAACTCTCAAAATAATCATGTTACCATTTATTTACGTTAAATAGGTTGATGGGTAATTTAATTTTATAGGTTGTTTAATATGGCTGTTGATATTTTTTGGGTTCTGGATCAAAAAGATTGTAATGATTAGCCCAGCTTTTTAAATAATTCAATTAAATTGGTTATTAAATTGATCAGTTTTTTTTTATATCGCCGCGCAAGGGTAAAGTCATCCGACAATGAAAACCAGTTTTTTTTTATATCGCCGCGCAAGGGTAAAGTCATCCGACAATGAAAACCTTTATACACGATTATAACCAATGTTGTAAGTATAAGTTAAAACAAAAGTGCATATTCCCATTTCCTCTATAACCAAAAGTATATTATAATTGTCTAAAGGTAAAGGACCCTCGAGTAACAGTCGGACTCGCAACTGACCGTTTTTAAATCAATCTTGATTTTATAACAGGAATTTACATTACAAAAGTGACCGCCATCATTTAATATGACACCAGATGTCTAATGAAAGATCGTTAATATTTTATAGGTATTCACATAACCTTGATATTACATTTGCGGGTAAAGATTATGTAATTTTTAACTACTTGAGATATTAAAAATTTGTTGCCAGTAGTAAAAAAATATGTCAAATAATTTGATTCGTAATCCGAACAGGTGCCAATGGTATTCGAAGTATTTTCGGAAAAATTTAAATATATGTTAAATTCTTGTTGATAAATTTTGTTTACGAAGTTACAAAGATTATAACCGCGCGAAAAATGATGAAAAGAAAGCGTGAACTATCTCAAACAATGGTAAAAGTTATTAGGTACCCCACAAATTAAATAATACGTAAACATACCATTTATTGAAATTTTGCTAGAAATTTGAAAGAAAAAAATATAGAGAGTCTTATCTTTAAAACCGTTTTGAAAACAGATGTAACGTCTATTACAGCCGAATGTCTAAAAAAAGTTAATGAAACATTTAAATTCAGAACTAATGACGTTAATGAAATCTTTAGCATTTTGTTTAATGTGTGATTGAGATCAATCTATAAGTTGATCTTAATCACAGATTAACAAAATGTTTTATTGATAACACATGTCTGTAATGAATATATAGAAGACTCGTCTTTCCTGAATTTAGGAAATTCTATTTAGAAGGCGTTTTACTGATCGCCGAGTTAATGCAAAATTTTGGCTCCAGAGATCTTTTACAACTACATAAATATATAGCCATTTTGCTTTTATAAAATTCATTATTTGAGCCAGAGACTAGCACTTATGCGTACTTCTTCCATTTACTGAAGTTTTCGCTAGAATTTATCTACTAAAAATATTCATAATTCTTCATATTTTGATCGCATTATCCACAAATGCCATTTATTTATGAATCTTTACCGACAGTTATCACAAGTGTATAACAAACTTGCTCGCAGATCGCCGTTCATCTAACACAAATCAATGTCACAGTAAACACGTCACAATTCGCGAACATCTCATAAAACTAATCTGTTATTTGAATAAATAACGTTAGAATAATGAGGATGGATTTATTCAGAGTCGGCGCACACGTGGCCGCCATCGCCGAATCTGTATATTTACATAAATTCGATATAACGTGCTATGTGTTGAATATGAAATTGAAAATTTTATCTCTTTGGCTATACACGAGACCACGAAACGCGGGAACACGGTATTTGTCTAATTCCCGTTTACTTAAGAGTCATATGAAAAATTGAGGCTTGGGATTAATCATAATCAAATTCTTACCCACCCTGAGTTCCAAAGGTTTTCAATATTACCTCATGTAACTATTTACCAGCATTTTAGAAGAAGCGACTGCTTATCTAAATCTGACCTCCCCAATCCAGTTACTTGGGCAACACGATACCCCTTAGTAAGATAGATTGTCAGACTTTTTAGCTTCTAACTACCAGTAACAACTGTCGAAGATGTATAGATAACATCCGGGAGGACCCACGTCTCTTCCGAAACATAAAGGAACTCGTTATGACATGGTCACCCATCTACGGACCGACCGTAACAAGGGCAGCTTAACCTGTGATCGATCAACTTGTGCAGTTGCAGTTTAGCCACGAACCTTTCGTTAGTTATAGTGCAAAATGTCTATCAGTTTCTAAAATCCTCTTGAATGTAATAAAGACATAACGTATGCCTGTGTACAAAATCATCGCTTGAACTAAAATCGTCGGGCCTCAGACACGTTCGTTGCCTCATGTACGAAGGCCTTATAGTCGGCTAAAATGTATAGTGATCTCATAAATTTTGACAATAGGCTTCGATATTGATAGCCGCAAGTGTTTCGTAGAAATGTAAAATCAAAATAATAACAATAACTTTTTATTGGTTTCCATCAATATTGCTTTAGTGGTTTATTAGCTTGGATTTAGATTAGTTCAGAGTAAAAGACAACTTTAAATTGTTTTTCTTGTTTTATTTATGAACCAAGGGTAATTTAGGGCTAGTACGAGGTATGTTGTGTGTTTTTCAACAGTGATTTAAAATAAAGATTGAGCGTAAATATGTAAGTTAATTCATGTGTCTTATAAATATCCATATTTAAAACCAATTTTTCGGGATTCGAATAGTGTTGTACCATTTTAACATCGACATTTTTTTTGATAATTATTTGGTTAACTCACAGCTACATCCCTCAAAACATTTCAATATGATCGGTAAGACATATCAATATAGAATCCGACCTCAATTGACAACCAAAAATAATACAAAATTGTCGAAAATAATTCAGGCATAATATAACTTAATTTTATTTATGTATATAGATTTTGATGTCCAGTAATGGCTGCGATTATACTATTTGATGTATATTTTAATATTTAAGTGGTATAATGATGGGCTATTACTTTGTCTTAGCATATTATTAAGCCGAGCACGTGGATGCCTTGTTTATAATATAAATCGGGCTAGAGGGGTTTGGGAAAATGGACCTTAAGACTTTGTGTTAAAGGTTTTTAAAGATAACTTATGTATTTACTTATAAAGAAGCAGGGATTGGGGATAATGGACTTTATGCTGTTGCGATAAGGGTTTAATATTAAAGATTTGTATATATGTATTTGAAGATGACTATGCTATTTTTAGCGGTTAAATCTACTATGTGGGGCAGATTAATCAGATTCTCTCGATTGCATTGTTACAAGTACTGTATACTGTGCACTTGGAGAGGCCTATGTCCAGCAGTGGACTGCGATAGGCTGATGATGATGATGATGATGAAGTACTGTATCATCAACGTATTTTCCTCAAATGCACAAAAGCTAATGGTAGACATTTAAGAATACCTTATAGTTGTATTTTGCGTGTGTCTATAGGAAGTTGAAAAACTGTAATACCTTTGGGTATAGTCAAACAGTAACGGATTGTTAATAAGTAACGAGTTTGACCGTTTCAGGGACTTTACGAGATGTCCACGGTTTTCGTCAAGTTATCGCCATGTAGGGCATATATATGGTAATTTCTATTTGCACGAAGTTGCAAACGCAATATTCTGCTGTTTAATTCAATTGGTTAAAATACGTTGTTAAGACTTGAATATAGTAATGAACCATTTTCGTTATAACATCTGTGTTTATAAACGTAAAATATGTACGAAGGTTTATATTTTATATTGAGTGTATATTGTCAGAATGATTCACAAAGGTTAAAAGGTTAACGTGATAATCAAAGTCTTATTCTAATAAATTCCAACTCTAAAACCATAAACAAAAACTTTTCTTTTTCTAGTAACACAAACAAGCGAAAAATACAAGTAAATTAAAATTTTATGAATAAAAATAAATTACAAAATAAACTTTAACCAAAAATAAAAGAAACCCCCTATAATCTGAGACTAAATTAAAAATGAAAACTTGATTAACATAAATTATTATTGTTTGTATAAAATAAAAAATATAATAATATTGGGGTCGCCATCTTGGATCACGTGACAACGAAAATAGCCCGCCAAACTGATGTCATACACGTGTTTGCATTATTTTATGCGGATTTTTTTTATCTTGCCCCAAATAGAATAACAGGCTTTGAACATGAGATTTTTGGGTCTATGACATACCTAAAGATTACTGAAGTCAGTTGTTATTTAATTTATTTAGTAACTATATGGTGGCGAGCAGGCAAAATACCGCGGACCTTGACTCAAATAAACTCTGTCAGTAAATACATTTTATAATAATCTTATAGATTAATTTTTTCATCCTTGTTCAGTTTCTCATTTCATTTTCTTCCAGCCCAATTTGAAGAGCGTTTCGCGAACCTAAACTTATATACTCATAGTTACGCCACTGCTGCACTAGTTATTTATGAAGCAGTGTGACGATGACTGCCTGCTTGTTTCTGCATCTATTGTCCATAGTAATAACTATCGAATAAAAAAATATGGAGTCCGACATAAAACATTTATTAAAAAAAATCCATGCATTTATTGTTGTGTAAATAAGAGGGCATTAACAAGTGTGATCTCATGGTATTAATAACAATTATAATGGTCATTATTATTATACAATTACAGTGGAGACTGGAGCCCCGGTAATCCGGCCCCTGGCTAATCCGGCACCCCCTATAATTCGGACTATAGGGGGTCGTAGGCAGTACTCTATAATCCGACAAATTCGTTAGTTCGACACTGTCCTGCAAAATGTTTGTCAGCCTACCGGGGTTTCACTATATTATATATTATATTATTGGATAGAAACGTGATTTCAATAATATATTATATTATTAATGACTCGTTACTACCTTCTTATATCGGAATTACATCTTTTATTCATTCTGTAAACATTTATAAGCAAACTAAGTTATATTTTCTTCTACCAATCTGGTATCCTTCAAGTAGCTTCATTTAATAAGATGTCAAAATCTTTTTGAAATGTATGAAGCTTTAAAACGATCGAAACATCGTCATATCCACAATTCAGAATTTTTTGCATGTGTGTGTCCATACCAGGTCATATACCACGCCACTCTCGTAATAAATATTAGAAAAATAGTTTTATGCTTAATAAGCTTAATATAAAATATATATATAACTAATTTGTATAAATACCGTCATAAATGTTGTAGATATAGATCTAACTAATTAAAAAGCCTTTATTGTGTTTAAGATACGTTAATCGTTTGTGGGGTTCGATACCCACAGGACAAAAACAGATCCCTGATTTATGATCAAGGCACTGCTGCCTGTTCGTCTCTCACCAGGCTATATCTCCCAAACCCTGCTATTAGAAAGCTGAATATTCACAGATGGAGCCGTATGTCAAACAGTACCCTAAACGTAAAATGTAAAAAGGCTGTGATACTTTATTGGATTTAACATGGAATTTAATATCTACTTATTTATAAATTCCATGTGGCTTATGAAGGTGTAACCTAAATAACTAATTGACAGAATTGGAGCTCAATTGCGCAAGCGCAAGAATTCACCATTATACTTTTGTCGCCATGTTTTATTCATTTACCGATAAAAGATTTGTTAAAACGACCTACAATAATCGTTGTATAATTAGAGTGAATATTCGTGACGATTTTACATTTTAATCGATATTTAATCGACTTATTAAATATCGATTCTGATTTTATGGATTATATGGAACATAATTTTAGCAGTTTTCGTATCGATTTATTTGATTAGGTAAAGAGCTGTAAATGCCACTGTATTTGTTTAACTATTTATTTATATTTATGTGACGACTTTAATTATAATGTTTCGCAATATTTTGTTTCTCATCTTTATGGGGACTTTATTTTTGCGAAGACAACCAACTTTGATTTAAAGTAATTGATGCTTCCAAAGCGATGGTACTACTTTGAATGAACAAATTTTAATTAAACTTGGTATCTTTAAGAATATGGAACATGCGTAGTCCGTAATCCATTTTGTTTATCTACAAGTAAAGAGGAAACCCTAACGGGTTCACTGAACGAAAGTCAATGGAATCCGTAGCAGTATCGACAAGACATTTCGCAAAATGTTCGCTTATGGGTTTGCGTTAAACGTTGTAAAATTGAAATTTCCTCAAAAACTCAATATTATGTTGCAAAACTTTTGACATCGCGTCACTTTTTCGTGCTACGTATATAGATAAAAGTACAATTTACAATGATTGCTCACCCCTTCAACAAATAATGATGAGTTCTTCAAAGTAAATAACACTTCAGTTATTACTTTATTTATTTTGGTGTTATTTGCAATTGTCAGCAGGTCATTTAGCACTTCAATGCTTACACGTGTTCCATTGTGATCACGAATAGAAAATTACAAAATAATTACGCCTTTTCGAAAAAAAAAATAGTTTATAATATAGTTCTCCAGAAAACCTTAGGAACTGACCCACATAACATCCTACGGAAAAAAAACCTTATTATTTTTACACACGTAGTATGCAATAGTTCTGCAACTACTATGGTTTCTATTTTCTCTTAGAGCGGGGGTGAATGATCCCTCGAAAATACCCCATCACATTTTAGATTAAATTTCTCAACAATTTGGGCCGGTTTCCCCGTGCCTCTATGCCGCCCCCTTGGTTGAGGAGATTTATTTATTAGGTATACCTACAGCAAAACATACATATTTAACAATTTAGAAATTTTATAACATAGTGTCTCGTATGCATGCCTGTTATAGGAGATCAGATTGACACTCGCTCCTTATGAAACACTGGTACCTACTTAGCTGCATCCGATTAGACTGTACCGACCCTAAAGTTGAAAAAAAACGTTATCATGATGAATGACAACGGTAAACATTAAATACATACAACCATTTTCAAACAAAATACCATAGATTAAGGAAACATTAGATATCCTTCATTACCATACAAGCATACAGAATGGATAATTGTTGAGGTTGTAATTAACAAACATCATAGTATGCACAATATCATGAGCATATGCTGTGACTTCCTTATAGTAACATAGTGATGCACACGCAGTAATATATCAAATGATATATTACATGTAAATTAATGTAGTATTTTATTCATTAAGTCTTTTATACATTATGTTTTAATTCTTCTAAGCGAAGCGTACGTTGACTCCTAAATAAATATTCCGGAGTACTGAGGTCTAAGGTTCTGTGAGGGGTTTTGCTTACTACCTTCCATCTCGCGACGCTGAAACAACTGGGCTAAAAATCAAGTCATCGGGCAAAAAGGACAGAACGAGTACCTACAAAAATTTTAGTTACCCAACAAATTTACAAATGGCGGAAGAGATATATTGGTGATAATTTCAACTGTTCATAAGGTACAGTCTGGTGAGAGACGCACGGACAGACTGTGGTGTCGTAGTAATAGGGTTTTGTTTTCATCCTTTAGATGCGGAACCCTAAGAAAAGATACTGTAAAAACGCCTTTAGAAATATTTTGAACTAAGTAAAACGTGAACGGCTTATTAAACGCCGGAATATAAAAACTTGTTAATATACATATTACATATTACGTTCCTATTTAAATCCTTAATAGCGTGAAAAAACAATTCTAAAATTAGTAACTTAGGGGTTATTAGCACAAAAAATTAAATAATTGTATTAAATAATACTATTTCAACAATTATAATTTTATAATGTCTTAATTAAGTAATAACGCATTTTATTATTATTTTTTGACGCCAGTCGCAAATGGTGGCTTCATTTTATTTTGAACCAAGTGCCAATTAATTAAATATTTATTTTAATTGTAATTTAAGTGGGTAACGTCAATATCTTTACAAATTAGTTTTGCCTACAGCGTATCGGTTATCAAATCTTCCTGACGCAAAGAAGGCCCCTGGTTCGATCCCGGGCGGAAAACATAGGTTTCATCGCCGGTAAACTTAGTTGTTTGGTGATATGTTTTTTTTTAATTTTGTATGTTTTCTTTAAATACAATACAAGAAATTAAATCTACAATCTCAAGGAAACCGATTTACTACAAGTACATAGTCTCTATATGTCATAAATACATGTCATATAAACTTCCTGCCTCCTCATACATACATTATTACCAGGGAAAATATATAGAAATTGACGAGAACACATGTTTTACATAACAATTGATTAATGAAATCAACCTTATTACGTTTACATAAAGTTGTTTTTGCTGTCAAAGTTAACCTCTTTATATGTTGCCTGTGCTAAAAATGACAACTATGAGAAAATTCTTTGTTTTGAAATCGTGAGATAAAAAGATGACTCCGGAAGCATTCAATATTTATTTAATGTTGATAGGTATGCGTATTTTATTATTAATAGCCGTTTTGCATATAATGACACGTTAATAATTATTTATAGTAAATGCTTTGAGAGATGAGCTTATTAAATACTTTATACATAATACGGAAAATGGCGCGATACGTATTTATCACGTCGTGAGATGGTATAACATAATAAAGGAATTGTGTTCTTGTATTTTCTATAATAGGAATTAATATCTATCAATCAAAGTGTTTTTTTTATCGAAAGAATTTTAAAACTGTTAAAACAAGTCGGCTAAGATCATATTTTTCTCCATCTGAGGTCTTTGTAAGTCAAAGGCACGGATTCCTGTCAGAAACTCTTAAATATATGAAATTAAAACAGCCTAAACTTAAAATCTACGCGCCAATACTAGAATTGCGTAAAATAATAGAAACTCAGAGTTTTAACTACACTTCCTTTAAGCAATTCTAGTAAAGGTGAATCCGCGATTACGCGTGCGTGAGCTAAACAATGTGGAACCAAAGATATGTTGCACTGTTACACGCTAGGCACTAGTATACATCGACGCATGGAAAGAGAACCCTGACTGACCTCACCTGAGTTCCAGTTGTAGACCAATAGGTAATAGAAATACGGACTCAGATGTTACGTTCAAGAGGGGCTTTCAATAGGCCCGATGCCTGCTGGGTCAGCGGGATTATCTGAAAAAATTACAAAGACGTCCGGAATCTAGCCGAGATTTACGACCAGCTTAATTATAATATAGCTTATTTCTTAGAGCTTATCAGCCCACGGCATAGAAAAGTATCTCTCATGCAGAACTTAAATAAACATTTTTTATGGCATGGCTAAAAACCCCCGGAGCTCTTACGAAGTGTGTCGACTTATACGATATTTACATTGTCAGGGAAGTGTTTATAATTTCTATGCTAAACTAGTCTGTTTTGAACTTGATTTGTTTATATTCTGCATAAAATATTTTCTCATGAATTTATTTATAAATCAACAGAAAACTTCTCATAATATGCTTAGTTTTTATTTATAATAACTTAGCTAAACTCCCAGTTGCTTGTTATAAAACTATTATAAACTGTTTATAGTATCTTTATTTCTTTATACCTTTACTTTTTTCCTTGCTGTCTTTCCCATAAGAATAGAAAAAATGAAGATCATATTTCTGCTGAAAAGATCTAGTTAACACTCCCACGTATTTTTCGGGATTGCCCGACTAGTTTCGGACCCAACCGGAGTCGGGGTCGCGTCAGCTCGTGATTCAGGACTGCGGTTAGGTCCGAAACTAAAACTGTTGTATCTTTTAAATATGTGAAATTACCTATAGATGAAAAGTTATTATGCAATTTTTTTTTTCTCTTTATAATTTCCTATCTTTATTATTGATATAGATACTATTCATTTGAAATTAATTATAGGTGTATTTTCTTAGAAGCAATAGATCAATGGTCTCAGTAAGATATTTCCGCTCTTCACATTATTTATTGAATGTGTTTGTCTGTTTCATTTGCATACTAGGTATATGACTAAACGTGAGGATAATGATTCAACCGCTTTGCATAGAAAGGTTAAGATATATTATTAAAAAGTTACAAGGATCAAAATGTTTCTTTATGGATGTTTTTATCAGGTAAAAAAGAATGAATTTTTAATGTGGCACAAATAATATTTACGAATAGTTTACCCAGAAACATTTAAAAAACTTATTTTCTCGTAAAAAAATGTTTTGTATGGACATGAAGATGTCTGATTTTAACAAAGGAATCTAGACGACGTATATTTTATTGACAAATCTTTTTCTATTTTATTGAAAAAATCCTTCTTTAAACCGCAATTTTTCTTTAGGCAACAGGCTTTTCTCTGTCTCTAAACAAAACAATAATACTTAAAATAAAGATACTTATACCGTATATAGCTGTATTTATATTTGGTTGCTCAATAAGCTGTACAATATAATATACAAAAACTTTCAACTGGATTTCATTTCCCCACAATTATAACAAGAGGTAAAACATCAGACGCATTATAAACGCAAGATAAATATATATGTATCACGGACTCAGATCACGATCTTAATGTTCCCACGGTGTTTCACTTTACGACTAGATACGAGTAGTTTTGACACTAAATCTTCTGATTTATTAAGAAAATTCATTTAAATTAAGGAAAAGGTTTGTTATCTACCAACCTCTTTCGTTTGTAGATTGTTTTAATATTACAGTTTTGACCTGTATTTTTTATACCTGACTAACCGAAGTTTAGTAGTTTGTGGCTCTGACTACTCTACCGGAGGACGTGGGTTTAATTCCCATCCAGGAGAAATGTGTGATGAACACGATCATTTATGAGACTGGGTGATATTTATGTATAACCTAATTTTATGACCTGAAATTGTTTTCAATACAAAGCAACTCTTCGTTAAGAATTTTGTCTGTAGATGCTACTTACACGTGGTTTTAATGCCACTTAAATTTAACGTTGAAAAAACTACGATGTAGTGTCCAAAACGTATTGTTATTTTGTTTGTGTCTTTTATTAAATAATTTCTACATTTGTCTACAGGAGGACGGTGAAGACGTCGGAGACCTGTACCAAGACGAGGAGAACGGAGCTGCGCTGCTCATCCGGCGGCATCCGAAACATGGCAAGCTTGTTGTGGTGAGTTATATTACTTAGAGCATAAGATACAATTAACAATGGCATATGTTTAGGTATGTAGAAGCGAATGTGTTTTTTCGGAGTGCTTGTCTAAAGAAAATAATAAATGAATTCGTAGTTTATATTTTGTCGACAAAATGTTTAACAGGACTTCACATACAAGCCTTTCGACAAAAAAATAAGTTTGGAGAATGGATTTTCGATTTTGTATTTTTACATGAGATAACAAGAAAGCGGAAAGTGTGGATTTATTCAACTAAAACACAAATACTTAAAAAAAACTTGATACCATGTCTTAGAGATCAAAAATATAACAAAATCATAAAACAACTTAATCTTAAAACACAAAAGATCGAAATCATCAAGACGGCGGCTAATTTATTAATTTAAGGGCCTTAACACAATTGCCAAGCGATGCGTGTCAAGAATGAATATAAATTGTTATCAATCATAACGAACTGTTGTAATTTTGGCGCCATTAGCATGATTATAACGTCATGCAGTGTTTTATTGTTTAATTCGGTAAATGGCAGAGTTCATGCATTTTTATTATCTAATTAGGTGATTAACAACTACGTAGTTTTTAAAAAACTTGCATTTTTTTATCAATTTGAAATTAGTCAATCTTCTTGATTTGAAATACCCCTATTTTTTATCATATTTAAATAATTAATTGCAATTATATTATACTTATCTAAGTAACAAAAACAAAAATAGAGCCTATATGTTGCATTTTATCTGCAAATTTTGCTGAGGTGAGGCAACTCTTAATCTTTTGGCGGGATTTAGGCAAAACGTCACCCTTACAACAGGATGTGTCAAATTTGGATTTTGGACACGTACCAATGTCGATCCATTGCCGGCCATAAACTAGACTCGACTAGAGACGTGACCACTGAATATTCATAGACAAACGTAAGTTACTAGAGGCGCGGTTGTAAAACATGTCTACATCACTAGATTTAAAACATGTAAATTATTTTATTGAAAGAGGAAGTAGTTTTACACGTGTGTATTGTATTTGAATACCAATAAGTACTTACTAAGTTACTTAGTTTAAAGGATGTTTGCCGATACTGTATTTGCTTACGAACCAAATAAAACTATGGAAGGATATTTCAGGTGCGCAAAACGTTCATTTACTATGGTAAAGTAGGTAATGCATATATATAAGTTAAATCAAAAGATCTCCTTTTTGCGATAAGAACTACGAATGTCGTTATCGTACTCAAGTTTTCTATACTTCTCTTTAGTTATCTGCTTAAAAGAATGTTTTAGCTAATTATTGAAAAATGGGAAAACGTTTGAAACACTATAGATCATAAGAAAGATAGTAGTACCTACCTATGATTATTATTAACAAAGTTGCAAAGAACATAAAATGACTATAGTGCAGGTCTAAGTCCCCTTACAAAGCAATATTCTACATTGTTGATAAGTACATTATCATTTCAACTCTAAAAACTAGACCTAATATAACCATTTTAGTTATAAAATATTATAATTTCTCACACCAGTCAATCGTTAGTGCAAAGTAAAACGTTACATCTGGGCTCTGGCAACTGTGAGACCATAGACACAATGGCGTTACAAATAAGACTAAGGTCGATTGCTAAACAGCCAACACAACGTAGGTGTGAATATCTGTGAATGAATCTATAGCCTTCATGGTTTAAACTTTGGGGATAGCTGTGAATAGTCTATTGATATTTGTGTATCAAAAATTCTATAGTTTTATGAGTTAATTTGTTCGATGATTGGTTATAAAATGGGAAATAAAAATAAAATAGGTCTAGAATCGAATTTCGTTTTTAATTTAATTATTTGAGACAGCGTTTATGCTTCAATATCAAACGGAGTAATTTAATTGACGTTTCTTAAACTTTTAGCGTCTAGAATTAAGTTTAATGGATAGTCTGACTAATCTGACCTACATTCCTCGTAATGTAATGCCGGTAGTTTAAAAACATGGTATAAAAGCACACAAATTCGTAGTTAGGGAGATTATTCAGTTATCAAATGATTAGTTACTGCCTTATGTAAGTAGGGACTTCTACAAATACATTATTTATATAGAGACAAATGAGTGTGGTAACTACTACTTTAGTATTTAGGTACAAAAAATTCCGTTAAATTGAATCATTTTCGTGATTATTATTATGCACTACCCTCTGACATAACTCATCAATTTATGCCACACAATTACACAATACATCAAAAACATTCATAGCTAATTAAAATCTATTTTTTGAGATATGAGCCTTCAAATGAATCGTTCCTTAAAATCTCTCATATACCTTCTAAAGAAATGCCTCTACCTTTCAAAGCTTCTACTGTTAAATTATTAATTTCTCTATTCATTCAAAATTCAACTATTAAATTATATTTCTCGATATAACAGGAGGGTTCAATTGGGCATGACCTGGTGATCCGCCCGATCCCGGACTCGATGACGGCGGCCGCGCAGGACGACGAGATGTTCATGGACCCCTCCAGCATGGCCGACATGGTCTCTATCGATACTGGACTGCCTCTACGTGAGTACAACACTAATTATAGTGTTAGGTTTAAAATCGATCGATTTGACGATACAGTTTGAAATGAATGTTAAGTTTTGTTAGGTTATTGCATTAATTTCTGCACTTTTATAATTTACTTAACTAAAAAGTATTTATTAAGATATTGGTGAAAAAACAAACACGGAATAAAATGAATTGACTACGTATTGACTTCTTAATATGTTTTTTTTTACTCAATGATGCTCTTATGTACCTATATGTATGCAAACACAACCTATTCACTATCCAATCGACTTAAATATTCAATTCTTGTTCTAATTATTCGAGCCACATAACATTCCAAATATAATCATGAGTAAAAATTGATTTCAGTAAAAAGAAAAAAAGAAGACCAGGAGAGATTGAAGCGCGCTCTAAATGGCGCCCAACACGTCATCATCAAGAGAGATCCCGCGCAAATGGATCACGAAAGTGACTACGGTAAGATATTTATTTAAATTTATCATTTTTGGTATTTCAAGTATTTCAATTCAAACCCTTTTTCACCTAAGGATAATTGTAATTTAAACAAAATGTTATTCTCGGATATTTTCTTTATGTAAAAGGGCTATAAATTAAAACAAATGAATAAATCACGAAACGTAATGATGTACGTAGTGCTTATTAAATAACTTTTAGTGCACGAACGTATGTAAACAAGATGTTTATTTCTCATCAAACTACATATTATTTAGCCATTAAATCATACTGACAACAATAAATCAACGAACAGTAGCATTACAAATATTTCCCTATTATTATTTATCTGTGCACATACTCAACAGTCCACGTGCATCAACATAGAGATGTCACGTGCATAGCGCATCATCGATTACTCGATTACAGATAGAATATAATCGATATGCTAATATTACCGGTTTTCGAATGCCACCACGTATCTTCACTGAATGATTTAAAGATCGTGCGGTATTTTGATTAGATTAAAGTAAATATTATTAGAAAATTGTTTTAATTTGCTTTTAAGCCATGTGACGAAGTTGGTTTACACACGTTGTTTTCTTTGGTACCTAGACTTGACTGTGTCATGTTTTATTAGTCACTCTGCGGTTAGGCCCACCCTGAAGTTAAGAGCTTAATGGGTTGTGTATTATTTTTATTATTTCTGCCAACATTAATATACTTTAAGAGACAGGGTCGTCTATCAAATTTAGTATAGTCAAACTTCTAATTGCTGGCAAACAAACCTTCACTGTCCACTAAAACAAATTGGCAAATAATAATTATATAACATTACATTGTAACCACATTTCGTAACATTGTGGAATTTCGATATCTTGTTTGACCAAATTGTAGGGTATGCAGTCCGATTACAATTATTATTTCTTTAGTCGATTATGTCAAAGGCCGTATACTATTTTTGACACTGACATACATAAAAAAAAGTTATGTACAGCGCTTTAGTTCTATGGAATTCTAATTAACTAATTTTGTATTTGTAGATTATTTTATTTTTCTCATAATTATTAATTGCTTAATTTTGAGTTAGCAAAAAAATGTAGGAAACATCTATTCTCGTACAAAAGAAAACCTGTTTAATTAAACAATTCCTCATTATAAAACTGCTATTGTATGGTTAATTTTGTATCAATAGATGTTTTCTTCCGTCTTATTAATTTTATCACTTTACAATCGCGGTGACAAATAAATTATAATAATGCGTCTCTGATTGCGATGAGCAAAACATCTTCGTCATTTGAAATTAAAATAATACATTCGTCACAACGGATAGAGGTAAAGATTAATATTAATTTTAAAATATGACGTCATTTTGTTTAAAAGCCTCAGCGCAGGTCACGCCCTTTTTATGAGTCTTACAATTAAGTTTCTTTAATAGTTGGCCTGAACGGAAAATACCTGAATGTCAAAAAAGGTACTGAAAATAAAGTTCATCGCTTGTTATACATTCGAACATGATAATAATTATAATATTGTTTGGCTGTTGACTACCAATATTAAAATTCACTATCATACAAATTAATCATTTACTAATTTTAACATCATCATGCATATTCTAAACCATTTTATAGTTTATACATTCACACTTTTTGTAAAGCAGGTGTATAAATTATTAAAAAATATTGATTAGATGATACAGTTATACTTATTAACATATAAATACCTTTTCGACGTTATCGCAAAACTTGTGAAGATTATCATATTTATATCATTTATACTTACGTTTTAATTTGTGATCACAAGTGACATCTCTAAAATCTTGAAAATCGACTAAAACTAGTTATCTTGTTGACATGTCGTGGCTCTATGTCTTGGGTTAGAGCGCTTTTCGATATTTAAAGTTAAAAAATAAGTCTGTAGTAGTAAAATTGTAATGGTTGGTTTTTTATTTATTTTGTTCATTTGTCTTCGGAAAAATAAATACAAACATGCTCATAATATGTAGATTCAAAATATGCATTTTCAAATAATTATTTTCTACACTTATCTATGTTGGTAGATATCGGATTTAATGCCCGTATGATAAAATACGATGCATTAAGTTTATGGTCTAATAAAATAATATTGAAGTACTTACTATTGTCCATGTTTTAAGTCGTAAAACTTACTTAATTTTCCTACATTAATTAATACCATCATGATATTTTATAACATCTTTGTTATTGTCGTAGTCATTTTTGATTTTACGTCACTTTTGCGTGAAAAAAATAAAAACAAATATACATCAACAGAATGTAAAGTTATACAATTAATTCTGTGCTATATGCATGCTAGAATATTGTCTAATACTCTAGAAATATTATGTTTAATTGACATGACGATAATTAATACAATACAAGAGTTATAGAAAAGCACCCTATATTACTGCATTAATACACGAAAAATGCGGTGTATCTTAACTTATCTTGATGTGTAAAATCTATTCGCGTTAAGCTATAGGTCCATACTTATTGAATTCACATGTTAGACACGTGACTAAATATTCGTAGACATATCGTCAACAACAAACCATTTGTTTTAAGTTTAGCTTTGTTTACTTAAATTGATCTTCTGTGTTAATATCACATTAAAAACCTGAAAGATACTTGCAGGTGATTCGGTTAATTTGCAGCGAACAATTAGTTATTTCCCTACTCCATGAAGGTATTTGAATTCGTTTTTCACGCGAAGAATTTGCTCGCATTCCTCGTGATCACTCATTAAAAATGTAGTTTACTAGACTAATACACTATTTAATACATGTAATTTATAACGAACTGAATAGCAATAACCTCATTAATTTAACACGCAAATATTAATATCGAATTAATGGTTCTTAATCTCACAACAAAAGCAAATATTAATTACAATATAATTTGCATTGTAAAAACAAATTGTTGAAAGAAACATTTACATAGCTTTACATTTATTTAAAAATCGTTTATATAATGTCATGTTTTCTATATTTTAGCGACAATTCACGTTTTTTCAACAAGAGCATTCGTTATTCCGTCTCGCGGGGTCATAAGGTCAGACTATGACGTCATCTATTTATTTTATATTCACGTTAGAAAAAAGCTTAATAATAATTCTGTGGTTCATGAATAATCCACTATTTGGGAAAACCGAAACGGCAGCCTATATAAGTATTATTGCTGGGCAAAGGCCTCACAGGTGCAGGTTTTGACTCGTTCTTGACCACAAGCTGTCTAATAATATCGATAAACTTGAAATCGAGTCAGGATTAGAGTTGTCTTAACTCGAATAACTAATTAATTATACGGGTTTAGGTCGAACGCTTTTATTTTTACCATAATGGCAGTAAAATTGGCTGTCGTCGAAATTATGAAGATAAACTAAGAGATTTAAAATTATTTAAATAGAAGTTATTAGTGATTTAAAATAAACATTTTTAACTGACTATAATGATTATGGGTATAACAGCCGTGTCATGTAACCTTTCTTAACCTACACGACATAATATTTGACATTTGCAATTTACTCCCCTCACCATCTTCTAGTCTTATGGCACCTGTAAAATTCATCATTAAAAAATACCGAATTCTGTGGCCTGACCTAAGAAAGCGAAGCTAGTTATTAAAGGGTACTTAATGAGAGCAATAAATTAATATATGGGCTCAAAACAAAAATTCGATTTGACTGATGTGTTTCCACAATATTACCTATGTCCCGATGGAAAATAAAAGTATTAAGTAACAGCGGTAAAACAGTTTATTAATACCAATAGGGTAAAGAACATATTTACCAAAATACAAGAATATTAATTGGGTAAATAAACTTGTTCGTCTACGTTGACGCCACGACACTAAATGATAAACCAATCTCTATTCAAATGATTCTGATTTGCATTTTAAATTTTATCTTATTTCTTAAAATAAAAAGCACTCAAATAATTTGATTTGAGATACATAACTTTAGTTTAATCAATATTTACTAATAAACAAGTGGTTTGTAAAAGTACCGTGAAGGGAACTATTATGTTTTAAATTTTCCTTAATGTTGCCAGCAATAGGGAAACCCATTAGTTACTCACATTTATTGTTAAGAATAACTGATTTGTTTGTTACGCCAATGTTTTTAAAAGGAAATAAACGACTTGATAGCACTTATGTGGTTTGAAATTTTAGAGATTAAAACTTATCTATACCTACCTACCTACCTACACGTCTTATCAGGGGAGACTCGCAGCCTTAATTTACCCTCACGCAAAAAAAGAGGTGTTATGAGTTTGACTCATCTGTATGTGGCATAGCAGCTCCCGAAGGTTCAGTTTGTTTTATATTAAAGTTTAACTATGTGCGTGTGTTCTCAGTCATGTTTGATTATGATCGGTCGATAGAGTTTGATAGCAAATTAAAAAATATATTTATCTCGCTTGCAGCATTCATGGAGCCAGATCACCTCGGCAAGCGGTTCAGGAGGAAACGCTCGACGGAGGCGCACTCCAGGAGGAAGCGAGAGGCGCCCTACGTTATCTACCCAGAGATATTGGTTATCGTTGACTACGATGGATACAGGTAACCTTGGAAAATAAATGTCATTTTCATTATTATTTGCAAGAAGCAACCCCGAAAGTTGAGGTTATAATTTTCCCGCCTAAAGTATAGTAATAATAATGATGTAATCGGCCATTTTTACAATTATTGAGAGAATAACTTAATCTTTCCACTGTAGGGTTATGGCGTCCTGCACTCTGTAGTGAAGCGACGGAAATGCTAGATAAAAAGCGCACCATATAGAGAAGAAAACTATGCTTTAATATGCTTTTTTACTTTAGCAGTATATTAGCCAACGAAAGCCGATCCTACTTTCATTGGTTGCCCTGTCTAATATTCATGACGGCATTAGAAACTAAACCTTATGCGTATAACGATAAAATTGTTATTGTATTTTCCAGACTGCACGGAGGCGACAACGTTCAGATCAAGCGTTACTTCGTGTCGTTTTGGAACGGCGTGGACCTCCGGTACAAACTTCTCAAGGGTCCCAGAATACGGATATCCATTGCCGGTATCATTATTTCTAGGGTAAGTTCAAATCAACTTTACAGCTCATACAATAAGGTTTAAATTCGCATGAAATTGTTAACTATTTAAAAAAATAAGTTAATATTGACTAGATACCTACATACCATGACTAACTTATGAAGGATGAAATGAGAATAAAACCAAATTAAGTAGATATTATTATTCACTTATTAGTTCATTCAAAGCAACATCATGTCATTTAATATTGCAGAAACAGCTACATACAATAATCAAATTTATTAAAACATATATGGTTTTTAGTTATGTATTTGTCATTAGCTTAAAGTTAACCATTTCATCAGTTTCAACACAGAGTTCTTCTAGTAAAGTTTTCTTAGACTTTGGGTAACCTTCCAAAACTGCATCTATCATATCATTGCAGATTCTTTTGCGTTTTCTAAAAAAATAAAATATAAGTAGGTATTCACACTTGATTACATTTTTGACAAAAATTGACAACAATTTTAATCCATGAATTGGTTCGGGCAGAACTTAAATTAGTTACTTCAATAAATTCTTGTAAACAAACATTAATAAAAAAAAATATTACCTAAATTCTCTTAGTATTTTAGCATGTCCATTCAGAATTTCTTTTTTCTCTTCTACACTTACAACCTCTGTGGAGTTTCTTAGTGTATCCAACTTTTTAACTAGACACTCAGTTCTTTTTTTAATTTCTTCTATTTTTGATTTTGCTGTCTCAGTTGTTGGTGTAGAAGTTAAAGTTTTGAGTTTTATTTCCACCTCCTTCAAAGTATTTGTTTTGTCAGCCAAGTCTTTATTAAGACTTTTAAGCTTGCTGTCGTAGTCTAAGGGAAAAATAATAATTTATGCCAAACAATTCTATTGATAAAATGAACTCACAATTGCATAGCCAAATTAAATAAAGTTTTAACACAAAATCCTATAAATCTTCCAAATATTATTGTACCTTCTACATCACCTTCGTCTGCTACACTATCTACTTGTATAGCAGCATAAACTTTTTGTTTTCCGTACAGTTTACACTTAATTTTACCAGCTTCACTCAAAGCGTCCAAAGTTTTTTGAACTACAGTCTTAGTATATGCTCCACGCAAATTCACTGTTACGTCCGCGCATGAGTATGGACGATTTGAGTCTACTAAATATTTTAAAACTGCTTCACTAGCCATTTTTCCAAAATGCCGCGCTTATTTTGCAAATTTACATTTGACATTACTTTTTTTTCTGTAACCGTAGTGCAGCGCACATTAAATATTTTTAGTTTAGTCGATAAAATTTTATGGCGAAATTTTAAGCTTTGTGGTATTGCCTAATGATGAAATAAAGTAATAAAATAAAGAAATAACAAAGGTTACCTTTCCTTTAAAAATATTTTTGGGACGGAATATGCAAATTTAATCTTTTTCGGTAAAAATATTTGTAAAGTTTTAGGGTCAAGACAAGAACAAGACTTTTTAGAGTCTAATATTAGTTTTGAGCTCAATTATAACAAATCGAATTTGAACCTGATATTATTTAATAGCAGTATCAACAAATACTTAATAAATCTTAAAGAGAAAAGTACAACATATAAGTATCGGAACGATAAAACCTGAACTGGCCTTTAGCGACTCACATTGAATCAATTTGTATAAATTAAAAACACCTGCAATATTAATGAGATGAATGGTGGATACTTAATTGTAATGGTATAAAATCATGTGAATTTATAATATATCTAACAAAAACAAAAACACAATAAACGGGTCTGATTCGGATGCGGCAAAATGATAAAAAACTGATCATTCAAGGTTAGGAAAGTTACTTAACGACAAGATTTTGACCTTAAAACCTTTAACCACATTGAGTCACAGTGTCTTTTAAATATGCAAAGCTGCCTGGCCATTAGGTATTATTACAAATCTTAATGGGCATTGTGGAATAGGTTATTTTGCCTATTTATGTTTCCAAAATACCGAATAACTACAAATACGTTAGCTGCTCAGTAAATAATAACTTCGGTCTGGGCTTGGTTTTACTTTAGAATGTTGAAAGTTAATTGCGTTATCCCTACCCACCTATTTACTGAGGCACTGCTGACGTTTTCCAGGGTCGGGATGCTACTCCATACCTAGAAAGGAATCGTGTGGGACGCGACGCTATAGACTCGGCAGCTGCGCTCACTGACATGGGCAAGTATCTGTTCAGAGAGCGACGCCTGCCAGTCTACGACATCGCCGTAGCCATCACCAAGTGAGTTTACCACTAAACTTATATTGTAACAATTTTTAACGATTTACTTGTGTGAGTCAACATTTTACAAATAAAAAAATATGTCCATACAGTTTTGAGCAACAATATCAAGCAATGATTCAAAGAGATATTTTATTGGATAAAAATTTTGAAAAGAAAGTAGTATCAGATGGTTTGTTATGTAGGCAATTTCAAATATGAATTTATAGCTACATAGTTTATTTTGTAAGAAACCACAATTGAAAGTCTGTTTCAAAACTTTTTGATTACAATATGTTAGAATTAGATAGTTATTCAAATTTTATTACCCTCAAACACACGACTGCGATTTTATGCAAAGCAGATATTACTCAAGAAACACTGCGTTGAAATTATAGAGATTTAATATTTTTAGTGTTGAGATGACGATAAAAGTTACATTTTAAATGCGCAACTGTCCGTGAACTTGATATTTTAAACGCCTTTCAATGTCTTATTTAATTGGGCAACATTTTGTTCCATAAGTTTAGCAATATTGAGCAAGGAGACAACGGTTATTGTCATCGCATAAAGAAGGCAGAGTTTCATGCTTGAGAGCCATGTCGTATAAAAATACATCTATTCTGAAATTATTATCAATACACATAGACCTCACAAACCAGATCAATGGCAAATAACGATTTGCCATTGATCTGCGAAAAAATATTCTTAAAATATGAGACACAATATTCTGTTTGAGTCCCACATAAGAGGTTGTTTTTTTTTACAATTTCACACATTAAAACATTTTTTTCGATAATGCAACCCTTACAGGAGGATAACAGGTAAGGAGGTGAGTATACTGTTTCTAGATTTAATTTAGCGCCATTATTCCAAGTTTCTGTAAAGTAGGTACTACGGTTTTGATATACTTTTAAGACATTGAGGTGAAGGTCAAGAACATGTTATGAAGACGCCAAAACTAATTTGACCAACAGGTATGACATGTGCCGACGACGCAAGGGTGGTCGCTGTACAAAAGGCACCGCTGGTAAATTAAATTTTAAACCAAACGTTCATTTAGGATGGTGTTGTCAAGGAGCGGCATTAACAGGCTTAAGAGTGAAACAATAATGCTTCATTATTATTATATATGAGGTAAAGGATTTGGTAATGGCGCTGAATATTAAAATACACGATTTAGTCGCTTGCACAAGACGACTTCATGAGAAACTTTTTGTTTCGTTTCTTACATGAAATGCAAACAAAAACAATACGAGTCGTCGTAGGTTTATGTAGACCACAGGAACATTTTTGTAGCATCTTATTGAGTTTTGTCCTTTCCATGCAATTTCAGACTAGACATGTGCAGAAGACAATTTCCCAACGATGCGTGCAATAGAGGGACAGCAGGTAGGCGTGTTACAGAAATCTTACATTTTCCAAAAGCACGCCTTTTTCATCAAAGTCCCTCACCTTTGTTCACGAATATACACTATGGAACCATAATCCACTCAAAAATACCTTTACCCAAATCCGTGATGTCATATTCGCACCTTGTGAATAATATTCTGTCTTTTCTGCAATATTTTCTTCTAGATACATTGTAAATCTTTGTGAATGCATCATTTTAGATATTTAGATGAAGTTGTAAATATATTTTCTTATTCTTCTTCTATTGTAGTAGTTTGCTCATAAAGTTAATTACTAATTAGGTTATCTACCTACCTCTTCTTGATATTATGTAGATAAAATATTTAAGCGTATATTTTCATTTCTATTTATTATTTTCTAGATACTATCTGACTTCATCGTCATTAAAATGACTGAACAGTACGTAATATAAGAATGTTATAATTTAGGCATGATCTTGCTTTCTCTTAAAATAATAGCATGTACGTATTTCAGCAGCATATGTAGGTGTTACTTTCAAGTTTCAGCAAAGAATTCTGTAAAACGACGAGTAATTATTACATGAGTTGAAAATATATCAATTTAATCGATAAAATACTATTTAGTATTACTAATCGTGATCGTCAGTTTATCGACTAAATGAAGATGTTTATGGTACGTCACTATGCTACGTCAAGAATTTTAATAGCGGGAATATTTAATTTTATGTGGGTGATTGGCAAACGTGCTTTTTTATTTTATTTACATTTAAACTATGTTAATATTAGCTTTTATCTGTATATATTTATTCAAATTTATCGCATGATGTTAACACTAAAACTATAAATGGTTGAGGTTATTATATTATTTTGTTTGCAAGTTATATGTGTACAATGCAATGCATGTTTATCCTTCTAAAACCACTTCACTGTGATTATTTTAAGTATATTTAAGTAGTGACTCTATCACGCATCAGTCATCGTCAACTGTAAGTACTTTGCCTTTGCTTGCATTGCAAGTGCCTATTCCAACTACTTATAAATCTTTATTCTTTATGCAAATTCCTGAGTCCTAATCACACACTCATTTTACGAATGGATTTCATCTTTTACTTTTTAAATTTATTATCTTCTTAAGAAATAAAGATTTAAGAGAATTTTTGAGACTCAATATTTATATTTTTTATTCTGTACTTAGCAGAACTAAAACTAAATGTGATTATTATGCTATTGTTATCAAAATATTAGTTATATTGTTGAAATTTTCCTCCATATTGTATATTTTTCAAATTTAACCTCAAAATGTGTACCATCTGACACAATATTACAACGTAGGGTTTGCGTACGTCGGCGGCGCGTGCGTCGTGAACAAGCGACTGGAGAAGGTCAACTCTGTCGCTATCATTGAGGACACTGGCGGCTTCTCTGGCATCATCGTAGCTGCTCATGAAGTCGGACATCTGTAAGACCTTATATTGATTTTATAGACCTAAATAATTAAAAATATGTTGGAAATATTCACGTTACAGGGCCTGAAATGAGCCAAGACTTTTGATAATCTTAATTATTTATGCAGGCAGATAAACTGCTTAAATATTTGGTTTTCCATTATAATAAAGTAGGTACTCTGGTACCCATATACTTATACCTACCTACATTATTCAAATACTTTCTACAAACCGTTTATGAATTATCGACGTCGTGCACAGAAGACTAAGTCATGACGCAGACACGCTACTTTTAAAGATATGCCTCCTCAATCGAGGTATCATGAGTCATAACTGTAGCTATTATGTCTATATTTCTCGGCATTAGTCAGTATTCAGAGCAAATCAGTGCAACTCATTTTAGTGCAAATTAATAAATTTAAAGAAAGGCGAATTTTTGCCCAGTTTTGGGACATCATCTATATTGAATTTCTGTGTCAGGCTGGGCGCGGTCCACGACGGCAGCCCCCCGCCCTCGTACCTGGGCGGGCCGGGCGCCGAGAAGTGTCGCTGGGAGGACGGGTACATCATGTCAGATCTGCGACACACCGAGAAGGGATTCCGCTGGTCCGCCTGCAGTGTGCAGAGCTTCCATCACTTCTTGAAGTAAGTCGTCACTTGATCAGCTGGATTTGTTTGAGGTTGTCAATTCAAGATTAATTAAGAGTATTTTATTTTTCACGTGGATTCGTGGAGGATTTTAAGAATGGTATGAACTCTACCAATTTGAGTTACTAACGACTGCCAAAATATTTGTCTTTCATCAAGTGGGTTGACGTCATTCTTGGGTGGTTTCTATAAAAGAAAAGCCTTTGAAAGACAAGAAAAACTACCACCGCCAAAGTAATATAATTGTTGTTGTAGAAGCGAGACAATAAACTACGTGACGTAGAGATCCTAACTCCTCACCTCGCACCCTACGCGACGTAGAGATATCACACATACTAACTCCTCACCCACACAGTATAAAATCAACCTTTACCTTCCGATTACCTAAGGTTCAATTTCGCTTGAAGTTGTTTGTCAACTCATCAGAACTCGTTTATTTTCTCACTTCTTTTACAAACACTTTCTTGTTTGTATGTTTGTTCGTGTGTCGTTTCGGTTGGACTTTTGTGACTCAATTTTGAGACACTTCCCGATTAGCTAGCAGGCTGAAATTTTTGCAATTTACAACAAAAAAAAAGCCATTTAAAACGTGGGTCTCTTGATCCTCCAGATCTTTGAAATCTATTTCCTACATAAGCTACATCATTACTATTTGTTGTCCAGCGGCGACACGGCCACGTGCCTGTACAACTCCCCGCACGAGGACGACTCGCTCCCGCGCGTGCTGCCGGGCCGCCTGCTCACGCTGGACGCGCAGTGCAGGAAGGACAGGGGCACCAGGTTACTACCACTTTCATATACCGTATACCGTCAGGAAAGAAATCTAGCCTTTTCCCAACTATGATGGGGTCGGCTTCAACTCTAACCGGATTCAGTTAAGTACCAGTGTTTTACAAGGAGCGACTGTCATCTGACCTCCTCAACCTAGTTACATAGGCAACACGATGATACCCCTTGGTTAGATTGGTTGTCAGACTTTGCTTCTAACTACCTGTAACGACTGTCAGAAATGCAGGAATAACAGCCGGGGCCCACAAAATCAAAATCAAAATCCATTTATTCAAAATAGGCTACAACGTAGCACTTAATGAATGTCAAAATATACAGACAGCTCCCCGTATCGCCCACCCTTCAACGCTTCCTAAGTGCTCTAGCTCTAGCGCACAATTTAACGTGCCTTCCGAAACACGGACTAACTCGTTACTACAAAGATGGTAACCCATCTATGGACCAACCGCGTCAAGCATAGCTTAACCTGTGATCGATTCACTTATGCGGTTATAGCTTAACCACGAGCTCCTGAGATGACTTTTTTTGACGTTATTTATCTGCCTTTTCAATTCCAGCGCATGTTTCAAAGATGAGCGTGTGTGCGCTCAGCTGTTCTGTTTCGACGCGGCGAGCGGCTACTGCGTGGCCTACAGGCCCGCCGCCGAGGGCTCGCCTTGTGGCGATGGACAGGTATACATCACAACAATATAGCTACTAACTACTCAATAATTTATCGTAAAACTGCATTTGGAGACTATTCTAATTATTATATGTTAACTTAGTTGGGTAATTAAAACTAAGCACAATAGTTTACCTACTCGATATTTCATGTTTTAGCTGATCGCTCATACAAAATTATTATACCAGATATTGAAATAATGCAAATTATATATTTTGACAAAAAAATAATATTTTTCTGCAAACTATCTACTTTCAAGTGCTGAAACCATTGAGCTTTACAACATTACTGTTTGTGACGTCTCCATCATCAATCATCCTTTCAATTGATCTTAACCAGAAAAATATGGAGCCGTCATTTTAAGCCCAACGTTACTTCTACATACCTTCATTAACTTAATAATTAACAAATTCCAGTACTGCATAAACGGGCGGTGTATAACCGAGCACGAGAACATAATCCCGGACTACTCGCAGCACACGCCCAGCTACGTGCGACCAGACACCAGCCCGTTCTTCGGAAATGTCACCAGGTCTGTATTACAACGAGGAAGGATACTTAATATCCCAATGGGAATATTGTGAGTGGGATATTTAGTGTTGGGGTTAGGACAGTGGAATATTCTGTAATTCAGATGTGATATTAAGCATAGCGACGCTATTTGTAAGTTTATTTTTGTAATGTGATTTTTTTAATTGTATTCTGTCAAAGTAGAAGTAGATTTTGATTAATTCTGATCTAGATGTAATTAGTTTTATGTAAAACTTAGAATTCCAGACACCATTTGTGAGTCTAATTTCTTTGGTGTACGGCTTTCTAAGTATTAAGTACAGTAACTTAGTTTAACAAACCGTAGTTGTATGAATAACTTATTTAGCAACTACACAAAAGCACAAATGAACTCAATAAAATCACAACACTGGCAAAAACAATGAGATCCCATATCTCATGGTAGCCAGTGTGTGTACATACAGGGGCACACATAACTAATACTATATTTGTTCACGTAGTAACGATGGAACGACACAGCCGTACGTACCTAGCACACCGGCGCCAACGCAAACACCAAAATACTACAAAATGACAACAGATCACACAACTACAACAACAACAACTACAACTATAAAAACAACCGAGAAACCATTCTTCCAGTTCACTACAAGAAAGCCATTCCACTTCTTCACTGCCAAGACGACGGCACAATCTCCGACTACCGTCACTCAGCCACCAACTAACAAATACTCGATAACGTCAACGAAAAGTCCTTACGACTTCAAAGACTTCACAACGAAGCCGACAGTCACGGAGAAACGCGGCTTCTATAAAAAGGAGGACTTTGACGGCTTCTTTAGACGATCGACTACGAAAAGTCCGTATCAAGACAAGAACATTAAGCCGGTGTTTAAGATAGGAACTTACTATTCGCAAGCGAAGTCTAGTGATAACTCGATAAGGCCTGACGCTAATTCTCAGCAAGTGCAGATTGAGCCGGCGAGGTTAGTGTTTTCCTATGGCAGGAATCTAACGACCGGCGAAATAGTACAACATTAGGTTGCCAATTTATTGGTAAGGATGGCTAAAGATCATTCCTTCAGCTCTATACACTTCACGTCTCGAACCTTGTCATGTGAATGGAATTTCATATTTTTATTGAACTACGCTTATCTTCTACTGCAGTTACCTATTTGATTAAAGTTTGGCGTTATTTGAAATACAAAAATAAATAAATAAGAATATTGAAATAAAACTTAACTACCGGAGTGACTCTAGAAGACTACATTGAGCTATAAGCTTCTTAATTAAAAAACAGTTTTATTTCAATCAACAACTGATGCCAAAATTCACACATTCCATCTATACTTGAACCTAGACCAGTGCTTACTATAAACTTTTAAAGTAGGTCTGTTGGTATTGTGGAAGCAAGACGCCACTATAATCAGTATAGTTTTCTGTCTTGCTCTCTCTATGACAATAGCCTCTTCATAAGTTCATAGTACAAGCAATGATCTGAGATCCCATCGCGGTGTTCTGCACATAAACTTCTACATACATGATATGACTGTTTTCACGACTACCCTACTTCAACATTACATACAACCAGACTACATGTACATACTTCTGTTTGTGCCATTATGTTTAATATTACCTATTTACTTCTTACTATCCATTATTAAAAACAACTTTGAATTGTTGGAATTGTCCTTGGTTTCTGAAAATCCTTGGTCACACAAACTAATCAATTATTTGTGTGACTTTAAGTCTTTTGATAAACTTATCATAGTTGTAATTTTATTTCAGTCTAATTTGTCAGTTTTTAAGAAACCAGGGGTTAAAAACCTATAGAATGTTATAAAATAAGCATGCCATTGTTTCAGATTATGTTTCTATATCATAATTCTCTGTTGCATTACTATTGTATACAAAGTTTCTGATTTCTGTATCATATGTTTTCTTCGAACTTATACACTTAAAAGGTGACTGATTTATTGAACGAGGGAGAAAAAAATTCGGTAAAGTCTCTTATTTGAATCGTTTTATCCACGCTTGGCACTCATAGGCACAAGGTGTTACCCAAATAAAAAAAACAACAAATGTTTGCCGTAGATAAGACAAAATTCACTACATATTTTACCTTAGTAACTTGATTAAAAGTCAAATTCTTCTAGATATCGCAATTCTCTCGTTCACATCATCAGCCCGTAATTAAAATCAACAATTAATATAGCATTATTTTCCAGCAGCCGCCATTAACAAATAGAGCGGGCCAAGCCTTGAAGACTGTCTCGCTGGAGCGAGCCTCAGAGCTCCAGCCTCCCTAGAGATCGTGACCCGCGCACTACCCGTAGAACAACGAATCACCTCTGTTAACTATAACTTTACCCCCCAATACTCGAATAGTTCTAATAGAATCTCGAAATAAGTCTGTAATAAGGACAAGCAGACGTGAATATTTGCTTGTTTTTATTCCGTATCAGGCGGGAGTGTGCGAGCAGTGTGTGAAACAAAACGCGTCCGAAGACAATGCTTTATGAAAGTGTCGGCCGCAGTTCCGTGAGTGATATTACAATGTGATTGTGTTATTAATGAACTTATAAGTACACTAGAATATTAGAAACGTTGCGAGCAGAATAGTCCAAGTGTCCTGCGCTCGATTTCCCGATGGAAAACGATAGAAATACTCCTAGGTTTGAGTTAAAAAGGTTGTAAAAGATCAATTATGTTACATAAAAGAAACTGCCACGAAGTGCCTTTTATACAGTAATTTTTAAGAAATGTTAAGTAAGATTTATTTTTTTAATATTTTTTTTTTGTTTAAAAACTGACTTCAAGAGCGACTGGTTCGCGGTCTTCTGAAATTAGGTTTACTCTTAATTTAAGTAAATTTTACAAAACTTAAATTGGTTTCTATCTACAATGAAATTTCAATTTTGTTATAATTTAAGCTGTTTTTAATGTCTAAAATTATTTATGATGAGATATTAAATCTTTGATAAAGTTACCAATAGCGTAAAAAATCTTCAAATTTATTTTGGTTTTATGGAACATTCCTTTAGGAGACTCAGTGATATAGTAACAATGACATCACTTGCCGTCGATATAACTATTTATTGTATTCAAACTATTTATGTATTAATTCACTATTCTTATCCAAAACTGTCTAAATTGTAAGGAAAAATATAGAAAATAACGAATATAACGGGGTTGGTGTTTTATTTCTCTCCTAAAATAGTGCATCAGAATCTATAGTTACAGCTACAGCTCATATAATATTGTCTATTTTCCATTAGTCTTATTCCGGTAGTAACTTTACAAAGGCTTAGGAGGTTGGATAAAAAAAAACATGCTGTATTTTCCCAACACCTTTTATTTGTCAGCATTAAAAACACGCTTAACAATCACTAGTTACGACATAATAAATTAAATCGTTACGTAAATCAAATGAACACAGATTTTGCACCAAAATGTGCATTACTACAAAATATACAAAAACATATACATAAAATGTATATTGAAAATAAATGCGTTATTTCATGCTATCTTACGCATATCCATATGGTATCAAGAAATACAGTGTGATGTTGAAAACAAAAACAAAATACAACATTCCTATATCATTTCATAAAAAAAAACAACTGATAAACACAAAAAAAATATCTAAGAAGGTACCTTTCCATGAAGTTATTATCTTTGTTTGATCTTAACCCAATACCGGATAGACTAAAAATTTTCTCTTATAAATCTAATACGTCTTTGTGGACAATGGCGGCGCTCCGACATGTTTTATTAGCAATTTAGCAAGCATACCGACAGAGAGAGTGAACACTAGACCGGCTGGCATGAACTTCCTGCTGTTGTAGTATCTGTAATTAGAAATGTAATTTATTTTTAGTGTTGCAATACTAAGATTTCTATAGTACTGAGTAGGAAGACATTAAATTAATTGCCCGGATATTTCGTTACTACAATGCATTTGGTTAATATACATGTGTCATTGAGCTGTATATTAGTAGTCTTATTCGACTATTATTATACTTACACTATTTTCGAATACGTTTAGTTTTTTATTCAAGGCAAACAAAGAAAGCGACGGGTTTTTTTAATTAGCAATACTAATTTAAAAAAAACCCGTCGCTAAACACCAATTCATATAATGATAAAAACTATTACGAGAATTACACGTATTTTAATAGTTTACTATTATTGGAGAAAGTTGATTCATATTTATGGGCGGAATCTGTAAGTATTTCAAATGGCCATGCTTTTCCGATACACATTTTATATTGTTTTCTGATTATTACAGAATAATTTAGTACTTTATCATATCAGAAACGCAACATGTGATATGGTTAAAAGATTAGAGTAAAAATTTAAAATTTGAACCCAATGACATCAAAGAACAAAAGTTACTAGTGTGCATGACTAGTAAAAAAATATCATAATTAAAATTTAAAAATAATTTCATTTTTTCCTTATTGTACAGTTTGTTAATGTCTCAACAACTCTAAAATAACTGCAGAAATTGCTTTTTAAAACATTTGGTTTTGAATTAACAAAATCTATTTTTAAATATGTACAACTAGTTTCTATCATTCAGTTGTAAAGTAGTTTGTTAGATATTTGGAATATTGCATATTGCATATTGGAATATTGTTGGAGATCTCACCTGTATCCCATTAGACCTCCGAGCGTGGATGTGGTGCCTAACATGACAGTGTAGTTTGAGGGGTCCTGGCTCAATTGGTAGGCTCCAACACCTGAAAATATCCATTATTAGTATATTACAAAATAAATCACTGAAGTCAAAGTGGTAAATGAGACAATTTTCAAGAATGTTAAGAAACTTGCTTCTATGATTAAATTGAAAGTTTTGCGCAACCAACCTGGACTCATAGGTTTTAATTACCGCTGGTACAGAGAACTTTTCGTGAATGCAAATTGACAGGACTTACCTAAGATAGATCCGAAGATAAGGCCAGCTCCCAAAGAAGGTATGGAACCTGAAAAAATAATAAGAATTTATACACATACAAGATTATGATTAAACTCACAGATTATACAAGCATTTGTCAAGTATTGTCTATGAGTGCTTGTAGTGAGTCTGGGTGTCTTTGAGCATGTGACTTGAATATTTGTGAAACTGCTTAATGTAGGGAGTTTAAAAAAACAATGTGGTGTGTGAAAAACACTACTATAGAAAACCTTATCATTAATCCAAGTTGAAGTGGTTTGTATCAGAAACAACATTATTCTCACTGATAATAAACTATTCTACAATAGAACACTGAAACAGGTCGTAAGAATAATATTGTATTGCCCAGTGAAGCAGTCAAGTGGTCAAGACAGACCACAGGCAAAATACAAGTATGATTGCAATTCAATTGCAGTCGGTGTGCACATTTGGTTTGCAGTCGTTTAAACAGCACTTGAACTGGAATTTGCAGTTGAAATGTCTAGAGTATAACTACATTGATCTGCACAAAACATGAAAAATTCTTGTAGACTACAAGAACCGGAAAACTAATAATCTTTACTTGTAAGCGAGACCACTCTGATCATATTTTAGACAATAATAGCACAGCACAGTCATTTACATCACAATTTGTTATGTCTACACCACAAGTACCAGTGAAATAATAAATAATGAAAATTATGATCAAACAAACCTTGCAGACAATTACATGTACATACAGATGTTGGATATAATGTAAACATACCTATTCAATTTAATACAATAGTGTTTTTTATGCAATGCTAAGTAGCTCACGGTGGTGTGGACGAAATAGATTGGCTATAATTTATTGATGGCTGTTACTGTGTTCTACATAATATTCAAATCATTTGTTATTTTTTATCTAAGAATTGTTAGTGGTTTCTAGCAACGCCTTTTTTGTGGATTTTAGTAAGACAGAGATAAAATTAAAGAACAACTAATTTCAGGCCAATAAAATAATGTGAAAGTCGGTGCTAAGTACTACTGTACTGTGTTATCTGTGTTGTATAAATATGCCAATGGTAATGAGTAATTCATAGATAAAATTTGATTGTAATGTTGTATAATATTAGATGCCATAATTAGATGCTTTAAACTTTTCTGTTAGATATACCTAAATAGTATAATAATATAATGTTTTAGTAACTCAGATGTTAGAAAAACTTTATTGCTCTAATTTCAAAAGGCATTTTGTAACACTGAAGTTTATCTATCCAATACTCTTAATCCTTGATAGTAGTTCAGATACAGTGATTATTCTAGATAAAAAAATACATTCTTTAGAAGTATGTTCATCTGAAAATCTCAATATTTTAGTACAGTTAAAACAATAACAAATACTTATAAAATGTATATGGCAGCAACTGTTAAATTTGGAAATCGTTAGACATACTTACATTTTTTTTTTCAAAATGAATTCAGCACTGATTACATAAATCGAAATACTTTCAATATTTTGTACATATAGATATTGATTGAGCCTCAGAAATTATACTGATTACCACGTGTAAAACAATAATAATTATCATAAATCGAAAATACGAGAAAAAAAACTTAGTAAAAAATAACTAACCTGCTTTGGCGTAACCCATTATGCCACCAGCGGCTACAGTGGCAGCGTACGCAAAACTCAAAATATCAACACCCATGTTGATTAATTAATTGTTATTTTATTCAAGTTTTATAAACTTATTATTCAACACAATACGTGCAACCGCAATCAGCTGAGTTGAAGTTTCTGCTGCAACAAATTCGATTGAAAGTGACAGTACAATATTGCGGAAGTCTATGGTTGATGACGATAGTCACCGATAGTGAAGCGCCATTTTCCAATTCATCTATAGTTTATGCTTTGATTTCCGATTGTAACTTTATTGTTTTATTATCAAGTTGAATTAAATAGTAATTAAAAATGTGTAGTAAAACTTGTTATATTTTTTAATAAAAACCTAATATTCTTTAAATCACCCTTAACCGAGTCTTTGACTTCATCAGACAAATCAGGCTTACTAAGATCACCATAGGTGTCTTTTTATAGCTCTAATAAGAATTAGTTTTATTTTATGTTATTAAATTTGATTAAAGTAGCTCGAAAGTAATGCTGACTTTGACAAACTTACATAGTAATAAATTTTATAGGTAACTAGCTCTGGAATGTATTTAAAATACAATTTCTGCAGTTTTAAGATCCGAGCCGTCTCAGTACAGTTCACAAGCACCCTTCAAAAGAAATCGTTTTGCCGACCGCTATTTTTGTCTTATAGTAGCTGGGTATGCTGGCGATTTCCTAGATTTGAATTATATGGCTTTCAAATTTGCAATTGCAACTTTGAGCAAATATTAATGAATAGTGTTCGGTGACGCATATTTAGAGGTTTTGTCAAGTCATTACCCCTACTATATAAATAAAGGTGATGTCACACCAGAACTAGGCCCGTTCTACAACATTACTATTGAGTCTAGTTTGTTATACCCCTTACTTTTCACTTGTCAGATAAGTATCCAAATTTGACATTTCCCCAATGGTAGAAAAAATATTATAAAAATATGAATTTTCCATGAAATAATAGTTATGCTGATAGATTTATTTGGCCCGCATTTATCACAGCCTACAAAATTATCTTTCCAAAATGTGACAACTATACTGAGCAATTTCGTCATACTTCGCAATACGTCAAAGATACCATAACTTCTCCAGCTGATTGTGTATAAAATTATGAGTTTCCGCGTGCAAGGCCAGTATTCAGTCGTTCACCGTAGCCGATAGCTGTCGGCTCCTCATTCGCATTTCGAATATTGAGATAGAAGTATTTTTTGTGTGTGTGATATTGGCCGGTAACCTTGGTTTTTGTGTGCGGCAGCGAGTACCTAGTACAATTAAAAAAGTTAAACTAGTTGGTCACGATGTTGAAGAGTGCGTCTAAAGTGACAATAAATACAGGCAATGTGCTGAACTTGATTGATATCAAGAAGAAGGCAGGACAAAATGTTACAGAGGAGGTTAGAAACTTTTCTATTTACTCATATAAACGTAGTTCCGTCATTGGCGGTTCCATGTATATTGATTTGCTTTGTATATTTCTCATAATCGGCCTTAACATAGTGTTTATAGTTCTGAGTTTCTTATTTTGGCCTCTTATAGTCTAATGTAGTTTTTTGGATCTTAAAAAGTTTACCATGGTTCATGTGATACCATTAGTAAGACATTATAGTTGTTGTAGTTGCAGTATCAGCATTTATAAATTATTCATTATTATGTTAAGAATTAATATCTTTTAACTAAATTGCAAGCCTTTAAAGGCTAATCTTAATCTAAACTACTTAGCTATTTATAGTTGGATTTTTTTATTCCAATTTAGAATCAAGTACTCTGTCTTTAAAAAAAACTTCTTGATATGTCTCAAATCAATTTCCCCTTTGTCTAAATATTTTTGAATTCAGCCAGACCCTAAACAAATTTATGTTATTCTTTTTTGTTACCCTTTTGTGAATGTACTTAAATTTCAGCTTTCCATCTAATAAGTTTTTCTTTAATTCATTAACAATAATATAGTTCAAAAATATTATTATCTAACAGCTAACAAAATAACATGTTGTATAATTTTAGTTGCCTTCTATAATTATTTGTACAAGGCATGGTTTATGTATCATCTCAATTATCTTGGTTTAATTAAGTATGTTTATTAATACTTATGCCATAAATCTTGCTAGGAAGAAATTTGCAGTCACTTTTTATATCAAAAAATATTTCTATTTTATTTTTAAATTAAAGATTAGTAATGTAATATATAAAAAAAATAGGTCTGTAAACCGAAAAATAAATAGGTTTAATCTTAGCCATCTTGTATTGCCACATCAGATAATTTTCTTAATTTGACATAGAGAGATACAAATTGAAAGAATTTGATATATTTTGTAACTATTTAGCAGGTACAGCTTGAATGCGCCTTTCTTATAAGCAGTGAGGGTTTTTCAATACTCAATATGTTTATTGCATTCCACAATGTGAACTTAGGTGGTAGTTACCAGGATTATATAAATTAGTTATGGAGCATTGTGGGCCCTGTCGGGCAACACAAAAAAAAAAACAATTTGGGGCTAATAATAACATTTACAATTTTATAATGAATAATTATATAGGTAAATCATTTTTACAATTATTTGGTTTTTATACTCATTTGAATTATATATATTTTATTAGTATACAGTTTTAATTCTTCAAGAATTTGTTTTTTTTTTGTTATAATATGTAACTTTATTATGGTAAGAGAGGAACTCATGTTTTATAATGAATTATAGTAATATTCTATATTCTTTTTATTTTATACATATTGTTTAAATATTAACCGAGTCTTTGACTTCATCAGACAAATCAGGCTTACTAAGATCACCATAGGTGTCTTTTTATAGCTCTAATAAGAATTAGTTTTATTTTATGTTATTAAATTTGATTAAAGTAGCTCGAAAGTAATGCTGACTTTGACAAACTTACATAGTAATAAATTTTATAGGTAACTAGCTCTGGAATGTATTTAAAATACAATTTCTGCAGTTTTAAGATCCGAGCCGTCTCAGTACAGTTCACAAGCATTCAAAAGAAATCGTTTTGCCGACCGCTATTTTTGTCTTATAGTAGCTGGGTATGCTGGCGATTTCCTAGATTTGAATTATATGGCTTTCAAATTTGCAATTGCAACTTTGAGCAAATATTAATGAATAGTGTTCGGTGACGCATATTTAGAGGTTTTGTCAAGTCATTACCCCTACTATATAAATAAAGGTGATGTCACACCAGAACTAGGCCCGTTCTACAACATTACTATTGAGTCTAGTTTGTTATACCCCTTACTTTTCACTTGTCAGATAAGTATCCAAATTTGACATTTCCCCAATGGTAGAAAAATATTATAAAAATATGAATTTTCCATGAAATAATAGTTATGCTGATAGATTTATTTGGCCCGCATTTATCACAGCCTACAAAATTATCTTTCCAAAATGTGACAACTATACTGAGCAATTTCGTCATACTCGCAATACGTCAAAGATACCATAACTTCTCCAGCTGATTGTGTATAAAATTATGAGTTTCCGCGTGCAAGGCCAGTATTCAGTCGTTCACCGTAGCCGATAGCTGTCGGCTCCTCATTCGCATTTCGAATATTGAGATAGAAGTATTTTTTGTGTGTGTGATATTGGCCGGTAACCTTGGTTTTTGTGTGCGGCAGCGAGTACCTAGTACAATTAAAAAAGTTAAACTAGTTGGTCACGATGTTGAAGAGTGCGTCTAAAGTGACAATAAATACAGGCAATGTGCTGAACTTGATTGATATCAAGAAGAAGGCAGGACAAAATGTTACAGAGGAGGTTAGAAACTTTTCTATTTACTCATATAAACGTAGTTCCGTCATTGGCGGTTCCATGTATATTGATTTGCTTTGTATATTTCTCATAATCGGCCTTAACATAGTGTTTATAGTTCTGAGTTTCTTATTTTGGCCTCTTATAGTCTAATGTAGTTTTTTGGATCTTAAAAAGTTTACCATGGTTCATGTGATACCATTAGTAAGACATTATAGTTGTTGTAGTTGCAGTATCAGCATTTATAAATTATTCATTATTATGTTAAGAATTAATATCTTTTAACTAAATTGCAAGCCTTTAAAGGCTAATCTTAATCTAAACTACTTAGCTATTTATAGTTGGATTTTTTTATTCCAATTTAGAATCAAGTACTCTGTCTTTAAAAAAAACTTCTTGATATGTCTCAAATCAATTTCCCCTTTGTCTAAATATTTTTGAATTCAGCCAGACCCTAAACAAATTTATGTTATTCTTTTTTGTTACCCTTTTGTGAATGTACTTAAATTTCAGCTTTCCATCTAATAAGTTTTTCTTTAATTCATTAACAATAATATAGTTCAAAAATATTATTATCTAACAGCTAACAAAATAACATGTTGTATAATTTTAGTTGCCTTCTATAATTATTTGTACAAGGCATGGTTTATGTATCATCTCAATTATCTTGGTTTAATTAAGTATGTTTATTAATACTTATGCCATAAATCTTGCTAGGAAGAAATTTGCAGTCACTTTTTATATCAAAAAATATTTCTATTTTATTTTTAAATTAAAGATTAGTAATGTAATATATAAAAAAAAATAGGTCTGTAAACCGAAAATAAATAGGTTTAATCTTAGCCATCTTGTATTGCCACATCAGATAATTTTCTTAATTTGACATAGAGAGATACAAATTGAAAGAATTTGATATATTTTGTAACTATTTAGCAGGTACAGCTTGAATGCGCCTTTCTTATAAGCAGTGAGGGTTTTCAATACTCAATATGTTTATTGCATTCCACAATGTGAACTTAGGTGGTAGTTACCAGGATTATATAAATTAGTTATGGAGCATTGTGGGCCCTGTCGGGCAACACAAAAAAAAAACAATTTGGGGCTAATAATAACATTTACAATTTTATAATGAATAATTATATAGGTAAATCATTTTTACAATTATTTGGTTTTTATACTCATTTGAATTATATATATTTTATTAGTATACAGTTTTAATTCTTCATAGATATTTGTTTTTTTTTGTTATAATATGTAACTTTATTATGGTAAGAGAGGAAACACTCAGGCTGTTTTATAATGAAAAGTTATAGTCAATATTCTATATTCCTTTTTATTTTATACATTATTGTTTAAATATAAAATAAATCACTTCACATTTCAATGTTATTGTGATAACAAACATCAAGTGGGCGTTAAGATAATTATATATCAGCTTTTGAGATTGTTGTGCTGATTGAAAGCCGAAAAAAAGTGTTACTATCAATATCAGATATATTTTGAGGAAGTTATTGTTGTTGTCACCCTAAGTGTATCTAACTGACGTCGTTATGTGTGTGTAATAATTATCACACTCACTTTGATAGTAATCATGATTACAATCTTTTTTTTACGGTAACTTTATTTTTTATTATGACACAATTCATTTTCAAGTATTTTTATAATTCCTTAGGAAAAAGATGCCATGCTTGACATGCACCACCATAATGAAGACGGGCCCAATGTTTGAAAAATTTTTTTGAGTTAAAATCATGCATTAATGCATGGCTACCAGAGAAAAATATTTTTTTATGATGACAACACCTATGTCTTTTTAAAGGTTATTGAATTAGGCTATCAGGACTATTAGCCCTTCAAGTAAAACAAAAATGCTTAGGTTTTATTAGCTATTAAACTCACACAAAACCTAGTGAAAGTAAAGAATACATTTTAATAGTTTGCATAGCTTATAGTGTATTGCGCTGTGCTGTGTTTTAACTAGGGTAGTTTTTTCAAGAAGCAATACAATTGCGTCATTTACCTATTTATAATTTTTTTTTACTAGCCATTGGTGTTCCACTACAGGCCTCTCTTCCCTCCTTCCATTTATTCCGTTCTATGAACTAACCCCAGTTTTTCGAGAAGGAATCGACCTCAACCCGCCATCTTTTAGGAATGTCGCGATTTCTCTTTGTTTACCACAAATATATGGCCTTCGCCCCATTTACCTATAATACCTTTGAACCAAGTCCTGTTGACGAATTATTCTCTTGGCCCATAAAAAAAAACGTATAAAAATCTCGCCATTCTTCTCTGGTTATAACCTAATTCTCTTCTCAATAAGTTAGGACCCATGACTGCTGAACATGACCTCTATCACGACTATACAAAAAAGGTTTATTTATTCTAGACATAAACATTATAGGAATTCTATTTTCCTCAAATGGGCTATGACGTAATCGTTAGCTACGCAATGAATGAACTATACACTAAGAGCATACTAACGAGTTATTAGGTATCTAATCTACATATTATGTTTACAATTTTATGTTCTAAATTACATTTAACCATTAATTTTAGGGCTTATGAACGTCCGCGTAGAATAATAAAAATTAATAAGTGTAAGAAATCTAAATACACACGTTTTTAAATGTCACTCTATTCAAATCGGTCCAGCCGTTTTTTTGAGTTGTAAATTGCATTTGCTGAAAAGTTTAGCCTGTTAGCTTATCGGGAAGTGCCTCAAAGTTGAGTTAAAAAAAAATCAACCGGAACGACAAACATACAAACAAGAAAGTAAGTGATGAAAAACTATCGCTAATCTATAAAAAATGCGGTAAAAACCGACCTTTAATATCTAAAACTGGTTTTTGTTTAGCTACATAAATTCTTAGTTACGTAGTATTAACGCTATGTCGAGTTTTGTACACAAAGGTATTATAACCACATAAAATAAATTCTATAACATTTCAGTTACAATTTTACAATATAACCACTGAACTGATTTATTCACTTGGAAGAATATTGTAACAACAGGTGTTACATAAAATACGGTCGATAATATTTTGCAGTTTTCAGCGTACAAATATTTTATAATTTAAAACGAAAATAGGAAACCATTTAGAAAAGGACCTTTCAAACCTTGGAGGTTCTACTGCGAAGACTAAGATGTACATACAAAGAAAAACTATACCTAATACTGAAAATGTTATATTTTTTTCCTATCAATTTATTGTATAATGCTTACGGCATACACCTTTGATAACAGGCTATACTTTACTGATATATGACTATCTATATAAATGTTATAAATATCGTATGTTAGAAGTGCTGTCAAGGTCGCGGCCTCGATATGAACCAACAGTATTATGCGCCAGTCTATTCCAAATCGTATTTGTTTATTTATTATCACGTGCTCAAGTTAGGCGCAAGAGATCATGTATACAGATGTCTGTTAGAATTTGCTATACTTTAGCTGAACTATTATGTCACATTGTTAATTAATTGTGGTATGAAAATCTATATACGATTCTTTTCTGTGAAAATCTAGGAAATTCCTACTCTTATGACTAGTAACTATCGAGTAACTGCAACTAGAGTATTTTTATTTTTTCTTTCCTATTATTTAATAACATGCAAACTATGTACCCATGACTATGATTGTACAAATAGAACAGTTTTATTCATGCTGATAAAAATGTATAGTCATCACTATCACAACAGTTTATAGATACAAATTGTAAGAATGACCTATTATTTTCAGAAGTACCTAATTCGCTTTTTTGAGTCCGCTTTTGATAAGGACTTGATGACGTCACGAGCATCATGTGAACTTTATACACGCCCCGTGACAGCTATGAGTCACAAAAATCGGTAAAATCAATGTGACTATGACTCGGCAGATTAATACCTTCGTAACTCCCTAATACATAATGCACGTACCTACTTATAACACATATATAATATGTTAACGATAATATTTTATAAACATGAACGCATGCATTGAAACTAAACGCTTTGTCATGCACTCAAACATAAATGTATTACAAACGCAATAATTGTCTGCGTATTGGCCTAAATGTTTGGCCCCACTTGTGCGCCAGTAATTCGATTCAAACTATTCGCCAACATTTGGGTAGTCCTTGATAGATGGTTTAAGTGTTGGTACTATGTTTAGGCCAATGTTTGTCCCCAAGTTGGTGGTAATACAATGCTGTAAGGTTATACCGTGTTGGACGCTCAGAGCTGGAGTTTGTAAACATGAAATGAAAGCCTTACACGTGGTATCAACAGCGTTTTATTCCGTATATTTCTTTGGTAGTTTTACAGATGTTTTTGTACACTGATTGTAAACTTTTAAATTGTAGGTATTCTTCGTTAATAATGTTAAAGAAAATACGGCAACATCAGCACTACAAGTTAAAATACCAAAACGAACAAGTCGTTACTCGGCATAATTAATATCGGCATTATTTAATAAACATGACATCATTTTTTATAATTAATTTTGTAATGAACTTTATTCGCCGTTGTAGGCTATTTTTATGTAATTAACCTCAGAGTGAAGCCATTCGAAAAGTGCTTAGTCATTAAATTAGACATCACAAACTATTAATATGGACTGTTTTATCTACCGCTAGCCATAATAGTGATCGTGATAGAAGCAGAACTGTATTATTGCATAAACTAAGTAGTTAATCCTAGACGGAAACTTTAAGAATTATAAAATCCTTTCTTCAGCTTTCAGAAAGCATCAAACTAACTCTCTCCGAATGGGGAACACAGAATAAATTCCCCGTGCAAAACGGCGTGGGACCTCCAACTGGTCATCCACAGACATCACAGCATACCTCAGACTTTCTAGTGGTGTCAGCATCGACAGCGCCCAAAACAGAAGCAGTTATCAACATCACCAGGCCCCACGATGACGTACAAAACAAAATGGCGGAAGAGGAGAGGAAGAATCTAAAGATTGGTGTCAAGATATTCATAAATGAAGACAGCACTTCAGCTTTAACGGAATGTTTGGAAAATGGTGAGTACTGAGTGGTCTATTTTTCATATTATAAACCTACATTTTATAGGAATAGGCGTTTATCCAGCAATGGTATTATTATGGTTACTTGCCCTGAAAGATTTGTTTTTTGTTTATCTTTACCGTCACCATTAATCAAATTACAGAGCTTAAAGTCGCTCTTGAGAGTCAAGTCTTGTTCTCTCTTTTTTATTCTGACGTGGAACATAAAGATAAGTAGACATTTAGGAAAATACAGCTGTAAGTAATTCATAATGAACGAACGAGAAATTGTCGTCAGAGAATGTTTTCGTAGAGACCTCTTTTTTTTTTAAATTGCCGATTTGTAGTCAAGCTTCCAAGATATTATGATACCAACTTTCGTGAGTCGGATTCATAATTAAGGTCTCTGATTAGGTCGGAAATTAGTTCGACTATCCCGATAAACACGCGTCAGTTACCCTGATAGATTTTCAACAAAATTATCTTAATATTGTAGTTTATTCGAGGCTTGACACGGGAAAGTCCTGTTTATCATTAAATGATTAGGTTTTCAAGATAACCAAAAATCCTACAACTGTTTAAAAAACTGTGAATACACATTACTGGCATGTTATGCTTTCCGGTTATGTTTAAGTTAGCTGCATGATCTGGTAAAATAATATATGACGACATTCTCTGTGAACATTGCGCTCATTGAGCCTGTATCTCGTAGGTATACTTTCCAGTATATTCGTAGATGACTCAGTGATAACTTGAAGGCAGGTTGTTGTACTTATCGTTATCAATTGATAACGGCAGTTAAACGTTAATTATTGTACTGAATTACTTCTGGCAATAACCGTAAACAACGGTGTTTTCTTTTGCATTTGCTGAAACACAATTTTAAATAGTACTTTCAATGTTAATGCTAATTTATTCTCATTTTTAAAGTGCTGAAATACCGTTCTAAATATCGGAGGAAATTAAATCGATTAAATACCACTTTTATCAAGTCTGAGTTGGACCAAATTTTTACTTTTGAGTAAAAGTTTTTATTTTTATTGTAAATTGTTTCTTGTACTGGACTTATTGCTAATAATATGTGGGCAATATGAAATAGGCAGGGAAGGGAGAAAGCCTGCATATCTTTAGGAACAATTGTGGAGTCTTCAATATTTTATTATCTATTAGATACTAGATTAGATTATTGACTCACTAGCAGACCTTTCTTTCCACCTTCATTTATCCAGTAACCAATAGACCAATACCAGTTTTGGGAATAGAACTCATTTTCGTCCTGTCATCTCTTAAACCCACCGTTAAGGTGTGAACCATATGCTGTCTGAATGTTTTGTAATAAGTTAGCCTAATAATTTATTAAACCCTTATGAGATAAAAAAAAGTACTTACAGCCATGCCGAGCAAATCCACTCGTTTTGTCAATTTTATAATTTCTAAAGAGCGACACGAATGTTATAAGATCTGAATAGTCCACATAGTTCTAACCATTCTCGATTTTTAACAAGACTAACGAAAAGCAATTGATTTTTATTAAGATAGATTAACAACACTTTGTGACTAACAACAGCCGTTAGTAAAACCCGATAAAGAACGAAACGGTCTTATGAATAAACGTCTAAAAACCGGATTTGAATTGTTAAAAGATATTATAATATTTTTTTAATATGAATATTTTCCTGTATATTAGGAAAGTCCAGAATGAAAAGTAACCATCCTTGTTGGCACTTCGTTTCCTTATTTTGAATTAAAGTAAAATAAGTAAGAATCTTAAAGAGTTAGGTAAGAAAACTTGTTCTTCTCTATTTAAATAATTAGTACAAAGGTAAAATTTAACTTCAATGTTACTTAATATACGCTGTCCGTTTTGAGAAAAACTTTTTGACAGGCAAAATAGAACAACATTTCTACCACAAAATGACAAAGACACGATATAGCAAAAATTTCCCTTCGAATTGCACCTTCTCAAACTTTCTAGTCTTTTTATGATCTGTCAAAAGATTCTTCTTAGAACGGACAAAAGGAGTAGCACAAGGACGATTAGGAACTTCATTTTATGGTAAGGTACGGTTTATAATATGTGTATGTGCCTTACTAGGCTAGCTAATAAAATGATTTATTATTATTATAACATACTCAATCCACATTCCTCTTTTCCAGTGTTCACAGCCCTGCACACAGCGTACATAGACAACGTGATCCTGGCTTACAACCCCGACGTACTGAACCGTGACGATGCTACAGATGACACCAACATCAAGACCCCCTACGTCACGAAGGCTTCACCCATCTCCATGGGCAGCAATGGTGAGTTCTATTGGCACCTTAGATTTTTCCTTTTGCATAATTCTGTTTTTTCCTTAAGGATTTTTAGGCACGTTGTTCAAGGTCGATCCTTACGCAGGCATGAATCTATGTGACTTATTCAAAGCCATTGTAACTACTTTTCCAAATCTTCAAAAATTCCAGTGATTAACGGTGATTGAAAAGGTGAAAAAACCTGGGTTTGAGCTAGCTTAGTGATCTTGATGAATTCCCTTTGTGAGAAGAGGCCTGTGTCCAGCATTGGATCATTAATAGGCTGGGATTTGCAAGTCAAAAATCGTATTTCTAAGTACTGTACCCTGATTCAAATCAAATCATTTATTCATTTGCGAATGTTAGTACATTTGTACATAGTACTTTTTATAGTGCTCATTAACCTTATCCTACCAGACAGCATGCAAACTGCACAATAAAAATAGCAAAATAACTGCAGCTAGCTAGACCCAGTATTTTATTAAATCTAACTCTTTTTTCTTTTGTAATAACAATTTCCTAGCACTATTTCTAATAGATCTATGTTTGGTTTCAGTTCGCATGTCGAGTTCCGAGGTGGAGGCTGACAACGACGCGGACGCGCGCAAGTGCGAGGCCATCCTGCCCGGGATCAAGATCCTGTGGGCCGTGCTTGAGGACTTCGTCAAAGAAGGTAAGCTAAGACTTCAATTTTGTCGGATCAGACTGAGTCCACGATTGAGATTATGATGAGGTTTCCACACAGTTAGGTCAGGAATTTTATAAAAGCCTAATGTAACGATATAATAATATGTTTTTGACGAGAAATACATATAACCGACTTCGAATGATTTTTTTTGAGTCAGACGTGCTTTTAAGACACTGTTCAGAGGGTCTTACTGTCATCTTTCAAAGGATTTTCGTGTTAAAGAGAAACCCCACTCTACATTGTGTAGTGCATCATCTCGCATCCTACAGCAACAGGAGTGAAGCCACGTGAAAAAACTGTACTTTATTGTCCTGTACTGTCACGTAGTAAGACAACTGAAAAAAAACCACATATATCTGACGACCAACGACTTCTGTCAAAAATCACTTAGTCCAAATACAACCCTAGTCCTCAATATAACCTGCCGCCTGCGCCTGCAGGGCGCGTCCACCAGCTGGGCGTGGCGGACGTGGGCGGCGGCTGCCTGCGGCGGCTGCACGCGTGGGCGCGCGTGCGGCCCGCCATCGCGCAGATCAACCTCGCGTCCTGCTGCGTCGTGCCGCCCTCGCTGCACGCCTTCTGCCGCGCCAACGATGTCCAGCTGCTGACACACGCTGACCCACCTGGTAATATATACATACATTAATAAAACTCCCGCATTAAGGAACTTAATCCTTGTGTCGCGGGGAGTTTACAAACATACAAGACAAGGCAAGCATTTGTGGATCACACATATGCTTGCCCTACCCGGGGGTCGAACCCGCGACACGACGCGCACCGAGAGTTTGACGTGATAACCGCAACCACTCGGCTATCCATGCAGTCAGTCAATTAGAATTTAAACAAAGGAAATTGAACTTAACATGCATATCACACACTAGGAGTTGAGCTTAAATCAATCCCTACTAATATTATAAATGCGAAAGTAACCCTGTGTATCCCTCTGTCTGTTACGCTTCACGTCTAAACCACTGAACTGCTATAATGAAATTTGGTACAGAGATAGAGTTGACCTTGAGAAAGAACATAGGATAGTTTTAATCCGGGACTTTTGAAGAGTTCGGAGGTCGTGGGTTCGATTCCCACCCAGGATTTTTTTTGTGTGATGTGCATGATCATTTGTCTGAGTCTGGGTGTAATTTATCTATGCTAAGTTTGAAACTAGATGGCGTTGTGGGAGAGTTTTATAGTATTCTTGTTATCTTGGCCTCACTCTATGGTCGACTGGTAGAGGCAGGCATTAAATCCGCTATTGTTCATTGTTTATATAAAAGATGTAAATAAATAGCAACAATACCGCCTATTTCTCGCCGTTTTCTTAATTTACAAATTCCTTCACTTACGAATTTTTAACGCAAATCACTTTCCTGACATTTTAAGCAAACCCATTTGATCAAAAATCAGTTTGAATACTAAAATACACTTGCTTCATTCCCCTATAAAACTCTGTTTACTTATAAAAAATCTATTTCTTTTTACAGACCTACTGTCAATAGCGGCAGGCAAAACCCTGTCCGAAGACGGCGTCGGCTGCGACAACCTGGACTGGTGCGCGCGCTACCAGGTGCACATCAAGTGTAGAGGCGTGTTGGCCCTCAAGGGCTACGTGTGCAAGGCAACACTCGCCAACGCAGGCAAAATAGTCAATAAATAGCACTAATACATACTAAATAATGTAACTAAGGTATTTATTTAAGCTGACTTTTGTTGCGCCACAGTTGGCCTATACTTGTCCAACTGTTGCGCCACAGTTTGGCCACAACTGCGCCATAATTGTTAATTTAGCCCCAGTTTAAACCAGTTGCCATTTTTAAGATTGGCGGTTTGTAACGAATAAGACAAAGGGATGGGTGGGAAGGGTTAATCTCTTGATTTAAAACGAATTTTAATTGATAATAGTGTATTAAAATAATTTACAGCATCATTATAAATTATAATTATGTTAAAAACGATTCAATAAAGGTCGCAAACAAAGTTTTATACAAGTTTATTTTGTCTTTTTTATTTCTGGCAACAAACAAGATAAATTACCATGATATACTTTAATTTTGGGAATAATTAATAATATTAACATAAGCAGTAACTGCCAACTTAATTCTGTTACACGAAAACAAACCTTATTGCATAGTACAAAAAGTCGGGATTTGATGGTTACGATGGGAAGTAACATACACTATCAGGCTGTGAGATGGGATGCTAAATGTATTGCAAGTTAACAACTATTTAGATTGAATAAAATGTTACCTGTTATGAAAAAAAATGTTGATTACAATATTCAGTAGATGTTAATGATCTACCAAAATCTCTTCAAGTAATACTTGTGGAAACGAGATGCCGTTTATACGATGTCTCATTTCATAACTGTGACTCTTTTAGGACTTAATACTACAGATATACTACTGCATTTGTGATAAGTAACATTAGTACTTATTTCATAAGTAAGAGGAGTATTTAAAAATATAAACCCAAGTTTCTGGAAGATTGATTAATTAATTTTGTTATCAAGTCTACTAATCACTGCCGAGATTGTCTGACCAAGAGACTTAATACCAATAAGAGTTACTTGAGGACATTCAATTCCCTTCTTGTCAATCCGGTTTTAGAGCTGAGGGATATTTTAACTCAAATAATTTATGCATTTAAAGATTGTTCAATCGTATATGAGTGGTCTATATATAGCTCTATTGCATTTTAAACCAGAAAAGCTTAAGATACTGCCAATACTCCTCTTACTTATGTAAATAAGTAATATATTATTATAAAAGTATTTTCATGCAGTTGGTCACAGTTTTAATAGTTGATTGTAACGGTTAGGGGTTTGCGGACATGTAATCTCATCGGTTTATTTGACTCTTATTGTGAAAGTGTCTTTGTGAACACGGTTCTTTAAACAATGCAATATTAAACATATTATTTGTTACTCTTACCATAACTTTGATTTCTGAAAGGCTTGGGGACTATTTATCTCTACCTAAACAACATGTAAAAGGGTTATTATTTCTGAGCTAGCATTCCAGCGGAAAGCAGCGTAGCGCGGCTCTCTTACACAAATTCTATAATATTACATAGTAAAAGAAATATTGAATCATCATCTAAGACTAAAAGATTATAATATAGATATTGTCCTGTTATAATGCAACCCCTGGGCAACGTCTTATTCCCGTATGAAAGAATTAACTATCACGTTTTATTGATGCATTTAAAAATATAAAATTGACTTAGAAATCAAAGTTGGTGTGGGAGAATTTGAATTCAAATCCAAACCAGTACAAACTCCAATACTCCATTCCAGTATAAAAAATCTAAAATCAACCTTACTGTCATAGAAATAAAGGTGCAGTTAGTATCAAGACTTCATTGAGACAATAGGGGACATTCATAGGCTAGTGTTATGTTCAGGCGAAATCACTGTTCTATATTTCTGCCTACTTAAATAAGTTTCAACCGGTATAAAATGCATTTGTCCCAATACTTATAAAAAAATTAACTTAAAGGAAATCTTATACTAGGTACTTAATACGTCACTTATGACCGTTAATTGAAAATTAGGATTCTGAATTTAAATAAACGTCAAATCTGACAGTTCGACTATTTACTTAACTTTTAGGCACTACATTTTTGGTTAAAAAAAATGTTCAGCCTTAAATGATTTAAGTTTAATTAACATCTATGACATATTGTAAATATTGTTATAGCCATTGTTTAGAATAATTTGGTAGATATTGAACTAATAAGCTTTGATTCTTAGTGCCTGAAATTATGATAAAGATACGCATGACTTAAACATTACTTTAAACACATAAAAATGTAAAAATGTTATCAGAAATTCTAAAACATATAATGTAAGATGAAACCCGAATTGTTTTAAAATTAAAGTATTTATTGAATGTTTTTTGTTTCATTTCCTCCACGTTTCTATAATTATAATCATAGGAATATGTTTTCTACAGGTTTTCTAAACTAAGTGAAAATAATACAATTTGTTTGTAGGTACAGGTTGTTCGCAGCTTAGAGCAACTTTTGTTTTCATAAAATTCGCTGATCTACGCTTCGCCTGCTGCACTCTAATTCTTAGCAAGACGGTCGTATTTTTCAAGTCAAAGTCATTAATTATGTGTATCTGTTGGAAAGTATTATTTATTTTAAGCTTAATTTATTTAGAATTATGTAAGAGATTATTGATTCTCCTAAAGCTTTCTAAATTTCTATCAAATAATTATTTCTTAAATTACTCTATAGTTTTAGGTAAAAGTGACATTTTGACGCGTCACAAAATATTTTTAATTAGCAGCTGTTTACCATTCCGCGAAACACAAAAGTCAACTTTAAACAAAAAGTTAATTAATGGTGTCTCACCAATAATTACTTAAGTTATTGCATTCTTTTATCGTTATAAATTAATTTACTTTTTTTTTGTTTTATATGACAGTTTCAAAGAAGTTGTATTTGGTAAAATATGAACGTAGCTAATTGTTAAGTTGACATTTTGTACTTTCATGATAGAGGGTAGTTATGAACGTCTACGGTAGTAATATTTTTGGTAGAATTCACATAAAATTGAGAAATATTTTCGGTTGATTTTGTTTACTTTGTTGCAAACGGCTTTAAGGTATTAAGGTCTCGTATCATCTCTTTGTAAACGTATCTCAAGAATGTTGAGTGCCTGGCTACAATTTAAGAGTCGTAGATGTTAAACATTTTTATAGTTAAGGCAGGCGCGCGCTAGGAGATGTACAAAATATTGAATTCACTGAACTTTTGAGCTTGCAACTAGATATAGCATCGGTTGGCTGGTAGAGTTGTTTTAAATTTAAATAAAAATAAATAAAATAATCCTTACTTCCTTACTATATAATATTATAAATGTGAAAGTAACTCTGTCTGTCTGTCTGTTACACTTTCACGTCTAAACCACTGAACTGATTTTAATGAAATTTGGTACAGAGATAAAGTTGACCTTGAGAAAGAACATAGGATAGTTTTTAACCCGGACTTTTGAAGAGTTCTTTTGGAAACGCGATATAACCGACCTCGACGCGGGCGAAGCCGCGGGCAAAAAGCTAGTAAAAATTAAAAGTCACACTAGGGTAAAACCATCGCGGTCAGTGTATGAAGGATTGCAACGCATTGCTATATACCGAACGCGGATGACGTAGCACGGCGGTATGCGGTATAGTCAGTAAGAGTCTGACACTACCCATTTCCACCCCCGAGGAAGTAGGTGTCCATGAAGATTCCCCCGCCTTAGCAAAAAGAAGTGTAAAACCACCGCAATTTTTAATGCAAGAGTTGGGAAACATGTCCAATTACTAAAAAAATCGCGGTTGTTACTTGTCTTAATAATATGTCTCGCTATTTCAAAATCAGACTATTTCCAATAGCGCTATACACGGCGTAGGCGGCATTTCTGTTTCTCACTCTCAATAATATTGCTTTAAGACTAGGTGTTAGCTAGGTGTTGCTCCGCAGTAAAGCAGTGGTTGCCCTAAACGAAAGAAAAAAGAATATCGTTCCTGTTTACTATAATGAGTAAGTATTCAATAAAATAACACCAGCATAATAAATCCAAGTTAAAAGCTATTAAACAATAAATATAAAAAATGCATTACTACATAAATAAATAAAGACCACCCTCAGATTACGCGTTTAATGTCAATTTACATTCAAGCGAGCAGTGCTGACGAAATCAAGCGAATAACTTTATAATTGTGCATTAAAATAAAAAAGGGGTTAACAGGAAACAGGATATTGCCTTCCGCGGCGACCCTACGCTACCGGCGACTGTTTTTTTAAAGTTGGCAACATTAGTGTCGTAAGATCCAACGGAATACACAAATAGTTGTTGTCTGATGCATAGAAAATGAAAGTTTTTGACTCGATAGGTACGAAAAGGTTAGGTACAGCTTAGTGCTTATAATACTTAAAACTGAGTTACTTTTTAATAAGTGTAAGGAAAACATCGTAAGAAATCCTGGAATTTAAATATTGAAACCTGGTAACCAAGTAACTAATTAGTAGTTTTGAAGTGGAATGAATTCCAGACAATATCCGAAGGCGCGCTGCACGTGCCTTCAATTATTTTTTTGTTAACTTTTGTATTGACTGGTAGAATTTCGTAAGAGCAAGCTGATTTTTCCTAAATATTCGTTACTTTTTCAATGATAACGTTTTGCAACAGAAACACACAGCACTGAACGGATAGCCAAGTGGTTGCAGTCATCACACTAAACCCACTGTGCGCGACGTGTCGCGGGTCGATCCCCGCGTAGGACAAGCGTTTGCGTGATCCACGAATGCTTGTCCTAAGTCTGGGTGTCTTTGCAAGTAACGAAGTGGTTAATAAAATGCGAATGAGGCATAACCATATAAACATCTAAAATAAAACTGAAATCTAGATAATCCGTGCAACGTCAACAGACTATTGAAAACTAAAACGTAACAAGCCCGAAACTTGAAAATCGAAGTTATATTGAGAAATTTAAAGTAATAAGTATATTTCTAAGACCACAACATAAAATTTCGGTTAGGTAATCGAATTACCAAACATATGTGCGTTACACAATCATAGACAATATGGAAAGTGGCGGGAAATTGCGCAGAGACAATTTCGGCGAGATCTGCGCAAGCATCGACTCGAATCGTGTACTGGCTGACAAAAAGGTGCTTCAGAAAAGTAGTGATTTTATTTTTCTTTACGTATTCGTTGCATTGTAGTTACATGTAGATACATAAAAGTATTAAAGCAAAAAGGAAAAAGAGTTTAGCCAAAAAAATATACTTTATTGTTTCATTTTCCTATCCTTTTACTGCGGCATCGATGCAATGTCTATCCGCCTTTCCGCCAATTACCAGGCTGTATCTCAAGAACCCTAATAGCCAGACAGTCGAAATTTTAACAGATCATGCATTTCTATTGCCTCTTTAAGATCAAATACTAAAAATAAAGATTGCATTTGGAAAGAAACTCCAGTGTCGCGGATCAGACTCAAATTAGGCCTTTTTTTCTTGCTACTTCGCCTTATATAAAAAAACCTTTTTATTTTACATAGAAAGCTTTGTCTGCCATCAGTACCGTATCTCGCATTAGACGTCAAGTTCAGTGCGCGTGCGTCGCGAGCGTAAAATTGTCACACTCTTACTTTCTCGATGGCGCGATACGAGCGTCCTTCCTTTCGCTTTAATTACGACAAATCATCATTACACTAGGTCCCTGAACTGTGCTTGCTAATGTCTTAGTTACGTGGGTAGGCTGATATGATCTGGGGAGCTGTTGACAGCGGTGTAACGCACAGCCTTTTATAGAGTAGAGATCCAATTGATTACTGCCTGTCTGAAGTTAGCTTGACTTGCTTGAATGATTCTTGATTTGGTCGCGTCGGTGGTTATTGGCCATAGGTTGTTTCGAAGTTTGTGGCGCCTACGATTTTTAGCAGAGTCTTTGGCGCCAAGATGGTTTAAAGAATGGTTTCCTTCTTGGAATATTAAGACAAGATGGAATAATAAGAAATTACATATCTTATTTCTACCCCTATTTTGTGGAGCGACGAAGGGATTTGAAATTCAAAAGACCTTCCCTTTACTTATTTGGTTTCTACAACGGTTCTTTGCATTGATGAGTTTGTCTAAATTTTTATTTGTTTCGCCTTTTCAGAAGACTCTTTTCGAGTGCTGAAACGTGTTTTTTTTTAAACCTGGAACTTGTATGTAAATAACGTTGATATGTTTTAGGCGTAAAATTTCCGAATTCCCACTCCCTTGTTATTTATTAATTAGTGAATAAACGACAGTGATCTATTTTACAAAAATCATAATTATATAAAGCGGTTTCCCTATTATGGTCAGACTCTTTGCTTATGTTAACTAGTTGCGTTTCGCGGTTCCTGTCGCACTTGAACTCGACAGTTGGATTTTTTTACTTATTCCTATTCTCTTAAGCATTTTGCCAATACTATAATTGGAAATTCATTGTATTGACCAACAATTACCAACATTGATATACCAACTTTTGTATTGGAAAAATGCTTAGAATAATACAAATAGTGCCAATTTAATCAAATTCAAGTCATCGGCCATTGTAAATAATAGAATCGGGGCCCTGGTCTCCAATTATAAAATGGATTAATTGTTTCTTATGCGTTCTTAGAACAGTACAGATATTAAAAACGCATTCATTTATCTCGATACGGCAGGTGTCTGCAATTACAAATAAAAATAATTTGAATATTTTAACATCGTAGCATAAACTTGTCAATACAAAGTAGAGTCGGTACAGCAAGCGGTCTCCTTTGAGGTGGCAACAAGTTTATCAAGAAATCAAGTACATAAACAGCAATGCATACATACCCTTATATACTCAGAGATAGTTGTCGCACAACTTTGGTATATAACCGTTTACGAATACATTGTATTACTATATTATATACCTACATTCTTGATCATAATTCACCGCACTGAAGTCTCAATGTGAACTATTGAATTTCAAAACATATTTATGTGTATGAAGTTTGTTTCATGCGTTTTGGAGATTGCACAGCTTATTGACGTACTGGAAAGGATTTGAATATCAGCAGATTATTGTTAGTTTTTTTTGGAAACATGTGCCGCTCGATTAGCCAAACGATTTTTTCTATGTTTTTATACATTCACTTTCTTGTTGGTTTGTTTGAATGTCTGTTTGTTTGTCATTCCGGTTGGATTTATGTAAATCAATTTTGACGCACTTGTCGATAAGCTTGCAGGCTGAAGTTTTCAGGGTAGCTTCAAACCGGATGGTAATGCAATTTACAACTATAAAACGGCAGGACCGATTTTTATAAAATTTGAATAGAGTGACATTTTAAACCGTGGGTATTTAGATTTTTAAATCGATTATTCTACAACTGTTAACGTCGATAGAAAATGCTTTATTGTATAAAAATTACAGAGTTGAGTCACATGACTCATAAAATGACATTTCCAAATTGTTTTGCGTTTTCTATTAACATAAGCGATTGTAGAGTATGTAGGACTGTAACTTTTCTTTAGACCCAGGCGTTAAATATGAAAATTATTAATTGGAATATGGATTTCGGAACAGATTAGAAAAAAATTGTCGTCTTTTCTGCAACGGCTTTTTCAACAGGCATGTATAAATGTTGTTTATTTGGTAATGTTCATTTCTCTTTATTTGGTAATGTCGATTTTACTTTCTGAAATAAATCGCTATTAAGTATCTGCTAAATTCTTAAAATGTATTTCTAAAAACTGAAAAGGCATTAAAAAAGGTTTCGCTTGACATATCTTTCTACAAACAGCTCCATTATGTGTTCTCGTCATTTTGGCAGCAAAATCAACATCGACATGTTTTATATTTCGATGTATGGAATCCGTGTATGACATTATGTAGGTATGTTGACGTTTACAGCGAATGCTCGACTATTATGGGTGATTTTCCACTTTCATGATCTCCGAAACATGCTCGCGCATTTTTGTGTACACCTGCAAGCAAAACTGGTGCTAGCGGTATTTAATCTTGTCAGAAGCATTTTTGAACAAATTTGTTGTCCAATATCTTTGAGAAGTTTTTATAAATACTTTTTGTTTACAGATCCTTATTCAGTATTCATTTGCATTACCTTATTCGATTTCAGTGTTATAGAGAATATTTTGAGTTGTATGTAATGTTCGCATATAACTAATAACTTGTCGACGTTTTCAATAACTTCGCTTCACATTTAATATATGCATTACCGATCGTTACAATCAAAGAATTTAATAAAAAATGCCTTGCAATGATTCTAAACTCTACGTTTTCCCATCAAATCGATCTCACTTTTCATTTAGCATATAACACCAGTATGTCGTTCAGTTGTACTCGACAAGGCAGTTGACACAATCAAGATGTTATCTGGGGCGTGCACCTCAAGTGGACAGGTTTCACACTCGTCACCACTCGCTCGATGGATGACTGTATGGTAAGAGGTTGGTAGCTGAAATATGAAGCGATGGGATCACGATATATGGGGAGGAGGACGATGTATTGCTCTTTATGAAAAATGTAAAGTCCTGCTTTCGAAAGAAGAATGTGAGACGAAAAGAGGTTTTGTGGCTCAATAAATACTTGTAATTGTTTCACTTATTGTCGTACTACAGAGCAAGGTCTTGGTTATCATTCTGGATGAGGTAATTAAAGCCAGTTCTTGTTAAAGTTTCAACTTTTTCCTCGTTCTTCGTCAGCATTTCACATTTATTCCCTTTTAGCGAAATAGGCTGATTAGTTTCAATTCTATATTCATAGAATGCGATTCAATATTTTGACTGTATCTTAAAAGATCTAGCACTTATTAAAAACATTTTCAGACTCTACCTAGTGGTGAAATTCAAAGTCCTGTATACATCGTAATAAATGGAAGATAGAATTGTCCTAAAGACTGGTCTAGAATGATACGTAAAAGAATATTTAAGTCCTCGCTGTTTACTGATTATAGGTGTAGTATTGATGGTTATTTATATGATATGAAAGAGGTTGTTATGCACAAATTAAAAATATAAAAGAAAATGTGTTTGTTGTGGTTTACATGCCTCACGTTTACGTAAACAAAATGAGAACAATCATGACATCACTTGCTAACTGTAAGCTGACGGTACTTTATTTTAAATTGTTTTAAAGGTTTTCTAACACGGGTTGTGTATGATGAAAAAAAATCTCGGTTCTTTATGTTTCTTACTTTCCAGTTACTCGAGATTCAGAATAATTAACTCGTGTTTAGTTTATTATCAGTGGGTATTATGTCATGTGGTGAAAATTATAGCTCCACGACAGTGCTTACAATTTGTTATTGAAATCCAAATTTCTTAGAATTACTACTACTTTTTTTTTTTTGTTTAAGCGGGGGAATCCTCATGGACATTTACTGAAAACTCCCTCGGGAGAGGAAATGGGTAGTGTCAGACTTTTACTGACTAAACCTGAACCGCCGTGATACGTCATCCGCGTTTTTGTGTCGATGTATGGCAATGCGTTGCAATCCTTCATATAGAATTACTACTACTACTAATTACTCTACTTTACAGAGGAACTTGTAAAGAAGAGACCCTTCATATCCAGGATGATCGGTTTAGAGGTTTTGAACCTCATACATATTTTACTTAAATCTGTATCTTCCAGTTTTACCCGTAGTTTGGAAACTTTTGACTTCTGGTAGTCTTACTACCAGATTTAAGCATGTAAGGGTGTGTACGACACCGAGTACGCGGGTATTCTCTAATCTATGCTATTATTGTTCCTGTAGAGTAAAAAATAGCTAAAAACGACTGACTCTACAATTTAACCTACGTACATTTGATATATGGAAGAATACCACAGATTAGCATATAATTATCAGATCATCAAACTATAACAAAAAAATGTAGAGTCCTCAACATAATCAATGACACAACCAACAAAAACCGCCATAAATATAGATACAAATTAAACGACTCCATGTAACTTGATGACTATTAAAATGCAGTCAACTTTAACGCTTAATAAATAACATAAAAAACTGGCCGCTATGTAAAACTCTCGTATTTATTTCCTCCTACCTACAAAAATTAACCGATCACCACATCTGGGAAGATCCCATTAAAGCCACGTCTCTTCGGTCCATAAAGATGTAAACATTATGTTGTCTCCCTCTAACACGGAGGTAGAGTCTTTAAAAGAGCGAGACGAAACGAAAAGATGTATTCTCGCAGCTAATCAAACGTGTCCACTGTCCGGCTGCGCTTACGCATCCCACGCCGAAATTATCATTCAACGAAAACAATTTTGTTTTTTTATAATTTTTATGTAAGAACTAAGAGCATATTTATTCTATTCATAAATTTATATAGTCATACTCTTTTATTAGTCATTATTTACATATTTTTAGTTAATAGTTAACTTAAAGTTGTGAAACCGGAGATAAATGTTTTTAAAAATATATCTTATTACAAACTCACAGGGCATGAACTTAAATGATCTGTACAAACTTTACTTACAACTTATTGAAGCGATATCAATTAAGCTAGGTCCGCATGGGCTCACTGATAAAAATGTTGCCGTCCTTCTTTAATAAGAGCTCATTTGTTCTGTGTGCAAAAGAGACAGTTATATTTTGGAATTTCGGTGTATGGCTCTTAGCACTCTCAATCGCTGACTTAACAGGTTTTCAGACGTCACAAACATTTTGTGGGTTTTCAAGTTAATTTGTAGAGCATATTTTTTCATTTGCAGTTATTGAACTGATGATAAAGTAGAGATAATAATGATTAGGTAAAGTTGTTACAATAACGTAAGTATTACCAAACATTTAAATTTAATGTTACTTTATAAAGCGTTTTTATGAATCATATTATAATGCCACTTAATCTTGATTTTAATTAGGTATTGAAAAAAGACTTAGCAAAATGCCTTTGCAATTGAAAATGCTTATAGGTTTATAATATTTTACTATTTGGCTAAGTGGCGAATTACAAATTATTTATTTAAAGGCTCTACATTTTTAATAATTCATAAAAATATAACCTTCATTTACCGTAGTATAATATAACTCAGTATTACTGACAAATATATCTCCAATCATGAAGAGGTAAAGTTTAATAAATTGTCGAGTATTCAGAACCCCTGCCTTCAGCACGGGCCGGCGTTGAGCTGCGCTTGCGACTCCAGTCGATCGAGCACAGCCGTCAGCGCAGTGTCTCGCCGCGTCCAACTCCAACTATTACGAACTTTTTATAAACCGCGTACCTTGCAGACATTTATAAAAAAAAAACGTGAAGTGTCAAAGTGTAGTTGTCAAGTTATTTTTTTTTGCAAATGTGTTTTAGATATTTTACTATAGTGCCAAGTTGCGGTTAAAGTTCGAATTTGGATGATTTTCAAGGAAATTGTGCTTTTTCGTTTTTGGGCCGTGATGTAAAACATTAACTTTATACATTGACGTTCTAAAGCGATCGTTTTGCTAAACAAGTTTGTTAATGGTGCGTATTTATTGCTGCTATTTGCTGAAGTAGATAAATATTGAATGGAAATATTACAGAGTATAACTTATCTAGATGTGATTTATGTTTTGTTTTCATCTGTATTAACGTATATTTATTATTAATCTGGCCCTGAATGAGATTTCAAAGCGTTAAAATTGTAGAGTATTAAAAAAATACAGGATGAAAGTCAAATATACAAATACCGTTGGATCTTTTTAAAAAGTATCTGAAATGGAATATAACGTGACAAGGTTAATTTACCGATACCCAATTTACATTTTAGGTCTTTTAATAAATACGTTTTTAATATATACGACCCATGTTCCTTATGAATATGTATGGAAGAGATGTACCTAGTGGTTGAGTAAACGTAAAATACATTATGTCAGAGAATACTTGTCTATTGTAGCCATTTTTGTTTTTTCTTTCAAGTAGGTAACTTGTATGAAGTTTGAATATCAACGCAGCATTTTATCGATAGCTAAAATAATTTTCCACTTTCGCGTTTTCATCTTGATACTGAGAATAAGAAATCTTGATAATATTAACACGAAAAGACATATTGAAAATGGTCAATTTAAAATGTTAACCATTAATCTTTCATTTAAAATGAATAAAAATTACTGTACCATAGACCTTGCTCTAGTCTATTAGGCTAAGATCTAATAATTGTATGATATGTCTAGTAATTGTATTGATTAACAAAACCAAAACTAACGAACTTTTCAGTAAACAACACCAACATTTATAATATATATACATAAAAATATAAAAATAAACCAATAACAAGATTCCAATAAGAATTTACCGTCTTATAATATTTGTTACAAGTAATTTAGCACGAGTTTATAAGCTTAACGTGCGTTTATTTAAAAATGTGGCGTGAAACGTGTGTAAAATTAACCCGGTAATTTTCCAATTTAATCTTAATATTATAAACTATCGGTGTTATGCGGTATCACCTATATTTTTCTCACAACTTATGTCATTGTATTTATTTAAAACTTGTCTTTAGAATATATCTGTCAAATGTTTTTTTTTCAATCTTTTACGGAGACCGGAGCGTAGAAACAAAAATCTCTTCAGGTTTTTTTTAGTTTATAGCTTTTTAAACTACTCAAAGATACATTTCATTATTGATAACTTTTTAACTGTGAAAAATATCTACAGTATCTGCAGATACAATAACATATTCTATTTACAATGATTTTTCTTCTTGTCGCCAAGTGTTGTTTATAGGTGTAGGTAATCTTGTTTCCTAAGATTAAATTGCGTTCACTTGAGATTGATACCTAAATACCCTTTATCAAGAGCCTACTACAACAATACAGACAAGAGTAATAGAAGAGTTATATATGACCACTAAGGCATTAAAAACAATATATTATGACTAACAATTCAAATGAAAGTAAGTAGCTAGAGCCCGTAAAGCAAGAAAAAAAACCGACAATTTGAAATAAGAACACTACTCTACATTTTTTTTAATGACAATGACGTTCTCAAAAGCCTTTTATCTACTTACAATTTCTAACCGTTCTTTTTTTAAAACCCTACACAAAATCGGCTGTATAAAATTCCTTATTCAAACTATTTTTTTTAATAGTGTTGTGTTGTATTGACACGATTGTGCCAGCGGTGTCGGACATTGACGTCCACAGAGGTGAAGAGGTTAATGAAAATATAACACGTTAGTGTTGTTACACGTTCCTTGTGAATAGTTGAGATAGAAAATATCGTAGCTACGAGTAGGTGTCTATGCTACGATATATTCTACGATTTCATACATATTATAACCAAACTTAGTTGGTTAGGATATCCGTTTTAGTATGGTAGCCTTTTCAGTTTTTAGTATCGGCTTCTAGTATGAATTTAGTAGTGTAATTGTATTGCATTGATTTATATACACCATAGAATCATAGTAACCGTATGAGTAAATTACAACACGTGTAGGTAATAATAGACTATTTACATTAATTTAGCACCTTCTATGTTAAACTCGTATAAAATTAAAAACTATCTCACCTCTAGTTCAAAAAAGATATAAAACAATAGAAAAATTGAGAATGCAATGTCTCTCTATCGGATTTAAGATATTTATTATCTGTTAAAATAACCGTACGGTTATTTAAACATACATTTTAAGTTTACAGATTTTTATTTAAATATGAATTATATTATTAGTACTATTAGCAAAAACATGACATCTGAATTTTTGCGTAGGATATTACACCTTGTAAAACATGTATTATTTTACTATGTCAAATGGTATTCAGCGCATAAGTTATAGAGATTTAAATGATCTCCGCACTGACAATGTTAATTTGATATTAAGTAGCTCAAAATTTGAATAATAGAGATCATTACAATTGTAGAAATGACAAGCTTAAGGACAACTTGCGAACTAAGATTGCCTTGTAAAATATGGCTTAGACTGAATGGATCGAGACTACGGTAAAATTCAATTTTAAGGCTTCTTTTTCACTAGAGATGCGGTCCGAACTGTTTATTTGATGGTTCCACAGTTAGGTTTAATAAAGGAGTATGTTGAAGTGTACATGCGTTTTCATTAGTTCTTTAAATAACATATATTTAACGCTACTCAATTCGGGTGAAAACGCGGAATCAATGTAATGCTTAAGCAAACTTCCAATTCCAATGCAATTTCAATCGTTTTAATGCTTACTTAGGCAGATACTATTAAAAATAAGTGCTGATCAATCAAATTGTATTTATTACACACATTCAATCTTGTTTCCACAATGAAAATGGTTATAATTTCAGGTATAATTAAAAGTTACTAACAGGCACTTTTACCAATAACTGTGATCAAAATTAGAGTAAATACCTATAAGTAATGAAACTGCTACACAGTTCAAGTAATATGTTTTTGTCTTTATCCTTCTTGAAACTATCACTATTAAAAAGGGATTTAAATGCACGCTGAACACAATTTGGCGATTAAGAAGATTTAAATACAAGTTTCGCTGCTATTATATTAACAATAACGGCTTCTTGATGTCCGGACTCAGGTGAAATATCACAGATTTTACTTTAAAAGCATCCCTTATGCTATCTGCAGTTATTAAATTAAAATATATAATATATATTCGTTCGTTTTTTTTTGTTTTAGTAGTATTTTCGATTTGGTAACCCTAATTTGTTGTTTGGAATTCGCGTTCTAGTTCTAGTTATATTAAAACCGATGGAGTAAAGGTTGCTTTTGCAGAGAACTATGACTTCAAAAAGTTTCTCAAACGTCTAATTTTAATAAAATAATACTAAACTTTTATCCTTAGAGTATATTATGTCTTCATCACCACTCATTTATAATTTCTTCCTTTGTTTAGTAACCATATCAATTAAGTGTATAAAAAACTATATCTTAATTGTTTTCTATAGTGTTTTATCCACGTTTTTGCTTGTTAGTAACCGAGCATGAACATAGGTTTTGTCATCTACGCTTAAAGAATGGCTATAAAATATTTTACTCTACTATAGTCCCTCAGGAATTTATTTAATAGCTTTTAATACACCTTTCGTTGCAGTAAGTGTAATTTAAAGTAAATTACGATAGAATAATATGAGACATAGACAATAAAGATTATCAAGCGTTGATTAGATTAGGTTACTTATAATAGTTAAATACTAATTAGTATTCAAGTAATACCTACAGAATTTATATGTTACAAAATATTTTTGTGAATGATTTCTTCGGAGCTTTTGCTTTTTATAGTCTATCTAAATAGTTGCCTTCTTGTTCTAAAATGTACTTGCGTGATTGCTCTTTAGGGGGGAGGTTAGATGGAAAAATAGGTTGTTTCATATACCTTATACATGAATTCATTCTTATAATCAGGATTTATGAGAAACGCAGAAAGGAGTTCAATATAAAATATGAAATGCAAGATTAAATATTAATTAGTTTCATTAATAAAATTTGATACGATTTTCACGTTTTGGTTATAAACAATTAACAGTGCTTGAAAATTTAGACCTACCAAACACTCTTCATACAGTAATTTAATATTTCTTCCTTATATTGCACTTTACCTTTGGAAATCATTGTCATCAATTATCCCAATTAGTCTTTTTCTTTCTAGATTCATTCCTTCATACCTTTGGCAATATAATTCATTGTAATCATTTCGTTTTTCTAATAATTTTTCAACGACTCCCGCACCAAAGGATTTAATTGTGTCGCAAACATCCAAATTACATCCACGAAGACACCCAGACTCAGGACAAGCATTCGTAGATCACACAAATGCGACAAACTATAAAAACTCCTTGTTACATAAAATATTCCGTGTAACAGCGAGCATATCCGCATGACAACGTATGCCAGTGAGGCTCACATACATCGCGATCGCCATGATATCTCATTGGCCGGATGTTATTTTTTATGCGAACTGTACTTAACCAAAACATCGTCGTGTTTTAGTTAACACGTGTTTGTTATATGGTTGCACTCTAGCTTTGTTATGGTTCGAGTGCTGGGTAGGTGGATAATAACCCCCCTTTTCTGGAAGGGGATTTTTAAGGGACCTTATAGTAAACTCTTAATAAACACCGGGGGTCAAGGCAGGAAGCGGGTGGAGTGCGACTCTTACTGGGTCTCGAATTAACCCTTTTTTAGTAAGACTTTTATACTTATGGAAGAGAGACCTCTAAGTAATCTTTTGCGCCATCTTGCTTCCACAATTGCAGTAATCTAATTTCAAGAGGCAGTAGTAGGGTCTGATCAATTTTACCCTGTCAAAGTTTGTATCATGATTGTGGTTGATTACTCATAAGAGAGTTACTGCTATTTACAGTGGTTAACATGACTTTTGATAACCGATTTTGCCGATAATTTTGGCTTGATCAGGCTTCTAGAAACCGGGAGTAAGAACTATAAGCTGGAGTCAAAAATAGGGCTTAGTTCAGCAATCGTTATTTAATACCTACATTTCTCTATTGGTTAATTAGGATTCTACGTTTTATTAAGTCTGTTGACCGATTGCCATTGATTTATTGATTTGCAACAGTTTTTAACTGAAAACCCCCTTAACGTGTATAATAGAATCTTGTTAAAAATCCTCTTTTATAAGTTCGACGATTGCACAAGATAATCGAAGCTGAATATTGAAGCTATGTCGTTAGTTTTACTACATAAAGGAAGTTTAAAATACGACTTCTTCAATAATTAAACTTATCAAAAAGTTACTTTTGCACTAGTAGCTTAGAATAATTCAAAATGTTGCGTCAATCGAATTTTCTTTTTTTTCCAGCAACCCTTTTCTTTATAAAGGCTTCAGTTTTTGTAACCCTTTTTCTAGCTATTATTTTCAACGTGTAGTCGGCAATTTTTTTATCGGCTTACACAGTGTTGTGTCAAGCCGTCCACTTAGATTACCATCTACGTCTAGTGCGGTGACACTCAATGATTATCGATAAGTTCGGTAGCGAGATTTTAATCGATATAGTGATCGAAACTGGTCCGACACCGTCTCTTTAAATGTCAAAACAAGTTTCTTTTGAGTTTAGAATGATTTTGAAATTAGAAAGTTGGTACTATTTGTATCTTTTTTAATTTTTTAGTTCAATAAATTAGACTTTTTTTGCAATTTAATTCGGAAGTCCTTGTTTTTGTTTTGCTTGCACAGAAATTTATATTTCAAGTTAAAATTTAATCACTGACATTTAATTTAATAAAATACTCAAATTTGGCATATAGGTCCTAGTACCAGCAGTCAAATAAACAAAAATAATACATTTATTCAAAAGTAAACTGGTAAAAAATATATTAAAAAACATAAAATTAAGAGTTATACTACTTCAAAATGACGCAATAAACACTAAAACATAAAACAAGACAAAAAACGTCCATCAAATAAAATAAATAATAATTTATTTCTACTAAAAGTAAATAAATAATACTAAAAACTATTAAAATAGGAATGTAATGAGTCTCAACAATTACGTCTCCACATACATAACACGCTCGGGTTTACGACGGTGTGACGTCACACGCTTTGAAATAAGATTTATTAAACGATGTCATTTTAATGATTTATCTCGCGGTTTTCCTCGAGTTACCTGCTGCATTAGTTTGCACAATTATCGAGTGTAAAACGTATGCAATCAGTCACTGAATCAAACGTCAAAATATAGTTTGAGGTTATTTTTCGTATAAAGTTCGAAAAGAAAATCCTAAGTAGCTTTTGTCCCGTAAAGATTCCAACCTTGCGTTCAAACTTAAAATTACTGAGTACTTACACTTCAACGTTTAGGTTTTAATTTTCATTTTATAAGCAATGAAAATATATCCTTTAGTGTACGTTTATAAACAACTTACTAGTATAAATTAAAATAATAAAATAAAAAGCCTTTTATTTCTTGCTTCCAGTATCACAAATCCCACAACAGTGTGCATGCAAAATAAAAACAACAAAAAAAAATGTGATTATGACACGCAAAAAAAGATTGTAAAGTTAAACTTTTCTTTTAGGCAACGACTTGAAAAAGACACGTAGTTTTTGGTAAAACTATAAATGCATAAGTTCAGCTCTGAGGTCGTTACCAATTAATTTCTCAACACGAAGTTGGAAGTTAAACTTCTATATAGTTTCAAAACATTTCAAACGTAATATTGAAATTATGTTTAGTTATGAAATAAAAAATTGAGGCTATTTATTGTTTTCCAGAAAACATTTGCCACTACAATATATTGTAAATCATTGCTATCTAAGTATAAAAGCTTCATCTAAAAATATATGAAGGCCAACCAACGAATCTATTGCCGAGCTATTTCTATTTATTCCGCTCTGTAATTAATAAAATATTGCGATGCTTTGATATTTACGATAGGAGGAACTACAAAATAATGCAGAAGGTTTAGCCGCTACGAGTCATTATAGGCCCAAGGAATTTCTACGACTTTTCTTGCAAACATTTCACAACACGAGCCCACGCAATGCGGAAGTGTCTGCCGGACAGCTACTTTATATTTATAAGGAACTATCTATCAGGCATGCTTAAAGCATAAGCTTTGCCACCATTAAGCAAAGTATCAATAGTTAGAAATACATTTTTTAAATCATAATTCATTAAAATGATAACACGGACAAAAACCTAGGTACTTATATACACAATTGAATGTCAAATAAAAAAAATACATAAAAAATCAAACATTATTTTCAAAACGAATTAGTGACGCGCGGTGTACCGTAGTGCGCAGGCGCGGCGACGCGTCGCTGTGCCGCCAACATTGACAGCTGTCAATCAGGGCCAAGATGGCGGCGGGCCGGTTCCGTCGGTACAAACGCGAGTCGCTATCTCCGTCAAATCTGACGCAGGGCTCTCATGAGATTAGAAAATGTTTTTATACAACAAACTGTTGGGTGACCTCCTTAATCAGTTCAAACAGTTGAAATGTCACGCGATGGTAATTGTTTTCATTAGCACAGGTTTATTCGTTGGTACTCATTGATTTGGGTGATATCTACCACTCTTGAACTATCACGACGTCTAAAATCGATTACAATCGGTTACCGGAATCGACTAACTAAAAAGTATTCGCAAGCTATACTATAAACTAAAGTTAATTAAGATAACCTGCTTTGCTCAGTAGCAAATTAACTAGGTACCCAGCTACTTCATGGTAGAAATATTTCACGTCTGAAGATAATTATTCTGTAATAGTACTTTCTGTTATCCCTAAGTTTCTCTAATAAAACCTCTTTTTTTTCAGATATGCCACAAACATTAGTGATGTAACGTACATAATGTACGCACGCGTCACAGAGACGCACGCGCGGACTTTGGAGAACTAGTAGTGAAGTGCGTGAACCGATTAGAATCGATAAAGTAATCGATCGTGTTGTGGGACTCGATTACGGATGAACACCCTGATGCTCACGACCGGTGGCGCGGTGGACGAACAACCCTGTGTTGACAGCAATATGGCATTCTCTTCCTACAAGTAAGTATTACAAATGTATTCTAACTCTAATTGTGTTACTTGTTAAAGATTGTCTGATATACTTTTAGCTAAAAGTGTTAATATTGTATCTGGTTTTAGCCAGCTTGGAAAGTCTTAAGGTAAGTAAGGAAATACACCTTTATTAACATACATAACTGCTAAGAAATAAAGAAGAATAAAAATCACATTTTTTGCTCTAAAATAGCAAATTACTGAGATGGTATTCAAGGTCAAAAGTTAAAATACAATTGCCAAAGCAAAACATTTTTCTACTTACCTCCATATTTATATATCGTCACCTACCTCACACATTACTGTTACACGACTCCGTATTTTAAAGACAAAGAAAAACACCAGACTTTCCCACAATTTACAACGAAATCGATCCAGGTTTAATATAACGTTAGCGACACCGAGACAGGCAAATTACTGCATACTTTTTATTAACAATATAATGAAATTATCTTCATGAAATACGTAAAAAGCCGTCATAACCATAACTCGAAGAAGTATTGACAGCATCCCGTAGTGCGGGATGAAGCCATTTATCCAAAAACTGCTCGGGGATCTCTCGACCAATCGCAACCAGAATTCAGATGACAAGATTACTTATACTTGGAAATCGACACAAGTTTTCGATGCATCATTAACAGCATTACTCGAATTAATTATACATTTTTTGTTTGATTGACAACCAATTTCTAGATATACGAACGCGGAGACGAGAAAACGCTTTGAATTTCAACCAATATAGCGATTGTGTAACACTTAAGTTATCCTATAACTTTTTTACGTGCCGTCAAGTCTTCAAGCCGCGGCGTTATTTGCGGTTTGACCGTAAATTTATATTTATTGTCAGCTGTATAAACCCTTGCCGTTCTCCAAATGGAATCATATTCTAAGTACTTCACTCAAAAAGTCGGCATTAGCATCGAGACAGCGAACGCGATCGTTTGCGTGAATTAATTTCATTTCATAAACCTATGAAGTAAATACAGCAATTACGGAACGCAAAAAGCCGTTGACCAATGAATTCGTCAGGCGGTTACAGTCCTCAATCGGGCACCTTTCATTTAAAAAAAGAACCATACGCCATTTCATGTCAATTTTTGAATTATTCATCGTGCGAATGCGCGAGCGCATCGATTGATGCAAACAAAAAGCGCGCGCTCGCTAATCTTCGCCCTTTTTCGCCGAGGTTCGGGCTTCCTCGGGGCCAGTGTTGCCAACCAACGCATTTATTATTCAACTAGTTTTTGCAGTCACGCTGCGCAAAGACATAACAGAGAATGCATTTATTTGATAAATGATATTTTTTTCCGAAAACCCAAAACTTGAGAGTTTTTCAACTAATTTTTCGGTGTCAATATTGGAGGACATCTTTTGTTAATAATGTGCGCTCCATTCATGTCCATTCAATCAAAAGAGAAAACATAATGCTGTGTCATATAATCCGATACGTTCTCATAACAATGTTCTGAGAATCCGATCACAAGTTTTAATTTTATACTTCTCATATTGATTTGACAAGATTAACTGAGCCGAGGTTTTTTGTATCCACACGTTCTAACGGTAGGCACGATGAATACCTACGACTGATAATATCTGGCGTGTACAAATATTTGCTCATGATTAATAACTAGTTTCACATTTTTCATAGTAAGTGCTAATTTCTTGTAAACCAAAGTAATAACTCATAAATAATTGATTGCATTCTAAATTCGTTATCATTGGCCGTCAAGCCAATTACAAGTAACATTGCGATGCTTTGAGTGCAGAAAAAATATAGTATTCGAATTTCCGAGCGTTCATCCCCCGCGCCCGCACGTCCGCCGCGCCTCGACGCCGCGTCTCGACTGTACGTGATTGGTTTATTAATTAGGCGAATCATCGTCGGGTTCCATTTTTAAAAATAGGCGGGATTCTTGTTGTGCGACTTTTCTTTTTAATTTTGGTCGGCGTTGAACGCAATTAGAGCTGGCAGTATGACTTTTTTGTCAACACTGAGTGTCGATAATGTTAGTTTTAAAAACAGTTTAAGATAATTAATAAAGCAATCTCTTCGGTAACTTAATTCTATGATGCTAATTAAAATTTTATCGATGCCCCTGGTCGGTTACACTTCTATGATTTACTGCCATTGTTTTGGTTAAAGGTTGTAAGTTTTGATTTTAATATCTTTTGCAAAGGAAGTGACATCACTTGATTCAATGCTAGCCTCAACACAGGCCATTGGACAGTGACAACTTAAAACGTCATAAAAATACTTGGCATTTCAGCCGCTACGGTAGAAATCACAACAAAAATGGAACTTTCATATTTATTTTTGAGAAGGACCGATTAAAAAGATACAAAATCGATCGCAAACGAGTGGGGTCAGTAGAAAAATAACATAAAAAGCGTTGTCGCGTCCGTCCCGATGCTATGTCTCCCGAATACCGTTAGGATGCCTTCCAAGCCTAAAACGAAAATAAAAAACAACTGAAAACTATTCCAATTGCCAGTATTTGGAATCCGTTTTGTCTGCTATCGCGTTTTGGGGTTATTTCGGTTACGGAATATTTGTAATTTTTACTTTTTGCTCTTCATAATGTCCATTTTGCTTCTTATGCATGTGATACGGATTTCTGACATTGATCCGAGTTTCTTACGATTACCCTTTGTAGAGGAATCCAATCAAAACATATATTATTTATAGCTTTGTGTTGGCAATGTTTGAGAAGAATTACATTGGTTTTATGTCTTAGATTGATGTTTACAGGATGACAGTCAATATAAGAACTGCCTTTATTATGGATAGATTCTGGATAGTAAGAATACGGTAGCATTACTTCCATGAGGACCATATTTGATGCTAATTCTTTTAATTGTCTCGACCGAATTTTTGGCTCTATTAGCGATAAAAACCAAATCAATAGACATGCAATAAATATGGCAGTCAAACAATTGTCGAGATGTCTGTTGGTCTGTCACGACGTGGCGACACGTGCTGGCTCCCGGTGGCTATTGTTCACTCCACGTCATCGCACCTTACGTAATCTGCGCTTTGGAATTTAACACGGAGGACGCGAATCCTAGGAAAAGTGCAAATGTTCTGAACACTTGGAAAAATTGAATATTTTCGTTTTGTTGCTTCATAAAGTAGAGTCAGTAGCGTTTAGTTCGATATCTGTTCAGTTAGTTAAGACAGTTTCCCCGCATACATCGTTGTTAACGTCAATAGCTTCGTTTAATGATTTTCAGAGAGCATTGTCAGCGTAATGCGTGACGCACTTGTGACGCAAACCCAACCTGCTCGGCTCGTGCTTCCCTTGCCCTCGCCGCGTCCGATAACCATTAAGGTGCTTCAACTTGAAACTTAACCAAACCAAAATAAAAACACTTAAAGCCGTCACCAGCTCACAAACAAAACTGCAAGTACAAAATACTTATAGCGTGGTATCGGCAAGGCCCGAACATTTCTCGGAGACGGTCAACTCGGCAACTCGGCTGACCGCCGCTACTAAGTAAGACGGGGACATAAATTCTTCAAAGGCCTAAACAAAAATAAAAAAATACTCAAAAACCCCTTTAACAGAGCTACCGAACTATAATTTATGGGAGTTGGCCCGCGACTGCCATCGTACGGAAAAAGTAAAAAACGCACCAGCCGGAGAGGCAAAACGGTGAAATTTGGAATAATTTTGCGATAGCATCGCACAGGCCGGTACCTTTCAATTTCTTTATACGTTTGCAAATTTGTGTTTTTGTTTTGTCGCAATGTGGAGTTATGGTCGTAGTGGACGCTCGTGTGGTACATTAGTTATTTTGTGCTAGGCTCGTAGGCCCACCTGCCACCGCGGCAGCACCGACACTTTTTGCTTTTGAATATGGATGTATTTTTGCAGAATTAGTCATTGTAATGGTTCCACATAATGCATGGGATCATAGAAATAGTCAAGGTCTATTAAGACGTATGCTAGGTCTCTGACATTAGTATAAGTGACAGTACCATGTGTGACGATGACGCATTACGACTCACAGGAAAACAATTGCATCTAATATTTGACCGACTGATCTTGGCGTGAATTGAATGAAGTGGACTGAATTGACTGGACAGGTCAAAGCACAAAATGTTAGAAACATAAGAAACCTAAAATTAATTTAAACTGTAAGCTCTACGACACACCAAAATTCGTTCAGTGAAGTATATTGGCATTGATTTGAACTGTTCTTAGTGTAACCGCAAAGCCTTCGAGATCTCATTAGTTTGAACCTCTCGCTTTGCTAGCACTAATTGTTACGTAACTTGAGCTCCGGCATGACTAACGCTGCCATATCTGTAGGTTTCAGCTCATGTTTTACATAATTATGACATATTTGATCTGGAAGCAGGGATTGCATAATATTCGTCTATTTATACTAATGAGGTAACACAACAGGACTCTTTTTAAGGGAATAATAATAACTTGTAATCTAATTATTTCATTTTCTAAACATCATTTTTTGTTTTTCTGCCATGGTGAGTTACATTCTCTTACAGATTAAAAAGCAACTATCCCGATAACCTTAAAATATCAATATCATTTTATTCGCTATTTCATACTACTATTACATTTAACGTATCCATCAAATCAATTAAAATAAAACCTTAATCGAAGTGGCCACTTAACATCTTGTTATCGATTTAAACTTTTTTTTAAACTTAACGTATCGTAACATCATTAGTTATGGAATAAGATCGGCTAACGTAGCATGTTTTGATAGGTCCACTTTTAATTTGATTAATACGCTGTCAGAGGCAACAGTAAGCCGATTATACAGCCTGTGTGGTTCTTGTGTATGAAATTAGTTTAAATCTAGCTTGATTTTATAAAAATATTGTTGTTAAAATGAGCTTATTCGGTATGATGATGGAAAGTATAATGTTGGTTGTAAAAAAGGAGAACTTTAAAAGAATTGCGATTGATTTCATTCTAAGAACAAATCGCTTTTTGAATATCCCAGTGCTGGGCAAATTTTCTCTTTAATTATATTTGATTTGAAGTTGTATTTCCAGATCATAAAAATTTACATAAAACATTATTGCAAAAATAATTAAAGCTTCAAATAAGAATAAAAATAGTGCGGTATATAGTTTAATGCAGTGTTGGTAGCCCCGGTTCCGGTGTTGCTAGATCAACTGGCGCCAGGTGTCACAATTCGTCACGATGTATCAATAATGATTTGTCAAAAACTCGTTGACTTTCTGACCTCATTCAATTAAAATTTGGGGTATAGTAGAGTTACTTTAATGTTGTAAAAACCATTTTGCCGAAAAGTTAACGTTAAATAAGACAAGATCAAAATATAAAATTAAAAACATTAAAGTTTTCATTGATCAACAGATCTAAGAAAACTTGAAATTATTCACCTTTATTACAAATGTCCAACTTATAACGCCCTTTTCTTCTTAAGATAAAAAAATATCACTAATGTATAGAGAAACGAGAACCTAGAATCTTTCCAATATCTCGCTCAATATTATTGATTGACAGGGTTTTCTGCCGTTTGATTCAATTTCAATTTCATTTGTTTTTCAAAGAGACTATGAATCAATTAGGAAAATGAAAGCATATCAAAATTTTAAACAATTTATAATACTGTACTATACTAGTGTAGACGTATTGTTTATTGATGCCAATATTAATTTGCGTTCATTTATTGGGTTTTTCTAAAGGATAGTGGCCAGTAATATTCAGCTAGTATAGATTAATAATATTAGGTAGAGGAATATACTTGTTTATTAATTATTACTGTAGAACTAAATAATTAAAGTTATGTTATGCGAAAATAAGATATCTACCGACTTCCAAATGCACTTAAAATTTTAACGATTCGCGTTTTAGTTATTTTACCTAAAGTGATCTTATGCATGATGCAATGTATTTTTTTGTGAAATATTTCACACTGCATCTATATTATTTCATTTTCCTGTAACAGGTTTTAATTATCCACGCGGTTAATACCATTTATTATTACAAAGACGGCTGTTTTCTATTTTTACATATGTTGGGATTTTGACAAATTCATACAGAACCCATTCTTTACTTGATTATCTGACATAGTAGTATCTTAACACAAAACCGGTTCAAATCGTGATCCACCATACTGTCATAGAAAGTTAAACCATCGTCAACGCGTGCCGGGCGTCGTCGGCGTTTATTAAAAAAAAACTACTTAAAATGTAACTATAATCTCTCTGATTGTATACAAAATGTACTTGTATTTATTTTAACAATGTTATTCCTAGGTTCAATGCAATCAACATATTTTTTTATTGCGGTATTAAGTCGTCTATCATTTTATAAAGATCTTTTGAACTTCAAAATCGTAGCTGCTCCATTTTCGCATTCTATGTTTCTTCTTCACAGCTTTTGCAAAGGAAAATTCTGATGATCCTATGTTGTTTTTTTTAAGTCACGTAAATTGTCAAAGAGGTAGGTGTTTCATTATTATTACAGCAATTATCGTGAGAATGATTCATAAATTCTTTCGGACCCAACGGGAGTCCTTAATCCTGAGCTGACGCGGCAGGTTGCGAGTCAGTTCGACTAGTCAGGCAATCCCTAAACCATTGCATCATTTAATAAGGTGTCTCAACCACACGAAAAATCTATGTTTCTGAGTGATTTTCATCGCAATCTTTTAAAATTTCCGGAAATGCATTCACCACTCTCATACTTATCTTGTTGTCATATAAATCTATGAATCTATTTCACTAGCCGAGTATGATACGAGTGTTACCGCTGTTGACACTGGGCTAGCACGTGCAAACCTTTATCATTGTCTTATCAATATGGAATATTGTCTCTCTTGTCCTTCGAGCGGCGTTTATTTGCAGCGATTGCGTTTTGTTGCCTTTGGAGAAAGGGTAAACCTTTTGATTGATGTTTTTTTTTTGTTCGAACGTTCTAGAAGTATTCAGTTGTTGCTTACAAAAAGTCTTTTGAATGTCAAATTGTTATCTAGTGATTTTTGTTTGAAATTTAGCGCTGCAAGGAAAGATTTTATGTTATTTTCATATTTGTTTTTTTTTGGGCTGGTTGAAAGTTGCTTATGAAAACATCGAAATAAAGTGATATCAAAATTAAAAAATAAAGTGATATATGATCGCAATAAAAAATACTGAATTACTAGTACTGAAAAGATAAGTAACGCATCTTTATACCTTACTAAACGTACGTAGTTCTCATCTGTTTTATTTTGTTTCGAGAGGTATTTGCAATTTTTGGCAAACCTACCAATTTGCAGCACTTTTCGTTACCTGAACTGTCAAAACCACCGCTCAGGTGACCACAATCATCATTAGTTACAACTGCATAATTCTAATTTGCGAGAAGAGATCACCTTATCTCGCTTCCTCATCTTCATATTATATTAAAAGGTCTCGTAAACCTCGGTCTTCAAAATATCCAGTAGTAATACAAATTCCCCTTAGCTAGTTACAGACTAGCGTCGTCCGGCGGCTTTCCCCGAAGTAGTTGTTGTGTCGCCGGCTCCCAGTAGCGAGTGTTTACGTACACTGTTGTGCAATGTGGACGAGCACAATGCTGTGTTTCTCATCCACAGCCGACTCTGTAAACTAAAACGGTATTTTTCATTTTGATGCGCGAGAATTTCTTGTGACGCGGTTTTAAAGATAAATATGCGGTTTACAGGACTTTTCTTCTGAATGTAGAGTTAATTTTCTTTTGCCTATTTATGTTTTTCGAAGTTCTGGTCTTTGTTAGTAGGTATGTGTTTAACGCTATTGCAGATGATTGAGATTTAAAGTAGCTTCAATTCTATTGCTGAAGATTTCGAAAAGTATGTGTCAGCGATGCCCAAGAAAAAAAAACACTTTATCCATTTAAAAATGAATAGAGTGTTCTTTAGGTATCCATACAACATTATTTATTCTTTGCAATAAGCAATAAGCATGTTAATAAATCTAAAACAAATATCAACTTAATCTTTGAAGTTCAAGAACTCCGATAGGTCCTGTCAATCGCGTCACCTTTCCATTACACCGACCTGTCGAACTAATGTCAGGGCTATGAAAAGGACGCAATCATGAAAACATTTGTAACTATATGTTAAACCTGCTGTTGTGTTAAAGCCGTCCAAGTGCGTGTTGGCTTCGCGGAGGAAGGGCACCGTACTATTCTTTGAAAACGATAAAGAATATGTTTGCTCTCTGGAAGCCCTTAACTTACTTAACTTACATATAAGTATATATTTGATTATGTTTTTCAACCGTCTATATAACGCAGTTCGTGGGATTCAGCTTGAGTGAAGTACTGATAGAGAATAGGCATCAGAGTCTTAGTGGAATAGATTCGCGTTTTACCGTTAACTTACCGAACCCTAAAAATAACGATCATTAAACATTCACATTAAGCACTTCAGTAGGTAATTATGTATTTTCATGTGAATATATTCATTTTAAGTTTATTAAGACAAACGGAAAATGATTAATTGAAATGGCTTCATACATGGATTCAACTCATAAAACGCTACAAAAAAGACAAAAAATCAGTTACAAATTCCGTCTCAAGTTTTGATAACTACATGAAAATGAATCGCAACTACAAGAACTTGAGTATCTCAGTACAAACGTGTCGTCAAACAAGCACACACAGACACACACAGTCACAAACATCAGTCGCAGTGCAATGTGCATTGCTGATAAGTTATCACTAGATACGCGATCTTACTGTTATCGCGGGTGCAACAGACCGTTGCTGCTCCGGAATCAAATTGTTTCAGAGACCAACATTTATATGATATTATGCTCGCTAATCACATCGAAGGTGATGTTATTAAATAGTGCACGTGCATGGATGCCTTACGTCCGTTTTATAGGTCTACAATCGTGACGTATTAGAAAGGATAGGCAAGGGATTCGATAGGTTGGCTGTGATAAACCCAAAAGATTGCCAGTCTACGCAAAGCATGAAAAATTTAACGTACTATAGAATTAGATGAGCAAAAATTATTGATGGTATACGTTTTTGAATTTCGAAACGTAGATCGTGGATTTTAGGAGATGCCACTATTAAAAAACGATAAAATTTTACACTTCTTGGTTGTTCAACGTAAAGAAAGCCAACCCTGTGTGTTCAGATGTATTTAACGCACTTAGGCAAGTGACATTTTAAAATATCTTTCTCTCGTTTCATTTTATTGCACTGAAAAAGACTGCATGACGCCTAAAGGTGACATTTAGCTGTGCGTCAGTCTTGAACACGAGTGACGATAGCCTCCCCGTAATATAAGTTAGAAAGGGATTGTTGGTTACTGAATATTGTGTAGTGGTGTACCTATGTTTGTAGTACGTCGAAATCAATTTGATATGAAAACCGTTACGCTTTCAATTCGTCCCATTTTCTAGATCTAAACTCTTTTTCTGAATAGATAGATACCTATATGGGAAAAGCAAGCGTGTAATGCAAGCAAAGCGTGTGGTGTGTTTGCCTTACAATATATATTCTTTATTAAATGTTGTAACGTTGTTTTGGTGTTTACTCACACGTATTTATCGGGAGTGCTCGACTAGTTTCGGACCCAACCGGAGTCCTTAATCATGAGCTGACGCGGCGGGTACGCGAGTCGATAGTTATTATAAAAATATATATTCTGTCTTAATAAACGTACCTATGAAGTTTTTGAGACAAATCGATCTAACGGGTATCGTCAGCGGTGTTTTTTAAATCTAAAAATGCCTGAACCTTAGCTCTGGAATAGTAACGGACCAAGTATTACCATTAATTTGAACTCCTCGTGTGGTTAACTATCGAGATACTATAGTTGCTAACCACTTGGACCTTTTTCCTTGATTATTTTGAGTATTTCGTAAACATTGACGACTTTGTCTAGGAAAAACCTAGTTATGATAAGCCTAATAAGGTGTCGCGTGTTCCATTTGTTTTTCTAATAAACGAATAGAATAGGTTTCCTTGAGTTTACTCGCATTTGTGAATTAAGCCAAATTAAAAAAAAATAGTTACTTCTGTTGAAAAACTATGTGCAAACAATACACTACAAAGATAATTTACGAACAAAATTCAATTTTAACAATCTGATCATGTTCCAAAAATATTTTGTTTCCAAAAGAGGTTTTTTGCCCAACGGTGGGATAATAACATACCTCTATTATAAACACGGCTCGTATTAAAGTACTCTCGTGTCTCAGTACTGTTGCTTAGCACTGGTTTATATTGTTTGTGTACATTATTAATGTCAACAGCTTCATACCTCTGCCCAGGTTGGAGTCTGTAAACAAAAATGTAGAACTAATATCACGACTCGTATCTAAGCTACTAGCTGTTGCCCGCGACTTCGTCTCCGTGGGTAGAAGATATAAGTTATGATTTATACCTGCCCTGTTTTTTTTCACATTTTCCATTGTATCTTCGCTCCTATTAGTCGCAGCGTGATGTTTTATAGACTAAAGCCTTTCTCGATGAATGGTTTATTCAACACAAAAATATTTTTTCAATTTGGACCAGTAGTTCCTGAGATTAGCGCGTTCAAACAAACAAACTCTTCAGCTTTATATATTAGTATATAGATTAGAACAGAGATTATAGTATTTTTAGATGAGCAGATGTTTTTGTTGTAATACTTACTGTCACACTACTGTTATATAAATACGAAATAAAGTATGTGTGAGTTTGTTACCTTTTGTCGCCCAAACGGTTAAAGCGAGTTCGATGAAATTTAGCATGGAAGTAACTGGCACCTTGGATTAAGACAAAGGATACTATTATTAGTGATGATCTTTTAGCTAACACCCTCCTTTGAAGCTATCAACAACAAGCATGCGGCGAGGAGCAGGTAATATTAGAGTATCCGAATTTTAAATAACTCAGTAACCTTTATAATGTAATACAGGATTAGCACTATCGCAAAGTATGAGAATGCTTGTCCATTGAAGCTTAGCGACGATCTTAAAATCAGATTATGAAAGAACATTCGAGTTTTTTTTTAGTTGTATCTGAAATTCGATGTATGAATTAATTACCTTTTTTCCCGCCAGGAAACCATCAAATGACTCCTCTCGCTAAGGGTTGAGTGAAAGGAAGTGTCAGACTGACTAAAACCCACCCGTTTTAATTTTGCCCCTTGTGGACTGCCAAGGTAACCCTATCAAACGATCCATCGGAAGGAATCAATTACCTAACTCAAGAATAAGCAAAATATGACTAAAATATATCGACCTGCTTTCATTTGTGCGTCTGTTAACCACTTTTTACTTGTGGTTAACATGACGATGCCCACGTTTCGGGGTTTTTTGATACCAAAGTTTGTAACAGAGGTATTGTCAATGAATCATACTTAGCAATGACACCGAGTTTCAAGACCCAACAATACCAAAATACAATACCATAATGTGAGTCACTGACTTCCTAAAGTCACGCCGAAATTCTGTTTAAGTGGACAGGACTTTTGCGAAGTTAATATCGCTAATAAGCTAATTTAATGACATGGGAATATTGAAATTGATTGTCATAACATTACTGGGCTTGAGACAGATAAGGTTAGGTATAAGCGCGGGTATAACGTGATTCGTTGAACGTGAGGCATTTGAAACGAATGGTTGATAAACTGGTAGACATAAATTATTTGTATGTCTGCTTTACCGAAATCATTTCTTAAATTCCTACGATTTAAGAAATGATTTCGGTGTTTTTTTTGTATATGAGCCTAAAGAAATGTTAGGTAATCCATTGCCCTTCCGTTACCATCTGTTTTATATCTTTCAATTACTTCCACGAAAACGCGTCTTCATTAAAAGTTGTTTGAGGTCAAAATCATTTTCTCAATCAACGATTCTGGCAACACAAAAACGTGGATAACGTTTTATCTGAAGCGGACGAAAAACTTGCTCATCAAAATCGATTGATGCGAGAAGAATCGAGTGCTACCGTGTGCGGTTTTATCGATATCTCGTGGCGGAGTCCTCTGAACGCTGATGGATCGTTTTGTCAACAATGGCTATTGTCTCGCGCAATGTTTGAAAATAATATATGGACATCACCCTTCCTAAGTGCAGGAAATTTTCAAGATCGAAGCGTCAGGGCGCTAATTAGTCTTGCGACATGTGGCGGACGGTATATTCAGGCTCTTTATGGCGCGGTCAGATGTGGTAAAGGTCAGGTAGTACTGAGCCTGACTGCAATGGTTTTCCTCGTTAATTTGAAACTAGCAGGTGGACACGGAAAAGATGTTGCATTTGAACTTTTACATGTATTAGCTGTTACATTCGTATTGGAATTGTAATGTGGTATGTTTAGATGACTTCTTGACTGATGGGTGTTTTTGAAAAAGGTTATTTTAGATTCAGAAGGCGAATAGTGGTTGTAGAATTATAAGAATCCATAGTTAATTATAACCCTTGTTGGTATTTTATTAGCTTCAGAGAATTCATTTCAGTATTTACTTTGTTATTATCTTAATATTAGCTATTGAGTATAATAATTTCTGCCACTTGCTAGGATCATAATTAAAACGGAAAATTGACGAGAAAATCTGTCGTTGCTTATTAAAACTTCAGGTAAGGATAAATAAATTCAAATTGCGAGACAAAATTACATCACAATCAATTTCTATTGTTTCTGTTCAACAATGTTTTGGTCTAGGACAAACTAGATTATCCTGTAAAACTACGATGTGGAAAAACCCAACAAGATCAGTTTAACTCTATAGAAAAAATATGGATAAAAATATATTTATTACCGATTTAAAGAGGATAGAGAAAAAATCCTTTTAATGTATGATGTATGGATGTTTGTTCCTCTTTCACGCAAAACCACTGGGCCTCGATTCAGCTATTTACAATGGCCGATGAACGAATGGCAGTTGGATTCAATTCGAAATTATTTGTATTCTCTTAATCATTTTTCCAACACAATAATTAGTTTTTTTTTTGTATTGATCTTGAGTGTACCGTCTCTCACATAATTTTCAGTTATTGAGTAGGAAAAATGCTTAAAATTGTCATTTTAAGCCAATTTTCATTCATTCATTGGCCGTTGTAAATAGCGTACTTCGGGCCCTGAATAGTCTTAATCCCGATTTTATGTTCTCTTGAGATCATTTTCAATTTGTAGCGGGAGGATCCGCTAGGCGACAGCTAGTGTTCCATACTGCTTTTAGTAAAGTAATTGCTACCGATTTAATATCAGAAACATTAAATTGTGAAGTTGTTCACTGGTACTGTCTTATCATATGTCATTATAAACCACATTGCAATAGAGTGACAAAGAGTTGCAAAAAAAGTTGATCCAAAAGTTCACGTAGATCGAATCCTGAAGTCTCTATAAATCGGTCAAAAAAATAAAATCTTAACTATGAAAAGTACGAATTTTTTTAGAGGCAAAATCAAGTTAACATTATTTGCATCAGAGTATTTTTAATGATTGTGTTTTTAGTGTTCTTTTGCATTTTTTAGGATTTGTTTTGATATTTAGTCTATTTTGTGTATTGTTACCAGTTACAGCAAATGTTTGCTTTAACGTGTATTTATATAACATTTCTGTATTATAATGCAAAAAACACATAACCTTGATACGATTGTTTTAATAGTTTTTATTCAGAACACTTAACAATGGTAATAAATAAACAGCTATAATTAATAGGCATAGTTATTGACGTGAACAAGTGAGAAATTGTTGAATGATGACATATTTATTTGCACCATCTAGTAATTCTTATAACGTGATCTGTGATGGTCTATAGTGAACACTTTGACATTGAAAACACTTCTATGTTAAGTGGATAAGGTTTATTTTTCTCTAACGTTTGTCTCTAAGGTTAGAACAGGTTTTAAGTGAATGTTTCGGTTTTCGAAATTACTATTTACTTGAGTTTCAAGCTATAGTGTCTCCTAAAAACGGTAAGCATAAAAAACATTTCTTTTTAGATTGTTGTATGTAACTATTTTTTAGAAAGTTATTTATTTATTCCGATTCAAAATCTTGTATACAGTAAAAATGATGGGAATTACATGAACCATATTTGTTGTTTTTTTATGTATACCGTACGCTACGGCGAGCCTTAATAGTTTCCAAGCATTAAACGTTGAACTCACGGCTGACATGTGTCAGAAATATGTCAAATAGGTTTTTGACACGACTTGAGCTATTAAACGATTTTGAACAGTACTTACGCTTACGTAGCAATTAATTTGTAAGATGGAATGGTAGCTCAAGAATTAGCAACTGTATAGCATTTGATGTGATTTGAAATGTTTTCCAAATGACAGTCTAAGTCGTGAGTCAAAGTATCTATTGACCCCAGTTTTAGATTCCTAAACGCATTACGAATCAAGAATCCAACTGACAATGGTTCTAGTGAAAACATTAAATGTTATTTCTCATTCTTAAGCATTTGTTTAGATCGTATGGAATGCGAGATTTCTAACGAAGATGCGAGCGATTGTATCAATCAGTTTTTATTTATATTTACACAATAAAACTGAGAAAAACAATAGAAATGCGTACAAGCGTATTATTTACGTTTTCGCGAAGAAATAATACACGTGATGGAATAGATTCAGTTTGTAAAACACATCTAATGGAATATGTATTTTATTTCGTAAACAAATGTGATTAGATCATTCTCAAGGTTGTGATTCCGTCATTATTTTTATTTTAATCCTATTTAAATATAAACACAGATTCTTTCTAAATACCTTTTTGTATTTCTTGAATAACTCAGTTCGTTTGTTCGAGACATTGGACAGAGACAGTAAAGTGTTGTCCGTTACTATGTGTAGGTAAATAGTGTGTATAACGTCTCTTCTTGAAGTGAATAGGCAGTCCATAAGACTGAAGATGATGTTCTTTCTCTCACCACAGCAAATACCATTCACAGCTATGTCAAGCATCCCCTAAATCATGTCTTTTTCATTCGCTAGACCATAAATTCTACATAATTCGAAATGACGTTTTGATTTGACAGGTGTCTAATAACATTCGCAAATTATTTGACGTTTGCAGTATGGCGACGATTTGGCGTTGACTACACAATCAAATATTGGTTTTATCTCCTCATATTAAGTAAAATGTTAAGATTAATGTCAAGATATATGTTAGTCGTGTATTATTTTACTTGAATTGGAAATAGTAGGTGCTTAGTAACAGGTTTGTAGTTGCGGAACTTGAAAATATTTTCTTGTACCGTTTTAAACTGTTTCTCTTGGCTTGACATTTATTTATTGTTTACCTACAAAATGTTTAGTTGCGTAAGTTGAAGCAAGAATTACTAAATATTTTTCCTCTTTAATGTTTTTGACTATTTGCTCAAGCCTTTTTTACGAAGTGTCTTGATACTGCGATATTCATAAAATAAATAACGGTTGACCGAACTCTAAGGAGGTTGTATCTGTCAAAATGCATGACAGCCGGGTCGAATGTCATTTAGAATGTCGCACAATTTAAACAACTTTCGCGCGTTTTCAAATAAAACATTGGCTGTCATAAGTTTACGAGTTGTGCGATTGACATAAAATATTTTCTCGATAAATAAGCAAGTCATAGTTTGTGTCAGATGTTATTGTGCACGAGTAACGATGAAATGTCGCATAAACCGGGTTTGACGAGTTGAACGCCATCTATGTTGCTAAAGTGGAACTTCTCTAAATTTTCAAAACTATTTGCGTTTCATGTCATGTGGCTTGAGTTTTCTATTGCTTACGTAATATAAATATTCGTTAAAACAAAATATCCAAAAATTATACATTAAACAATATATTTTTTTTTTACTATTTTTGCCTAAACGAAACTAATTCTTGTTTGCCTTATTCTATCTAAGTTACATCTATTCTATTATTCGAAAACCAATTTAATGCCCATGAACATTTTCTTCCAAATCAACTTTGAGATAACGAAGACATCCAATATTATGTAGGTATTTCAAGTTTCAACAAAAAAACTTCTAAAAAGCTAAATGACATGTATGTATACAGAAGTTAATGAAAGTACAGATCTAATTATAAGGGGCCATCTTAAATATTTAGCTCAGGAATCTCGTGTTGGCTTCTTACAACTCATGTAAAACCAACGAAATTGGACTGGTTTGGAGACAGCTCGCCAAATAAGGGGGACTGTTTAATTGTCCCGAGTTTACCCTATATGGGAATAAAGTGTGGCGACAATACTGATGAAGCGAACCATGTTTGTGTGTTAAAAATATTTAGGAGGTTTGAGTTGTGGTTGTTAATTGAATTATTTGGGGTTTTCAGCTCACTTTTGGTATCAAGTTTATAAACTTAGGAATGAATTTGACGTCGTGGGTACTTTTGTGTTCATTGCAATTACTTAGGCATTTCGTTCGTTTGAAATATATGAAACCGTAATCTGTAATGAGAACAAATTTTCTACCCGAAATTCTAAGTAATCTAAGTCAAATTGAACTCGTATTGAAAATCCATGTAAGACCCAAATTTAAAATTGGATGCATAGAACATAGATGCATACATCCTCCTTCGTAACGAGTGCACCTAGATCAAGCTAACATTAGCACACATTTTTCTAGAACACATTCACGTCAATCCGTCGTATATGAGCAGATAGCAGAAGCATCGGATGGGCAGGTGAAATCAGAGGAACAATGCGCCTCGGTTCCCACACCGTGGCGCTAAGACACTTCCAAGAACCGACGGCGTCACGTTAACGGCGCCGCACTTTCCTTTAAATTGGGAATTACTCATTATTTGTATCGAGTTACCTTCGTGTTGACAAATAGCGGCTTTATAGTTTACTGGTAATGCGTCGTGATAACGAAAACTATTGTTGAACGAGTTTAAAGAGAATGATCGATTAGGAAACCTGGAAGACATCGCTGTTAGGGATAGGATAGAAATTGTAGCCTTATATTGTTTGTTATCAATACCATTGCCAAAATATTGGATAATACAGAATAGTTTATTCTATTCAGTTGGTATTTTTCTTCTAACATTTAACTTCACGCCTAGCCAAGTTGCCCACAGCTTATCGTGAAGATCCCGAACCTCATGTGCTTTGGGTTCGGATATAGGAAAACATTAGTATTTTCTTTAGCAGATTTTTCTGCATCTAAATATCTTGGTGGATATATTTACTCATCCGTGATTAATTCGTCGATAACTAAAATACTTATATATCTATATTTTAGCTTTATTATATTAGGACTACAGTTGTCTACAAGCGTTTATATCAAAGGTACGTACTTGGTGTACGTGTGCCGAGCATGTAATGTGTATCCCCTGCTTATTTTTTCGTCGTACTTTCATCCTTCCTCATCGCTATAAGGAAGGATAATTTTTAAATTTAATTAACGGACCTCTTCTCGAATTTTTTTTTTAATTTCCTTCCTGGCAGAAGGTTACCTTTTAAATTAGATTTCATTCTATCGGAAGAAACAAGAAACCCTGATACTAAAGTCTAGTAATATAAGTAGGAGAAGACGTCATTTCAGACTTCGTTTTCAAATTTGCTGACATGTTAGTGAAATCTACAAGGCTTCTATGAATAACTTGTGAAAACGTCACATCCGTTGGACTAGAACAACTCTCTAGTTGTTATGTCAACATGTAAAAAGTCGTTTATCACGGAAGCTAAGACGGTCTATGTACTGAGTTGGTTTGCATTAGTAAGCCTCCACCATTACTTATAAAAATGTAGCTGCAAAACTTACTACATTATGTCTGTCTCTTACAATTTCACACGCAAACGCACAAAACACTAAACTGAATTAGATAAAACTTAGTGAAGTTATAGTTCGATTGAAAAGAAAGCCATAGTGTACGGTGTCACTATGATAACATATGATGCGTCAACACTCAACTGCTTATTTCTCTAAGAATCTTGCAAAACAAGAAATTATTTAGAAATACAGGCATAAGACAAGTTTACTTAAAATACTATTTATGTACACACAAATTTTTAAAAGTTTAACAAACAAGGCATTCTTCATATAATCTCGCATAGAGTTAGCAACAGGCCCCCACTAGACGAGACGATTCACATTACTGGTGTCGATTGATTAGCCTGATCGCTATCACTTGCCGGCTCCGCTTACCACGCTTCCTGCTACACCGATATGCCAGCGGTAAGCTATAACGAAGCAAATGACACCGCAACGTGCGGATTTTTCAAATTCCATAGCATAGTTTGACACTTTACCCGTAATGCTCGGTGGGGGGTAATCGGTAACCATGACAACGGTTTAACAACTCCTTTAAATACTAAAAAACATCTTGTACCTATGTTAAGGGATTGTAAATTTATTCGAAATTGTAAAATATATTATGAATTCTCCTTTTCCAAATGCCGAAAGCGAAACGAACATCGCGAGATATAATATACCTAAAATAAGTAAAAAAAACCGTATAATTTTAATTAATATATAATAAGAAAAGTATGAATGCAACGAAAAACAATCGCCGCTGCACGACGTATTTCTAATATCATGTTATGGAAAATAAATATCAGTTAAATTAAACTCGGGTTTCATAGACAAATGAAGATATAATCTATGAAATATGTTGATGTTTCTATCGTGTTTATTTCAAAAGATGTTTTACGTATCAAATAAAATTGAAAAGAGAAGCAAAGGAGTGTAGCGAAGTACATTTAGAGCTTCTCGGACATATTTTTATACGATTCATGATATTATTACTATTTTCCTCATATTCATGTATGTCATGTACTAACTTCTTGATATCACTGCATCAGTGTATAGTTGAGAGAATTCCTCAAGCATTAATTTCACTATTCAACAGGATTTATGTATCAGGGCTGTAAAAATAGAACTATTAATTGCAATATTAAAAAGTTTATTCTGGATTCACATAGAACAAACATATCATCCCAAAAATAAAACAAAGGATAAACACTCGCAGCAAATAATATAACTCGAAGTCCAAATCTTTACATTCTACATCCTACCAAACTATCACCACTCTAACCCACATTTTCTCTTTTCAGCATGATGGATTCCGGGGGAGCAGGCATAGCAGAGTCCCCTCCTACTTACCACCGAACTTACGAACAATATGTCCAAGGAGCAGTTGAAAACAGCACCGACTCAGTTCAGGAACAGACCAGCCCCGAGCTGGTCGTGTGGTCTACCCTGCCCTACGGCCTGGACTACAGAGCGCAGTACGACTACCGAAGCCCCTACGACACCGGCAGAGATTACTCCACACAGCAGTACGCCAGGGCCCCGTTTACCACGAAGATGGGACAGGCCAAGGCCTTGAAGGAGGCCAGGATCAGGAGGCCTATGAACGCCTTTATGGTGTGGGCGAAGGTTGAAAGGAAGAAACTGGCTGATGAGAATCCCGATCTGCATAACGCTGATCTGAGTAAAATGCTAGGTAAGTGAACATAACTTTCTGACGATTAAATTTTAAAATAGTTTTGACTTCATGAAGATGTAGAATGTGCTACAGAAGATTAAGAAAAAAAGTAATAATCTATTTAATTTTCTTGCAATTTACTTTGACGTTTTAATTTAATTTGGTTCTTATGAAAATTATAATATTTGCTTTTCAAATTATTCAAGGGAAGTAACCTAAGATAAAGCCATTCGCTTTAATTTATTGTCATAATTTATTTGACGTTACTACGTCACAACATGGCTTGTCGCGAGCATTCGTTTAAAAATAAATTAAATGGATTATGTTACTTTGACACGTGATTTTCCACTAATTTATTTGCTGACGTAGTTCAACGATAACGTGAATAAATTAATAGGTACTTAAGGGACGGGCAAAAAACATTTTATCCGAACATAAAAATCTTGATTGTAGTACTGATTTAGTGAGGAAAATTCTAGAATTAATTATTCTTTACATATTTTAAGATAATTTAAAATATTTACATTTTTGAAACATTAAAACGGCTATAAGCATCTTCACTTCTTAGCATAGCAACCCGAATGAGTCAGCAAAAAGTTTCAATCGTGTTTACAATTCGAAATTTAAATATTAAAAATATTACTGGCCAGAACTATTCCTACAGATACTGATAGATTATTAATTAGTTTTTTGAATACCTTCTAAAAACGTCATGTCATTTTGACAAGTGGAGTTCTAGTGAGTGATGAAAAATGTAGTTTCGTAAAAAATATTTAGAATTTTCGATGGAGGTAAAGCATTTTTTCCATTGCTAAGTAATGTTGTTAGTTTTAACTGGAAATGAAAAAGGTTTGACGTCAGTATTTAGCCAACGATTTTAGGGGAACAAGTTGGAAATCTCAAAAAAGAAATAATAAGTGTCATACCATTCTATAATCGTCCAATTGCTGCGCTCATTCCTCTTCCCATTTAGATTTGACAATTAATAAAAAATTAAATAAAAGAACATCAGAAAATAAATAGATTTTGCTTGCAATAAAAAATTATGTCGTAAACTGATATTGTTGTAAAAGAATTATGTTTCTACAACATTAGTTATTCAATTACAACTTTAATAATGCTACAACAATTTATAATAATAAATTGAAAATCACCACTTACTTATCTTGATCATACCACAAAGTAATAACTTCATTATGGACCAATGGCATTCAAGACCCGCACTAACCATATTAATATAATGTATTTACTGACACATAATAAGAAATCAATTAAAGCACAGAGATTCATTATTGAAACAAATAAAAAACGAGTTGTAGAAAAAAAAATAAGTCGCTTAATACCATTGAATCTTAAACAGACTTGATACGATTGTTAGAGAGAGACAGCGCTCTACATTCCGTATAGCTCCATCTCCCTTCCACAACGTCAAGAGTTAATTTAGAATCTCGAAGCTGGTACTTAGGTCTTGCTATTTTGTTCCTTATTAGTGATGTAAGTGGCATTCCTAATACCTAAGGCGGTACTTAGTGGCTAGCGAGTTAATCAAGCTATCACCGAGATTACTGGCGGAGTTTTTGTAGGGCACTCGTTTAGGGTTCTCTTGGTATTGATTGGGTTGTGTAAAACCATTTCTGGAACGGAAATGGCATTATTGTATTTTTTTTTATTAATTAAGACAGCAAGCATCGGCTTAGATAATGTTCGTAGAGTGTTTGTGTGTTGTAGAGTATTGCAATGAAATGCAACGATTGTAAAGGTACCGAAAAATCATTGCATGTAGTGTTTTGAAGCCCGTCATCATACATATCACACGTAAGTCCACTGTTTTCAGTCCCCTTCTAAGTTTCTTTGAGTTTGGTTCTGATTGAATGTAAATTTAGATTGAGTTTGGTACTAATATATTTAGATTTCGTAAGTTTCAAATTACGCATATATGCAAGACTAGTTTCCGCACCTTTTGCCCTTATTAATGACTGTAATTTAAATAAATACTCAGCATCTAAGTTAGTTAGTACCAAGTACCAACATTACGTAGGGTTGCCCCATCAAGTTTTTCCGTAAGATTGATCGTTTTTTTAGTTCAGGTTTTTCACGTTTTCTGAAACCATAATTTATTGCCACCGACGATTTTTAGAACTTTTTTTTCTTTTGAAACTCGAACTTTTGCGTGTGTGGAAGAGAGATGCCGCTCTACTTTGTGTAGTGCCGTCTCGTTCCAACAACTAAACTATTTTTTATTTTATTCGAATTCAAGTATCATCTCAAAAGCTCTTTTGTCTCAGAACATTTCTAAGTTTCAGTTATTACTTTGCTAATAATGACTAAGCTCCATAATTTATCATATTACGTTATATTATAATTTATGTCAGTTGTAACATTTAACTGATGTCAATGTTATAATTATGGTGACCTCGTAACTTTCTCCGCGAGATATCACAGGAGGCGAGGACAGACCGCCATACTGCGCGGGCGCAGCTTCATGTATCTTCGAAGAAACAAGTGATTAAGAGGCTTAGAAACTTAATAATACACTAACATCATACTCACTTAGATATATAGAAAAAAATAATAATAATGTAACCCTTTAGAATTAACTTACAATTTTGGATAAGAGAATATTACTTGGTTACAACAGTTTCAAATATTTTAAATCTGCAACTTAACCTTAATGGAAAAATAATTTTAAGGCTATAACGTTATTTTTTTGGAAAGTTGCTTTATCAATAAGAAAAGCTCTTAATTAAGTATCGTCAAGCTAACACGTTTAGTATTTTAAACTTTTAACGGAAATTTAATTTGGAGAATGAACAACAATTAGCTACATCATAAGTTCGTTTTTATTATTATCATTGAACGACTGACTTATTATATTGTTATTATAGCAACAGTTATCGTTTTAAAGGAAAACAATATTGCTTGAATGACGCATTGGCCTTCCAGTTCAATGTCCGGATTCGAATGACAAGGTACCAAGTTCGATTCCAGTCATTTAATGTGTCCTCAATAGGCTTTAAGCTATGTGTTATTTTTGAAGAGGTGAATTAAACCTTAGTTTAGCCAAATTAGCTGACAGGTAAATAAAGCTCTTTCTCAATATAGCGAAGTAAATAAATCCCTGTAATTATAGATGATTCGCAGTTTAATCTACCAGACACCCGTGATTACGTTTCGCCAAATAAACTCGGCAAAAAGGCAGCTAATAATGCTTACTAGTCATACCAGCTACCTTTTAACACAATATTAAAAATTCTCGTTCACAAACATACATGACTAATTCGAAAATAGGTCAAAATTAACGGTACACCTTGTGTTCACAATTGTACTAAGCCTTTGGATATGGCAAGTCATTACACCGCTGCGTGGGTGGCTGATGCTATCGCTCTTAATGAAATAAAACCCGAATAAAAAATAATACCAGCCAGCAATGTACTTGTAAATAGTAAGCAATCCCACAAACTTAACTCAACAACACACCTAAGCATATTAACAACTTATTACCACGTGACAGAGACTAAATTTGATTGGGATTTCTTTATTTGAGTGTATTATTAAGTTTGTATGTCGTGTAGCTATTATTCACTGGTTTGATGACTAATGGTATATATTTTTATCGGTCAAATATGGGATTACCGTGAGGTAGGAATCCCCAGTAGGATAGGTGATTGAAATAATAGTATACATGTGAGCTATTAATAGGTTATCAAGCAGATGAGAAGTCATTTTAAAGAAAGAACTTGAGACCTAACACCATCTCTCCAAGTCTGTTGGATTTGTAGAAATGAGACAGCGCACTACATGTTGTAATATGGCGTCTCTTTCTTCACAACTGCAAATATTATTACCATCAGTATATTTATCTACACATGGGGCTATTGCTAAATTTGAAAAAAAAAGGCTTTATGTTGATCTTCGGTTGCATAACTAAACTGGTGTTTAAAGTTGGTGGTTCCTTTTTCTCACGAATAGTCCCAATAGTTTCAGTGTTAATCACACTGAAACTATTGGGATCCAATAGTTTCAGTGTTAATCACACTGAAACTATTGGGATCTTATACTTATGATTTTATATTTTATAGGCATTCTTGTTTACTTGGTATCCATTATAGCCAGTTGCTAAACACTAACGATTTATTTGTAAGCCATTCTTCATTTGACGGATACTTGTAAAAAAATACGACTAGGTATTAAATATAATTAGCTAAATAGTAAAACCACAACGTGTGGTATTAAATTTGCCGTGGGTAGACTTTGTGGTTAACAAGTATTATAAGTTACTCCAGTGGCTTCGAGTTATTTCTTTAAGCCTTTTTGGTACAATCAGCAACAAACTCTCTGTATACTGTCAGACTTACTTCATATCGGTACTTACACACGTACATCGTCGTGCAATATCGAATTTCAACTGAAATCTTGCTGACATCTAATATTGTAATTAGTTGCAAACATAAGGCCAATATTTAAGGCAGCTTTTTTATTAAAAACTTGTTTATGTTGCTGATCATACAACTCCATTAATCTATAGGCGTAGTACGTTAAAAGGATAAGTTTGAAAGACAACAAATGAGTGTCGCCAAGTGTTCTTCAGTGATGATAGCATTTTTATCAGACTTTCAAAACTAACGGCAGCGATATTGCTGTCAAGTATTTTTGCATATACTGTAAGATTTTGTCAGACATTCTCTCTCTCCCTGTCGTGTCTGGTTTGCATATAAGATCATTTTTCTCCAGGACATCTAAGAATGAACCACTGAAGCATTGGCTATCCGATATTGGGCAATAATTGTGACAAAATGCCGCGTTTCGGAAGGCACGTTAAATTGTGGCTCCCGGCTGTTATTCATACATCTTTGACAGTTGTTACAGGTACTCAGAACCTTGAAAGTCTGACAACTAGTCTAACTAAGGGGTATCATGTTGCCCAGGTTACTGGGTTGAGGAGGTCAGATAGGCAGTTACTCCTTGTAAATCACTAGTACCTAAGTGAATCCAGTTAGACTGGAAGCCGACCCCAACTATGTTTGGACAAGGCTAGGCCGATGAAGTATAACAAAATAGGTTACAAAATTACTTATATCATTGTCGAAACCACGCAGGTGAAGCCAGGGCAAAAACGATTACCTAGTACATTACTGGTTTACAAAAGTGACATTATATTGTAAAGGTTAGTTTAATAACAGTATTACTGTCAGTTGTAAGGGCGGATGTGTAGGTCTATTGTATGAGGTCTCTCGGAAAATATATATGTAGGTACTATTCATACATGTATGAGTATTAAACGAAGGAATATTTTGTAACAAATTTTGTTGCTTTATTGCCAAACGTTGTTCTTTCTTGGTTTGACCTCCGTACCAAGGTTTATTGAAATTGGTTGTTCCTTTCCGCTACATTATAAAGTAATGTTATTATCATCATCATCATCCACAGTCTTTATTCTCCCACTGCTGGGCATAGGCCTCCCCTCCCCAATCTCTACGATCCAGTGCTAGCCGCATCCAGTCTCGACCCGAGACCTTTATGTCATCGACCCATCTTGCTCCCGGACGACCGACGCTTGTTTTGCCTTGTCTTTTCCAACACTCTGTTACCGCCTTAGTCCACCGAGTAATGTTAGTTAAATAAAGGAAGCTGTGAAAGTGTGACAGCAAATTACACTTTGTAAAGCGGAGTCTTTGATACAATCCTACATCATCAGGAATTGTAATTAAGAAGTAATGATTCGGGCAGGACACTGCAAGAAAAGGATTGGGCCAATTAAATTGGTCCATTTTCGTGTATTGATTCAGTGTAGTAGGTAATTATACACAAAATACACAATTTATGCTTTGAACGTATGGATAGAGGTCATATGACAGTTCTATAGTAGAGTAAGTACCGGTGATCTGATTACATACCTATGTCTGTACACTCTAAGTCTGCACACTCTTTTCACACAGCCCATATTCGTCCACTGCTGGTCATAAGCCTCCCAAGTGCACGCCACCGAGTTGTATCTTCGGCCGCTCGCATCTAGCTCCTGCCAGCCATCTTGCGCAGATCATCACTCCACTTTAATATCAGAACTCGTGGTTTTTGCTTAATGAATACTTCTGAATATTTCTCTAAAATACACGTCATTCTGATAAGTAACCTATTTTCTCAGCTGACGTCACGTCGCGATATTAATTAACTCCAACAGTAAATAAAACTTGGAAATCCCCGACCAGGATTATCAGTTTAGCCTATAAGTACTCCGCAAATGAAATTAAACCGAGGTGTCATGTAATAAGGTTTAGTATTGACTACTGGTTATATTTGCTTAATCGTTTTGATAAAATACTTTTTATTGAAAAAAAAAGGTTTGTTGGTTGCAATATCCTAAAGTTTTGCCTAGAATTCATTAATGTTATTTTAATTACTTTAAGAATTACCTAAACTATATTTATTGCAATGCTATTTGTGGCATTTAAATTAAATCTTCGTTTTCTAAGCAAAAATACATTTCAAATAGATTTCAACTCCTGTGTAATAGTAATAAAACATTACTTATTTTCTTCAAGTAAATATTAGTAAATGGTTCTATTGAAAAATACTTGAAGTACCGCCGATGGCTATCTTAAGACATTATAAAGGGCCAATCAATTGATTAGTATTATACCAATACATAATAATTTGCAGGTTGCAACGAAAACATCTGCTTCCACAGACGCGTAATAAAAACTCTTTCCATATAGGGCACAGTTCTTAGTAACAATACCGGTCATTTAGACAACTTCAAATTAAGACTAAATTTATTTTCATTGGAAATTACGATTTGGTGGGAACTCTTTCTAATGAGAAAAAGTCGTGTAATTGTTATCGAGCTCCACCGAAATGGCAGCTTTTTAGGGTTTTTACCCTTAGGTGTGCAAAGGAGCCCTCTCGTTAAAGGTACCGCTGTCTGTCCACTCAAACACCCGGCTGTATCTCTTAAACAGAGACAGCTAGGCAGTCAAATTTTTTACAGATGATGTTTCTGATGCCGCTATCGCTATAAAAACAAAAATTTAAAAAAAATAGATCAAATTTATAGCTTATAAAATTATTGGGTGACAAATAAATTGACAGCGCGTGTATGATTTTTACACTATTTTGAATAATACATAATTTGATTTTTATTTAAAAAAATCGTGTAAACATCATTATAAGCAAAACAATTAAATCGATAAGCTAAAATCGATTAAAACACCAAAACCAACATAATCTGCTCGCGATTAAAACGACAGCAATTAAATCGAGTACTCGAATCAAAGCAAAACTACTTAAGGTTATGTTACACCACGTTTTCTCAATAACCGCCCCGACCTTGGTCCATCCATCGTTAATTGGCTAAATTGCACGCCATTTAAGGTGGCTCCACACTGCGATAATGACATCGTTTTATCACTGTGCCACGTTATACATACTTAGAGTACTTAATTAAATGAAGACCTTAACTGGTCTCGTGCTTGAGTCAACCGTATGTGAGTAATGTTATGATTTGAATGTACAGGAAGCTTTTGTTTCTTTATTGCTTTTTTATTCTGTGGCTTAAGGGCGTTGACGTGTTAGGTACCAGCCTTACCTAACACGTCGTTTGTGATGACCTTAACTAATGGACTTATTGGTGAGGTTGCAAATTGTAAAGAGGTTTTATATGTTTCTTGAAAGTTGAGGACTTCTATTCAAGTGAGGCTTGTGCAGTGATCATTGGTCCTCAACCTCCTTAAAGTAACTAATGTTGAAGAACAGAGATACAGCACTACACAGTGTATTGTGCTGTCAGGCTTCCACAACCATTATTAATATATTATTTAAAGACGTGAAAACCAATAATATATTATTGAAAGACTTGGTGGTAGGCCCACAGTATAACCGAGCAATCTTATCTTATCTTTCAGTTGTTTAACAACCGATTTAATTTGACTTGGAATAGCTGTCATTTTATTCCATAAAATTTCGTAATTAAAAATTATTTTATTTTTTTGTTGTTTACGAAATATTTTTTCTGTACGGTAAAGTAGTTTGATTTTATTTTGGTAATTTAAATATTTAATTAAATATAATTTCGGTAGAATAAGCATTTATGTAAAAGTGTACTTCATCCATTTATAGTTAACAAATTACAAACTATTTCTCCTAGTATTTATGACTCTATAAGCTATGACAAATATGGTGAATGTTTCTACACGCTTATGCTATCGTCCAGATATTACATTCTTCATGTAATTGTGATGATTTAAGTGTTTATAAGTTTTTTTAAATGTTTGTTTTAAAATACTTCGTTTGATTGAATTTTCTGGTCAAATAGTTGGAATATTTTATTTATGAAGATGCAAAAAGTGATATAGCAGAGCGTGGTTTCGATCCACGGACCTCTGGGTTATGGGCCCAGCACGCTTCCACTGCGCCACTCTGCTTCTTGCCACTACTTTCGAAATAGGTCAGCAGTATATTAACACTGGTCTGCCGACTGTGTTGAACTATAATTCTGCGTAAATAACCTTAAAAAGGTTTTATCCTCAATAAACTAAGTGTTTAATATAATTTAAAAATCACTAATTACACCGTTTAGAGATAATAATATTATCTGTCAAATCGATTCGCAATAAATTTCATGGGTTCAGTCTGACAGTTATAAGCTTTAATAATATTATTATTGTAAATTAATATTTTCCCTTTAAATATAAATTAATCTTACAAATAAAACGTCCGCCAAAAGTTCTTCATTTATCCGCAACTCAAATTACATTCTGAAGTAGTCTTAGCCTTATTAATTGCCAGTTATTTTAAAATCGGTATATCACAATATGAAGAGATTGGCTAAAAAAACACCCAAAAATTCAGCTGTTTATTAAACCTAATTATAAATTTAAAAACCGTGTTTTCGCAAACGTTTTTTATACTCTTCCAAGCCAAACAGAAGTACTTAAATCAATCTTATTCATTACTTAAAACTATAAATTTTATTGGCCTAAAATACTGTAGCGAAGTTTGTCAGAGTGATTGGCCGCGGCTAACCAAGGCCGAGTGTGTCTGTGGTCACTTCAACTTTTACAAGTAACGGAGAAAACAAACAATCGTACATGTTACATGACTTAGTTCCTGTTTAGTTGTATCTAGAGAATGAAAGGTTTGTTGAATAGTTTTATGTGAGTCCTTAACCATTAATTAATGTCGTAAATTGATTCATTTATTTGTAATTCTTATAACCGACTCACGCATTATGGAACTTAATCCTTGTATCTCGGGGTTTCACAGATGTTTGTGTAGTAAAAAGTCAACTCACATGCACAGAGACACTCAGACTCAAGACAAGCATTCGTGTATTTACACAAACGCTTGTCCGATGAGGGGATCGAACCCGCGACACGTCGCGCTCAGTGGGTTTGTCTTGGTGACCTCAACCACTCATATTAGTACGTGTCTTAAAGACCTAGGTCCTGTCGATTAGACTGACAACATTCGCATGCCAAGGACCAAAGTGAACACGAAAGCATCTAATACAAGTCCTGACTTAAAATGTTCTGTTCTGTATCGTGGTAGTCATTTGTTTCTCAATATGACATTTACAGACTGTTTATGATATGTAAATGGTCTGACGCTGTTTACTCATTTACTTTTGACCACCTTTCACTCCTAATCTATCTCTGTGTATAATTAAAACACATGGAGAAAACCCAAAAGGCATATCTTGCATATTTCCCACTACCACCACTGTTTTTGGTGTAATCTCGTCCAGTCGCCATGTTGGGCCACAGACAAGTTTTTACACTTTTCTAAATATGGCCAGACCTTACTAATGGTAATATTAATCTTGATGTATAAATATATTTTTGTGGGCGCCATTAAATATGAATTTAATGAGGAATGGTTTCGAGCAGGCTTTATTTTGTTTTTTTTTTAAGATTTGTTATCTGTGGTTGATGTTTGTCGCTGGTTGAGTGTTGTAGCTTTATTGTTTGGCAACTGTAAAACGCCTCAAATGTCACCTTAACTTTTGCCTGTTGTCGATAATAAAATAACCATTTGAATTAATTATTATTGAAGGTTTCGTGAAACGGTAGGTATTTGATTTTGATGAGAGTGGTATATTTTTTTCCTGTTTGTTCCTTGTTGGTGACTCGAAACGGGCATTCGTTTTTTGAGTAATCACTGAATTATGAATCAAATTTCGGGTAAAATTTCCTTTATTAATCATTGTGCCGGTTTTTCTGTCAAATAAGTAATAATTTAAGCCGTAGGTTGAAATGACCAACTGAAAGCTGTATTAGGTAATTTAGTCCACGAAAAACGTGACGAACCTAACCTAGGCATCAAAAAGTCAAGTAACATAACGTTTCTTGCTAACTCGCCTAGACATGTTCAAGTTACGGCGAATTCTTCGAACGTAGCCAAACCCGTACGGAATAACACGAAACTATTCCAGGAAACTCGAACAAAAAGCAAACCGACGGACAAATTAACATTCTAAACCCGTCAACTATAATAATACAATTAATTCCGTTTGTCACATCTGATAACCAACGAACAAACTTATCTTTACACATGTATTCACTCTTATGTTAGTAACGATAAGGTTTATTTTCGTCTGTTTGGGTGGTGTTGTTGTAAATTGATGTTGCCATAAAGAAAATCTTAAAAGGCTATGAAGGAGCCTTATGGGAGGTGGGCCATTGGGAAAATCGATTCTGTGCATATATGATTTCGTACTTATTTAGTTTAATTATTGTTTGTTTTGTCACGTGGACTGTGTTTACCAGTACATCGTTTTACAACTTTGATAAGTCTTTAAATTTCGAAAAAAGTTTTTTGATACGTGAAGAAGGCTTTCATTAGAACAATGAAGAAGACTAACTAATTTATATTATTGCCTATTCTTTTCTCTACAAATAAAGATTATCTATTTAAAATAAACTCATCATCAATTTTTACTAATCATAGTTAACTTAAACCATAAATAATGATGTTATCTTACCCTTGAACCCACATACGTGTTAACTATGTAATAATAACATACAGTTAATAATCTGATCGACAGATTTAACGCTTTAGATGTTATGAAGGATTGATTTACCGATGTTAAGCAACGCATGTCGCGCCCAAATATGGATGAGTGACCCTGGAGTTTAAATCGCAGTTATTAAAATTTGCGCATGCGTGTTGAGTTTATTAAGTATGGTTAAGTTGATAATTTTGATATTTCAAGGACTTTTGGCCTGCTTGATGGGCTGGCTATGAGGTATTTGTTAGATTTGAAACGATTAGTTGATGATGTTGATGGGAAATGCATTTATTAAATACATATTATTATGTAGTCAAGTCGATAATCTTAAACCGAGCAAATTTCAGTGGAGCTTAATAAACCAAGACAGAAGCTGAATGTCTCCATTTTCTGTCTCTTCATGCACTTATATTGCTTTCTTTCCGAGCAACTATTATTTCCATAAGGTGTTTTTTTATCATATTATTACCCATATCTTGATGAGCTGACGCGGCGTCGCAATTCGTATCATCCCTTTAAGGACTCCGGTTGGCTCCAAAACTAGTGTTCAATCCCGATGCTTAAGTAAACCGTTGACTTTTTCAGTCTAAATCATCCTTACGGATGTATCTATAAAAAATTATAGTGTTATGTGACATTATTTTCATATTAGTATCTCAATGAGAGAATTGTCTGCACCTGGCCTGTTTGCCACTGCTTCACAATACACTCAGTTGTCTCTAAATCAAGATAAACTAACAGTCCCTCTAAAAACGATAGAATTCAATAAACGAAACCGATCGCCAAACAGAGGTCTTCGTTTTCATTGATTTGTCCAAGGCGTCTGAATATTCTGAGGACATATCTGAGGTAATATCTTCCTTATTTCTTCTCAATACCACATCCTTTACTCACATATGGTCTGCTGCTTCGTTTGTTTCCTTCAGTTCGACTGTAGCCCTCTTCAAGGTCTTCCTTGACACCTTCAATAATTTTTGATATGGAAGTGATACAGTTCTTTGTTTCAGATGTTTTTTCATTGATAACAATTTTTTTGAGAGAGACATTTTACTTAAACAATATGGGTTCAGCCAACAAAGCGTACCTACCAAATGAAATATGATATCTTAAATATTTTTAAAGTAATTGGAAGTAGTTATATTGTTTATACAAGTATTATATTCCAAATAATCCTTGAACCGTCAAAAATATAAATAATATTGTCAAATCATTCAAATATACACACAATAACCGGTCTAACTAGACCTCAATTAGACTTAGTAATTACTGAAATAACTAGCGTCGAACGCTTATTAACACCCACTACATGCATAATAGACTCGTTACTTAGAGCACCTCTATTATTTATGAAAATATAAACGGTTATACACGTACTCTATGGAAAGGATCATAGACAACGCGTCGGCCTCCTTTGATCGAATTCGCAATTCAATGTTGTTCCGAATTTAAAATTCATTGGAGCTGAGCGGGTGAATCTTTACACAAGTTCAAATTTATTCGAATTCTTTCATGTCTATGGTTTTTAGAAAAAAGTTTTTGTTCTTATGTATATTCAGTGTGCATAGTTTTGAATTTGGAATCTCTCTTCGGAGCTCTATATTTTAGTATTGATGTAACTTTTGTAACATCGTTTCTTTTTTTGAAACTTGGCACTGGAACTTTAAAGGACTTATTATTTCTTTTATGTTATTAACACATGTGTTTCTAATTACCGTATCCCGGGACCCATTCGTCGTGTACATTATAATCTAATACAATCACTGCGTGCCTTATCGTTCCAGCTTAATGCAAATTCGAATATTCGAAATTTAAAACCTCAAAGTGTTGCGCACGCGCCTCAAACATGACTCACACACGCAATAGGGTCACGACACTCGGTAACTATACTTAACTATATGTATGGTAGTTTGTATGAAACTATATAAATGCCGCTTACCAAGTTTTGATTGCGTTTCGTATGAAATAATTATAGTTTTGATCGTAGTACTTATTTGGATATTTTTTTTTTGAAATAAGGCTGATGTTGTAATATCTAAGTACTTAAGTATTACGAAAATAAGTAGGTATCTATTTTAACGAAGTTTACAAGCCCATAAGTATCATTTTTTATCAATTTTTTTGACTTAATATTTATCCGTAAGAAATATTTCGTCTGTAAAGAATTCATCATGAATTAAATGCAACTCTTTTATAACCTTACAATACCCAAACCGTACACGTCACTGTCAATTTAAAAAGATGTAAGTAATATTTTGACAGTTCAAGTCTCAAGACGTGTCAATCACGTAGTGCGCCTACGCATCGCCGCTACGTAGGATCGAGCGACGAATACATTATATTATTGTAAGTAGGCGAACGCTCGATAGATATGACTGCCGACGACAAATTGTTATTACGAATTAATCGATTCTTCGCAATCGAGTAATAATCGAGTAGTTATCGAGTAAGTGTTATTAATTTTGCGCGGTAATTAATTGTTGGTTATGTAAATTATGAGATTTCTTGTACCTACGAATTCGAGTAGTAACAATAGGAAGATGTGTTGGTAATAAACGTTGTTTTAAAGACATAAAAAAAGAAATCAGTTCTATTTCAATGTATATTCAGTGTTTCAGTCAACCATGTGCGCTTAACGCTATGATTTTTCCTTTCATTCATTACCATCTCTCCTCAACTACACTTCAACTTACTCCTTTCTGAATTTCTGTCATTTTCACACAGTATATCTCTTTTTAAGCCTTCTAGCGTATATTACCGATAAACTAATTTCCGTAATAGTCGATTTACTTTGAGTCCATCGTACTTTGACATTTGACACATTTCTTATTAAAGTAAATAAGTAAAGTGAATCCAAAGTTAAAACCTTTTTTGTAACTATTGTTCGGTTGTCATGGTAACCGTGTTATCCATTAACACCTGGGAAGCTGTCGCTTCTAATTTATCGACAGCTGATGTCAAAAGGTTATCGCAGTTTCACCTTAGGATAGTAAACTACTGTCTCAGTTCTTGGCCTATCTTTTACGGAAACAATCTTTTGGTTTTGTAGATAGACTGTATTGACAATGGGAGGGTGTTCGGAAAGTTAGTGAAGCAGTGATGAACCGTGATAGTTACTAAATTTTACAGTCTTATTCTGCATACTAAGTTGGATTTGAACTAGCGAGAGTACATTTTTGGTGCGAAGGAGGTTGTATTCTGTAGTTTACCTACTCTGAATAGGACCTAATGTTCATATTTAATTCCGAATAGAAATGTACCAAGAATATGTCATAAATTAATTCGTACCTTAAAAAATGTGCCCCTAATTATGTTGCTCGATTTTTTATAGCTGAGTCGGAACCGAGACTAAAAGTAAACACTTTTTATGGCAGAACACCGCTTTTTCTTTGGAAAAGGTGACAAGCTGCAATGCCGCGGTGTCACGCGGTTTACTTTCAAGTCTTTAAAGTAAAACTTTTACAAAACTCGATAAATCGTAATGTAAGTTCCGCATTCCCGCCAATATTCGATGTTAAAGTTGCAATTGACAGCTGTCATTGCTGGCTGAATGAGAAACGGCATTGCCTTTTTGTTGTTCTCTGAAAACGATGACTTGTGTGGTCGCCGGTTATGTTGTTTGACAAATTCATGGAGTGATGTGTGAATAAAAAAGTTGCTAGTTCGTCTATTGCTTTTTTAATGACACTTAATTGAAACAACTTTAAATCAAAGTAATATTTGAATGATTTAAACTAAATTTTATGGCTGGTTTAAAATTGCGGTGTACCTATTAATTTTTAGAATGCTAGCAAGTTTTAGTTCACAAATTGATTTGACATTTCGTTTTTAATGCAAAAGTTAAAATTATTGTTATTATTGAGGACTATACAAAAAGTTGAATTTCACTTTACAGGATATGCTAAAACTTAATTGGTACTATCTCATCCCCCGCAGCTGCAATGGAATAAACGCAGAAATTTCCCTTAGCCTCTAAATAAGCCTCGCCTTTATAAATCTTACAATAAATAAAATAATTTATCTTCAGGAAAATGCCGCGTTATTAAGTGTTGACACAAGGTGGGTGTTTACTAAGGATGCAGGCAGATAAATAGCGCCGGATCGAGTGGTCTTGACCCAGTCGCCAAGTACCACCAAGTGGGTTATGTTAACCGTATTACTGGCAAGTTGTTGTACCAATACGCAGTCTAATTATTCAGTAACGATTTATTGGATTACCCTATGATAGAAATGGTAACAGATGGACAGATCACAATACTTCCGACGAGGATGAAAAAACTTTGTCTAAGTTGAAATGAAATGTGTAATGGTCTAATGTCTATTTGTAAGTAAATGTTTAGTGTCTAGCAGTCCTATAATGTGTAAACTAGCGTACATGTGAAGTACATACTCACTCCTACTTTATTAACTAGTTCTTGAATATAATATCTTACTGAGTTTTCCCCTTGTGTATGATATTGTCTGCATTTTTAATGTTATGATCGTTTTAGGCTTCACGCATGGTTAACAACGAGTGGGATTGTTACTCAATCGTCAAGTCAGAAAGAGATCTTACTGATGACCGTTCAATAAAACTGATAATCGATATCCACGTCAGTTTTTAGAATCAAGAAGAGTTGCTCTGATGTATTCTGCGTTATGTACAAGATACACGATATTTTTATGTAGCCTGCGTTCTGAAATCAAAAGTACTCGCGAAATAAGCGACTTTAGCACAAGTTGCGTGTGGTCTGCACGCATGTAACCCCGGACAGACAATTGCTTGCTATTTGCTTAGTTTGTTAACAATGAAAATTACATAGATGTTAACGGTCTCGCTCACGTACGCTACATGAGTCAAACGATATAAACTCAGTAATAACCAGACGGACCATAGCCACACAATCGAGAACTTATCGATTCATCGTTTGTCCTGCGTCGCGTGCCAAACCAATGCTATTCGCGAAGGCATACGATTAATTTATTTATTGAAATCAATACTAATATCTGCCAAGACAATGGCCCCAAATGAAAATGCGTACACACATATGGCATGTCGGAATGCTAAACGGAGCGGCGTCATTTATTCAATACGCCATTTTGCATTCGATTTTGAGGTTATTAGATGCAATCGGAATGCGTGCGGCCATATTGATTTGGTTCGTCTATATTCGGTCGTCTTCGGCTCCCGTCGGCAGTTTATGGCGACAATTGACGTATGTAATGGCGGTGTCATAGATTTCTTGGAAGATAAAAGCTAATTACATTCATAGGGAAATTGTATTGAAAGAATGCCGAAATGTATCGCCGTATTAGGGTGGTTTTATGGTTGTTTTTTATATGTTGGCTAGTGTCATTCGCTCATCGCTTATTTATAAATACAAATATAAACATTTGGTGGGTATAATATATGCGTCATATATTTTTAATCGTGTAGTTTAGAATTGTTTAGCGGACTGATATATTTTACAAGTGTGCGCAGGTGTAGAGAAGGCGATATTTTATAAATATGTAAGTATATTCATTAGGCGCCTTGTGTGCGGGTAGTCAGGAACTATTAATGAGGTAATAACTGGCAGCAGTCACGATGGACATCGCCTTGTCTCTTGCGGCGACAGACTGTTCTGGGCATGTCACATAAATCGAACGTAACAGAGCTCACGTAAATAAAAATACATGATAAAGCATAATACTATCGTGATGGAACTAATTTTGATAGCTCTGATAAACTTTAATAGGAATCTTGTTTGAAAAACTTGTACAAAAAGGATGAAAAAGTTTTACGTAAAAGAATGAATTTCTTAAAATTATGAAACTCATTCTTAGTGACAGTCCAAACTAAGAGTTGTATTAGGCTGTATATTGCTGTAACCAATTAGACTATAGGTACGACATTTTTTTTGAATTGCCACTTGACTTTGCATAACCCTTTCACTTATAACCTCTAAGAGAAATCTAAAGCAATAACAAATCGAACAGAATATTCCTCTACAGCTTCTTGAATCATGATAAATACTTTCTGCTCGCGATGACTTTAAAAGGAGTCATATTTTCTTTAGAAGTTCGTAATGGCCCTGAAAGTAGGTACGTACTTACAGACAGTTTCAACAAAACATTTTATGCATCATCCATTGCCTTTACGATACACATTAAGTTTTGTTTCAAAATATGTTACTGTTTAACTCAAAACAAATAACTTTAGCGATTAATGTTTAAGACAGTCGCTCACGACTTTTTATTTCAATTTAGACACATATTTTGTACATCTACCACTTTCCTATCTGTTAGAACATTTTAATCACTGGATGTGGTTACGAATAGATTTTCACTTGCTATTTCCTTGCTAATCATTTATTTACCTACCTATTCTGATTTCGTAAGGAATGGAATGAATTGTCCATCATGTCACTAAATGATTCTTGCCAGTTTTGCTCCTGATATATCTTTAAGAGTTTTTTCTTATCATAAGCTTGATAAATCGCCTTTGGGCCTCCGTCGCATAAGAATTCGAAAAGCTTTGCTTTCAGACCTATTACTTATCAGTTCAACCAAATTACTTAGCCAACACTAAGTATTTTTTATAATCTGGCATTTCAAGTACGGTTTTCCTAATTTTACTGCTCAAATGTCCACCACTAACCAGTTCCTATTCGCTCTCTTGCAGTACCTACTGCTATTACCATCACTGGCCACCAGTTTGTAATGAATATTATTATGGATTACTATTGGCTTACTACTATTCGTTTCAAACTTGGCAGTGAGTTTGGCACGCCACACAGGTTGATAAAACTTATGCTGTTAGCTATTATGTCATTAATTTAAATATTATTCAAGGTGGTCACAAGGATTTCTTCAACGACATTATCAGTGTGACAATATACAAAATGTCGCCCTCAGGTGTCACTAGTATTGTCACTGAGAAATGGAGTGGAGATACAATTTGATATTTTGGATCACCACCTACTTAAGTATCATTCTGACAAAATTATTTTAAGACTCACACTAAATATGGTACCTTTAATCATCGTAGACAATTAGTGACAATCTTATTTATGGTTATCTTATCTACGTTGATAGAAAAAGTTCTTATGATGGTGGAAATGTATCTGCTGAAAACATACCAACCTTTCCGGGGTGCTATACCCAAAGGATAAAACTAGAACCCTATTGCTCCGTGTTCAATGTCTATCCTCTTGTCCGTACGTCCGTCACTATACAGTATCTCAAGAACCATAGCTAGATAGTTCAAATGTGGACCGATCTTGTATTTACGTTACTGCTATAACGACAAATACTGAAACATGTTATCCGCGTTAACTTATCATTAGTAAGGTCATCAAATCTTGATAGGCGACCAAATTTTTGTCGGAAATTTATCTTTAATTGTACTATACTCTTACGCACTTGATCGGTCGTTTTGTAAACCTTTTTACTTTAAAACAGCTCACTTGCTATCGAATCCAAGTAGCAGTACAATTAAATATAATATGGCTAGGTCGGTTGTATTAACATTGCACGTCTTACCTACAGCACTGCACGTGACTCATGTCCGGTGCGCTGCGTAGTGTTGAGACGATGCGACAGGATTTTCCTCCTGATTTTTATTGTTTCCTGGTACCTCCTTGCTTTATTAATGCATTTTTGTTGGTAAATTACTTAATATCGGAAACTGTTAACGGTTTTTTAGAGGAACTAGTCTTCCCAGAAAATGTTGTTTTGTCATACAGATGAGATCAGGGAATAAAAAAATGGGGTTTGAAAAATAAATGTTGTCCGGTCACACCTACCCAATATTCACACAAAATTCCATGAGAATCGGTCGAGCCGTTTCGGAAGAATTCAATTCCGTACACCTTGACACGAGAATTTATATATTAGATAGATTTTTTTATTCATGCTCCATTCTGGTGAACACTGGATTCATAAAACAGTAGACTGAGATGACTGACAGTAGACACAGTGCTGTGTCGTGGGAGACACCTATGCCCAGTTGTGGACTACAACAGGCTGATGATGACATGATGATCAGAGTAACCCAAAGATGGTGAGTTTTTATTACATTAGCTCTTATTTCCTTTTGAAAATTTGATTATTGTCAGTTACGGGCAAAAAATGCTTGGAATTGAATTAAACTTTGTGTAGTTTTTGTCCATCGAGGATAATACTATCTCCTTAAATTAAATTGGAAAAATCATGATGTTGGTTCATAAGAATATCAGCAAAGGTGTATTCACTATATACATTAAAAATAAATGAACACAAATTCCAAATAATAATCATCAATATTTTATTGTAGACGACATTTTAAAAGAGATTGCGCAAACATTGGACCCATTTCCTGACCTAGCTACCGTACCTAGTCCATTTATAAATTACGCAATGAAAACTCAAAGCAGACATTGCGCAAATAAAATAATTTGTAATTCAAAATAAATAGATACATTTCTTAGAAGCCAGTGTATGGTATAAAATGTATAATTAATTGATCATTTTGTAATTAATCGCCGCAATAATTATGGGCTACAGCAAAATGCACTTGCCCAGATCATGTTAGTAGATCAGACTTATCTTAGTCTAGATACTTAATTACTAATTGCCTAGATATTCCAGGATATAACAGACTTCCTGTTATGGAGATCTGGATTCAGGTGTTGCGTCTTTTAATATATTGCCTATAAATAACTCATGTCTGATGTTAATGTTAGTAGCTGTTGAACTAAATGACTGAGATATATTTTCAAAAATATCAAAACGTGTATATCAAACGTATTTTAACTTAAAACGTACGATATTTACAATTAAATATTGGTTAGGTTAAACCATATTTCGACGCCTAATAGCTGGGTATACGATATTTGAAATAGTGCTAAGTGGAATTTAAAAACATCCACAGTTTATTTCATTGTAAAATTTAAAAAACGAATATCATTTACAACATCCCCCTACCATGCAAGTAAACGCAAAACAAAAAACTCGCCAACAACTCGCCGGGCCGATCAATTTACAGCCCTACGAGCAATTTCCCGACACTGGCACAGTACATAAGTACGTAGCGATCCATATTCATAGCGGCTCGGACAGCGCAGCCGCTGTACCCGCCACTGCCCGCCTCTCGGCGCTTTGTAGTCGCCGCCGCGCCGCCGCCCGCACCGGCGCCCGCGCAGCCAATAGCGACGCGCACCGCCGACCAATGGCCGAGGTGCGTGCGCGCAAGAATTAAACCATTTAAATTGTTTATTGATAGGGTTGAGAGCGATGCAGTATCTTATTTTTGTAGACTTATATTTTAGTAAGAAGTTCTGTTTTTCCGAAATATCTGATGTTACAATATTTATTTATTAGAAGGATTTAAAGCAGTTGAATTAATAAAGTTAATTCAGGTTGATTTTCTTGGACACTTCTCAAAAATTTAGATGAGGCAAACTAATTTTTCACCAGAATCAGGAAACCATTTTCGATATTTACATTACTAATAGGATAAATTATACAATATGTATTTGGAGATTTAGGTACTAGAAGTAAATATTGAGTTATTGAAAAACCCCGTTTCATATTAATTTATTCGGTTAGGGAAAATTTAAATTAGCATTTCGGGGTATGATAATTGTAATATGTTATTAATTCAATTTTCCTTTTGCTGTATTTTATATTACAAAGATTTCTCTGTGACATTTCGGATGTGTTGCCGTAGATACTCGAATGATATTTTAAATTACAAAAAGAGTCGATTTCCATAATCAAATGCATTCACAATCGAGATGAGGGCAGCCCTACACACATCGGAGTATCGATACAATCGCGTTTTGTCTCCGAATGTCGCTCGCTTATCGATATAACCGACTTTGACTCGTCCGACACTAATTGTGCTACCGACAGTCTAAAACGAAAAAGTGCCACTTGATCATGCAAATTAGGTACTTTTTGTACCATGATCCGTGTTTTCTTTGCCGCTGTTTAGTTTTGGGTTTTATAGTTATTTTGTTCGTGGTTTTAAAGTAGCAATTATTATATTTTTAAACACAAATAAATTTGGGAATTATGTACTTCTTATCATTGCTGAACACAAACATATGTGTTATAAAAGGGCGCTGTTTAATTTTTTGCATGCGTTAAAGTAAGTAAATTAAGGTCTTAAACGAAACACAAAATCCATAGCTATTTCCAAAACATTTCCCATTGGCAACAAGCAAAACAAGACTACAACATCTCTACATGGAATATTAAATGAAAAAATATCTGGAAGTGGTGTTCGGCCTACGTTATTTAATATATTCTACCATACTTGGTAATATTAGTACATTTCCTGCAACGTCACCGCTATTGAATTGCAAATGTGTTCGGATTTTACACGGAACGTATCGTGGGCGTACTTCTTAAAACTACAGCACACCGCACAATGATGACACTTCTATTGGCACCGTATCATAATGGGATAGGGTTCATTTTAGTTGTATTCTTTTTGGATACCTGTACACTTGATTTGTAATTATTTTTTTGTGAAGGAAACCGCTACCTTCCGTTCATTTTTGAATTGATGATCATTTACCGCTTAGATGTGATTTGATTTGAAACATTATATGCTTTACCACGTGAGGAAATTAAAGCCGTATCTTTTTCTGTCATCGGCTATTGTGAACGAATAAAATACCTCATATGGCATAATAATAAAAAATCTTAATAATAAAAATCGTTATCCCTAACTTAACCTAGACTAATACATAATATAAAACTAAATGTAATGTTTATTTAAACCTGTGTTTTAGGCCATCGTCAACTATAAGCCAAGTATATCCGTTTTTTATCTGTAATCGATCAGCGGAGCAAATTAACAGCGACATTGATGAAAATGCATGATGTCAACAAAAACATAATTAAATAATTTATGAAAGCCTCTCAAACTATCTATGGTATCGACGTGACCACCATACAATGTATAACACACCATATATCACATAGCTCGCTTGTTTAATTAATATAATTAATAATTCAGTTCTCATAGTTTTTGTAAAAACGTTCTTCAAAATGTTATAAGTCTTATCACCACCTCATAAGGTCGGAATTTGAAGTAACCTTGTTACAAAGTTGCGTGATGTCCTTACATACAGTTTACATAAATACTTTGCCATAAATTAATATTGCACCTCATTAGTGAAGAGCCCTTACAAGTTAATCTAGTTAACTTTTATTTATTTGTCGAGACTGGCCGGTTACAAAAAATATGGAGTCGATGTCTAGACGTCTCCATATTGTTCCATCACTATTAATGAGATTATTAATTAGCTTTCTTTATCATTTATTGGATTTTAGTAAAAAAAGGAAAGAATTACTACTAGGAAGGAATTACAGAATGAAGATATCTGAAAACATTACTAAGAATAGTACTAATTTATTTTTAATTCATGCCGCGAAGTTGCCAACTTGGCACAAGAAAAGTTTGTCAGAAAAATGGCGTCCATTGCCAAGTTATTCCACCTATTTTGCAAACCGCCTACCTATACTACTACATTTTTAATACTATAAGCGATCTCATACATAATTCATCGCATATTTAAACCTAGACCATACATAGATACCAATCAGTTGCTAACATAAATTATTTCATAAATTATGTCTCGAAAAGACGCCATTTTGGGCGAACTCATTTTATAATGCCAATGACACCTCGTTATATTCAATAGGGTTGGTGATTCAAATTTCGAATTCGATTTTCAATTATTAATTTTCTAGTCTATAGAAAAGTTAGTGTAACGTCAAACCTTTTTTGTAGCTTTTAAATATACTTATCGGGCTTAGTTTAGACCATAGATTACCGGTTCTCAGGTTAAGATGAGTAATCATAAGATAAAAATGATTCTCGTATCCATGTATTTGTTACCTAAAGTATTATATCTATACATGCTTATTGCTGCATAAGACTAGACTTTTAACTTATAACGCAAAAGACCAGCGCCAACTTTGACAGAATGACTGAAATGTATGAAAATGACATTGATCGTTGCACATGACTTGTCAATTCAATACATTTAGGCTGTTCAATAAACGTTAGCGGCTGTAGATTATAGCTTGGCCAGACAAGTTCGTGTGTAGTCTTCATAATAGAATTACTCGTATGTGTTGGTGTATGACAGACCAGGTTCAAAAAGTACCGTACGAGTGGGCGTATGAATGAATGATATTTTGATCGAGTTTTTTGTACGTGATCTATTGTTGGTAAAATAGTTTTGCTTGATAGGTGTTCGAGAGATTGCCGTATCGGTTAATGAATGAAGTGTGAATATGAGATAAACCGGTTTGTTGGACTTGGATTTATGAAATGTGAATAGGAAAATTTGTTTTTGTTATTATTTTCGGAGATTTTTCGCTTTGAGTTCGAATTTTTTATACACGAAACTAAAAATAACTTTATTTTGAAGTTTTAATCAATTCGTGACAATGTTGACAGGATTTTTCTTTCAAATGTTTATTTTATTATACGGATATAAGTGAAAAACTACAGCATGTTATACGCGATGACCGGTCTGGCCAAATAATAATCGTAGAATCTATTAATTTTGTTATCCAGTACTTTATGATATTGTATGTATGTTTTATCCTATATTGCCTTCGAAACCATACTCATTTGTTTTGTCTTTCTTTTTCAGGTAAGTAGTCAAATACTTCGGCGGTCTTGATGCATCTACACCTGGTATGACCTTTTCATTAATTGTTATTTTTTAAAGTCGTACCATTATTTTTAATTAGGCTTACATTTAAACAATAAATGTTATATTTTAACACCATTATACGAAATCCTGTGTTACGTTACGACCGACCTTTTTACTAGCCAGACAATATTAACATCAATCATTTTAATATCCCGCCATTGTTATTATAATTTAATGCAACCTTATCTAGTTGGAACTATGTTAATTTTTGTTAAATAGATGAAATAATAACAAGTGTTTATAAAATAATATGCATTTAATTGTATAATTGCATGATATATATGTTTTTTTTGTCTGTACTTAGACAGTTAAACAAGTCTAAGCAAAATGTAAAAAATCGATTATAATTATAAGTTTTAAAAGCATATTTTTCCACCAAATGTCGTAAAACTAGTAGCGCCGTTCCAAAATTACATTCCTTTGGAGAAAACCCGGCAAAAACATCATAAGTTAACTTACAACTTAAAAAATAAATTGACTCCACACAAACTACACTTTTAATGAAGTAATCTCTTCATCTGCTTAACAAATAACAATTATTTACCTAACGTCTACATCTACAATATTTATACCGTTGCGTGCGGGGGTTAAAAATATAAGCTGCAAGGTTAAACCGTTTTGCTAATAAATAACGGATATTAAGTATTAAGGGGGGGAGGGGTGACGTCACGCGGCCATTACAAGATGTCTGCTATCTCAAGCCTTAACTAGACGTTTCTATTCATCTTGATGTAATAATTAGAGGCTGTTGATGCGATGTCATTTTACGTCGTTGCGTTTCAGTGATACTTAGTTAGATAATGTGTTGTTCATGTAATGTGCTGTTTGTTAAATGAAATGTTAAATGGTAGTTAAATAATGTTTGACCCGAAGTTTTACTTCTCATAGTAGTCTTCACTTTGACAGTTTGAAGCTCGAAAACTGTCAAACTTTTTGGTAATTGATTCTAAGTAGGTTTAATATGCGATCATGAAACACTTTTCTAACGAGAAAACGTTTCTACAAGGGACAGCAGAAAAATCCTAGCAAATATAAAATGTATGGAATTGACATTTTCTTTTGAATGACAAGTGACAGAGACTTATAACTTTCATACATTTGCTAGTTCGGTAAAAAATCATTAAAATATAAAAGAAAATCATTTTCGACTGGCTTTTAAACAAGTTTTTCAACCATTTTTATTTCATGGAATTTTACCGTTAATATTGCCTAATGTCGGCTTGAACCGAATAATCGCATTAGATATAATGATTAATATACATACAATATATAATTACTCTACGCTTATTAAGGAGTGCACATTTCAACATACACTTATACATATAATTTATGTATATAGTCGGTATATGAGTCGTTATGTACATCAGGTCATTGTCCTGTGAATGCGCAGAAATCTTGAGGTAATTTTATTACAGAGCCAAAAACAAGGGTCGGAATAATAAAACAGTTGAAGAATAAGTTTTGATATAATTTAATATCAAATATTTTTTTAAGAACAGCCGACTTCAATTTAAAACTATTTGGCTAATATAGATGAATTGTTTATGGGGCCACATGACAGTATGACACGTTAACTGAAAAAAGAATCAACAAAATATGTTCATCCAGTGCGAAGTTTTGGGGTAACAAACAAAAAATAATACAGACAAATTGAGATGCTCTTCCTTTTTGAAGTCGGTTCAAAATAAAGTATATTAGTTATTTTTAAGATAAAATTACCTTATTGTTTACACTTAAATACTACTGTATATAAAGACTAGCCATCGGCTACATCCGATAATATTAAATTATACCTACCAACATAGAATAGGTAATCGGATCTCTAAACGAGATAAATAAATACATTCAGTGTTGCTACCCTAACTATAAAGCAATAAATAACTCGCGGCTAACTAAATTCTATCACAATAGGCCACACCTCAAATCGATACACTATTTTACTCGAATATTATTTCATTATGAAAATGTCAGAGCAATTTGATCAAGCAATTAACAACTCTAGTCCATACAAAAGACCTGTCATTATACCAAGCTCACAAAAGCGGCGGGACGCGGCTGTCCACGCGTCAATTTGACAGCCGAACAAGCGTCAAATTGACAGCGCGACACGTGTCAAATTGACAGCGAAGCAACACCATTTTAGCGCTACAAGATGTTCTGCCTAATGAATGGGTTTGAAATTAAGTTTAATGTTTTAGAGTTCGATGTCGAAATAGTAAAACTTCTTGTGGTATATTTCGGCTTTTTTACTATATTATACTTAGCATTATTATAAATAAGTAAGTCTTTAGTAAATAGGCCCATAACGAAATAGTCTTCAACACTAAGAAAATTATGTTTCTTTTTTATGTTCGAAACTCTGATACTTTAAGTGTTATATTGAACCCAGTATTAACGAGCCCAACACGCATCTGCCAGCTTTTTACTTTACTCCGAACATTAACAACAATTAGAAAATGCTCAAGAGTACTTTTTACGATAATCAGACTAATCACACTTAAATTAAGGGTTACTTTCCTTTAGCCGCAAAAACGCTAAACAAATTCAATTAAATTCGATTCACTGTGCCTTCATTCAACATTTAGTTTCATTTCATTGATATATCGCATGCTCATCGACTTAAAAATGTACATCACAATTCCATACTGATAATTTTAAACCTAATAACACGTTCGTTAAAGTGCTAATTGTTTTGCAGTAATTTGGCGCTTACGTCGTTTTGTTATGACAGTTATTGTGCACGAGTGTGAAGTGCATACAAATATGTGTTACTATTATATTTATCTATGAAATAACGTTAATTCACTGCTTTGGTAGATACCTACTCTTTTGTTCTTGCTATTAAAGGTCGATTAAATTTGGGAAAACTGTGTTTGTATTCTTTATGATATTGGTTTTGATCAGAAACTGGTAGTCTCGCCCAAAATACTATGACCTAAGCTGCAGTCGTAGTAACTGGACTTTGAAGACCGTTTTTAGGATAAACCATGACAGTTCGATGTTCGTTCACAATATTCATATCCCAATTCCATATAGGTACTCATACCGTCTTGCTTATTCATTCAAGTATTTGATGAATTAAATTATCAATAACTGTTCTCGTTTCAGCTAGCCGTAACCTTTATTCTGACCAGGGTCAAAAGCAATTGCGGTTAGAATTTTACTGCTTTTTTATCACATTTAAATTACCTATAATTTAAAATGTCGTAATAAAACTAAATAATTGCCCTTACGCGCGATTAGAAACGGAACGATTATAAATAATATAAATATTTATTTTTCCTTTTGTCACACAATTTTTTTTATTTATATAAAACCTCCTTAGGTGATCTAAGTTGCCAGTTGAAAAAATAACCTTTACATATTTTTTTAATAAAATGTAATGTTTGCCTTTGCATTAAGTACTGGCTGATGTTAAATATATGTTATATATTTAATTTATATGTTCTTTGGTAATACGACACAAGATATGGTCCTAATAATGTGAATAAATGTTATCGTTACAAGAAAAATAAATTGAAATATATAATACATTTAATATGTAATCGATTTAAATAAATATACAATTTATGAGGACATCATATTTTGAGATTTAACAAGCGTAGTTTATGTGCACGTACTTGTACAGTTAGTGTTAGAAAAAGAAATAAAAGTATTTATGTAGACCTGCCAATCTATGCTTATGCCTTTTTTATATCTCAGAAAAGTTTTATAGCATTTTTATAAGTTTCATCGAACCTTGAAATTAATTTCTAGACGATAATTTAAATTTTGAATATTAGAGATATATGCGTTGTATGTTTGTTTTATAAAATCCTGACAATGATCATTTTTCATTGATTGGGCATTTCATTAAAAAGTTCATACTTCAGAATTAAGTTTCTTTGTTGTGTTGTCAGTGTTTTCTTAAAGAAAACCGTTTCAAAATATTCCAAAACTCGTAATAATCCGGGATTGGAAACTACATTAATTTATGACATAAGAGACTAATCATAAACATCATAAAATATTCCTCTTCAAACTCTTTTCGAAAAATATTCTCTTAGCAAAACTTACATACACTATATACTAAGAAAATCCATGTAAAACTCAACCAAATCCCGTTTTCACACTAGTACATAACGAACAGTACACGGCACGGTAACACGGGCACGACCAATCAATTGCGACCGCCTATCGCTGCGATGTCTTATCTTAATTCGTGGATAATTAACGCGATTATGTAGCGGTACATATTATTACAGTTGTAGGTTTTATATTACTATATTACATACATATTTTTTAGCAAATGATTCCCGCACCTAGGATTACAATCCTTGTGTTGGGGGTGTTTCACGAACATTCAGGTCATTTGTACAAAGACACCCAGACTCAGGACAAGTATTTGTGGATCAAATAAATGCTTGTCCTACGCTGTTATAGAACCCTTGCTTTAAGCAGGAATCGAAACTGGAACCCGCAACATGTCGCGGATATTGAGTTTATATTAAAACTTTTTTGTTTAAATCTCTTTCTTTATTGGACTTTAAATAGAATAAGAGTTACTTTTTCAAGCTTTCTTTATGGTATTTGACTGAGTATAAGGTTTACACCTGTTTATGAATCTGATTAAGTACTTACCTAAGATCATCCAGACAAGGCTTTGAATGCAATTACTGGTCGACTTAGCTATGTACCGAACAAGAAAATTAGAAGGTAATGTGGGAGTGTGGAGTGCATGCGTAGACAATAAAATCGATTCCGTGATTGCCTTTTAAATTTAAATTAATGATTTTTACATCCTTAAACTCCATTTACTTTTTACTAAATCATTAATATAGAAAACGTAGACACGATAGAACCTACTCTAAAATAACTAGCTAAACCTTCCAATCATTAAAAATCTTAACATAAAACTCAATCGTAAAACAAAAAAACTCGACCAGCACAGCCCATTCAATCGATTCGTACGAAAATCAAATACAATAATCGATCATATTACATTCATTCATCGAAGATCAGTCTAAACATGGGTCGGGTTTAACCGTTCTTGTTATACTTTAGCACTATAAACAAATCCGTTGATATTTAAATATAGCCGTGAGAAGTCCACGGGGAGGCGGTGATTGGTCCCCTGTTATTCAACTTTCAGTCCATGTTTTATTATGCTGCGGAAGTGACAGCTTATATATAAATTGACGGTGATTCAACTGACAAGTGCTCGCTCAATGAGGTCGAAGGTTTTATTCTTTAACTCTAAGTTATAAGCGAATTATATCGACAAACGAAAATTAGTTGGATTTCATTATAACTTGTAAGAGAATTGTTTCAACTAGCCAAGTGATACTACTACAATTGTTTTCGCTAATAGAAGTCAAATGTCAAGAAATGACATGGAACTTGAATCTGTCATCAACATACATTCAAACATTTTCTATCCACGATTCTCGAAATTTGGCTTGAGGGTTGTATATAAAGATGAGGATGGAGGTTATAGCAAAATATGGGTTGCCCACAGGTCAATATTCGCTTTGAAGACAACTGAACTCTTTTAGATAACTTTAACATGATCTGAGAGTATCAAATTGAAGTTGGATTGAGGTTAAAACCATGTTAAATGGTAGGTATGTCGTAGTGATATGATGGTCTTAGAAAGAGTCTTAGAGTTTAGTTGTTCTAAACTGTTTTTCTGACGTCGTTATTACGCTTTATTTATTGCGTGAAGAAGTAATTAGTCACTGGGTTGATTTCTTAAAATAAACAAACGCATTTAAGTGACCTTTAGACTTATTTAATAAAACAAATCAGAAGCATATCAAATTAAAAAGCACCAAAAAGTTTTAAGCTAAATAACATTCATGACAAATACCATAATGTACCTAAAGTAATAATTAAAAAAAAAACAAGTTTTTTAACATCTCAAAACACGAAAAATGCAACTATACCAACACGTCACCAAGTCGAAAGCGAATTCCTTAAAAATAAAGAGAATTTCATCGTTAAATCGAGACGAATCGTCGCAAACTGAGATGCAATAAGTAAAAAAGTCCGGAATAAGGCCAGGCGGCCGCAAATGACCCGGCTGTGTTAAATTAACGTGCAATATTTTGCTCAAAAACGGCGGCAAGCGTCGTGTTTCAGGCTGTTTATGATGACTACACACGGACGAGGATTTAGTCCAACAATAATATACAATATTATTTAGTTATAAAATCTTACCAACGTAATAATATATAATTTTCTTGACGTGACGTTAAAAACACATTTCACTGGAAACGATATTATTTTAACCACATATCCTAATGTGTGAATACTTGTGTTGAAATTAAAAATATTTAAAATTTGATTAAAAATATTATATCAATACTTTTGACACAAGGAAAACTTATATCACCCTAGTCATATTGTCATTGCTGTAATTTGAAAGGTGAAATTATATTTAAATTCTAAATGATGATATTTAAAAAAATTGTGTAAAATAAATTAATAAGAATTATCAATTGCAATGTTTTGTTTTGTCATCATCATCATCCACAGCCTTTATCCTCCCACTGCTGGGCATAGACCTCCCCTTTCTCGTAACAATTTTCTACTGTCCTGTGCCAGCCTCATACATACCCGACCCGAGACCTTTACTATATCATCAACCCATCTTGGTAAGGGAAGACCGACGTTTCTTGCCTTGCCTTGGCCTTCAATCTGTCAACGCCTTTTTGCTATCCTATAAAAATAATTTGTATATGAACAATGCTAATAAATATGTCTATTATTGTGTAATTTATCTTAGAAATGTATAAATAGGCGTTGAATTCTACTCAATCTAACAATATTTGTATAGGTATATGATGCAAAGATTTATAAATATTCGTAATACTTGTCGATATTACTCCTTTGTTTATTTTTTTATATGTTATAATAGGGAGGAAAAATAATATTTTTATAAACACACAAACATCATTATTTTCATTGTTTTAAGGAAAAATGAATCCAATGTTGTTTTATTTATGCAGCAGACATATTTGGAGTTAACTAAATGCGCTTACATGGCGTTGAAATATAAACATCATCTTTTTCCAATATGAAAAAATTGCCAAATATTTGAATTGTGATTCTGAAATTTAATTTTCTGTTTCGTCAATTTGAGAATTGTCAAAAAGGTCTTCTTTGAACGAACGCAGTTATAAGTTGTGTTCATAAATGTTGGTTTGCGGTTAGCCCCGTGTGTCCCAAGCAATACAGTGAACGCTCACCTTTCGCTGCTCTCGGATTAGGTACGGATCCCTTAACTGAAGGAATTACTTTGAACTTGGGTCCGGTTTGCGCTATTACTATACATACCACTTTAGTTTTATGCGATATTTCCGCGGTCAAATCGTACTGGAAGAATTAAATGTGGAAATAACGTTTGTGAAGCTGCATGAGGTTTGTGCATGAAGTTAGTTATTTAAAAGAAAAGTGTATAAAAAGCACTAAAACTATTATTTCAGACGATAGTCTTTAAGCCTAAAGGCGGTATATTTTTTGTGGAGGAAAATACTTAGCTACGACTTCATAAAAAATGTTTATCTTATAGATTGCGATAACTTTGTCAAAAAGGAATATCTCGTTTGTAACGATAATGATCATTCTTCAATCTTCAGCTATCAATCATCAATTATAATATAATTATGTGATATTCATAATCCCCAAATCCCCAGAAACCTCCAACACCCCTTTCACACATTAGTTACATTAAAACATACATCAATCATGCTGGCAACAATGTCTCAAAATGAGTTGCAATCTGGCAACCTCGCAGTCCCTAATAAATCACTTACTGTCCTGGCAACACTGTTGGGCTCATAAACTCATATGAGACACATAAACTCGTCCGCCAGATAATTCGATCGGTTCCTCGAATGATTTCAAATCTTCGTAAGTACAGACTTTACAGAACGAAGTACGGTTTTACACCTTTCTGAATTTCTAAGTGTCATTTTATTCTGAAGTGTTCGTGTGGTATTAAATCAAATCATGCAGCTATGTTATTCACAATGGTTGGTATAGTTAAATGTCTTGTGAAATTACGTTTTATTAAATTAAATGTATAATTTTAGAGTCCATTAAATTTAAACTTCTTTCAAGAATAATATGTTTTTCCCGGGGATGAAATGACCGAGTAATTAAAAGTATGTGAGTTGAGTTACACCGACAATTTCCTGAAATCATATGAATTATAATTACTATTTAAACAAAAATCAGACCCAAAAATATGAATTTACAATATAGTAGAAGCGAAAATGCACATCAAGGCTTAGAGCGCCGTTTCTCTTTCCAAATAACACCAGTTTTACTTGCAAACTGAGTAAGACCAACTAAGAAAAGTTTCTTACATCCGTTACAATGTCCACAACACTCAAACGTACTTTACATTTCGAACCATAAAAATCACCTTTCTTACCTTTTCGAAGCCCACTTCATCATTTGAATGATTTAAAGTAATATCTCCGATTTGCTTGTGTACCTTCATGAGAAACTCCACTCCCCAATCGTAAACACAAATCTTATGATTTTATGATTTACTCGGAGTTTCGACAAATGAAACACGTTTGTAGTTTTGCTCGGTATTAGCGAAGCCAGTTGTGTCGAGTTTAATATTTTCGTTCACGCCTTTCTCGGAGTGTCGGATGACTCGCTTCGGATCGCTGATGGGATTTCGCTGGATTTAAATTTGTTTTCATACGTTTCTAAGCATCAAAAAATTTGCGTCAGTTGTTTATGATAATATAATCCGCTAAATACCCTAAATGTGGTAAAATTCTATTTATCATATAGCAATAAGTAGGTATATGATAAATGGAATAAAATTTTACACAGATTCCGCTTCTGTATATTTTCTTGCCCTGTGTCCAATCATTTGGTTTCTGTGCATCATATTTTCTTTCATTTATCCCTATTTATCGATTAATTTGCATATCTCTTCTCCGTCCTTATATTCCACGCAATCCACTGATTTATATTCGTCTATGTCAGCCCTTTCATTTACTGCTATCATTTAATTCAGTTCCGTTTATAAAGCCTTACAGCTTAGCTGCTATTTGCACACTTACAATCCTCAAAATTCCTACAGTTCTCCAGTTACACTCAAATGCACCAGTATCATGCTATAATTTATCACTTCGGGAAATTCCCATTTTAATTATAAATAGACTGAACAAATAAACATACAGCAACTTGCCGATATGTTGCACCTTATCTTGCCTTATCCACCGGGAATTCTGTTAAAAACCTTTATTTATAACTTTTAGTTCATTAATTTCGTGGATTTATCTTTAATAAGCTGCTAATGTAAAGTGCCAATCGTTCGTGTATTAAATGTACAGTTTTATTCTGCTCCTTCTGTCTTTATTTCGGGTTGTTTTAATACTTGTCAGGTCTACTACTACTGATTTTTAGTTTTACCCGCTTACCACGAACAAGACACAAATCTACGTAGTCTGTGTTGCAGTTTCTCTTTTACTATTACAACAAACCTGACGTAATACAAAGTCAGGTAATAGTTTACCAGAAAAAAGCATATACTTGTTACCTAAAGTCACGAGATAACACTGATTGTTTAATATTTGATGACGAGACAAACATCAATAACAAACTAATCGAAAGTTCAAAAACGAAAATCACAGTCGGAAACTTGTCCCCTTGTCCCCAGATGTATAAACAATGAAATCTCAAGGACGGACTAGATGTCAGATAACAAATGGTAAACAAAGTTGCGCACGTGGCCGACATAATTGCTTCGACCGGCGAAAACAAACAATGTTCCATTGTCTTTTGTCGCGAGTCGCGGTGCGGATTCCTGAGGTCTGCCCACATTGCACTCGTAGGAGATAGTCATAATTGGGAGACGGGTAGATGTGTGGGGATCCTGATTCTTGGACCTAGAATTTTGAGGAATCAGTTTATTTAGACAGTCTCTGGAAGGAGAGTTTAAATTTGTACGGTACATATGATTTTTTCTAGATAACGAAATGGTATTTTTGGCAATGGCGAAAAATAAAGCTTGCCCATTAGATTCCGTTTTGGCGATACGTCTACGTAAATTTGATGATATCGAATAAAACGACTTTTTGTGCAACGACTTCTTTAAATTATACATTGCTGTGTTGCATTGCCAAGCAATGACCTATTGACAGACCTGTGAAGCAATGTACGATGAAACGTGTAAGATCAAAGCATAGTTACATGGTATTGCAGGAAAAATGTATGTTTGAACCAGAGAGGTGATATGCCAAAGAGAAAGCATTCTCCACACAGCACTACACCTCTCAACACGGTACACATTAAACGTAGAATTCTTGGAACCTATTTCGCTCAAACTCCCAGTCATTACCAGTGGCGTCTGATAAAATGCATTGTTCTTCCGTTCCCATATCACCGTGGAAACACAACGGTAAACTATATTTAGATAAAAAAGCAACAAAAAACAAAAGTTCACAATTAGGTGTTGGCACAAAAAATCTTTTATAGTACGGGAGTATCCATTGAGGAGGCCCGGTCCCACGATCAGCTGATCGCCACATTTGGACCTGGCCTGACCTATATTCCGAGCTATGACGTCGCCGACAACAATAGGGCATTGTTCTTTTATATTTGCGCCAACATCAGGGGTTCCTCAAGGCAGTTCATTCACATCTATGTAGCTTTCATTTAAATAGGTTCATTTGTTTTTCGTCATTGTTCCGATCAGCTGTTTTCACGAGATTATATCTCAGTTGATAGGTGAAAGATGGTAACAATGAACTTAGTTGTACGTATTGTTTTATTATTGTTTGCTGTGACGTAGTGTGTTAAATCTTATTGTTTCTAGTCTGTGATGTAATGGGTGTCTTTAGTTCAGCTGTCGTCGGATTGACGTTTGTATTTGTTGATTATTGTATGCCTAACTGTTAACGTATTGTTGTGGGTTCAATGTCAAGGCCTTTGCGATGAACTTTGTTTATCAGGTGTCAGGTGTCTGAGGCTGTTGTTATCCTCGAGTATGATTCAAGTCAAATAAGTATTTTATCTGTTCTTCAATAAAACGTTACTGATTCTAAGTAGAACAGGGTACAATTAAATATTGATTAAAAAATAATTCTAATTTCAAAAGCGCGCTATTTGAGTAACAAGCACCAAGCCACAGTTCAGAAATACATTCGAATTTAAAAAATGAACCTGTCAGTGGTGTTCAAACATACAGCCTACTCGCGATCCGTGGAGGTCGGACCTCATCCATCCTAGAACGGTAGTGAACAAAAAAGTCGAATGAAATGATAAATAGTTGTAGTTAATCCGCTCTTATCGCCTCGTGGCTTCGTCCCGTGCGGTCCAAAAATGAGAGATGGAGCGGCTCTGTGAGATAACACTTCTCAGTAATGGCTTTCTAGCCAGCAGAGTGGTTTAACATTAGGTATTATAAATAATATGACATTGGTAATATTAGGAGTTAAGAATGCTTTACTTTTTTATTGAGATGGGTTTAATGTTACCACTTGTCTCATGTTGTCATTCCCAATTAGTCTTGGAAATAGTCCTTTGAGACCCTTATTTTTAAGATTTGATATTTCATCCTTTAATTTTTGTTACAGGAAGATGCAATGTGACATTTAAAAAATATTTCAGAAATTGATTAAAAAATAGTACTGACCTTTTGTCTGATGGCGTAATACCAAAAATATGTGCGTTGTTCTTTTTTTAGGAAAGAAAAACAAGTAATATTCCATACGTAAAAATATAAAGGCAGCTCCACACTTGCGCTTGGCTATGATAAACGTAGTAAACGTTGAGTTAGCGCGTCGAGCCACCGATGTTCCGATATCGACTAATTGTATCGGTATGTGTGCTTTCTCGGACACTACCAGAGTATTAGGGATGTGTTTCATATATCGATAAGTTTAATAAATAAAAAAATTAAGAATTTGGTAATTTAAATTATCAAATACGTGTTATTCGTTAAATGATTTCTAAGTTTCAATAGGTGCTAAAATATTATTTTAGATTTTCTTTAACATTGACGACTATTGTGTTTTATGTTAATAAATACAATATACATACATTTAATCAATGACAGTTAAAAACAAGATCAGTCCCTTGAGGGCACCTCATATATGTTTAACTCACATTTAGCCAATTGGTAGACCTCATAGAGAAAACGATGTAAAGGCCTGTAACTACTAACAAGAGCTTAAACTAAATCGATTTACGTATCGATAAAAAAATCAAGTAAGCACACCACCAATCGTTATTTGTCGACGGTATCGCGCCCTCCCGCGTATCCATCACGGGCACAGCCACAGACGTTTAATAAGATAAACGCGCTACCTTATTAACTGTTCCGTTCGATCATTTGTAAAAGGAATGTGATTTGTAACTCGAGTATATTGTAATCGATTACACGCTGTTTCTAGTTATGCGATTTTTGTGTTGAAAGTTCAACAACTTCTTGTATTGATATTGTGTAATGCGAGCATCATTATTGCCTTTAATAAATAGTTTATAGATTGTATCGGGAGTTTTGATTGATTGGTTTGAGTCGCAATTGCTACGTTATGTGTTTCATAAGGAAATATTGATTGTGTGTTAGCGATGCTATTTTTAAATCACCTGTTTTTGTTTCTTAGTTTAGATTTCAATTTCGTCTGTAATTTAAATCACTGTCATTGAACTAAATTTAATTTAATTTAAAATCTTACCTATAATTACGTAAAATATTCAAATAATTGTAAATACCATGCAAATGACGAAAGCAGCATACATTTTAAGTAAAATTAATGTAGTTTTCTCGATTTAAATTCCTCTTCTACATTTTTACAATATTTCCTTAGAAACAACAAATATTCCCACTGAATCGATGACGTAAGCATACACCCTGTGGCCTGTTCTCTTTGTCACTCCGAACTGCTGTAAAGTGAGTCAGGTGCCGCGGTCAATTATCAGCCAATGACAACACGTTTAGCGCGCCCTTGTGATGTCACATGACAACTGACCAATCAGCACGCGTTAATATGCGTCAAGTGTTGTGTAAAATTTTGTATGAATTCGCCGTTTATAGTAATAATCATTGAGTAGTAACGAGTGGGCGGGAAATGTGTTTGTTTGTATTTGTAAGGTTATAATTTAAATTTCATAATTAAAACTCGGTACTTAATGTTTAATAAAATATAAATTATATTATTTATTAATTTTATCATACAAATAAAATAATAAAAATGTCTCATTTATAAAATCAAACTAATTCTCACCTAAATTCTTAAATCTGGAACCCATTTTCAAATCAAACAGCAAAACCCTTTATCTGGAAACAAAATCTCACTTCTTTAACAGTACTACCAACTTAAACAAAAACTGTTTTGAAAACACAAGACTCTCAAGTTAAGCAGATCAACAAAACAAATACACATCATATTGATATCACAGTAATCTTTATAAACGACACAAGTCGAACAATATCCCGCCAATAAATCCATTTAGGAACATTGGGCACACCTGAGCATGACTGTTGGTTTCTGCCGACCCCCTTGGCGCTAAAGGTGCGTTCGAACTATGGGGAGTGTGGGCCAAGATGGATGGCTTATAGATGAGCAATGTTTAGATGCGTTTCTGCAGTGAGCTATGAATCTGTTATATTTGGAATTTTTGCGTAGAATAGAGCATCCACAGTTGGTCATGATGGCCAGTGGAATGAGTATTTTATTCAGCTAAGTACTAGTGTTTCTCAGGCAGTGACTAAATATACGTCCTCCTCAACCTTAGTAAGACTAGTTTCAGACATTTTAGCTTCTGACTACCCAAAACTGTATTAGATATGTAAATAACATCCAGGACCCACAAATTGACGTGCCTTCCGAACTCATTTTAAGAAAGATCACCCAGCATCAGGCTTAACCTCAACCTGTGATTGATCGACTTGTGCCGTTGTTTCTTAGCCACGATAACTAACTTTAGTAATCTTAGTGGAATACACGTTTCCTCCCAGAATAACTTAACTTAACTATTAACTCTCCTCAAAACAGGTAAATTTTATTTGTCACAGTAAAAACTAATCAAAAGAGGAAAACCGCATATATGTCCTAAACCGCCGCCGCGCCGGCTACTTTTATCAATATTAATACCTGCTTTATTTGAAACTAAAAAGTTATTATTTGAACCAATTAAATAGGACGAGATGGAGAGTATTTTGCGGTAATCCCATAAAACGATTGATCTGAATTGAAAAGTACATTCGTGTTAGATAGTCTATTTATCAAGGAAGACCACAGGCTATATAATATTACGCTTTAACTAATAGGAGCAGGCGGAATGCGATAGAAGCGAACCAAACATACTAATTTTTTTGTAGTTAATCTGAAGAGTATTCTTACCAAAAAACTCGGTTTAGAAATAAACCGCGACTACAACAAAACCATTTTCCAACATTGGCCCGACATGTTAGCCCAACATTACACAGCACTTTCACGATGACGTATCGATAATATGTATTAAACTTTTTCTAAAACCTTTTTGTTATGTTAATACGTCGGTGGAAATGTTAATGAAATATAAAAGAAAGATACCTTCTTAGAAGATTGGAATATCTGATGCGTTTATTAAATGTTTGCTTATGTTAAGTCATGGTGACATGTTTTTTTGTGATGCAGCCCTTATTTTAAAAGAATAGTGGATTTATTTACTAGTTTTAGCTCGTTCGGTAACAATTTACATTATCGTTTGCCTGACTGAAAAAGGCCTACTTGAAATAAAAACTTTTGGATTGGATTTGAATGCAATTTTAAGCGTTTTTCGTGTTATTTTATTTGGCCGATCGCACTCTCTCAGCATTCGTTATTCTGATTCTAAAACTTCCAAAGATTTTATTTCATAAAATTGGTTTTATGCTCCTTTATTTGAAAACACAGACAGAAATATTATTATTTCTGTAGTACTTGTGCTTATGGTCGTTTATTTGACAATACAGAATATTATAATTTCTTTGTACTTTGACCCTTGACATTGCTTCAGGATTTTCTTCTCAAGTCAGTTAAATAGGAAACGTCAACTGAAGCGAGCTGAAATAACATCCTTCAATTGTTTTAAAAGGATTCTAACCTCAATGCTTCTAGTACTCGCACTTGTGATCATTAAGGCTAACCAGTTGTTATAAAACTGACTTATTCATTATGACGTAAGACCGCTATTACATCTGAAATACTACAATAAACAATAATTTGCATTTACTGATGTAATAAAGATTCATAATTGTAGCTTAGTGGTCATTTTTTCTATAAATTTTATAACCTTTGCATTCGTTTTATTTAGCTCTAGGAATTAGAAGTAATTTGTAGGCAAGATATCGGTAACTAAGATTTAAAAAAGTAAAAACGACTCCGCACTAAGGAATTAAATCCTAGTCTTGCTAAGGGTTCACAAACAAGACACCCAGACTTAGGACAAACATTCGTGGATCACACAAACGCTTGTCCTACGCGGGGATCTAGCCCGCAACGAGTCGCATTCAGTGTGTTTCGCGTGGTGACTTCAACCTATGTAAAGCTATATAAAACCCGTGTCATTGCATGGTTTTACATCGTTCATATACAAATTTCTCTTACTAAAACAAGCTAACTCAACAATTTAGTAGGAAACCTTTTTTCAACGCTTACAAATTCAACAGAGGTTGCTTGTGAGTTTAAACTTTAAAATCAGGCTAAGGTTTAAGTAGGCAGTGCAGGCTATACGGAGTATACGTGGAGCATGTACAAAAAATACAGTATTGGGTATGCATTGAGATCGACCGCACTCAAGTTACAATACTGTTTTACTTGCATTTCACTCCGAGGTACAGTCGTCGGGTAAACTTTTATTGGCATTTTTTATTCTTTTTTATTTTGATTGGTTATTGGTGAGAACTTTTATAAGTCCTGTAAATGTTTGATTGCAAAAGTTGTATAGTTATTTAACCATTTCTATGAATACAATATGTATTTAAAAAAAGTTAATAATATTTGAAAGACCTCTGCCCAACAGTGGGGCAGTGTAGAGTACGAAAAGAAAACTAACCTTTCTAAAAGGATTAAAAAATGACAATTAATTTTCACTTGCTTGATATTAACTTATGAAGTGAATTCAAAGATTTGAAATTATTAGTCGAATTACTTACTTTTTAAGTACCTATAAGGTGAATGAATTTAGCATTCGATTGTACCTCATGAGGCTGGCCGGGTGCTATGGTGGTGGAAAAATCGTTAGCCTCGCACGTAACCGCAAGCGAGCGCGCGCCGGGCGCGATAGCAAAACAAACTTATTATTAAAGTGTTATTTTTTTTCAATTATGTTCTAAATTATGTTACATAGCTTTTAAATAAAGTTGTGCAAACACAGGTGTGGCGTTGAAGTAATTTAGCTGGAAGCTTGAAATTTCACTGGATACGGCATCTGGTCTATGATTTGGATTCAAGTCTAAAGCTCCTCTCTTAATGTGTTGCATTGTTTAAGTGCAAAATATTATTTGATAGGTTTTATTCAAAATTCTTCCATCTTCTTCCCTCATTTTTTTTGTCAAATATAAGATCAGGTAAAATAATAATTGCCTGAAAAACCTTAAAACCTAAAATCAAAATACCTTTCACCTTTAGTAACACTTAAAATGCATAGAAAACATTCAAGCAAAGTTCAAAAAAACTGCAACGAAATATTCCTACAATTTCGTTTTACATGCTGACGCTACTCAAGCAATAAAGTTGAGTGAAGTCGCATAAAACCTTTATGTGATTTACTATGTACTTAATACGACCAAACGTTCACGTGTACCTCTGCCTGAGATCAAATTTTCAAAGAAATACACAATTTTGAATTTTGCAGTGAGCTATTATGTTCGGAATTGCATTTTAGTACATGACTTTTCCATGATAATTGGCTAGGGGAATGGGAAACGTTTCAAGTCTAAGCCCGTTGATAAGTTACATTTCTTTAAACGCTAAAAATTGCGAATCGCTCGAATGTATTGCAGTGACGAGTCAAAGTTCGTCAGTTGTCGAAACGGAACGTCATTCCTGTACATCTGGGCCCCAATTTTGCTATTTACAATGGCTGATGAATTAATGAAAATTGGCCTAAAATGACATTCTTTTTTATTTTTTCCTGCAAAATAATTGAAAATTCAGTACGGAACGGTACACCCAAGGTCAATAAAATTAACTTAAAATTATTGTATTGGCAAAACGCTTAAGAGAATAGGAATAATTTCACATTTAATACAATTGCCTTCATTAATCGGCCGTAGCAGAATCGGGGCCCAGAAGGTTTGATTTATTTGCAAATATTACAAGTCTATTTTACGTATTTTATTTGGTATACTAAATAACTTAGTGTATGTTTTGAAAGCGGTACCAAGTGTCTTATCTTTTTTTTCAAATTCTTGTAAAAAAGCAACGTCAAACTACACAGATTTCAATACAAAGTTTTGTTTCTTTCGTATTTGTGCATTATAAGGCAAACTACACATCTATACTAATATATAAAGTTGAAGAGTTTGTTTGTTTGAACGCGCTAATCTCAGGAACTACTGGTCCATATTGAAAAAATCTTTTTGTGTTGAATAGACCATTCATCGAGGAAGGTTATAGGCTATATACCATCACGCTGCCACTAATAGGAGCAAAGATACAATGGAAAATGTGAAAAAAATAGGGCAGGTATAAATCATAACTCATATCTTCTAACCACGCGGACGAAATCGCGGGCAAAAGCTAGTTTATAATATATGTACAGATTGTTCTTTACTTAAAAATAACGTAACTGAAAATCAAGATGTTGTTTTTTTAAACAAATGCACATTAATAACTAACTGCAGATTTTGACTGGTTCATCCACGGAACATAGATAAGTAGAAGGACTTTCTGTGGAACTGGATCCACTGTCACCAAACTTCGTTAATGGCAGACCGAATCTTTTCGTACTTTGAAATCTGTCAAATTTACTGTCTTACTTTAAGACGTAGGTAGTAGGGTAAAATTACGATAAATTACGATAAAATTTCAACTACATTGCACTATATTCTAACTCTAATATTTCGTTGATTTTCATTTGTTTATAATAGTAATTATAAAATTAAAAACAGTTGTCATTATAACTCAAACATCCTTCTACTTTCTTGATCGTCACTTATTCATTTCTCTATTTAAAATTGTAGGTTAGACGAAAAGCAATTTCTTCCAACTGTACCGTTGGTACCTAATTTAAGTTGTATAATATACAGCGTGTCATACATTGGAGTTCGCGTGCGCCGGCGTGACAGTCGAGCGGACGCCGCACCTCTCAATAAATTGAATATGTTAAACCGTTTTTTGTTAACATTTGTACTGATGGCAAACGCTCACTCGCTTATTATATTTCTTTTAGATAGATCATCTAATTATTTTTAAAGTGTCTGCCTTTAAAATGTCACCTTAGTACCATCAGCAGAGTAGAGATTAACTGTCTAATTTAAATAATAAAAGTTTACAATCTGATATTATATATATTTACGCTGAAAAGCTAAGTTTTGCCAACGTTTTTGAATCATAATTTAACCGACAAAAAAGTGGTGTATTTTATAATACATTATAGATATAATTGTTGTTCTTTTTGCTGTCTGTACAGCACAGGAAGGTACTGTAGTGTAGCCGCCCACAGCTGAAGATGATTCGTGGTTTCTCCGCGCATTATAATCGCAGCTAGGAAATTGGTACAATAGTTACAATTATTGCCTTTACGTAACTAACTCGGGCCTAACTTTAACTGTTGGGAAATGTCTTACAATCGATATCGTTAGGTTACACAGGCTTATTAATATTAAAGTGATTCATATAACGATTCCTATAAAGAAGTCGTGGTTCTAGCGTTTAGAAGTCATTAATTGTTCAGTTTATGTTGTCGCCCTGTGACAAAGTTCTAAAAATAATGAGAAAAATGCATGTTTTGACTTTAATATGATGTTGCAACCAGGAAAAGTGTTTTCTTCAGCAGAGTGGCATACATAGGCTATGACTTGATTAATTGTGACTTACTAGTTAGGCTAAGACATAGGCATACTTAACACTGTCTTAAAACCGAGTACTGTACTTCGAATAATTGATAATACCTGCTTTCAGACCATCTAATAGCCACGTGTCTTAATATAAATAATAAAGTACATACATATGTATCGAAACAAGATATTCAATAACAGTTACACTAAATTGATAACCCGATACCTCTTCAAAAGAATGAATGAAACAGATGTTAGTCCTCAGGCTATTATGACCCCTATTACGATACGAGTAAAGGTCAGTATGTGGTGTCGTTAATCAAATTATCTGAACACACATGTTTGGGATACAATGAATGAAGTGTACCGGTACTTTTAGTGCCAAGTTAATTTTGCTGTTGATTTGAGTTGAGTGGTGTTATATATGAGATTTAAATATGTGTAGTTTTGATTAGAAATATGGAAACAAGTTGCATTGACTAATCTTTACCTGGAACAGGGAAACAAAATTTTCAAAGTTCTAAAATATTTTATAGAAAGATCTAGAAGAATCTAATAATCAGACAACTTTAAACGGAGGCTCTTGATCTTAGAATCCAGACAACAGGATAATTTATGAAGAGAAGAACCCACTATTGACAAATAAATAACCACATTTGAAACACGTTTCTATGTATTATGCACAACTTAATTTGCCTTATTACTACTGATATCATGTTCACACTTTTATCAGAATTACTAACATTACCTACAATTAATTAAACATACTATCCTTTCATTCTCCTTTACTCAATTCGTATAGTTACTTAGAAAAGGTAAATCTTGGTGTGTCATACAAAAACATTGATATATTTGGTTTTTAGTCGCGTTTTATTTATAAGCTTTCCTGATACAACCAAATACACCAATATTGTTTACTTCTCTTAAGTACCAGACCATAGTAGTAACTAATGTCACCTTTGTCTTTCCTCCAAATAATACTAGAAACTTTAACCCCTAAAATAAGTCTTAACAAACATTCAATTACGAGACCTATCCTATTAAAACTTAACACTAGCCGAGTGTAAATATAATTTTGTTTCGACGTCTAACGTCTTCCGATCAGCATCGCACATCGTCATGATAAATGATGCCGCGTCAATGTGTCGGCCAACAAACAAGTTTTAAAAAGTCAAACGATCAATGAACCAGCGAATTGATGTATTATATTAATAGTATTGTGGACTAGTTTATATTTGTAAGCTCCGATGTAAAAAGGGGTGTTGTGTGTTTGACGTTTCTGTGGCATGATAGCTCTCGAACGGATGAAGCGATTTAAGTTGCTCCCCAAAGATCCCTCGGGATCGTTTCTTTATCATTTTTGATCAATACTTTGATCTTTAGATTTAGTAAAATTATTGCTTCTTAAAGGTAACCTAGGTTTCTGAATCGAAAGATTTTTAACTGTACAAAGTTATGATTTCTTCCTTGAATATATTCCTTCCTTTATAGTAATAATGTCACGTTCTAAAAGCTTCTATAGTCTATTCTAGTTTTATAATAGTCTTTTCTAGTTTCTACGCAAAGTTTGCCATCGGTGCCTACTTTACGCCTGTCAATATTAAGATGATATAATTTTAATGATCTTTGTCAAAACTTATGAATATAGGTCCAAAGTTGCCTTCTAATTTTGAACATACTTTATTAACAATATCTCGTCTACGTTCATCACAACTTGAACAACAATTTACTGAATTTATTGTAATTGGAAAGACGTATATTTTTCCAATAAATGCTACTCGCTTGTCCTTCGTTCGCGGTTGATTTCACACATTATGGGGAACATCGGTCCATAGCCGTATACAGGAAGTTTCCGTAACACTTCGCTTTTTAATATTCATTATTACACTAGAAAAACTGAAGTTCCCATGTAAGTTAGCTGTAGTTACAAGGAATTTATATTAGCCTTTGCTTATGCTGCAATGTTTGCTACAGATTTTCTTGAATTGATTTACGTTCTTGGAATTTTTTGCAAAGGAATGACAATCAAAGAAAATATAGCATTTATAAAAAGAAACAGTACAGTAGTTTTCGTGATTGGAATTAACAATTGTTTTAAATTATTCCCGTGTATTTATCGAAATCGCCCTACTAGTTATAGACAGGACCCAACCGAATGCGACAGAGTGACTGCGGAAAAAAATAATGCTAGCACTTTTTTAGTTTTCGTAGCCAAATCATATGCAAATTTCCATCAATACCTATTCTAGAAACCAATCATCAGCAGAAAACGTGATCATAATAATAATTTAATTTACATTAACATAAATATGTACAGAATGTACCTAAATTAATTTAATTATAATTTTAAATGCGTTATAATTATAAATCAGCCTGTACATAGGTGTGACACAGCCGGGTGCGGTTGCGGTGACCCGTGGCACGCCTGACCTTCAAATGTACGGATATGCATACGTCAGCAACGCCTGATCATCCAAAACGGTCAGCTAGAATAGTTTTATTCAAAAAAATATTTAATTCAGACCTTACGATAACCTCCTTGTTAGAATTTTAGAAGTACCATTTAAACGCAATGTTATTTTTCAGCTTATTCTATTTATCAATTGATACAAGTCGTAATAAGGAACATTCCTTTTTTTATAGCAGAAGAGCAAGGACAGAAAAGAGTATTTTACTTCTTTAACACATACTCTGTGGTAGTCAGGGACTAGGTAATACGTTTATTCTTTATACACTAATCAGAATAGAAATAGTTTTAAAGCCACACTGTAGTAGAGGGTGTTTTTTTTCCGCTAAATAAAATATTACTAGTCAATTGTGGCTACATTTATTCTTGAAGTTTTTGTAACTGTTTCGAAATATCTTCAAACGTCTTCAAAGTTATTACTAACAAGAAAAGTTCATATGCCAAAGCTCCAAAAAGCCGAGTTGACCCGAAGTGTGCCGAGCGCGTCCGAAGCCGCGTCACGGGTGGGCGCGCGCGCTAATTGCTGCGCCTGCGCCGCGACCCGTGACGACAGTTATCTGCGGGAGCGGCCGTGTGATAACCCACGTAGTGCCCGACTGTACCGTTTTTGTATGCAGATTGTACGAGATTTCTTTATGAAATTTGAATTAATTTGTTTATATGATATCGCTTTTTTGCAGTTTATTTGAAAGTGGTCATCTTTGGGTTCTGTGGCTGACTGTCCTTTTTTGTAACGCCATTTTTGACAGGAGCTTTGGTTAAGTAAAGTTTCGGTTAAGTTATCCTTCGACAAATATCCAATTATTTTTCAAATCCCATTATACCGTTATCACACTGTTATAAATTGATAGCGAAATACGGAAACATGAGGTAAACTTTAAAAGCATTATTTACAGTTACCATAGGTGAAGCAACTCTTTGTTCTTAAAGTTAATATTAAAGATAAACCTATAATCATTTGTAAGAACGTAAAAATCATCTTCGAAACTATTTATAGAAATCATGAACCGTGAAATTTCCAACTACATATGAAATAGTCTGAAATTATACACTATACTTATAACTAGCTAAGTCCGGGATTGAGATACTTTGTAGAAATGTGTAATGTTTACTTTATTTGGATGTAAAATAACATGAATAAATACTGAAATACAACTTAACAAACTTTTACTCCTGTAAAGGCCTTGTCAAAACTTAGTGCTCGACTTTTTACTATTCCGTTATAAGCATATCAACGTTTATTTTATCCATAATGATATTTAATTAATAATAGACATCTAGGAGTACAAAGACTTAATTATTTATTAAACGTGCTATCCCAATACCGATGTCTGATACCCCTTCGCCGCGTAAACTCATTATTACCGAATAGCCCAACTAGTTGCCGACTAGTTTAACGGAAACCCCGTTGGGAGGGAAACTAGTCGGGATCACCCGATAAATACACGTGATTAAACCGTGATTAAATATATAATTCTGATTTAACATGCAAAATGTCCTTTCATATTTCACCTTCCAGAGCAAATTCATGGTAGTGATGTGTCACAAATTCTCACTGTTGTAACATTTTTCATTAAACTTACTATGAATAGTTAAAATACTTAAATAACAACCGACAACTCCAATAAACCGCGTTATCACCGCAGGATGCAGCTACGTGAACTTTACCTGTTTCATTTCTTTTACTACGTAACCTATATAAAATTGTGTCTCTAGTAGAAACTCCTCGTAGCAGCAGTGAGCCTGCAGTGAGCCACGGTCGAGGGCGCGGCTAATGCACATTTAATTTCCGTCAATCACGCCTCACTTGTCGAACTAAATGTGCTTCACTGCAGTCACGTTTATATATATTTGGTTTGTTAATCACAATTTAGGATACTATATGTGAAGTATAGAATTGACTAAAGGATGATGCCAGAATTTGTATGAACTTGCTACTGAGGTCCGAAACTACAATAACTGTAAGTCTGAAGATTAAGGATATTTTTGACATCTTTTATTGCTCTAAAGTGATCAATGTGGGTAGACATTTTTAGCCCATCTTTTAAAGTATTCTCTACAGTTGGCGTAAGCGCACTCTTAAACTGCTTCATCGGACTTATTCGCGAAACTTGCCTAGACTTAACCAAGAGCAAAGGTACAAGCTAACTTGTAACGTTCACCGCGGGCACCTCTTCGGTTCGAACCACAACTCACTGCTTTGCTAACAATCGCATCAAAGCAAACATTTTTAGTCCATGTATAGTTTTATGACTACGAAATCTTCATAAAAATGTATTTAGCTTACCTATTCTGTCTGCACAATTTAAGAAAGCTACTGCCAAAAAAACAGCAGATACTAACGACCCGTATCACGTGATTTCTTAATTACACATTAAATGTCTAATCTGGCGAAACAAAATGGCGTCGCAACGGTCCGTCACCTCCCGCCAAACGTTTCGGATACACGTCCAAATAACAAAGAGGTGTATTGAGGTCGCTCGGCGGCAGTTAACCGGCAAAATTCAAATTTCTATCAGAATAGAACTCGAGAGGAACGAGCAATATCCGTTCCAATTTCGCAACACTATACATCCGAAAAAGCGTTGGTGCGTTTCCGAACGCTAAATTTGTTAGAGGATACACGCTTTGGAAATTAATCACCCGATGAATTGACCGCGTTGAAAATGGAAATAACATTTTTGCAAATTTTCAAATTATTTTCCTTTTAAACGTGATTAGATCAATTATTGTCGTCTGTACATGTACTCAACTGTCATCTGATAACATTACTATACTAATATCATACGATTTTTATAAATTATTCTAATCCAAAGTTTTTTTTTTTTTTCAGGTAAGCTGACATTTCGAAAAGCTACGATAAGTCATCTCCAAAGTAAGGCAGCTGTAACACACAATCTAATCAAACTTTTAAACAAAAAGCCTTACTAAATTTGATAATAACCACATTTGCTACTTCAAAGCAAAGAAAGTATATATCATTAAATGCCAGACAATAAAATACCTACTTTTTACGAAAAACAACAATTTCTCTCATATTTTAATTGTAAATTCACAATCAACAACTTCAAAAAACGTCTATAAATCTCCGTGTAGATAAATCTAGAAAAAATACGTTTATTTTAATCCTTTACTACTAACTCCGACCTTCTGTAAAAAGTGTTAACTGAATCGTGACAAAACTTCCTACGTCATGTATTTACAAAGAAAATCGTAATAGCAATTAACAATAATTACACAATATTTAACGAGACAATATAATAGTTAATAACTGCAGTTAACGTCCTGCTTCACCTCAGACTACAGTTAGAATCTCATCTTAAGTTGATCTTAAATCAAATAACTGTTCAAGTTAAGAAATGTAACTGAAAAAACGGATACAAAATTTGGTGTGAAAAATTTTACCTGTGTTTATTTTGGAACGGATGTCGCAAAGATTTAAAGACATTTTTATTTCAAAGTTTCGGCAATTTTTTTTAAATAAGACATCTCTAGAATTTTCTTATGAAATGAGACTCATTTTGCCCTTGTGTCAAGAAAAAAGTCGTGTCAACCAACGACAATCAGAAAAAACTGCTCGTAGTTCTTTACTAAAGGATATTAAAGATTTAAAATCAGACACTTGAATTGTAAAACCATGCTAAATATAACTTATGACACTTTAATACGTATATTTGTAGGATAGTGTTCAAGCCTGAGGATCCGAAAACCTGAATTGTAATATAAAAAAAGCCTACCGAAACCTACCTATGATATCGGCAGAACATAAAGTTTAAAAGCAATAGCATTAGTATCTGTGTAAGCTATTATAATATTCAAAAATGTTTTCAAAACCTTCAGTTAGCATTACTTTGACTTTGGCTACTTCACCAGTCGGCCTTTAAATTTCTATTTACTTAATCAGGCTAGACTAATTAATTGCCTACTTAGTTGATAAACACAAAACGTAGGGGTATTTCGAAAGCTTAAAACAGCAGGATTGACCTCGCACAGACCCGTGAAATGTACAAATGTATGCAAACTACGAAAATCATCCTGATAAGGCTGTGTTCAGACAAGACAACTGAAATATTAAGTTAAGAAACTATTGAAATTGTGGCAGAAACATGTTATGAACTTTTAATTGGATAAAGGAATATTTTACGAAAGTTTATTTCATGGATAAGATTGCAGTTGGAAATCAAAACGAGGTTTAAAATCTATAGTATGTAAAAAGGAAATTATAATATTTGTTTTATCAATAATATCATCCTAAAAGACTTAGTATCTTAGCAAAACAGATACATATTTTTTTATTGGTTTAAAAATATAAACATGTACGCAAATCGTTTAAAACCCTAAACAATCAAATCAAACGCAAAGAGGTTTTACATCTGCACGTAACCTAACGCCGTTCACCGCGAGATGGCGCGATAGTAGCTCCAATGGCGTACACAATTAATACAGTACTTATCTCGCTAATTAACGATTGCAGAACGACCTAGAATCTTTAATGAGCCTGAGGCAAGATCCGTCCGGCCTCTCTTACTCTTAACAAACGGTAGAACGTTTGTACGCATCGCTACGTAATCGTTGGAGGGGAAACTTTTCAGTTTTTGGCGGGATTCGTCCTTTTTGGAACAAATGAGTTTTGTTTTAAGGTGTTTGATTGAAGTATTTTTTTAGTCAGTCAATCGAAAATTGCCTATTCCACTATCATTTTCTATTCTTCAAAGTATGAGATAGCAAACTTAATTCCTAAAAGAGATGATATTTCAAGTTTAAACTATTAATTTCCATTCAAAAGCAAACAATGGGAAATTGACTTTTATTATATCATACGTATAACTACAAAATAATTACATATATTCGCAACAGAAATAGAGCATCTTCAATTAAATCGAGTATGATTAATTGGTACCAAAAGTACCAGTGTTTCACAACATGGGTGATTGTTACTCCTTACGTACAATACGCGTTACGATACTATCTCTATCCCATTCATACGGTGTTTAATCGTCCAGTTTATTTGATTTTGGCTTTTTCATTTGTTTAAGAGAAACTCTTTTAATGTTGGTTAATTAAATACTTACGAGAGGGATGTTTTGTAATGCCAAATGTGATAATATGATGTTATAAGCATGTGGAGCGCCGTTTCACCTCTGAAACTATAAAAACTTTAATACATCTTTAATATGTAGTGGTACGCCCTTAGTATGGTTTGTATCTTATCATCGTAGACTGGTATTATTTTATGCGAAACCTTCAAATCTAAATAAGTAGTTCTAAATAAAATTTATGTAGAAAATACATTCATTTTGAATGTAGGTATTATGGTTCTATACATATTTTGGTTCGCTATTACATTCTTACCGATCTATTTGTAATACTAACTCATTATATTACTTATCCTTTTATAGTCGATAACCGAATACCAGTGCTTTGTATAATAAGTTAAGAGAATAATATTTTAATTTCACGATAATTCGGGGTCTGAACCAACAAAAGCAATAAAAAAATTACGTTTTTCATTCAAAACTAAATTAAGAACAACAAAATAAATAACACATTTAATTTACAGCCACATCAAATTTACATTTTAATTTTAACAAGAAAATGAACGAATAATTTAACTAAGTACAATTAGTTATCAATGTTGCCATAATAAGGAAAAATGGAAAACTACTGTGTCTTGTTAATGCTCAGAACGGCCGTTTTTTTCAAGTGCCTGTGCCCTTCGTCGGTGTAATTATGTCGTCCAGTGTCATGCAAGATTAATTTATGATAGTTTTTTTTTTACAATGTTAGTCATAGACAAATAAACTGCGAGTTTATTTATATGCTGTTTATCATTTAATATCTGTCGACATAGATCAGTTGCTTTGTTTGAGACTATATAATACGTAGTAACACAGTAACAGGTATAAACACGTTTGTTGAACAGACCTGACCAACATTACTGCGGGTGTGGAAGTCTGCACGGATAGCCGAGTGGTTGAGGTCTCCACGACCAAACACAAACCACACCACTTGCGCGTCGCTTCGACTGATCCACGAATGCTTATTCTGAGTCTGGGTGTCATTGCGTATGTGGTTTGTATGTTTGTGAAACCCCCCGCGACACAAGGAACAAATTCCTGAGTGTAAAAAAAAAGCAAGAAAGAGAAGAGCCAAACCATCATAATATTACTTTGAAACTGGTAGGGCCTCTGGTCATGTTCCAAATACCACTTTTGTTTGAAGAAATAATCATTATAAACAGTTCAAAGAACCAACCACTATGTTTTCAAACAACAATCAACCCTTCATCAGCTAATCATGATACATATGAAACAACCCTCTTACCGTTATATGAAAACGGAGCTAAGATACTTTGGAATCTAGCTTAACAAATTCTAGACTATTAAATTCGAAAATAAAGTGTAAAAGCATGATAATTACATTTAAATAAGTATTAATTAATGCACCCATTTCATTAAGTGCTCGTCAAATGATTGTGTAAAATACATGTTAGAATGTTGCAACACGTGGATCTCATTAAATGAAGTAATCTGTCATTTATGAATCAGGCTTAGGTTATTATTAGACACTAAATATTTTTTATGAATCCAATAAATATTTCAAACTGGCGTAGTATTATTCTAATTAATAAAAAACAGTATTTTCTTTTTCTAGCAGCAAAGAGTATTTATTTATTAGAAAATAATAATTTAAGCAACGGCAATTAGAGTCCTTTTTTAAAATCAGCCTCAGCTTATTAATCTAGGAAGATATTTAGATGGATTGCATAGGTAAATCTACGCAATATACTCAAATCTTGGCCCAATACGTTCTCCTCCAGTCCTTGTAATAAAATAAAATTACGTAACAACCTAAAAAACACTATGATATCCCCGCCTACCAAATCACAGGTATAGCAGATAATAATCGTATAAAACCTTGTTTTTACGATAAAATAAAGCGTTTTATTCATATGTCAACGCACTGCGACCCTCGGTCCCGCTCACTCGCAACATGTCGCAATACGTTTCAACACAAGTTTTCCTTTTTTCGTGGGAAAATCTTTTCACTATACACAATGAACTTAATGTGTAGAAAACGACAAATTTGTGGCTGCAGTCCATGTGGACCTTATTGTGTTGTGTCAAGGCCGATTGTCGAATGGTTCTCTTGAATAAGTTTGTTATCATTTATTAACGGTAGGCAATTTTTTTTATATGTGTATATATGACACCTTTTTATGGTTTATGGGTGCTATTAAAGTTTCAAGTACTGAGTTTCCTTTCTAAAATCTTAATCTGCAATTAATTATTGCTGTTTTTTTTTTAAATTATTACCTTTATTTCCTTGTTACGCCAACTAAAATATTTCTTTAATAAAAACTAGATTTTTATTTCATCTCCACGTGGAAGCCGGTTAAGTGTGCAAACACAAGTTCTCTAGCTTTATAAAACTGAATTTGATCAAAATCTGAACAGTGGTTTCGGCGTTGAAGCGTAGCAGACACACAAACATAGTTATTTGGGCATTAATGATATTGGTATACATTTAACACGTGTATAAATTTCCTATCATATCAAATATCTATGTTCTTTAGTCCCTAAAATATCAGTTGCTAGGCGTGCGTAGAATTTGTTATTACTTTCGATTCCTCCGTGTTTTGCATATTAACCGAGTTACGACAATTCGATATTATTAAGAATTTCTTTACTTAGACCTGGAGAATGCTGATAGGCCTTTGCCCAACTGTCGACCAAGTACAGGCTGAGTCAAAAGTCTTTTGAACAATGTTTTTTATTTATTTATTTTAGACACCCGCAGCATGGAATTCAATCACATAAACACATCGAACCCGTGACACGTCGCGCACAAAGGGTTTGGCATAACCTCAACCACTCAGCTGTCCCTGCAGTGCACTTCCTAAATATTCCTTAAGACTATATAATATAGCTCTACACTTCAAACACGTTTATTTTGGCAGTCAAGACTCACACTATTCCAAAAAGTTCCGTTACGCGCGTCGTCTAGAATTTCATCAATTTTTTTTAATATCCTTCTTTGGTAGACCAAATTCGTTGTACAGTATAAAGGTGCGGGCACACAGGCTGCATACAAAGTGAGCTGGACGCACACGTGACGCGACTTCCGCTTCTACCATCAGCTGATAGGCGTGTGAGTGATAAATTACTTTGAAGGAGTATTTATGAGTGAATTATATAGTATATTTGTCTGTGCTTGTGTTTGCCGGGATGTGTTAATTGGTTGTCAGTCTTTAGTTGATTATCTTATGAGTATATTTGCATTAATGATTTTATGTATAATACGTTTGTATCTTTGCGTTATGGTGCATGCAAATATTCTTCATTTTATAAAATAAATTTGATTGTGCTGTTCCAAAATGTCATTTTTATGATGTTGAAACGACTAGAAACTCCATATATCACTACTAATATGACTGCTACGAATCGTCTACGACAACTACGCAGGTAGAAAATTTCATGTTACAAAGCACCAGTCATTTAAGAATTCATTAAACTACTTAGGTACTAATTGGTTCAAGGCCTTTTCGGGGCATATTTCGGGAGCCGCCCGCGATGGCGCAACTGTGGCGCAACTGCGGCGCTACTGAAGTGGCGCAAACCTATTAATTGCCACATAAATAATACACAGGGTGATATTTGTTTGGACAAAAAGATTGATGTATTTCTACATTCGTAAAAGGCTTTTAGCTACTTAAATCAAGCTGTATAAAAACGTGTTAAACTAAACAAATGAATATTAAGTTGGAATATAATATTATAATATTATTCTTGAATCTACCAATTTCAGCTAAAGATAGCTAAAAAACCCAATTTACAACAGTATGTGTCTCATATTATTTACATTTTTATGAATATTTATGACTAATAAAAAATAAGAATAATTATTTAGTATGAACGAGCAAAAAAGTCTTACATTATTTTTAATTTAAAATTTCATTAGAGATAGATATTATTATGCTACATTATACCAAAACCGGATAAAACAGTCATTTTAATAAATAATATTTATAAATAGGACGAGAAACACAATTGTTACTTTTAAATGTTAATTATTTCATACAAAAACAAATAGTCAATCATGCAAAAATAAAAATAAAAAACAATCTTTGAAAAGGCTTTATTTAAGGAGAAATAACAAAAATTGAAAAACTCCCTACAGAATTACACTTCAAGGGCTCAATCGATTTTCATCGGATATATAATTTACATTTAATACAGACAGACAAAATTGAAATACCGACAGACAGACAGACAGACACGTCAAACGACCTCCGTGGTCGAGTGGCGTACGCACCGGTTTCAAGGTGTCGCTAGCTCTGAGGTCCCGGGTTCGATCCCCGGTCGAGTCAATGTAAAAATTCACATTTCTGCATTGTCTTGGGTCTGGGTGTTTGTGGTACCTTCGTTGTATCTGAATTCCATAACACAAGTGCTTTAGCTACTTACTTTGGGTTCAGAACAATGTACGTGATGTTGTCCGCATATATTTAAAAAAAAAACTTATAGCACCCTCTCTTATTGCATCGAAGGTTAAAAGAGACAGAACACCGGCAATATTTTTCTGGTATTACCCCAAGCCCAACACTCTGTATATGAACACTGAACAGTTAGTGTTGGACCGTGCGAAAATCTGATAAAAACCATTCTATACGTATAAAGAATATTTTTTCCCCACACAATAGCCGTTAGAAGGCACGTCCATATGTACCGACCGTTTTTTTTCTTAATTACCCCAGTAATTTACCTTTCTAAAGTTGAGGTCAAAGCTGTAATCCGATTAGTTAAGATTCGTTTTAATTTTTCGTATATTTTAAATTGCGTTGAGTCATTGTATGGCGATGTTTTATATTTTGTTGATTGGCTGAGTTTATTAACAACTCTATTTACGTCTGTTAAGACTTAATGATAAGTAATATTTTGCTTTTCAATTGCCTGAAAATATTTTTCGTATTCTATTTAAATGCGTGTTGTCTGAAGTATTGGCAATGCTACGAAGAACAGGTTGTAGATAAAATTTGCACAAAATAACCTGTTAACACCTACTTGTTTTGTGTTTAAATAATAATCATAAAGTTTACACGTTTTAGTGTATTCCTCTTCATTCTGTTTATTATTTACAGCCATTCATTCAACAATAAATAGACTTAAGTTCTTAAGAGATAAACTTAAAACCTTATTTGAGTAAACTCTTTTTGCTCACCTGACAGGCTACAGTGGCCTGTAAACTGTAATTGTGAGAATTCAGCGCTGACGTCACGAGTCATCGACCGATCTACTGGTCAGACGGCACGTTATCTAAACACAAATTAAGCGTTTTGTTTCGCAATGTATTATCTCTAGCCAATCTCAATTAAAGCTGGGCTCACACACATTCATAAATCGTTGGCACATGACAATGAAACGGCCGAACAAGAAGCCGTTTTCGCACGATCATTGCAACGTTGTGTTGCGCAAAAAGTGCATATTGCGCCAGAAGGGCGTTATTGTGCACCTAGCCTTATGTTTTGCCTGTGTGAAGTGCTTTGTCGAGTCGTATTATGATAGAATTAGTTTGTTTTTACTTGGTTCAAATTCTAGTAACCCTTGGCCGAGTTGTGGCTAACAATTGGGAGCGGACAATTGTAACCGTTTTTAATGGCGTGGAATTATTCGTTGATTTGTTTAATTACGTTATAGTACGAGTACTTATTCATTTGTATTTTTGCTATATTGTGTACCTATGAAGTTTAATGGGTTATTTATGAAATTAATTGCATTACTGCTGATAAACTTATCTAAACTTGGCTTACATACTAACTCTATTCTTCATTTCGAAAGTAGCATGAGTATATTTTATCGTAGTTTGCATCTTACCGAATTATTTAAAAATATATATCAATCTATTTTGACTATCTTACATCAAAATCCACAAGGAAACATTTAAAACACATTCCCTATCACTACTATTTATAGCACAATTATTAAATTACTATGAATTACAAACTAGAAATATTACCAGTATTCTAAACGGAACGTAGATAGTCAATAAAGAAGATGTTCATTCATATGGATGGCTTGGTGTCGGGGGTCGCCACTATGAATACACTTACCGTCGCCGCCGCCCGCGCCGAGCCGCGCTGAGCGTTGGGCAACGCGGGTCGCCACCCGCCCTCCTGCGCTCAATCCACTGCTTTACATTATTTAAAATGTACTTTGATTCTAATTTAGTAAGTAAGTTAACCAATTTTCGAATTAGATTTTACAATAATGGGTTCTTACGACGAAAAAAGAATGTGATAACTTCCATATAGGCGTCAAGGTAGTTTACAATAACCATTAGTATTCTCCATTTTACCATAACTTGTGGATATCTAAACTTTTAATTTTAGAAACATCATTTTGATCTTGCGAGTGACTCTAGATATATGCCACTTCAAGACACTTTTTATGAAGCCATTTTTGTACGTGCTCTTAATTGTGTAGTTGATTGTTTGTTTCTAGAAGTCGTCGAAGTTTGATTATCTTCATTGTACTTGTAGATTACATACGTAATATAAATAAATGTGAAACTTAATGTACTTAGATCACTAATGCAACTTCTTCTACATGAGTTTTCTTTCCTAAATCAATAAGAATCAGCACATTCAATCAATACCATTGAACACCACAAAAACTAAAAGTTTCACAAATGCTGCTGCAACCTCATATGGTATTCTCTAAGAGTTGTCCAATAATGAACGGTGTGCCAGATCGTCTGAGTGTCAGTCTGGCAACTTGCCAAATGGGACGTCTCGTGTTGCCACCTACTAAGTAATAACCCTAAGTGCTTGTATTTTCAAGTATATTCAAGCTTATGGTATTAGTCAGCGGTTTCTTAAAGATCAACTCGAAAATAAGTTAAACTTAAGTCAAATCTTGTGTCAAGTCGTGGTATTGGTTGTAAGTATTATTTTAACCAATCACGGCCGAGATCAGTTTGTTTGAAAACAGATAAAAAATATCAGCTTTTAAGAAAACGTGGCTGAATAAGTTTTCTTTCATTGCTCGTGTTGTAGTTTAAAAACGTTTTAAACTCCTACGACACAACTTTATTCCGTAATTACGACATCTACCATTTAATTATCATTCCAGGTCCAATAGGAATCGAATAATGTAGCAAGGGTAAATTAAATAAAACAACAGATTACAAACAACAGATTAAAAAGTTAACAATGTATATGGAGACCGAACATTAAAAAAGCGAGTTCCATATACATTGAACAATTTACCAGGCGATATCAGAGAAGAAAAAGATAAAAATAAGTTCAGAAAAAATTTAAAAAAATATTTAACTAACACATTACCTTAATATTATATACTATACTTAATTTACATACCTAGATATCTATGGATAAGAAATGTTTAACGAGATCCAACAGACAAACTATGTCGATAGTTTTGTTGGACATTGCATCAGATTTAATGTTTTTATCATTTACCTGTTTAATAAATAAATAAATAAATAAATAAATAAATAATAAATAAATAAAATAATAAAAACATATTCAACTAAATCCTTTCAGATATACACTAGATATACGACCTTCTTCTGTGGGCAAAGCAGATGATGTAGACGGAAACTACTCCATCATTTTCTCCGATCTCTAATAAGGTTTTATTCTAATACCTAGAGTCTACACGTGCAAAAAACAAAACACTACACCATCTCGTAACTAAGTTAATAATGACATCTATTAAGTCAATTAAAAGCGTTTGTTTATGCAACCACGTCAGTCTCGGAAACGTCACGTCTTGACAAACGAACATTTGATATAGTTATAATCGTGTTCTATTTACGTAGTTACATGTAGGCAAATAACATGTGACGTTCTGTGTTACGTAATCGTGTAACTGGGTGGCTTGTACTAATGTGATGGTTTATAAATTTAATTGTATTTTATTAAGAATACTTGCCTCGGACAGTGAAATTCGAATATAAGTGTGGCTTACGTACACATTTATAAACTCCATGGTGTATACTCAAAAGTATTCCAATTTTCAACCGCTTTGAAGTCTCTTTTTCGCTGTGACTTTATATAGCTTCTATTAATATAGAACACATGTATAAGTTTTATATAATATTGGTACAAACCTTTACTAACCAAAATATCATATTCATTTAAAAACGTACTAAAATATAGACTTTTAAGAACTCTCTCATCTCAATTTCGGCCCAGACTAACTGAACTGACTACTACTATTAAAAGAAAGCCAGCAACATCAAATGATTCAGTGGTAATACAAATCATAGCCAGCCCCCGCCCACGCGCAACATCTTGAGTTTCACCCGGCGTGTTCTTTCACCTTTGGTCTATATGCGCAGGCGCAGCCATCCGCGACGCCGCGGCGGACGGCGGCAAAACTCATTACTTGACTCTTGTTTTTTAATGAACTGTTAATTGTGCTAGGAAATTGATTTAAAATATAAAAAAAAACACTGGTTTAGCTAAAATCTCATATCAGTCTGAAATTAAAATGTAAGGCTTACAAAATTAAACTTGAAGGTCTTTAATTGACAAATCAAACACATATACTGAAACTTAAATCCTAATCTCGTGCTGTCTTTCTATCTGTTAAATGTTACCTTGTGTCTGAAAGACACTTTTAAAGAATATCTTATAGCCCAAACACATATCAAACTCAGAGAAAAATTGTATACTTTCGTTTGAAACGAAATAAAATTAGGAAAAATATATCTGGTTTGCTAGTTTACAAGATATTGCAATACCATCCACCATTAACCTACGTTTGCATCTTCAGAGCTAACTGTAACATTGCTTCACACGTTACGGGTCACGCCGCTTCGCAAGCGCATATAAATGATAAACGACTTGATTTTACGCAGATTTGAAGCACCCCTCATCACATCATATTTATGTAGATTGCGCCGTTACTGGTAGCTAGTAGCTGTACTTTTGATAACTTAGTGTGGGAATATTTTGATATTCGTATTAAATGGCTAATCTGTCAGCTTCCAAAAAGATTTAACATAATCAGGGGTCCCAATAATATTACTTTAACTATAAACATAGTTACCCTTAGGGTCTGCCACCACTACTGGTGAATTAAATACTTTTTTGACAAGTAGAAGTGAGACTGCACTTTGTATTGCTCGTATATCATGACGGCATTTGATCAAGTAATGGAGTCACGCCTCAATAGTTATTCAAATTCTTTATTACTTAAGAGTCCAGAAAACTTTAAAAATCACGACCACAACGGTAGCTATAATTCAATATTTAATTTGTTAATATCAACCGGCGAAGGCAAAAACCAAAATTTACAAAATAAACTTAAAGGGATTAGACTATGATATGTTTTCAACTCAGCTTGATACACAAGTACGCTTTATAACCTTTTTATAATATAAAATTAAGGCAATAAATTCTCCACAAAATCCACATTCAACCAAACTTTCACAGCATTAAAAATGAAACAGCTGAAACAGTTATCAAGTTTGCAGCCAAAACTAAATCTAGTTAAAGCCATGATCCACATTCGTGTTATGTAGGTGACACGGGAGATGGCGTGGGAGTCTTCCACCATTGTTCAGCTACTTTCACGACCATCTTAATTGGTGTGTCGCCAATTTAATTTAAATTAATTGTAATATTACAGTTGTGACGCCTTCAAGTTGGTTAATCAGATGCTTTTGGTACATGGGACGCGGAAGATCGGTGAATTTAAAAGTTTTTTGGCCAGAGAAAGCTGTTGGTACTGCTTAATTTGTTTGTATGAAGATGAGCAGGAAGCACTATTTTTTTATTGTACTTCTGTCTATTCTTTAGAAGTGTTGCGCCAGTATCTCTGAGTCCAGTTGAATACTGCTGCAGAAGTGCCATATTGCAAAATTTTTGTAATTTGTATAATCTACTAAGATAACTTTTTGATCGGTCAGTTACACTTAAATATGTACCATCCCTACGAATTCTTTCAATATTTCCCGTCAAACTTCAAAAACGTAGAAAATATAAATGTATCTCATTCTCAGCCTAGTCTTCAATTAATTCCAGATTGCTTCCGAAGAAATGTTTACCAGAAATATCGTCAATTAATAAACTATTGCACCTAACAGTTAGATAAACACGCCTGGCCTCATAAACAAAATATTATGATAATCTAACATCTCTAAACATCGGTGTTTACTAAACAACAGGCAAACACCGTGTGATATGATCGCACAACACTATTTACAAACGCATTTTTATTAATTGCGTCTATTAATTAAACTGAGCATAACCACCCATCGGCTTCTAATATCATTGAAAAAACAACCCTAACTCGATAAACACTAAGTCTAAAATTCCGTGTAATCAAAGTTATGAATTACCACCAATAAAAATCCATATAGTTCCGGTAGTTATAAATGATTTTAAACTTTAACAGCTCGTTATAAGTTTCATTTTTCAATGTTTGTTAGTAAAAAAGGGAAGATAGACAAATAAAATTAGTCGGTTGGCGTTAAATAGTTGATACGTAGCTTATGTTAATTAGACAAGGTATTAATTGTTTGATGAATTATTGTAGTTTTTGTTCCTGGCTATGAACAAGCAATTAAGGAACTAATTTATTTAACTTTTATGATATGCCAGAGAACTATACGAGGGGTAAACATAACTGAATAAAGTTGCAGAGTATGGTGACATAGACGAAACCTCTGATTCCATAGAATAAAGAAAAATAATCTGCTCAATGAAAATTTGTCGTGGCTACAGAAATATTATACCTTCTGCAAATTATAACTATCTATAATTATCTGTCACGGTTCATGAAATACAGTCTGGTAACTGTTTGTACATTCTTTCCCATTTTAATAACATGGTTCCGCGTGTCTCCTGATGAAACATTAACCATTAAACCGAAATAACATAATCTTGTTATAATATTAGATGTAGACTAAAGACAAGACACATTTTAACAGGCTATTAAAAAAAGATTTATTTCTATCCTACCTCATTAGATACTAAAAACATGAAATAGACACGCTATCAAGATAGGAAGTCATGCAAAGTTGAACAAGAATATTTCGCTAATGAAGGCAGAATTTGCTAATGCAATTTATTTATTATGTGGTAAAAGCACTTTTAAGGATAAATTAAGCTGTCTGTTGGTTTAAAGGCTGTACAAAATAAAATACTGCTAATCTACAGTAACCCGATTGAATGATCTCTAAATCTAGCACCAAACGTAAGGTACAACGCTCTTGCTGAAGGCTTGTAAAGTCACACCAAAAGCCTAATGAAGAAGGTAAAATCTGCGCTTGGGTAAATACAGAGACCCCGCAAAAAAAACACCAAGGCGTAACACTAGATTTTCGCAGTAGCCCCATTTTCGGGTAAAAAAATGGGGCTACTGCTTCCAAATTAAAACTATAAACTCTCACGGACTTCCTCACAGGTCCAAGGAGGTTACAACCTTTTTCAATAAAAAAACAAACATGCAAGCAGAGATTTTACACGCATGGATACCTACGTTATAGCTCAGAGTGTATAATAACTGCAGTAAAACATAATTATTATGGCGAAGTAGTGCAATATGCATGAGAACCAGGTTCCCATGACGCTGCTAACTGTACTCTGATTGAGTTACATATTTATATAGTTTTTAGCGTAATTGTAAGGGCACTGGACTCTGACCCCGAAGATTATTTGATTTGGATTTCCGCGGTTTGTGTTTGATAAGGTTTTGTCAAGTGTTCCTTTATTTGAACTAGGTTATGGTAAATGGGGAAATAGTCTTAAATTTAACTGAGTTTTTCTTATAAGAAATATAATAGTATATTATTAAGAACAAGTAAGTTGTTGTAGGGAGAGGAATGTTACTTTGTAAATCCAAAATTATGTTTAAAACATTATCTGAGCCGAAAATAATTTTGAGAAATTTTTGACAGACTTCTTTTTAAATGAAATGTCTAAAGCTTGTCCTTAGATCACTAATCTACACCATATGTCTATTCCTTAGCAGCTTACATTAAAGAGCTAAAAGCCATTTGACTATTTCTCGTAATAGAAAAATAAGAAATTATTTTCCTATTTAGCTACCAAGCTTGAGAACTCCTAATTAAACATTATTACAAAAATTGCCGACTGTCTGTCTGTCTTCCTAGTCTCCCAATAATTGTCAAAGGCTTCGTAATTAGTGACAAAGGGGAATCGTAGTAAACACAAGGTTATGCATGAGCCGGCCATGCGTAACTTCCGTATTCGAAGGAGTTCACACGCCGGGACCAAGGATGGAATGTAGAGCGATTCACTTTTGTTTTTTTTTGTCTGTTTTTTGAGTAATTCTGATTGGTTTTTGTCTTTGAGCTCTTCGACCTGAAATAGGCCTGAAGTATTCTAAGTTTGGACCTAGCGAATATTTTAGTGTAGAGACGGTAGCTAAGTTCATCAAAGAATTTTCTTTAAGCAAGACTTTTAAGACAATTTTGCATTATATAGTTGTAGTCATTCCATTCAAAAACATGTCCTTTTATTTATCTTATTTGATAATACAATAAGTATGCAATGCAATTTGCAACTCTGTAATCCTCAATATTCAAATCCAGTCAAAAATCAATCTCAGTTAACTTAAATTATCTTCGTCCCTCCTTAAAATCATGGTACATCCACACGTTTACACGTACATAAACTATACGTATTATATCAGATTAAGTTATTATTTCGAATTATAATTAGCAATATAAAAACCTCAGTCAACAAACAAAGGCGCTAGTCATTTGTCCGTCAAAGCGAAAATGTAATAAAACAAAACACAATCTTTACACAAAAGGTAACAAGGAACGGAAAAAACCAACAGCTGTCATTGGCAAGTCATTATCGTTTTTATGAAGTTATATTTTATCAATCAACCGACATCTTTTTTATCTTCGCTTAAACGTCCACTTAAGGAGATGATCAGACATGCTTGTCTCAAACGCGCGAGTTTTTTTACAAGAGAGAAGTTTGTAGAGCTAAATCAAGAGACAGGCTAGGAAATAGATGGAGTTACGCGTTTTTTGGACAGTTTGAATTTCCTACGAATAAAACTTCAATAAGTATGTACAGATTATGTCAAACGACAAAATGAAATTACGATGAGCTTCAAATCATGCAGGCGTTTTGAAAAACGATAAAAAATCTGAGTTAAACCGAAAACAACGCGTTTGATTTCGAAAGCTTAAAATGTAGGAAATTTGACAATATCTTTAAACCAACTCAGCATATAAACTCAATAAAAAAATCAGATTCGAGTACAAAACCTCTAACCGTACAGTTATACGATTCACTGGTTATGTGTTATACCTAGAAGAGTATTATTTTTCGTAAGAGGCGAGTGCGCGCGCGCCGACCCGCGACGCAACTTCCTGTTGGGTGCTATGACCCCGAAGAAATGGTGTACAGACGGCGAACTTCGCCTTTTTATACATGATTTTTTGTTTTTTTTTCCTTAGTTTTAATAGCACAGGAAATTGATTGGACTTATATTTGGGGACAATCGATGGTTATTTTACGGTTGAGTCGCTTGGGTGCGTTTTTTGCGGGTCGATTAGGGTTAGTTCGAATTTATAATTAAGCGAAGCTAGGTTATTTACGTGATGTGGAAGTTCTTATTCAAATTATTCTACCAAGGAAATCTTATTTCTTTTGGCATTAAATAATATAAGTAGTAGTAGTAAGTAGTAATTTTGTTTTGCGTCTATTTTCATAACTTAATCTTTATGTGAGTTATAAGGAATTTCGTTTGCTTTGATCGTCGATACCATAATATTTATAAACAAATTTCAGTAACTCGCATATAAAATTTATTGAAACTAACTTTTCGCAACACAAGTTCATCGCAATCAGGGTCCACATCACACACACACGAGCACACGCACACACACAAAAACTGCCTGCTACTACACATTGTGATTAAAGAAAGTTGACCTGTAAACAATTTTCCCATACCTCCCCTACTTACATCGAAAGCACGAATCGATTACCCGATCCATCATAATCGTATCGATTTTTTGTCTCTCGATAATTGGCCGTAGCTTCCGTGTGTCTTGTTTTTTTATCGATTATGAAATAATTGATTCTAATAACGATAGTTCGTTGAATCGATTAACTGCGGGTCAGTGGTGATTTAATAGGTTTAATCACGTCTGATGCATGGACTTTTCATGGGTGGGGACATCTGGCATTCATCTTAAACCTTGTGGAATATTACGAATGATTGTTTACTTTGGAACTGCAGTCTTAACATTGATACAGAAATTAACGTAATAAAAAACCGAGTCCTTTAATTGAATGGGAACTTTTAGCCGAAGTTTGCAATCGGGGTTCTCGTTAAGATACTTTCACAAAAAAAATCATCCAAAGAATAATATAAAAAGACAACACAAATGTAGCACTTTCAAACATTTTTTTTAACCTTAAAATCTATCCCCACACTTTTCATTCTAGCATGCATTTTCCATCTAGTTTAAAAGTCCAATCGCTCTAAAAGATCTGACATAGTATATCTGACATGGAACCACACACCTTGAAGAACTATTTAAGTAAGAAGTGAACCGTAAATGAAATATACATCCGTGAACCAATTTACTTAACACATCGGCTACGGGAAAGTCTTACACAGTTTAACACTCACTTCTCATAAATACGCACTTTATTTTATTCCACATCCATATTTCGTATAAGAATCGATCAAATGAGCTTTATCAGCGCATTTCAAAATATGATACAACATTATTTATTTTACAAAATAAATGGCCGGCTTTTAATACTGTGTGTAAACGTGCTCATTATAAAGCGATAAATAAAATTATCGTCCTTTCATGACACACCGTTGAATGCGTGACATCTACTTACGTTACACTTATTATAAAAACCCATAAATAATCCCCGTTTATCGCTGTAAATTTTATAACAAAAAGTACACAACCTTTTTGGTGATTAAAAAAGTTTATAGTTCATACGTAGGCACATTGGGCATAATAACAGCAATCAATGTCTCCATTTATTATTAAAAAAGAAAACATTGTCACACGTTCGCGCCAACTCGTAATTTCATATTTCGAACACCCACATCGTACGGAGAGGGGCTGCCCTCTCGGCACACGTATAATTAGGAGAAATGATCACGGACTTTATGCACGACAGGCGTCGAAAGGGCAGGCCTCGACCCGCAAATATATGACCGATTTTTCTTATACCACACTAACAAATGCGCACATAAAATTGTGGACCGTATTTAATAATAATGTCCCTTAATAGAATGGTCTTTATTATGAAATATAGCCGTGAAATATTTTCGCATTTGAGCGATGAATGAATCAGAATTCATTCACTCCAAGGTAATCATTTTAATAGTATACAATCAAAGCTTAATATTGATATTCAATTATTCTTAGAAATGTCGACCACACGCAATCGAACACGAAATCGAACGATTTATCGATTTAAAACAAAACGGTTCCAAATTTGTAACCGGCATGTTCTCCTCTCTAATTCTCTTTCCCCGCCTATAATTGACACCGACGCGCCATGCTCCGTCTCGGTTTAACTTGCTAGCATCATGTATGTCTGTCTCTGTCCGGTGTGGATGTCACGTGCGGCTGTCAGTGCAGTGACTATTTTGACAATTATGTCATTTGGCCGTCACGGGCGTGTCATTTGGGCGACGAACGATTGTGGCCCCTGTAATTTTGTTTAGAATTGTGGAATTTTTAGGGTCGTTGACTTTGTCTTGTAATATGATGTATGGGAACATCTGGCCTGTGAGAAATAAGGTGAAGGGATGATTCACAACTCGATAACTCAGTGATGTTACTGATTACAAAATCGTCAACGAAAACACTGAATCAAAACGCATCTTTTTACTCCTTCCTTTGCCAATTCATACAAAGTTCTTCCAAAGCTCATACGAACATAAACAATAGAACTCCAACAAAATCATGAATGCTGTTACACGTGTAGACAATTTCCCGGCTGTAGGAAATTCAGTATCGACTTGTATTGCGGCTATTCGTGACTCGCGATCAGTACATGAATTATATATGAAGCTACGAGTGTTCTGTCAAAATATTGTACGGTACATGCTAATGTTGGTAGAGTTGTGGGGTAAGCAGTGGTGAGGCAGACTTAGTATTGGAATAACCTCTTTGGTAGCTCTGCTTTTAGTTAGCAATGCGTAAATATGGGGGTTGTGGTGGCTCTATTCTGTTATGATAACGCAGTGCAAAATGAGGTTAACTCCGACAAAATTGAGTCGTTTTTGTTGAATTTAAGGACTTATATTTGTGGATAGCTGCAATCATTTTATACAACGCGCAGGCAAAATCGCGAAGGCTAAAATAGACAACTTTTGTTGAAGCATCAATCAGCTGATGAAAAATATATTTCACAGTATTCTACTTCGTAAACTTGTTAAACTATTTAAGTTAATTAGGGAGTTAATCAGATAAAGCTTTTTAATACTACTTTAAACAATAATATGAAATAAACTATTAAGTATCGTATAGTTTAAGTGAAGCCGCTACCGTTAGTGGCGCCGCGCGCATGCTAATGCACCCGGCGTCACCCGCCTTTGTGGAGCCGACGCGACACACGACAATACTGCTCATATCACTAATATATGGATATAATATGACTTATAGAGAATATCTATTTGTATTAATATTAATAACACAGCATATATTTTTGTATTATTTATATCTGCTTGTATTAGAAATTCTTTTGCTGTGCTTAGATAAATTTAGTTGAAAATTGTCTGTTTTTGGGTTAAATAAGTAGCTCATTAAGGTTTACTGCAAGGCTTTGGAAAAGACCCATTATAATGTTATTTATGAATTATGAGAGGATAGAAAACCAAACACGCAAATATTTTTGGTAGTATATGTATAAATTTTTTGTAGAGTCATATTTAAATCTTTTTTAGTATAACAATCATTGAATTTGCCCGACGTATACAATCTGCGCCATAAGACTGCAGTTTAAAATTAAACGATCTCTTTAGCATATCCAATAGGCAATATATTCTACATATGATTCATATACAAAATGTATGCGATAGGCGTCCTATAGCCTATTTGGGATATGACAAGGTTTGGAATTATACCTTAATTCGGTTCACACAATATAACGCCTTAATATTATAGAGCCTGCGCCAGCGCAACGCTTTGGTTGAATAGTGATTATTATACTGACTTTGTGACACCAAAATAATGGCCGACTTTATCATCATTTGATTATTCAAAATATAGTGAAAATTTATAAATTACTTCTGTTGTAATTCGATCAATTTCTTGTAATTTTGCCTATACATAGTTCAAACCCTAAAAATGTACTTGGCGTATATTTTAACTTTCCTTTATAATACATATGAATTTGTTTATTTTTTTCCAATGCATCGAAAAAACTAACCTTGACATTCTTATCTACGTTTGATAATGTGATGGCTCTCCCAAATCTCCCAAATAAAAGACATCAACGCGTTGACTTTCAAGTGGGTGAATTTAGCTAAACTTTCTTTTTCGTGCACTCTAAAAATCTGCTGTACCTATGATATTAAAAAAAATTGGTAATATCTTTTGCTAAATATCTTTTAGGTTATGTATTAAATTTTTAGCTAAAAAATTAAACTTATTACCCAAACACCAGAACATAAATTCCGTCCAAATATTTTCCAATATTAAAGTCGTTAAAAAAATACCGAAATAGCGTCGATATCGATAAGTATACACCACGTGACGCTTCCTGCCGCGGAGACGCGCGTTTCGGCGAACAACGCGCGGCGGTAATAATAACGTAGAGGCGGCTTGCCGCGCCGCGACGCCGCCGCGCGGTGCCGTGTGTCCATTATTGAGGGAGATAGGGTACTTAGATTAGACTGTAGACGATTAAGTTAAAGTACTTGACAAAATTAAAATTAAGATTTTCTATGTTTTGTCTAATCTTTTTGGTGATCATTTCTTTTTTGATAACTTTTGCAAAACATTTTTCTCAAATTTGTTGTAGAAGGCTTTTATTTGAAGCTCAAACTTAGCATCTTTCAATAAAAGTTGAAAAGGCGGAGAATCAACATAAACAACTCAACTAAAGTTCATACGGATCCTTTACTTCACAATTTAATATTTGTGTTGTTGAGTATTGTGACCTAAGACCACACACCCTAACAAAAAAGTACCAGCAATTTAACCTCACGACCTATCCTACAAGTACACAATAAACTGTCCTACAAATATACCGTGCCGTGTAACAATGGATCCGTACGGCGGCGCGTGCTCGCGACGTGACGGCTCGGACGCGCGGCGAATACCCGCGCGGTAATGAGCACGTGTGTATGCGCCCTTACTTAACCTTCAGCAATGGTACTTTTAGTACCGATGGTTGTGATTGATGTTATTAGATTGTAGTGCAAATATCATGCTTGAGTGTGGCCGATATCGACATTAGAGTGAATAGAAACACTCTTTTCAATCTTAATATTCAACCTTGTTTCACCTTTTTCTTCCCGGGATAAAACTCAGGGCAAGAAAACCTGCGTGGCTAATATTACCCTTTATTTTGCACTCATTGAGCTCGTCACTGCTCAATGATACTGCAAAAAAGTTATTAAATAGTTCCTCGTGCGATCGCTGCTGCAAGTGTCTTATGAAAAAGTAGTATCTGCGATTCACATATTATATACCTGCGTAAAGCATTTTTTTTCATTAAGGAATGAGCAAACTATCTAACCTATTAAAGATCGTTGTCAAAAACGGATCTGTTTAATTCAAATACACGATTTTGATTTAACATCTCTTCGTCGAATGCATATAAGAATATTTAAATATGAATTACATGTGAACTTGAAATAGCATAACTGTTTTCGTCATCATGATAAAAACGTTTTATTGAAAAACTTCTTTCGTCATTTTCTTTAGACAACCGATTTATTTATTTTCAAATAGAGTAGTAAACTCCTTTCCTAAATAGCTATGACGTATGAGTCAATCATGCGAATCAAAGTCCTGGTCGGACGGAAACTAATCCAATAGAGCAGCTTTAACAATCACTTCATTTTATGCCTTTTCTTGTTATAAAAAAAAACTGTGTCTCGGCACGCGCGGGCTCGCCGCTTGCGTACGCGCATCGCATCTTAACGCGATAGAACGAGACAACTGTATACAAAAACTACACGACAAAGCAAGATAGGTATATGATTAATGAGTACGACCCATAACCAAGAAATGCAGTCAAATTAGGAGAAATAAATATTGGAGTTGATGTTTTAAAAATACGTGATTTTGTATTAACGGTAATGCTGTTATATTGGTATAATGCTTGAAATGAATGCGATAATGTGTTGTCAAGTGTGTAATGTTTATTATGGCAGTCAGGGCCTGGCTTATACAGGAAGTTTGAAAAATATTCCATGTTTGTTCTAGAGATGTGCCTTTATTGCCAATTCTTTTTGAGATCTAGGGCTGTGAACGTACCTGAACTGACGTGATGAATTTAAAACATTTTTGAGTGTCAATCACTCATACAACCGTGCCAAATCTCAAGATCAACTTTTATAATAACTTTTGAACAATAACTTAATCAAAACCCCTTTGATTACTGCTGTGTATTTGCAGTTGAAAAACACGACTTTAAATGAAAACTCACACAACTTATGCTTATACAAAAATAGAAAATCTAAACTCAGTTTAACTTCCTCACGCAAAGACATCTGACATTCCATTCTAAGAATACCTCACAAGCAGTTTTGGATGTTTTTACTTAGAAATCATTGCTTTTTCGCGTTGCAACATAAAATAGATTATAAAGGTTTAGGGAGGCGTCGTCAGTGCGTTCCGTTCGACGCACAATGCGCCGCCGTCGGCCTTAACTGCGATTCTAAAGTTTATTACACACAGAACTTGAACATATGCATCGGTTTGTATGGATGGTCTAAGGTGACAGCTGAACGCGGGGATCAATTATTTTAGTGAAATGTTTCTTCAAGTTTTCGAAGTTTTTTGTAACGTAAAGTTTGGATTGTATCTAACGGCGCGTTGTAAGGCACATCATACTAGAAATTAGGAGTTCTTATTTAAGTACTTGTGAAATACCGGCTTGATTAAATCGTTGTCTTTATACTTCACACACACTGCCATTATAATTCACAAATTTAAAGCCTGTTAACAGTGCTAATTATACACGTCTCAAAAACTAAACTAACTAAATCCTTAAATCTATCTTCCATTTTTATTATATCTTATAAATATTCCCGCCGTCGCTTATAACTTACATCCACACTCTAAAGGCTTTCGTTTCCGCCAACATAGCTCAGCCGAATAAACCGTCGGTTTATGCATTTCGGCAGCTTTGCTGTTTTATTTCGCGACGTTTCTCGGAACTGAGGGAAGAAATACCTTCGCAGACGCGCTGGAGACTGCAGGCTTCTGTATACCTACCGCCACTTCTTAAACTAATAATATTGCAATCGTGGAAACGAGACAGCGCTCTACACGGTGTAGAGCGGCATCTCTTTTCCACGCTTGTCTTGGAGCGATCCTGGTAGGAATTCTTTTCGGGCTAGAAGCCAGAGTCGTGAAGTTTGGACATGTTTGACGCCCTTTGAAACATGCCGCCAGATTTGTTTTAGGAATTAATTCATTCCTAGCTCATAAATTACTTAAAACGAAACTAAGACACGTATACTTTCAGTTTATACAACAAAGTTGTAGTTTCATATAATAATATTGTGTTATGTTTATTTATATAGCTTCAGTATATCGTTATCAACTCAAGACAAATAAGTTACGCTCAATAAAGCAACAACGATTCCCGTATCAGTACGAACAGAACGCTTGAACCCGAACATCCATATGATTTAAATTCAGCCAATAATTTTAACATGACCCCGCTTCGATCCGAAATAAAAGCCTACACACGGCACAATAAGACAACACCGCCACTGTCCAGAGACTATGAGACAAAACCTTACAAAAAAAACGACAAAATTGACCACGCACTTGGAATCGAAATGCAAAAAAAATATCTTGGTGAACAGAGACGGCGATATCTGAGTTTGGTGGGTAAGAGCAAGGTGGAAGATGTAAATTTAGAATGCATTGCATGTTCTTCGACATCCGTCGGCGCAAAAAATCGATGCTGCCATCTATCGGTGGTTTGTGACACTAGTGCGGGTCAACGATTGATGGGCCGTTTAATTGTAGGCCGACAGGATTTTGTTTTGTTTTGACACACTATTAAACCCTAAAGTTAAATAAAATATGTTTTCTGAAAGACTCTAGCTCCAGTAACAATACCCTAACTATATTGAGAGATGTTTGAATGGTATCCCGATTCGGTTAATAGAATACAGAAAGAACAAAACACGTATTCGCAATCGATACATACTTACAGCATTTATAAAATCCTACCATGAGTCTCGAATTTGTGAATAATTACACCATGGAACAAACGGAAATCAAATTTATAATAGAAATGCATACATTTGTATTATCAATTTGATTTTCATTCATATCGTAAGACATTCCGCATTTTAAAATACGAAAGCAAGAAAATAAAACATCACAGTAGCTTAGTAAATTGTAAACTACCAGTAGGAGTTCTATAACAAAAATAATAAAAAACAAATGAGTGATAAGCCTATATAGCCCGATCGATCATGCGTGTTGTGACGCGGTGGTCCCATCAACTCCTACGCATATCATTAATTAGATCTCCATCATTACGACTAATGATCTGACGATATTAATGAATCATCTATTTTAATATTTGGATGTTTAATGTTTGAATTATTTTATTAATTGGTTCTTTGATTAATTGATTTTTCAAAAGATTTTTAATACCTTATCAAATATCGTTATTTTTATAGTCTAAGCCTCGAATTCTAATATATTTATTCGTGACGCTAAAACCAAATATTACATATTAAATATATCAAATTCTGTCCCTAACTGCATGCGCTCTACATTAAAATCTACCTAAATTCACCTAAAAAACCAAAACATTTTTTCTTCATGATTAAAAAAAAACCTCTTTAGAAAGCAACATGGCATTCAGTAATATTGATCTCTATATCTCAAAAGCTTCGCAAAAACCAGCAAAGTCCCTAAAATTAAAAGAATGTCTTTCTAAACATTGATTGATTTCTGTCATTTTGTCTGAGAAGGTTACATCCCTCAAAGGTTGCTTAATGTTACCTCATTTATAACGATTGATAGCAGATAGAGGTTTTCGACGAATTTAGAAACACTTTAAAATTTAGGTTGATTCTACGAATGTGTTTTATTATCAAGATTTGACGAAATAGTGAAAAATCTATATGGATGTTAGAGATATGGTTATTGTTGCTGTCCTTGTGTGTTTATTTCACTAATTCTATAGTTGTTTTATTTTATACCGATAGTCCCGAAAGCTAGGTGTGTTTCATTTTTCGATCGGAGATTTATTATTACTCTATTTTAGGTAATATTACAAGGAAACTTAATGTTAAGCACTTCTTTAATGTCACCCGTCTGTACTTAACACGTTGCGGTAACAGAAAGCATAAGACTCATAACCGTAATTAAAAGTGACCCAAAATATACCTTCAAGTTAACCCCGACTAAAATAAAAGTAAGACACGTACGCCTTTATCTGAACAATAATACAAAATAGAACTGCTTTAAAATCTGGATAATGTTTCTGACGTAACGACTTCGCGAAATTTACACTCAAAAGGTAGTTTCACGCGTACGTTCTATTCTCAGTGTTTTTATGTTTGCGAAAGAAAAGAATAGATACGTAGGTAAGTAATTTAACAATTATAGGACTAAATACTCTTATCCTTAATCATTCATTTAAAGCTAGACATTAACTGAAAACAAAATTGTCATAAACCCTGTTAGCTAAAATGTAAACCAATTAATTAATAAGTCACTTCGACATCCGTTTTGCGCACGCGCACATCGTCTTAATCGCTTTAAGCGCCGTGATAACAGACAGACATCTTCGGTTACCAGCACTGGTGGTCTGATACGATAGCCCAACTAATTATATGGCGATGTCATACATTTTGATGGGATCATTAAGTGTTATATGACAGTGTACCGTTTGTATTACTGGTGTTAGCTTACTAGATAGGTTTAGCTATTTAATACTAGTAACATCGCATAGGTAAAGATTTGCATTTTTCTTTCGGTAAAGAAAAAACCGCAAGGTTAAAAAATCATCAATTTATTTGGCAGACTCGTCACGTTTCTTTGATAGACTTCGAATATGGTTTGGTCTTATGCCTAGACTGAGTTATGTTTTTCTGCTATCTGGTTTATAAATAGGCAGCATTTTACCAGGTATTGAATAATATACACCTTTGCATTACACGGCTTATGCAAAACTAGAACATTATTATGCAAAAGGTATGTTCTAAATACATGCAAAATACATTTCAGTATACACATGTACCTATTTCAAAGTAGGTGTACCTAATTTAATTAGCAATAAATGTAATCTACATTCCTTTCAAATTAAGGCCTAAACAGTTAAAACATATGTTTAAAACACAAACAACCTAAACACAAATCAATCAACAATTTTAATTAACAGCAAAATTGTTAACACAAAATTACAAATATTCACTTTACAAGCCAGACCAAGCACATTCTAGGTCCTAAGTGTTTAACCAAGTGTTCTAACACAAACTCTAACAACAAGACTAAAAACTGTGAAAATGAGATAACACTTTATACTGTGTATAGCGCTATCTCGCTCACACACTCAAGTGTTGTGTTCGGCCACCAGGTGTCAGGCCATTCAGGTTATTACCCAGTTATAAAGTGCCCACTAAAAGCTTTATTAGATGTTACAAAGAAATATTTCTTGCTAGTGAGGGGACACGGAATCCGGTAGTCGATTTCTTATCGCAATCTCGATTGACTAATAGGAAAAATGTCACGGGCGACAGTTAATGTGTTTTAAATAATTATGTAGTGCTTGTGTAGGTAGTGAATTATGTGGTTCGTGTAGTGATGTATTTATGATATTAAATATGAAAGCTCGAGATTTGTTTGTGAGATGAATAATGTTTGAACAACGTGAAATGTGCTAACTGTTTATAGAGAAATATATTTTTTTCTTTGTTTTTGGGTATTTGAAGTATATAGTATTTTATTCGAATAGAAGAAAACGTTAGTGGAGCGAGATCGTCTTAATGTCACTGTCGCGACCTATTTTTTATTTATATTCATCCAATTAAATCAAATTTTGCACTGACCATACAAAAAATCTGCAACGCACTTTCATGAATATGCTAAGCTCAGATCAATATTTTTTTTAAACATACGTATCACAAATAAAATTCCAGTCAAACAATATGTAAAATCCAAAGCACATCGAAACGACTTAGCAAAGCAATTAACAATCAGACGCTCCCAAACCCCTGACACGTACTCGTAATCTCGACTACAACTCATAATTAATTATCGATTGAAAAAAACATCGATATGTTTAAATCAACTAATGGAGTAGGACTGCACTACAGGAAGCCTTCTTCTGTCATTTGTCAGACTGACATTTGACATTAGTCAACTGCGTTTCAATTGATAACTGAGTGACGTTTTTTTAATTATTACTGATTATAAAACCATATCGGCAAAGCCTATATTTACATGTGTATAATGAGCAATATTTTTTTAAAACAAACTATGGTAAAAAAATCTTCTTGTAAAACTATTTCTGACATTATCAATCATAACAGTAACAAAAACTAGAAATAACACAGTATCATATTTTGTTTTGTATCTTTCCATCCATTCAATGTAAAAAAAGAATCGACTCCTATTTAAATTCCTTGTTGATAAATTACAATTCGTTATATCGACACGTCGCATCACTAAAAGTGAAGTTGTTTGTTTTGCCGGTAGCAAGTAGTGTCGCCTTGATAAATATCCTTAAAGATTGTTCGGACTCCGCGATAATTTCTCTCAGAAACTCACACTTTATCGGACAACATAATCTTAACTTTATTCTTATTCGCATAAAGTTTAAAATTCCGGAGCATATTTATATTTCTTGGTCAAAGATATATGATGTTATTTATGATACCCTCATAGTACGTGTTTTATAGTTATTTGATAAAACACTATCGTGATTATTTAGCTTGACTTTGTGACTGGCTGAATCTGTTTTGTTTATTTAACATGCCACTAATATTATTCTTGGATGTTATCTTCATTTACGAAAGGTAATACTCATAAACATTGAATATAATGTTACACCTGTCTTATTTTGATAAATGGCAAATATTTTTAATAATACACTAAATATATTCGTTAAGTGCTCTGCCTGAGGCACGCACGTCATAAAACATTTGCAAAAACTCGCAACAAACTTGGATACGCGGTTTTGCAGAAAAACAGTGACAACTTTTCACGCTAAACGCATAAACCTCTCTTACACGGCGGATAAAAAGTATCGTAAATAATATCGTAATATCACCACGACAAGTCATGGCATGTCAATTTTCTCCGCTCAGTAAAAACGTGTAGCAACATTGTACGCCGACAAACACAATCGACTCATTTTCATTTTTTATATTCCAGGTAAAAAGTGGCGTTCGCTCACACCGCAAGACAGGCGGCCGTTCGTGGAGGAAGCGGAGCGGCTGCGCGTCATCCACATGACGGAGCACCCCAACTACAAGTACCGGCCGCGGCGGCGGAAGCAGAACAAGACGCGGCCCAACCAGCCGTCCACGCCGGCCAGCGCGCCGCCCGCCTCCTCCGCCGCGCTGGGCTCGCCCTACGCCGCCGGCACCGACTCGCCAGACCCGCGCTTCTCGCACAACCCCGGCGCTGGCTTCTCGCCCTACAGGACCTCGCCCCTCGCCTCGGACTTCCAAAACAACCAGCAATTCAACGGCCACGTGCAGACCCCGGAGTCTTCCCCCGCGCGATCTCCTGAACCGCAAGGCAGGAGGAGCGCTCCTGCTGAAGCTCCACTGCCTACGCCTGATGCGTCTCCAGTAGAAAATGAAAAGGAAAATTTCCAATATGAAGAGAGGAGGCGAGCAATTAATGCTTCTTCAATGTCTGACTCATACTCGCCCTACAAAACATATAGAACGCCTGGCTCCTTCTCGCCAGCGCCCGTCGCTGCGATGGGAATGGCTAACGGCATGTACGTCATGTGCACTCAGAGGACCCTGACCGAGCAGCCCCCACTCGTCACCGGCACGTTCTTCCCGCCAGTCGCGACCTCACAGGACCAGCAGGCTCTCGGCACATCCACGCCTAAAGTTTCTAACGCCCTTAGCGGCTCGATGCCCCAAGAATACACAATTCAGTATCATCCTTACGAGCAATACGAACAGATGTATAAAACTGAGGATTCGTACGTGTCTCATTACCCAGATCAGCCAAAAACTGAATACGACACGGGCGGCAGCTACTTCTCGGAGGAGCCCCCGTCCAACCAGCAGCAGGAGGGCGAGCAGGGCTTCATGAACCCGCGGCCGGAGATCCGGACGGGCTCGCCGGAGTCTGACGTGGACGCGCGCGAGTTCGACAAGTACCTGGACTACGGCGCGGAGGGCGGCATGGAGCAGCAGCATCAGCAGCAGCAGTACCGCTACGAGCAGCAGCAGCAGTACCGCGCGGCCTACTGCCCCGAGCAGGCGCCGGGCGCGGAGTACTGCGGCGAGCGCATGTACGCGGCGCCGTACGCGGGCGTGCTGGGCGCCGCGCCGCCGCCCGCCTTCCCGCCCGCGCCCGGCGCCGACCAGCGCCCCGACGACGAGTTCAGCGTCATCCTGGCCGGCGTGCGCCAGACCTGCTACAGCAACTGACTAGGCAGGACTCATGTACGCTAGTTCATGGACTCTTCCTCAAATGTAGCCCAAAGAGTTGACTCCTTTCCAAATGTAACATGGAATGTTTGACGACAAACTTTGCACTGCGGATGTAGTGATATTATAAGAATTTGTTCTAATTCGAATACAAAATGTATCAATTATTACATTTCGCATTTACATAAATTGTATACCGCGATGAAGTGTAATGTAACTCAGATTTGAATATTTTTCTAACTTTAACGCATTTTTAGCGACTTTTGTAATTTGTGTAAAACTTTTCAATTATTTATTACACTGTGAATAAATTAAAAAGGAAAGTAACGTATTTTAAGTGAATTTATACGATTTGTAGGGAAATAAAAATAATTTTAATGTAAAGACGAAACAGCTTTCTAGTACTCACGTTGTTCGTTCCAAAATGTGCCTTGAAGGTGTCGACGGCAGCCGGTTGTAACTGCGATGTTATTGTTAAGAGTTTGAACATTTATAAATAATAAATAAACGCTGTTAGTGTTAATAATTGGTGCTATGTGAAGAGATCCTAAAATATTTTTTGTACGTCCAAATCCGTATACCATAGAGGTAGTAATGCGATTCCTATAAACATTATTTATTTGTAACTATTTTTGTATATTTCGTAGATAAAGACTAAAACGAGCGTCGAATTAAATGAAATATAGGTTCTTCCATTAAGCTTGTAGATATATATGTTAAGTCGTATTTTTATATTGTTTTAGTGAATAAAATCTATAGAACTATTCTGTATAAACTGTTAGAATATATTAATAAAGAAATATCTCATAGGTTATAATTATTTGTACTAAAACTATACCTAGTTAAATTGTTTTTAGTTTACTGCAATTTGTTTAGTTTTAGTTATGAGACACTCGCACTGCGAAACTAAGTTCTTCCTAATTGTAAGAAAATTTATAAGGAACAATAAAATTTTATTCATATGCACTTCTCAATTATTATTTACCTGTACCTTCTAAGAATAGGCCCTCTTCTACAACTTTCTAACCGAACTGCATATAACTGGTAAAAAGATTTAAATTAAAATAGAACGCCAAGCATGACTCACAAACAAGATACAACATTAAACAGTTAATTTAGTTTGACACACACAACATTTTGACAAATCCATCCGCTGTATCGAACCGATCTCAAACCCCTCACATTACGCGACCCAATGATTTGTTACATGCACGCATGCATATTTATTTTATACCACCGATAGCGATCGCTTCAAATTAATGACACATTTAATGATACATTACCTCCATACCGCACTTGCCAAACGAATAAAACACGAGGGTATAAGTCCAAATAAAATTAAAATTACTAAATAATTTGCGGAGGAGGGGGTGTGTCGGCGGCCCGCGGGCCCGCTCGCCTGTAATTACGAACCCGCGAAACCCGCCCCGGAGAGAGGGCCCGCTATTGATGTATTGACGTTTTCGAGCTAAACACCGTACAACTGCAGAAATGAAGATTTGTTCCCGAGTGCGGCGTGCGGTATGGACTCAAAGAAGTTTTGGGTGGTATTGAGATATTTTTCATTGATGCTACTGAGATGTTTTGATTATTATCATTAGTATGGTCTTAAATGTTCTGCGGTAAAATGTTTTAAGTCGAATTTTAGTCGAATTCATGTGACAAGTCAAATTATGATTGAATTCATGTAATAAATTATTACTAGGTAAATTGGAAAATCGAAAAGAAAAGGTAAGAGGAAATTTACAAACTAAGTATATTGACGAGATTCTTACTAGCAGGACGAAGAACTTTCATTGTCAGATTTTAAAATTATTTAATTTTAAGCCCATAACAGTCCAATATTCTATATTACTGACTGTCAGTAATAGACATTTAGGATTGCCCGACTAGTTTCGGACCCAACCGAAGTCTTATTCAGTGGATGCGACAACGGAGTCGCCAGTCGTTAATAAATAAAGAGTTAAGCATCCGCCTTATGGAATTTATAATAATATAAAATAAATCAACCTTTAATTACGAAATCAGATCTAAGCAATTATCATTCAGCTTCCAGCATCATTGAATGATTTCAAGTACAATCCTTTTCCCATTATTTGGTGTCGGCTCTTCTCAAACTTTTGGGCCGTGCTAATAGTAATATAATAGGGCAGTCTTTGCGGAACATTCGTAAGTATAAGAAAAAAAGTTTTAAACAGCTATTCTGATATAGTTTCCAACGATCGATGAAAGAAAGAATCAAGTAAAAACTCGAAATTGCAGAATAAACGTTATTTTTGTATTCATTATTAGAACAATCGACATAGGTCAATTAGGTACAATGGTTCGTTAAAAAACACACACAAAATAATAAAGCAGGACATTCAAATAAGATAAGTAAAGAATCATAAACATTAGTATTAATACCATTTAATAGTTAAAAAATCCGGGATTTAAAAAAATCCCGTTCCTGAGTTGTGACAGTTGACCGAAGACCGCGAAACTGCTATAATATGTGATAATTAAGTTTTTGTTCGCTCTTTTAAGGTTTTAATCTCTGGGGACATCTTGGTTAGTCTTTTAGTATATTATTTTATTTGTTCACTAGTTGTTGCCCGCGACTTCGTCCGCATGGTTAAAAGATATATAAGTTAGAAATTTTTGAACGGAAGCCTTCGAAGTTGAATAATGTTTCCTGTTTTTTCCACATTTTCCATTGTATCTTCGCTCCTATTAGTAGCAGCCTGATGGTATATAGCCTAAAACCTTCCTTGATGAATGGCATATTCAGCACAAAAAAAAATTCAATTTGAACCAGTAGTTCCTGAGATTAGCGCGTTCAAACAAACAAACAAACAAACTCTTCAGCTTAAATATTAGTATAGATTAATTCTTTTGAGATTCAGGAATATGTGCTTGCGGGATTTATAAAAGTATGTACGCTTTTTAATGATACAATAGACCATTACTTGCTAGTCTTTGGTAAATTTGCCAATAGAAAAGTATCATTAGTGAGAATAAATTACTCACATATAATATTTTTTTCACAACTATGTCCTCATAGAAAACACCATATTAAACGCAAAAATTCAAGAACTGCCAGATGAAATTTAATAACAACATCATGGTCATAATAACAATTCATTAAAGGAGAAAACCAAACTCCATAGAATCTTGGGCCTGGCGTTACAGAGCTGGAATTTTGCCATAAATTAGAGAACTTAGGAAGATTTCACGTCCCCAATTTTCACGTCTCTCAGCAATGGCCAAGTTGGTAAAATCAGACAATGTTTACACTGATTGTTAGTCTCAGCGAAACCTCCTTATTATAGTGAAACCTCCTTAATTCTTCAAGATCCTTACTGAAACCTCCTTCTTCAAAAACTGTGACTGGACTATCGGTGCGCTTTAAGACGGAGCGTGCTTAGTAACCTAGCAACGCTCTCTCTCTCACACTCTCTGCTGTCAGCAGGCATCGCAGCCATATTTTTGTTTCGAGCTGTGCGCTCGCAACCTAATATGATGAGGTTTAGGTACCTACTTACATAAAAAGTGGTGAATTCAGATTAATATTCTTGAAAACCTCAGCAGAAAACTATGTTTGCTAGATAGGGCCTACTTACATCAATAATGACATATTTAAGCATTGTGTTTACTACCAGGGAATTTGATGCTATCTGAAATTACAGTAAACTGCGATTGCGACAATAGGTTTATTAAAATAAAAAAACCGTATTATTGAGATCATTCTTTATTAACCACCTTCGTTAGGATTATCATAATATAATAATACACTATCTAGGAATTGTGCAGGAGGATAATTGGTCCATGGTGTGGGCACAGCACCCAACCAATATTCGCCTTTCTATTGTGTTGCAACGGTCTGTTGCTATTCCTCCATTAATGCACTCATGATACCGTATCCACCAATTGTCAGAAGAGCAATATTCAGATCCGGTTGTCCAGCAAAGGTCAGCAGGAATGCAGGCATCCAATATGCAAGCGAGGGTCAGTCAGAAGGCAATCAGTTTCGGAGTCCAGTATTCGAGCAGAGGTTTAATATTGTAATGAATCTCGAGTATTTGAAAAACACATTCACATGCGCGAAGATACGAAGAGCGAATGACACGGAAAAACGATGTCAATTGTCAGACGTTGACATTGGCATTTGCCATTTACTAGTGCAATCCATGTGAAATAAAAGAATCGATTCGTTGAAATCGATTTTTTCAATTATTTATTTCCTTTAATGATTTTTTAATCGTGCTTACATAAAAATATTATTATACACCAGATTTTTTTTTATTTTACAATGATTTGAATTTAAAAAAGCAATTACAATAAAATAAAGGCTAATGCAGGTTTATATTTTGCCCAAAGAACGTGACCATGCAACCAGCCTTCTGGGCATGTTTCCCGACTTTGGCATGGATGAAGATGTATTTTTTGACGTTTTGTAAATAATGTATATTTTTCATTTTATATTGATATAGTTTTAAAAATGTAATATCCGCTAAATCGATTATATTCTAGGTACACTCTATTGTTTTATGCTAGTGTTTCCAAATGAAGTTATGTACAATAAAATAAATACTTTACAAAGGTTGTTTTAAATAGAAAAATAAAAATGTACTTTTTTTTAGACTTGGCCATTGTAATTGTTGCTAAGATTTAAATGGGTTAACTAAGAAAAATAGTAGAATTTTTTGGTACATATTTCATTCGTGTAACGGCTAGGCCCAGAATCGGGTTTCTCCTTTATTTATATCAGAAGCTGGACAAATACATGTTCGGAAGGCAGCAATGTAAGTAATTTTTGAAAAGAACTAAGAGTTTCATAAAAATAGGCTATTCATCCATCAAATTAAATATAAGTTTGAGCAGAAATATTTGTATTATTTACTGTCATACCTACAGGACAAAAATACATCATGTCATCATCTCTGAAAATTTCTACAGTCTAGCTATCATGGTTCATCAGAGACAGTCTGGTGTCGAACGGAGAGAATGATGGGCAGACAGCTGCGTCTAAGTAATAGGACTCCGTTTGCTATTGCTATATTATAACGAAGCAGTATCCTTTAACGATAGCTCATAAATGCCTTAATCAATATATAAAAAATCTACTATAATAAATATTTCAATAATGTATCGACACTTCACACCCAACGCTCAATCCGACCCCAACAAAGGCATAAATACGTGAAAATGTTTCAATAACCAATTGCGCTAATTAATATTCTCATTAAGGACAATTACGAGCACAAAGGTAGCCCATTAGACGTCGCGTGGCTGCTAAAACTGAATGAGCATAAAAACAGCGCAGGGCGTAATGGTCGATAGAGGGCCAATAAAATATGCGCATTGACCATACGGCTGGCCGTGACGATACTCAAAGATATACTGACATATGCGATTCAAAAGAGATGGGAATGGAAAACGTAGACACGGTGGCCAGACCGGGCAGTAGACAAAGGTTGGAAGGGTTGGAAGTCTACGGGCGGATCTTTGCCTAGCTGTTGGACAGACCTTAATAAGCCCTTGTATTTGTTAGAAAATCGAAGTAAGTAGGTAGGTAGGACTCTTATTTTTTTAGAAGTTGTAGCTATAACAGTCTTGTTTTGCAAGACTATTGGGCGGTTTTAACGGGTAGTCGAGTAGATAGTAAATAAAAAACCCCAGGTTTTTGTTTCAATTTAATCGGCATTTAGTCGGCATTTATTTAAAGAGCATACTTATATAGGAGCTAAAATTTGTTTAACAGCTATTTGAGCCAGCAACAAACGTGAAATGGCATACCTACATACTACCATACATCTTCAAATACTAAAAAAAATAACTTAAATAACAGCAAACTCAAAGTATAAAATCTTCCGCGTAGCATATCCTGGCGTGGCTCGCGCCTGCGCACAACGGCAGCGGCGCAGTCGCACCGCGCCAAAGAGATGCGCCTTTGAAGATAGCGCCGATACATTTATTAGCCCAGGTTTGCATACCGGCCGCCATCAGCCGCCAGCCTGAATAAGGTTCGCTTCCCAGTTGAGTTATTTTGAATTGTGCTTTTTGACTAGTTTAAACTTTTCGACGACTATTGAATGATACTTTACATGTTGGATAAAGTTTAATTGCTTTGAGAAATATATCAGGCAAGATGTATTACTCGTGTATGGGTGGAAATAAACATGCACGCATTGAAATGAAATGAAATCATTTATTATGGAAATAGGATTCGTGCAATTTCTCCTACAAGTCCGTTTTTTTGCAGTATGGAGTTAACATATGATAATTGGCTATCCGATTTGAGTCTAGACACAGGTTGAATAAGTCTCCTGATTTAAATTTCGATGTAACTTTTCCATCACGATTCTTGTAAGGCCAGTTTTGTCAAATACAGAACCCGTATTTGGTTTAGTAATCTTATCAAAGAATTCAACTAAATCGCACATCAAACAGTATAATAATATCCCCTAACAAAAGCCAAGAAAATCAATGAAGATCATTCACAAATTAGCTTACCAAAAAGATCCAAAAAACCCATCCAAGCTGAACAACTGCACATTCCATCACAAATAGAATGATATAAACTAATAACAGATTGTTATCAGTCCCGGGCCACGTGCAAATTATCACTTCATGTCCTTTTTACCCAGTTTCGATGGTTAACCAAAACAGAGCGCTTTATGGTCTATTGTACACTACGTAACTCGGCGTGTTTTCAAACAATGGCATTCGGAAATAAAAAGAGATGGCCGATAACAACCGATAAGATGATGCTGTACTTACATAGTTGAGCCTACTTACCTATTTCATGAGTTTTACTGTTTCACTGTTAAATATGCCACGCCTGGCAGTTCCTTGGGGGGAAGGGAAGGGCAGTTTTGGAACAGAGAGGCTGTTCTACGCTGTGTAATTTTTTGTCTTGCTTCTACAAAGGTTACAGTATTTTTTTTTTTAAACTGGAAATGTAGCTGTAGTTGTGAAGCGAGATGCGACTCTACACCAAGACGTGCTATTTCGCTACCTACCAAAACTGTAACAGACAAGTTTTCAGAGGTGGTAGCTTTCATGTATTTGAGTAATCTTCTTACCTGTTTCATGCCTTTTATTTCACTGTTTAATGTACAGTTTTTGTTAGGACTACATATTTCTGTTCAGTCTACGAGTATGCTCATGGTTATATTAAGGCAGATGTTAAGAGCTACAGGTTTCAAAAGAATATCATACTTTAGGATGGCCAAGCTTTTTAACTATCAATCTATTGGACAGTAAGTCTCACAAGCTACAAGCATTCTTAGTCCAGAAAATTGTAGATTTGGAAAATGCAAGAAAAACCTCACCCCTGCATGTCCTAAATATAACTAATAATAACTGTGTGTATAATTGAATGCTATGTGTCTCTAAGATTCTTATTTATAGAATTCTGTAGATTTTGTGAAAAACCTTACCTTTTCGATTAAGAATATGTATTATAATAGAAGTTATTTTTTTGTAAACAAATTATCAGTCAAATTTATCCCAGAACTTGTTGAACACATCTGTGTTCAACAAGTTCTGGGATAATCAAAATCAAAAAGCGAAATCAAAAGGTCAATTTGGACATTTTCAACTCCACTTCGATATCAAACGGAACATTTCCTTGACTCATAGGAAACGTACACACATTCATACACACACACACACACATATAAACACACATACATACATGTTCACCTAGTCTACAATAAGTGTATACTTTCCACGGCACATGTTTTCACATGTGGCTTACGCGCATGCGCCGATAAAATGTCCGCGGCTTTTATTTCGCGGGAAAGCTTATCTTGTAATGTTTAATAAACAATTACATTTGTTTTCAGTATTTAATTAGTTAATATTATTCACGGATCGTTATATATTGTGTGGTATATGGACTGTATTTGACAGAAACAAACGTCAAAAACGAAATTTAGAAACATCATTACACTTAGGGCATTTGTACGGCAGTTGGGCATTTTCAGGGTGCTACCAAGTTACCTGTCCAGCGAAATTGTATGTTTTTTAATTGAATCACTTAAAAATACTCGTCTTAGGGCTGATTTTTCAATCGCCAGATAACTTTTATCTGACGAATACATTTGACGATTTGACAGCTTTTGTATAGAATGTAATGTCAAACGGCTATTTTTATTCCACCGATGGAGTTAACTGATGATTGAAAATCGGCACTATTAAGTAAACTTCCTTCTTTTTCTTAATATCTCTCTCGCTACATATCTCCTCTGTAGAGCCTCTTCGAACGCCGTATACCTACTAAAGATTTATTTTTAGGTACAGAACCGATCATTTCAAATTACGAATACATTTCTTAGGCATATCTTTCCTATTTCCTATATCTGTTAGACTAACAGCTATTACATTATTTTTAATCTCGTTAAATTGATCCAAACAACAAACTGTTTATATAATATATTTCTAATTTGTACCTCGCAGTAGAACAGGCATCAGTTTCGCTGCGTCACCGCCACATCCTGTCTCTCAATGTATTCCGCCGTCACACGACACTCATTTACATAAACTCTTCATTTTTTTATTTTATGGTAACTATTTTATTTGATACTGACATATTGTAAAGTAGGTTAGGTTTGAAATGAGCAAGCTGTTAAATGATAACTAATAATATCCATTCTATTAGATAAAATAATTTCTTCCGCACTTTATGACTGAAAATAAGTTATGTACGTACTTACTATATTAATCAAATATTGGAAAAATCAATAGTAACTAATACATAAAAAATCGTGTCTCCTCCGAAACAGCTTGACCGATTCTGCTTATTGGGTAGGTCTTGGCAAAACAACGTTGGGTCAGCTAGTAATGTTCTAAAACTGAATAAAATTTTAACCTTTCTTCTGATGACTTATCACGTTTTAAACAAAAATATGCACAACAATTTAAACCCACATAGCAACATCAAAACCACAAGAAAAAAAACTAGAAACTGACGCCTGTCACTCACATGAATAACATTTAATATTCATAAATCGACATGTCGCGTCAAACTCATAAATATATTAGAAATTCATAAAAAAAGCAGTGAGACCACCCCTAGCTTTACAACCCATATTCATACACTCATCACGCAACATATAAACCTACAAATTTACATAGTATAAAACGAAAACATAACGAAATTAAACCTTATTACAAATTACATAAAACTCCACATTTCTTTTTGAACCGCAGACTAACTTTGTCGATGCAACAATAAATTCTCTATAAAAAATATAGTTTTCTTTTTTTCTAAGCGTTGTGTAGCCACGTGCCGTGATATCGTAATTTTACAGCCAGACAACATTTCCTATTGATTTGCATGGAGATATTTTTAGGAAATGACATACCATTTAATTTTTTTATAACACATAAAATTGTATTAACTATTGATTCTTTTTTCACGTGATTAAGTGTGGGATTTATGACCAATTGATGTGAAATATAAGAATTCTAATAATAAGTGTTTGTGAACATAAAAAGGTATGTAAGTTTTTGCCATTTTAACTTCAGTATTAATTTCGTTCAATGAGGAGACCGATGATCCAGCATTACCAATTTGCCTCCTTTGTATATTGGACATCTAGAGTAAAAAGAAAATTAATTTCAAAATGTAGTAAAGTCTTATAGCGAGGAAAACTTACACTTGTTGTCTTGTAAAGGTCTTCTATAGGTAGATATTAGGGTATGTTACTATAGCCTATTGATAAACTTTTTATTAGGAGTGGAGTTGTTAAGACTGGAAGCAAAAAAAGCCTAAGCCCTGCAGTGAACCTTAATGCTAGTAACTAAATTAAAAATAGGCATAATATTGCAAGTTCTACAAAAACTGGACAAGCACATACGACGATGGTGTCACATTAAATTAGCAAAAACAATTGGATACTCATCTAATTTATGACCTTTTCTTAACCTCTTTTTTTGTTACAGAAGTAACAGAAAGCTACAGAACAGACAGAAGCATAAGTAATAGTAGTAGATTCGTTTGTTGTCCCTTCCCGTAAACCTTAAAAAAGTACTAAATAAAATCGTTTCTTAGATTTGTTAGTTTCATGTCTCTTGTTTAGTCAGGTCTTGAGAGATCACGATACCTTACCACACGAGATCAATATACATAAGAATGGATGTAAATAGGAAAGAATAATGGAATACTATAGCAATAAAACAGTATTACATTACGTAGTACAATAGTCCATATAAATAACCAATCAAAAAGCAATTATCATACTTAGATCATAAGATGACATAGCTAAAAAACTAATTAAAAATGATAGTAAAAATCTTGAAAAAAAAAACAGTTTCTTTATTATACATTTCCTGAGAAATAATAAACATTCTACGATACCTTAATTATAGTAATTATGTACAATATAAATGTCCAAATGACAATCGTACTCCGTTTTAATTGCTTCGTGTCAATTTATTTCATTAAATAGGTATTGAGACAATTATTGAGGCACGTGTGAAGTGTCTTTAATTGTCACGTTACACGTCAACACCTATCAGTATCTGGAACATTTGACATTTCTGCAATCGTTAACGAAAGCATATTACCACATCTTAAAGATTCGTTGAAGAGAGACGGCGTACTCCACACACAGTCTTAATTTAAGTAGTCTTGGGAACTCCTTAAAAAAGCTTCAAAATAATCAATTTTCATAATTCATCGGCATTTGTAAATAGCGGAATTCTGGCCCTGGTCTGCGAGAGATTATTGATGCTTCAAATAATGAACCAAAATTGAAATAAGTGAGTAAGCTTCAATCCGTCTTCCAGACTAAGTTATTAAATAGATCTCTCACTCTTATATCATCTATGGATACTCCATTGAATATTCTTCTTAATTTGTTTTCTAGTCATCACTAAAAAAAATCTAAATTTCCTTAAAGATACTAAACATATTAAATAATAGAACTTAGTTTCAGTAAGCATACTACAGAAACAACTCACACACAGACACACACACACACACACACACATACATACATAAACAACGCAAGCATCCCCTCACTAAAGTACACATTACTTAAAAAATACCTCTCCAATTAACTATGGTCTATCAATAGCAGTTAGAGAGTCCTGCGAGGAATCCGCTACCGGTGGCGGGGCTTGTAGGCTTTTAGTTAAAAATGCCAGGGCATCCCTATGTTAATGGTTGCGCCCGGATTCCAGTGCGTACAGCAAACGCTAATTTAAACTGGATGCTACGATGTACAGGGGAGGGGTAATCTGGCTTTTTATGTAGATTTAATTTATGGATAATTTTATGGTTCATAAAAAAAATACTGTCGCATGAAAATTATTACTGTCATGTGAATATTTTAAGTCTAAATGTGTGCTAATTTTTTTAAACATATTCCGGCAAAATATCACATTACTAAAAGTACAGCATTTTACTTAATCAATACAGGAACAAAAAAAAACATAAAATAAATATCCAACTATCCACAAAAGTCTTCTAAGTCTATTCCCAGCAATTTCCCCTACGCAATCAGCTACTTCCAATCCCGCCTGTGGATGTACACGTCAATATTTTATTTATCGATGTATGGTATCGGCGATATCTGGCCGGCGATACGGCGACGCTCAGGTAAATGAGGCCCGGGGACACCTCGCTGCCCTCACTAGTGATTTACTGCCCACTCCCACCGCTGGGCCCACGGCCAAAATAAAAGTATTCATTATCTAAAGCTAGGCTTCAAGTGTGATGCTTGCAGATTAGCATTTTTATTTGTTGTTCAGTTTTTTCTTTTTTGATGCATTGAGATTAATGTTTGATTAAAAAACGAAACATCGTGAATTGATAGAGATCGGTCCTCGTTACAATTGTTTTTACCTACCTTCTACTCTCTAGTGCACTTATTTCTAATTACTACCTAGCCATACCTATTTTATTCTTAATTGTAATAATGATTCCACAATGTATCTCAAGGAGAAAAGTTGCTCAAAGTTTTTCTACAAAAGTCAATTACGAAATCATATGTCATTGAACACCAACCAAAATATAAGACATTCTTCAAAACAACTCTTTCGCTCCATTCCCGCCAAGACTTAGATCTCCACAATACATCGATCGTCGTGTCACAGCAATAATCTCGTCGCCACAAAAAGCCCATGTTTGTCTCGCACTCTATGTAAATGTGGCGAGATCTATGCGCGTGCGCAGCGCAGATTTATTGCATAATTGACTTCCGGCGGGTAAGGCCGCCATCTTGAAATACAACCGACACACTTATGAATTGCCTAACAGTTAAATTGCATTTACGGTAAAGGATCTATTTGGATTTTATCTTTCAATGATAATGATTTGTATAAGGGAGTTACTGGTCCATATCATTCTAATAATAGTTCTAAGTCGTAGGAAAATCCTTTAGCTCTAAATAAGCTATTTTATTATGTGTGGTGAGGATGGAATTCTAGTAAATATATAGGAAAGAAACATTATTCTGCTTAGATCCGCTTACAATCATCATCAATCACAGAATCGACAACATTATCAAGTTAAAAGGGCGAACGGCCTCATCAGAATTATGAAAATCAAAAATATTTACATTGTAGTCCATGTCTATGACTATGTATGTATGTATGTATGCAATTCAAAATCGAATACAACCTTAAATCTTAAATTGGTAGGGACATAATTACTTTACATCTTCCATTGATCTTTAACTTCAAAATACTTTGAAACATTTCCATTAAAACTTTTCCAAATACCCTGCACCAAACCATATTCTCAATAAAATATAGAGTATTCGAGTCACAGCACATTATTATGGCACATTGCTTCGCTCACCAAATATGCGTAGAATCTACCGTAAGGTGTCTAACAGTTCATTGCGATACTGCTTGCTTCAATGAGTTCGCAGTAACGCTTTCCTTTTTACTGACAACTGTGATTTTGTTCCCAGAGAGAAAAAATAGTTCAACTATCTTTATGTACCATTTAAATATATACATATATATAGAAGGTTACCGGTTACAGGTTACATACCAGGTTTTTTTGCAACAACCACTATAATAACATAATTTTTTGTCAGTTTTTAATCAAATTCACGTGTAATTATTTTTGATATCAAACAAAAGAAAAACAAAAGAAATCAAAGAAAAGGCTTTTCATAATTTTCATGATATACTTAACTTTAACTTTACAGCAAAATTATATTAACTTGTACTGTATGCTAGGTATATGTTCCTAAATGGCATTAATATCAATAGATGGAGATTGAAAATAATAGAAAATAATGGAAAATAAGTAAAAAACGTTATGCTAATAATTAAAAAGATAACTTATTATAAAAAAAAATGCTTCTCCGGTAGAGCGGTAGCGTCCTAGAAATTCAGTCAGTAGCAAAGTCATAACGTCGTTAGCATTTTGTCAATGCATTATTAACCTTTAATAATCGTACTTGCTCTTCTTATATACTTCACATATATACAAATTACTGTCTTCATGCACTACAGTGCGTGCAATGGTCTGAGGTCGACGCATGCGCAGCGGGTGTCGCCACAAAGAGCACGCGACGACAGACGACAGGCTACCCGGAGACCGACCTTTATGTATACTCTGGCTGTACAGTACTTTCCGAAGTCCAAAATATACCAGATTAAAAAAAAGAACTGTCTTTTTCAATTTGACAGATAATTTTTGAGGTTATGTTCTAAATTAAAGGTGTTGTATATTTTAAAGTTAGTGTCGGGATCTACTTTAGCGAATAAGTTTAGTTTTAATCACAATATAATGTACGGCGCATGCACAATGGTTTGAATGCGCGTACGCAGCGGGTGTCGGCACAAAGAGTTGTCGCGACGACAAGCGACAGGCTACCGGGCCGGCACAGACTATGAATACTTAGTATAGCGTATTATTGCACTTTGTTCGGTGGCCGACCGCCACGCGGTTTTTATTGTAGCCTGTATGATGTTCGATTAAATTGTATAGGCACTCTATGTATGCAAAAGCATTAAAAAAAACATACGTAGCTAGTTAAGGTTTAGTTATCATAAAAATTCAATTCGTGCGAGTGCGATTACAAATAAAACTACACTATGGGTTTAATTTTTTTTATGTTAAAAAAATCGCCGTCAATTGAAAACTATTTGATTTTTACACCATCAGAACTAAGATCAAAGATCATTTGTTTAACAATTTAAAAATATTCAACTCTCAAAGCATCACGACGTTCAAACTCAAGTTGAACATGCAAAATAAACAAAAATGGCGGCACAGCTCCCAGTATATCAGCATGTTATCAGATCGCACACATTTGATACCTCCTCAATCCATTCACCGACGAAATCAATCTGAACCGATCTTAGATAGACGCTCAATCAAACAATTAATTAAGGAATGAACAATGAACGACCGACTGAATGAAAGAACGGGATCAGCGAAGATTTAAAAAGTGACCGGTTATTATCTATGCTGATCTGAGGGTTGATCAGTCAAAGGATCATTTGAGTAAAGCTGCGTCCTAGCTGGCGATGATTACTGCTTAAAATATTAATACAGAAAGTCGTGAACACATTAGAAAGCACGTTAGGATCGGCTTTTGTTTTTAAAAAACAAAACATTGTTCACAATTTGAATTAATTGCTTTTTGCTATATCACCTATAAGGTGCAGAAAGCAATTTTTGTTGATGCCACTTTAGGTTACATAGAAAGTAAAAAAATTGAGACCCTCCAACAATCTAACATTCAGCTAAGGAAGTAAACAGGAAATTATCAACAGCCTTATAAACAGGCCTTGTAATACAGAGATTGATGATTACAATGAAAGTTCAATTAATTAGTGAACTACACAATGCCTTAGCATCAGGCTGGAGACAAACCATCGTGGGTATCGGCGGGACATTGAAGCATCATTGAGGACTATTTTATTAGATCACTCGCGAAGGGTCGCCCATTCAGGTCCAAGAATTATTCGATAAATAAAATACATCGATGAATTTATTGATTTATTCGCAACAATAAACGAAGCAACATTTGGTAGAAATCTGAGAACTTTTAATACTCACAATTTAGACTAGAATTCGGAAAATAGCACAGCGTATAGCTTGTTCATAATTCTCACATTACAATTTTATTAAAATTCTCGCTCTTTAGATTGCTGATTAATCCATACGATTCAATAATAGATGACAAATAAAAACATTTGAGGTAATAACCAACCTCTCGTCATTATAATAGACCAAAAGAAAATTTCATATAACTTACGCTAGGCGCTTTTTTAATCACTGTTATACAATTTAAAATCGATACACGAAAAAAAGCGCCGAAAGTGATCGGCGATCGTAGCTATCGGCTAATCAGCGGCGGTCAGTATCGGCTATCGCACACGCATAAAGATGCTGCGGATAGCCGCCGTATCTCAGATGATAGCTGAGATAAATGGAAGCGCGCGCAGCCGAAATACGGCCGCGGATCGAGCAAAAAGGCGCAAGCGCGTGATGGAGGTATGTGAGAGCACGCAATTTTGGCAAATATATTTATGTTACTACAAAAATCGTTTAAAACATGCAAAGGTGATGAATAAGATGAAAAGATGAAGGTCTGATTTTCCAAAAACCGCACGTAATTGTTATACAATTCATGAAGTGACCATTTATTGTGTACGTGTGTGTGTAGTAGAGATGTTTGAAATTGTCCTTAATTCTAACTGTTATTGATAGTTATTACAACATAATTATAGGGCACAGTCCATATTAAAAGCTTCTTTTCCCCTTACTTTGTTGATAGTTATATTTTTATACCGAGTCTATCAAATAAACAAGAAACAGATACAATTCAGTTTTTTCAAACAAATAGATTGCATAAATTACAAACAAAAATGCACAAACCAATACAGTATTTGAACAAAACCTTGTAACATTAAAACCCCATAAATTAAACTTAACGAATAAAAAGTCTTGTTTAAGTCTAACATGTTGCCGTCCCGGCGGTGTCCTTAAAGGCTAGGGTGACACTGTTATTTAGTACCGAACCAGTAGCACACGCCTGTCCTCCTATAAATACAGACTGAAACCGGCGACAAACTGGGTACTGAATAAAACGTTTCGGGGATCGATTATGTTATCTTTGCTTTGATTCTCGGGATTAAAAATGTGTTGGATATTGGTATTAGATGAAAATACTGGTTTACTATATAATTTCTATCTTATTACCGTTTACAAAAAAGAGGATGTGAAGATTGATTGCTGAAGATACATGATAGAGATAGAGAATATGCTCATTTCTTTTGAAAAAACGACTCCCGCTCCAAGGAATTTAGTCCTTGTGTCGCGAGGGTGTGACAAACATACAAGTCACATACAAAAAGACATCCATACTCAGGACAAACATTCGTGGATCTTACAAACGCTTGTCCTACGCGGGGATTGAACCTGCGACACATCACCAAATGAGGGATTGGCAAAATGACCTCAACCACTGTAGTCAAGCTATCCGTGCAATCAAGTTACTGAAAATTACATAATTATATTTTCGATAGCTCTCCTCCTCCTACATGTCAGTCTCACATTTGGCGGATTCAAAGAAACTAGGAGTCAATTCTCAATATTAAAGGGCTGAGAAAGCAATGCGTAAATAGTGCCAAGTTTTTTTAATAAGTCACGTCCGCAAAATTTCTTTAAAATCAAAGCCCATTTGTTAATGACCCTTCGACTAAAACAAGAATACCGTTATGCCATTTGAAAAGCGAAATTCCCGCGCATTGTTATATTTTCGAGTTCCCCAACAAATTAAACTAAGGTACACTCAAACGGTTCCAGTTCAGTAATCCGAATACATTTTATTACTGCTTTTATTTCAGCACAAAACTACGGGGCTTTTAAAGCTCATATTGTACAAGGAAACCGAGATACAATTTGGACAAATTTCAACCTTTTAACCTTAACAAAAAAGTTCATTTTCATTTGGAGGAACAACAGCTAGGACTTTTAGAGCCCGAACGGTTTACAAATTAAGGACTCTAATGGGGTATTTTAAAAAATGTTTAATTGCAACCGGTGAGAATAATGTGGATTTGACTTTTGAATTTTTTAAATGTTTTGGCATGTACGTACGTACATTTTGGTTTTACGGGCAATATAAGGGTAAATAGGTACTTAGCTATAAGAAGTGTTTAATAATGAATGATGAAGATGATGTTTCATGATTGAAGTTATTACTCTAAGTGGTTGTGGGCCTCTTAAGTATAAATAATCTGCTTTTCATTTTTGACAGTTGTTTTCTTACGTTTCATTTCTCTATTTAAAGAAAACACATTCGGCTCCATTTTGAAAACGCTAAGTACTGTTTCAGAACAATCTTTCCTGGGAGATCCCATAACTACGGGTGTTATCTACGTTTATGCAAAAAATGTCACAATATGAAGTATGAAGAATATCTAATATAAAAATCCCCAGACAATTACCCAATTGGGAAATCATCTAAAGCAGACTTGCAAAGACTTAGATGTAGAAATTAATACTGTCACTTGACAATGGGAAAGCCTTTTTTCCCAAAACCAATTTTTCCATCAAAGACCCTCAAAGCCCTAGATTATGGAACCAATAATCAAGGTCAATGCGTTTTGATTTGAGTACATTCGCAAACATTCAGTTACCCTTCTTTTTGCGTCGTGCCTTCATACGCTGCCAACATTCTTCATCTTCTTCAAAGCCAACCAGATGTTGGTACATACTTTTCAAAGGCAAAACAGTTGAACCAACAACCAAAATATAATTCCCGAGTTAATTAGGTACATCACCTCATTACCTGTCCACAGTTCGCCGCCGTGATCGCCGATCGCATCGTACAGGAAGGACAGAACGAACAAAAAGCCCCCGATCCGATCTTAACGCTTATTTGTAGCTAACCCGCTCACCGCTGATCGTCTTTTATCTATTTTGTGCAAGTTTAATTCGAAATAACAAGGGGTTGATATGTTGCACGTTTTGTTTCGGTAACACATGTTTGTTGTATCGGTCTTTGCTTTATATTTATTTGTAGGGTTAATCTTAAGGTTAAGTTTAGGAAATGGTTAGGTAGAAGAATAATGACGGAGTTAACGGGTTACAAAATACTACTCAAATATGAAAAAGCAAATGATCAGTGTTCTTACACAGTTTATTAATTAACTACACATTGAAAATATTCTTCAGCAACGTAATGATGACTCTGTTTTTTCGCAAAATCTAAAAAAAACAAAATATTACTGAAATACCAACCAAGGAAAAATTCAATTAATTAAGTAATACATCCCGACAGAAATATGAAAAGTAACACACTTAAAATATTATTTTACTTTACAAATACTACTTTACGTACCTACTTAGAACAATAACTTAAATGGATGTAAAATAACAAAATCTATTTAATTCTTATATCTCTTTTCAAATCAATCACAAACCTAACCCAAAAGCGTACATCTTTAATCACCAATAACAGACCACATAAATTAATGACCAACCTCCAATTATCATGCCTAATCCTTGAAATCCATTAGCTTTAAAATGTGGAATATTTTGTCCAAATAGAGCCCTATAGGTCAAAGTAGAGCCTCTATAAATCATGGGATACTTGGAATAACACTCGGTCGTGCGCTAAGTAATTAGCGATAGAGCTAATTAACTTTGGTTCGGCTCTCGATATGCAAGGTTCCATTTAGTATTCACTTTGGAATATAAGTAGTTAATTGTTGTGTAGTGGTACGGGGGATTATGTATTTTAGTTAGTAAGATAAATAGGTAGATTCTTTTTTTACACACCACACAACTACCGTCATTAATTATATTTAACACGGCTATGAAAGCATGGTTCAGGGAGTAATTAACAGTAATCTCCTTAGTTACATATAATATGAATTTATTTCAAAAAAATTAAGCAAAAACCACATTTCCGGACAAATTGTTGCCGATTAAACTTATAAATTTAACTCATTAGGTATTGCTTTCTTAATAAGCTCTTGAGTTACTCGTGATATATAAATATTTTAACAAAATAAAATAGAAAGAGAATCATACAGATCAGTTGCTAATACTCTTAATAAAACTGAACGATACAAAATGAAGAAGTGACTCTACATTCCAATTCCGCTCTTACCTCATTCACCATTAAGCTTTAAATACCTTGCTTGAAAGAAATTAACTTAGGGGTAAGATAAAATGCTCCTTATAAGGCATACAAATGTTCTAAGAACTGTAATGTCGGTATAAAGAACAGCTTCGGACGGCTGCAGTCGAAATGTAAGCGGAACTTACTTAGCTAGGGACAAACTAGCATCGGGTACATATTTGTATACATAACAGCTGTAGGTACGTCGATAGAGGCAGCACTCGGATATTAGAAAGTAAAAAATGCCCGGATAACTACATGGATGTGTTAAAAAATGGAAATTGAGACGAAGGTTTTTTTCCTAACATGTTTAGAAAAAGATTAATCACGATGTCAATATAGTCTAAGTATTAATGCTCTACAAAATATGGAGCACAATAAAGGTTAATATTATTAATAGAATTCACTATCAGACATCAGAACACCACCCATCATCAACTATTCGAGGTAACCCTTCTCCCACGCAAATATAACCAACCTTTAAATAAGTAACCTCATTTCCTGTCAAGGCCTATGCATCAACTGGCAACTAACTATAAAAAGAATAAAAAGCTATTTTACGTCTACAGAGTTCCATATTCAAATCGAGGCGCGATTAGCGTCCAAGATGGCGACGAGGCCGATTTTTGTCCGGTGATACAAATTTCAATTTCCTGTTTTAGTTATCTCTCCTAAGTGATCTACGTTTGACAAATAAGTTCATTTTGACGAGTCGCTCGGTGACGGAGCCGGTGATTTATCATTTTAAATGATCGTATCCAGTAGCTGCCATATTGAAAATCCGATAAAATGTCGAGTATCACGAACGAACACCCAAAGTCTTTTTTTATAATAATATGGTTAAGCTTATTCAGATAAAAATTGGACTTTTATATCCACAATGATGTCTTAACAATATTCCTCTCGAATTCTACCGTATCAATCTTCGTCAAGTTGCGACATTTTAAATAAATCTTACGTGTTTTGTAAGACCTTCAAAATGTACTGATAAGATCCAAAAATATTCTACTACCTTAGCACAGAAAAAGTTGCCTCATTATAACCACGTAACTTTTTAATTTTAGGGCGCTGTTGACTTTTAAATACGGCATTTGTAGTCAAACTCTACGAATATAACACCTTTAACGCTGTTGTATTGCGCTACTGTAAGTTTAACTCTAAAAGCTCTTAAATGACATTACGAAAACCGTCAGGAGCGTGCTCTGACGTGCAACAAGTCATTTCCCTTCGGCGAAGCAACAAAAGCGAGCCACCGACTCCCCAACCACTATTACCGTCATGGGGTTACTTAAAATTCAAATAAAGCGAAAAAGCCGCCTTTACTTGGTCGGGCCGCGTCGAAATAGCGAAATAATTGCGACGTGGGCTCTTAAATCTGTGAGCGCGTCATTTGTTTATTAAGGGTCCGAGCCGCAGGGCCTTTTAGCATAAATACTGTGGCAGCAGTAGACAGTCGACCGCGCCTACATAAACTGAGAAAACAGACCTAAACTAAGTTTATGCGAGTTACAAGTGGTCTGACGTTGTCGGAAGCGGTCGCCGAAATAAAGTGGTCAAACGATGGTGTTTTGCCCTTTACCGGCTGGGTAAACATCGCTTGTTTTAACGTATTAGTATGTTAAGTTGGCCTTATGTTAATGGTGTTGGCACTCGCTTAACTTTTTTAATGAAAATCGCATCTTTAGCATCTGAAATTGGGTTCTTTTAAACTTTAGCCTTACAAACCACAAAAATAATGTAGATCTTAACAAGTTTGCGGTTTTCGCAAAAAAGGTTACAAAAAGGTAAAACTAAAACAGTTTAATTGTTCATCACCCTTAAGACGGTCAATAACCAAAAAAAAACAGTGACTCGACGCAAGAAGCGAGTCGGCGGTACCAGGCGGACATACGCGTAGAGTAGTGGCCGGTGCGGCGCTGTCATCGCGTGCGCGCGCACACATAAATCCGGCGACGACATTCTTTGCGGCCACCGCCGCCGCCGATCTGCGCTCCTGGTACACACTGCGACGGAAAGGAGTTTTGCTTTTGAAATTGTTACATTATGGTTGCTTCATAAAGGCAACTGTAACAAGGAAAACGCACCATATAGAGCAGTTTATCGGTTATCTTGATAATATTTACTTACATGCGCGTATGATGCCAGCTACGAAATAATATTGGTCCTTGGAAGCAAGTTAAATGAAACAGTTTACTTAGAAACAGCAGTTTATAATATTAAGGCTACTACTGAACACTACAATAATAGGAAATACTTCATATTATTATAATCACAGTAGAGCATAATCACAATGGCATTATAATCGAAGTTTTTTAAACTATGAATCTATTAAATTATTCCAACTAATATAAATTAATTCTGTAAATCCCGTTGAGTTGCTATCTACCCTTTAGCTCGACCGTCACGATATAGGTATTGAATCGTGTAATAAATTGATATCGTTTAATATTCGCCAAATGAGCGGTTGGCGTAATAATATAAATCTATGGCGGCGCGGGCGCAGGTTGCAGAAACAATCAAATTTAATGTGCATCACTATGTGATGCGCGCGCACCCACGCTTCGCCCACGGTGTGGTATGGTGACCACGCTTATTTGATAACTTTATATTGAGTTATAATGATGATTAATGGCTTTTTATCTGGTATTTTATGATAAATCTTCTCGTTTTGCGATTCTTTACACAAGTAGTAAGGTAGTGTGTACCACCAAGCCATTGCTTGATCTTGCCTTTGCTGCCGTATAAGTATTTCAGTAAGTCCTAGAAAATCAGGCAGATACGGCATTAAAACCTGCGCAATTTAAAAATACTTAAATTAGCACCCGCAGGGTAGTTTGACAGGAGAGTAGATTCTTAATAGCATTTTTCTGTGTAGTTAGCCTAAGCTCAGTCTTTAAAATTAAGATTTTTCTTGTACCTCCCAAAAACCAACAGTTTTATTTTTTCGGGTTAGTTTTCAGGTTGTCGTTGGTCTATCCATGGATTTTTATACAAGTTACGCACGGTCGATCAGAACGCAGGCATTGCACCATGTGTCTTTTACAAAAATATCTTTCTTAATTGATCTAAGACAACACTGACAAACGGTGAAGGAAAAGTCGTGAGGAATCCTGAATTTCAAATATTGAAGTCTGAAATCGCCAACCCGCAGTGAACTAGCGTGGTGATCACTGCATAAAAACCTTCACTACGTACAGGGGTCTGTGCCCAGCAGTGGGAAGTAAGAAGGCTTTAATTATTGGACAATCTCACAGCAGGACTTATCCCACAATACCTAGTTACATACATCCCCTATCATCTTAAGCACGATTTTTCCGACCAATCAATAAACCGATCGGCCAGCCCAACGAAACAATCGTAGTTATTTAATATCTTCGAGTTTCGCAAGATATGACCTTACTACGTAAATGAATTAGAAATATGGATGACTAATCATTGTACTTGCAGAGCTACGTTACTTTAACTTATTACTCGCTTGGATTACATAAAATAATGGTATCGGGCGTATTGGCCTTCAAATGTTTGACTGCTAGGTCTCAAAACGTCTCTTTCTATAGACGGCTCTTAATCTGGCGATTTCAGATTCTAAGCTTGCTCACTTTTCAGTTTCTAGAATTATTAATCATCATCGGCCTAGCCTTTTCCCAACTATGTTGGGGTCGGCTACCAGTCCAACGTGTTTCAGCTGAGTAAGCGTGTTTTACAAGGAGCGACTGCCTATCTGACCTCCTCAACCCAGTTACCTGGGCAACACGACACCCCTTGGTTAGACTGGCTGTCAGACTTTTTCAAGCTTCTGACTACCTGTAACGACTGTCAAAGATGTAGGAATAACAGCCGAGACCCACAATTTAACGTGCCTTCCAAAACACGGAGCACTGATGGTCACCCATCTACGGATCAACCGCGTCAAGCATAGCTTAACCTGTGATCGAATCACTTGTGCGGTTATAGCACAGCCACGAGCTCCTCCTCCTCCTCCAATTTCTAGAATTATTAATCTATTCTAGATTAAGGAATCCTAGTTTTCCACATATTTTACCGTATCTTTTATAAGTAGTTTTAATGCAAGAAGCATTAACACTCTAACTTTGGAGTTAAGTATATCTTTAGGTAAGTCACATTGTTACTATCCTGGAATTTTACCTATAACCAAGTAGTACAATCGACCCTGATCATTGAACCGCTAGCATTGTTTTTGCAAAAACACCAAAAACTTTTCTTAAGGATTATCACAAAACAATTGAATCATGATTCACAAATCACCTCTATTCCGACGTTTCACAATATCCGTTAAAAATAATCAAATCCGGGATCGTAAAGCAACAAGCAATATAGGCCTTGTTTACAATCGCAGGAAAATAGAAATAAAAAATACGTGACCGGTATAATTTTTTGCTCTATCAACATTTCTGTTAATGTTTACTAATATAAACTACCGTAAGCACTTAATCTAGTTAACTGGTTTCATGAATACGGAGGTGGAGTAAGTTTAACTACGTGGTAAACTAAGGCTTCTTCTACAGTCTTTGCGTAAGGAATGATAGAGTCGGCTTCCAGTCTCACAGAATTCAGTAGAACACTACATTTTAAATAAAATTCGTTATTTCGAACTCTACAATTACTTACATAATGACTCTACAAACAGGTTGTTTTTTTGACGTGGTCCCTGCAGTTCCTGAGGTTGTTGTCGCATGTTTTGACTGCAGGTTGGACCTTTAACAAAAAGATCTTTGCAATTTATTTGACATAAAATAATGCCTAGCTATTTAATCAGCATGTTAATTTGCCCCAAGATTCTTTATGATGCAGAATGAAGTGAGGTAAATTACATATTAATTTATATTAAACAACTCAAACACATTAGGCACATCCAAAACCGTAATTTGTATGATTTTATTTTCTCGCAAACAACATTGTTTTGGGAATAAAAAGGAAAAGAGGTGGGCTAGGGTTGTTTACGAAAATATTTTAAAATACAATACCATATTTTACAATATTTCCATGTATTCGAAACAATAATATCTACGAGAAAAATGTGTCATAACAAACGCGTTTATATTTTTAGTGTTTCAAAAGTTATTTAAGGGCAGTAAAGTATCTGGAGGAATAACACCGCCTCTCAAAGTTGTGTTTCTTGGAGTTGCGAAAGAGAAACATTGCTCTACGTCTTGTAGTGTTCTCTCGCTTCCACATCTACAATAATATAACTTGTAGAGGTGATTGTAGACCTCCTGGTACAAGTAAGTCTGCAAATAGGTTTTACCACCATCAAAACGCCTAGAGCTCCTGCGTCAAGCCCTTGAAAGGACATGAAAAACACGTAAAACTGAATAATAAAGATTTGAAGGCTTTGTGTTAGTTTTAAAAATGCTATTATTGTGAGATTTTTTTTTATGAAAAAATGGCCACTCAAACATTTTTGTAGGTTTGTTCATGTTTCGATTTATTGCTCTGTAAAATAAGCAGGTATGTGAGGAAATGAGTCATTCAAATTATGTTAGATTGCTTAAGTACTTCGACGCCCAAATAACTACGAATCATAAGCACTATCTAGAAATATACATACTGAAACAACTTTAATATTTTAAATATGTATAAAATTCTAATTGAAATTATGTATTCTAAATATTCTAATCAATTGATCTTGGAGGTCAAGGAAAGTAGTGTTTCTTCTCAATTACTACATACGTTAGCGACCGAGGTGCAGAGCAGGAAATAGCAAGATCACCTTTACCTTAATTATTATGCTCTAATTTCATCGAACCTACCACAAAAAGCCCATCACAATAAAAAACGCAAACCTAATCAAAGTTTGATAAAAATCTAAATAACACGAAGTTCATCAACCCCCTACAATGCGAGCCACACACGGCGAAGCGTGAGGGTTGGAATCTACGCTGGCATCGTACAGCGCCATCTCTCGGCGGGGCGGGGCAACTCACGCTGCGTGACGTCATCGCCGCCGGCGCGCACTGATTGAGCGATGAACTTTGCTTCACGTCGATCATTTCGCGTATTATTATTACGAAGGATTATCCATTCAGATTTTTGTAGACAGGATGTTGGTTATACGATCAATCCTGAGACTTGTGGGTGGTCAATCAATGAGCTCGTGTATGCAATTATTTTACGTTCGTAGCCTCATTATAGAGAGGATTGATAAGTGTGTTCATAACAGATTTTTTTTTTGTGAGATACAATTATTCTTTATAGATGTTTTTTTAATTCCTAGAATAGGTATGTTCTTGTATGTACTACTTAAAATGTTTAGAGCATTTTTGGCTTGCAACTGAAAAACAATAAAACCTAACAACATTTTACCACAATATGGGATACCTATTCTTGTATTTAACTTTTAATAACTTTTTTGTGACAATTCTTAATAACACCATTTTTTTTTCTTAAAGATTTGAAATTCATCTATAAATAAACTTTGCCTGATACATTTACATGTCCAAACGTAAAATGTAAAAGAAAACTCTAAATTTAAAATACCGTCCCGTCTGCCGGTCACCCTGTAGATGGAGGCCGTTACAGCATCGTTCGCAAGCACTTATTAATAACGAAGAAAGCTGCACCGAATCTTTTGATCGACAAACAATGGGTGTTCACGGATACCCGAGCTAAAGTAAATATTATTTATTATAATATTCTGCTTTTACAAAGTGCGCTGAACGTTTAAAAATACGACACGGCGAAGAAGGATGGTCATTGTGTATTTAAATATGGAACAAGACAGAAGCTTCATGGATTTAAAAAGTCGGATACAGGTGTAATTGGTTGCTGTTTTTTTTTTAATCGCGATTGATTCATTGCATAACTTTGTGCAAAGGAATTAAGTTATTATGACAGGTTATTAATAACGGTCCTGAATAATTAATTAAATACGATTACGTGCTAATATTTGTGCGATATTATATTATCTTACTTAGTTTTCGCACGTCTACGTTTATCATTTCTAACTCGCTGTTACATAAAAAAGAGCGCAGACTTGTACATAGGACGATGAACTTGCCTCCCTTAACCAATATGTCACATTATCATGAGCATTAATCTACTTACTTAACTAACTACATATACTTAGTATAAAATAATACAGTCTACGTTAAACAAATACCGGGTATTATCATAGTAAGTGCATCTCTACTTGCGAGCGCTCTGGTTTTTTTTTAATCCTCTTCATTGCCTTTGCCTTATTGAATAATCGACGAGCAAAGATTGAACTGATACGACCTTTCCCGACGTAAATTAATATTTTGCGTCGGCGAATTAATATAATTACCCGTAATTATTATTCAGTTTTATGCGTTGCTTTGCACAGTATATTTTGAGCATGGGAAGAATTATTTTCAAGTCTAAAGGTTGTTTTTTAAATTCAAACGCATTTATTTTTAGGTCATAAATAAAGATGGCAAGTAAAATAATTATCTTGCTAACGTTTACGCATTTGGTTTATAAAATTATTTTCTTTTAAAAAAACAAAAATCTACATAAGTCGGTACACGACTTATGTAGATTTTTGTTTTTTTATTCGCATATCGCATAAGTATCTACTTAAGCAGTCAAGGTTAAAGGAAATTATTAAGACTGTTGCACTTTGCTTGTACACGATCAATACATAAATGCTTTTGTCTCTTTTGTCTGAATGCTCTAAAGTGAACCTGACACTGCCTGACAGTGTTTATAAGTTATTATGACAGTGATCAATCAAATTACTGTTATAGTAGGTAATAGTTCAAATCAAGAAAGTTGAAAATGCTGTTCCATTTTTAAATCACTGCCATCTCTTGACTAATTGTGGAAATATAACAGTTACGTTTCAATTTTACAACAAGCGTAGCAAACCTTTGTGATGATAATGTTTACTTAATTTGACAAATTTAATTAAATATATTACACTTAATTCAAAACAAAACTTAACCAAGGACCTAATTTTTTACGAGAAAATTAAAAAAACTACTTTCATTTCACAAGTGCAGAAAGTCACGTACTAAGGAGAAACGGAACGACATCCTTATGTCAACGCAAACAAAACTATGTCAAAATTAATTCTAAATTTCGTGTAAAAACAACAACAAAATCACACAATAATTTATGCGCAGCAATCCATGTGCTCCCGTTAATTGTGTATACAATAAAGAAACGTCGTGATGGCTGAAAAGTAAGATAATTCACATAATTACGCTACCACATAATCCATGTCAACATTTTATGGTTATCGTTATAAGAGCTTATTGAAGAAAAAATGCGTTGTTTTGGTTGTTAAAAGGATACAGTTTCTTTGTCGGTTGTTAAAAGTCGAGTTTTGGTGTTAATATGTTTTGAAAGGTCACGGGATCAACTTTATCAAAAGGAGTTTTTATGCGATCGTGTTTCTACGATCGTCAATGTATAGGTGATTTGCTTGTTATCGTTAAACGTGTAATGTCAGGTGTATAACAGTAACAACCGAATCGTTTCGGTGCTAACTAGATGCTGGCACAAATCCTGTGTTTAGTCAAAAACTGTAATTACGCAATTTTTTATTATTTATGTTTCAAAACTTCTTTGATAGATAAAGGGCTTTGGCCTATTTAGAACTTTGGCATTTGTGTATAGTTTTGAGGTTTGATCTAAGCTGTATTGATACATGGCTGCTCTTATGTACAGCTACATTTATTATTTTATCAAGGATCTTCTGTATGTAAATGCCAACTGATCATATCAACTGAACCTATTATTAACTGTTTTAAAGTCGTATTTCAGTATGAATATTTAATAAGACTCTGTCTGTACTAGCCTGATTTCTGAAGGTCAGAATATAATATTCTATTGTTTAACCCTTCAATTATCTGTAGGTAATCAGAAAAATCATTCATAAAATATTTTTTCTAAATACAAACCTATTATCTGAGTGTATTATAACATAAAGTGAAGATCTAAATAGAAAGCTAACTTTAAAAATAACTAAACATTCAAACAGTTAGATACCCACACTTTCATTTTCCTTTGAAGTATAGATACAAAGAAATGGCCAGTTCTATAAGCATCTACAATTCTTTTTTTAAATATACCTATTATAGTTACATTTACATTAGAAGTAAATCCTTGAAACTGGCTGCAAAGAAATCTCTGTGCTTATTTCCTCTTTGTTTTGTTTTTTTTTTTTATCTATGCTGTTAGCCTGATCAATGATTTTAACTGCTTTGCCAGTGTATAACTCTTTGCTTTGTTCCAATCGGTATTTGTTTATTTTTTGTTATAATAATTGCAGGTCTTCTACTGATTCAAGTCCTAGCGAGGCCCCACCTACTCCGAGGAGTGATGACAAACAGTCGGGAAACTGGTGGGATACCTGGATATCTTCAGCAAAGTCTAAGGTTGGTGTTCTAGAAATTTACTTAGGTTAGATGATACTATAGAAATTTAGTTTTCGGGATAAACTAGTCAGAATGTATATCTTATGGTGCCTGGCACAGGTTTAGATTGATGAAAAAGATTCCATGAATTGAACTGAATGTATTGTTAAATATATATTTTAAACTGTACTTTATCTATAATATATTTTAAAAACATTACAATGACTTCTGATACTATTCAGATCTGTTAATACAGATGTGATAAAAACAAAGTAAACTTTAATTTTCTCATAATTATACCTACTCCACAAGAGTTACACAGTTCATTTGCTATAGCAATAAACAGTTAATAAATATGGTTTTACTATTTCATTAGTAAACTATAATAATGTTTATCAGTATATTTTCATACATATCCAGATATATTAATTGCTAGTTTTACCTGGATTATTCTGTATACGTAAAAAAATTATAAACACCGGCTATCAATAGACCTCCGCCTTTTGCACTGATTAATTTATTGAATTATGGATGGCTTGGTAACATTAATAGCCAATTTGATAAATTTAATTTAATTAACAAGTGAATTATTTTACTAACTTACTGCATTGTCATATTTTGAAAATTTTGTATAGATCTTTGAATGATATTGCACTAAGACTGAAAATATTCAGGAATAGTTAAGAAGGTACGTAACAAAGGAAGTCTTTATTATTAAACTAAAATTGTATGTTCAAGGTCTTATTTCTTCTGCATAAAACTATATAAAATACTTTGTTATTCCGCTAATAATGTTGTTCATTACTCTATTACTTGTAAATAAATTGTCTACGGCTACCAAATCTCAAATGACTGTAAAAGTATTTCTTTCAAAATTATAATGGAGAGAAATAAGGAAAAATATACAGAAATGTTTTGTTTCTTTATTCATAAACACCGTAATTACTTTCTACACAGCCGTTGTTACTCCATCGCTATTTAGACACGCTGGACTATGTATAAGCTAATATAACTTCGCAACTGTGTTTTTATCACGGAGATTATACTCGGTTCATTATGCCTCAACATATTTATTAAAATTTATATTTTCAATATTGAAAACGTCCAGTTTAATTGTTTTTAGGTACGGTTTTTAGGTGTTATAGGCAAAACGGACCCCAAGTGCTTAGAATCCGCTGTCTCGTGAACCATGATAGCTGGACAGATGTTATTTTCATATAATATATTTAAAGAGTGACCATTTGAAAGGTAGTAATTACATCTGGAAAATCAGTTAGTGTATGAGATAATAATATAATGGCAATGTCTATGTTAGCGATTGTAGCCATGGCCCGGTGGTAAGCTCAGCTATATGGATAAGAGCCATGTAACTGACTCATTATTTCATCTTCATCCATCAAAGACGGGACAAAGTCTTTTGTTGGACTAATACGTCGGCTTTCACTCTTACGGCTTTTCACTCTCAACTGAGTATCTTATTTAACTAGACTGACTGCCGTCTAGCGTCCTAGCCCAGTTTCGTATTTGAATTCCATAATAAGACTAGATCTTACACATGACATAAGAAAAATTCTTGCTGATAATAACAGCAGCCTTATTCCAATATAATAAGGTTGGTTATTCTATTTCATTTGATCGTGCATGATGTCAATGACAGTTTGATCAACCGGCCTAGAGTAATTATAGTAATTTCCCCATTGGCCATTTATTGTGTTGTGGCAGTTATTTGGAGGCCCAAGTCCCATTAGGTTGTAGTGATGTTGCTTTTGGGGATAGGATTATGTCATAGATATGAATGCCTATCGTGAGATATGTTTCAGACCATAATTGCTTGTTATGACATTTTATATTATAGAAACAGAACGTGAGAGAAAGATAGAATTTGCGACTTCTTAGCGACGATTCGAAAATCCTTGCTTTCTATGGGTTTATGCGAAGCAGAGCTGATTATGTGAGGGGTAGTCTCTTATTTTTTATTTATTTAAAAATTGTCTTCATGTTGTCGTACATAAAGTGGACTTAATCACAGATCGAAGGTTCAATCTTAGGATAGTAAATGTTTATCTTAAACAGATCAAGCTCTGCGTAATCCATTTTCGAAAAATACCTTACATATCACCAACCTTTTTGATAAGTAACGTTTCTTTTTGTGTGATCCGGGAGTGATTGTTCAGAGTCTGGGTATGATCTGTCCGTCTGGCTATATGCACACACACAAACACGAGATTTGCAGTCTTAGCTGATTAATTCCAATAGCAACTTCCGCAGAGATAATTCATGGCTAACTATCGAAGCCAGATAGGATACATCCCAAAATACACAATTTGCGACGTTAAAACTCACTTCAAAAATTTTCGGGACTAGTTTAACTCGCGATGTTATCAATCGCCGACAGTAATATGTTATCACAACAGTCAAACATTCGTATAAACTCTTTTATGGGAGTTACACAATTAATTGTTGTTATATAAGCCGATGCTTTCATACAGTGGTTTTAGATTTTTTCCCTATAATTTTTATTGCGATTCTTGCCGGCAGTTGTAATGTGAACATAGTTTACACAAGTTTATTTATTTTACTATTAAATTTTAGTGTTGACAAAACTAACTGCCTGCATGTCAATAGATAAATGCCAATGATATACAATTATCTAGACTGGAGATCTAAATGAGTGCCAAGTTGTATGCAAAATCGAAATATGTATTTATAGGAACAAAATAACAACATTAGCCAGTGTTTAACTCTATTTATTTGCTTTTTGTTGAATACCTATGCTATTTCTAAGATTTGCATAGAACTATTTAGATCCCCATTATTTTTGCTGTGAAGGCAACAGCCAAATATATGTATTGAACTTGGCTCTCCTTATTTTTCATTAATATTTTGGGTGGGATCGGGGTTTTTTACATTTATATTTTGGGATGCATTTACGATATCAATTTGCGAATAGGCATATATAGAACTGAAAATATTTACAACTGAAGTGAGTTCAATGACATTTCAGTAATGTCTAAAGCTATCTCATATAATCACCGTTAATGTTAAATCAAACAAACGCATATGATTACTTGATCCTTAATTATGTAACAAATAAAATAAACCTTATGTTTCTTGACATAAAGTTTAATTTCATCTATTTGTACATAGTGTAAATAGTTGAACGGCCTGAAATAAACAAAGACACGTTGATCTAAAATAAAGTGGTATGTTTTTGATAACCGAGTGAACCAAATGTTACAATACATCCGTCAAAGTTAATTTCGTACAAATCTGACACGTCTGACATAGTCGGAAACGTGTGATTATAAGGCTTATACTTAGGATAATCGGTACGAATAAAACTATTCTTCCTAGTGGCCTACCGCAAGGTCTTAAAGTAATATTGTGGCGGTTGTGAAATGAAATGAAATCATTAAACAAATCAAATCAAAATATTAATGTCCTTACTCAGACTCTAGACTATCTGACTACCAAATTCCTTCTCAATCGGTTCAGTAGTTTTGGCGTGAAAGCAAGACCGACAGACAGATACTTTTGCATATATAATATTAGTATGGATTACGTAAGTTGTTAAATATTGTTGTTATTATCATAAGTCTCGCACCGCTCATCGATAGCTGAGAGGTCACCGTCTCATTAACGTGTGTATCTAAATGTTCTGCTTGTAATGACCTTCACAACTAGTTTTATTTTGAGCATCAAATACTTTTATTTTTAACAATACGTTGAAGTCCTTTTTAACAGGTAAAACAATAAAAAACATGAATGTTCAGAAAACGGCCTACATTAAAGGATTAAAGGACTTAATTTCAAACTAATTCTTTGTTTGATTGTTTTTAACTTATCTATAGATAACTATCTGTAATTTTAAGTAACGTATTTTATATTAAGACATTTTGAAAGCAAAGGAAACCACTAAGCGTAAATAATATAGTTTTACACTTAGTTTGAGACTAGACGGCTTTGTATGAAAATATAATTTAGCTGTTGAAAAATACTATACACTACTATAAATCCAGGTTTGATCAATATTCATAACACAACCGGTCCCGCACTTGAGGTTTCTTCTCTGTTCAAGAAGAAAACATTTTCAGAAAAACGCATTATTTCTGCCAAAATCCAATTTTAAACTGTTTTAGATTTCGCATACACATTATGCAATCTTTATAGGTCACCGGCTGTAAACAATATTATCTATGCCTATTGCTATAATAATATTTTTGTGATAAACTATCTCTCAGATAAAATTCTACTTAACTAAGTAATAACCGGTGTTTTACAAATGTATCTGCGAATTTAAAAACAATACGGGAAACATGACTTAAGGTTTGTAATTTGACGTAGACAAAAAAGGGCCCCAAATTTGACACAAATGTTTTTATCTGTATCTGCTATACTTATACAGGGCATCATCGTCATTCCTCTGCCCTTAACCCATTTTTAATGAATAAACTCAATAAATGAAGTTAATTCACACGTCAAATTCACATTTTCATTGTACCCTGAATATTTAAAATATAAAACTATTTTGTTAAGAACTTCTTAACGTATTAAAAAGATCACAACACAACACACTCTCTACAAGTTAACTATGATATTTGTCTACAGAAATGCATACAAACCATTTTCTATGTAATGAAATTTATATACTCCTAAAAAACTTTTACTCCCAACATTTTCAATTCAATCTCCATTTCGTTGCGTTTCTTTCTAGTCGGCAGAGGTTTATACCATGGTGAAGAAAGACCTGGACGAGATCGGAACCGCGGTGAAGAGCGAGGCGAGCCACGTGTTCAGCACCACCTCCACTGTCATCGGGAAGACCTTCAAGGTAGGTCATATTGCAAGAAATATACAAGAAATCATTACGTAGGAAAAATGGAAGATGTATTTTGTTTTGGCACCCTATGAATAGACAAGCGAAAAGAAGCAAACAAGAACTAAAGGTCTCTTTCTCAGTCCCTTTGTCCTGCAATCGTTGCGCTGAGTAAGCGCTTACGCGAGCAGTGTGTGTCTATTTGTGTCTAAATTTCACATTGCAATTGACTAGACGAAAAATCTCCGTCGTGATAAGTAAACATTATTTTTGTCTGCTTATGTACTAATGTATTTTTGTAACAGTTGGACCAGCCAGAATCTCCTGCGAATGTGATGAAAAAGAGTCTGAGTAGTTTCATTGGTATGTCTTAATAATTCTTACACATAAAATAAACATTTGACTGAACAGTAACTGATCCTGGTATATTGGTATGTTCAGGTCAAGTAAGCACGGTGTTGAACCCAGAACCGGAAGACGAGGATGATATCGAAGTCATCCTGTGCTCTGGAGACACCACCATGTTGTCCACCTATAAGGTAAGGAACTTTTTGCATAATTATTTTGTCCTAATACAAATTAACCTCGATTTTTAAATATGTTAAAAGAAGATACTGTTTGATCAGATCGCTGTCTACAGATAGAGGTAATGTTTGGTCAATTTGTCTCCTTCACAAGTATGTTTTGGTTGGAAACCACAAAAGCAAAAACCTTGACTAAGCTTATGAAGTTCGTAAGATTAGGATTTATCTGTTTGTCCTAAAAAGTTTAAACCAGGATTTGAAATCTAACTTTCTGACTTCAGATTCCATCGACAAGCAGTCCACCCTTTCTATAGCCCCGTCTAGAAATAGTCCTAATCATTCCGTAATTTCTTTACAGAAAGAGCTGGAAGCGTTACAGCGCGTGGACGCTACATTCATCGTACCGGCGTACAGTCCAGAGTTCGAGGCTTGGAAGGCAAGCCTGGAGCACAGCGAGGCCGGTCTGATCTCTCCTCCCGCCGCCGCGCGCTCGCTCAAGTCCAACCCCGTGCTGAAGGCGCAGTACGACAAGCTGGTCCCCGATGCCGTCACACATGATGACTTCTGGGAACGGTGAGTGCTAGAAATATGCTGAAGACAATGCTTGGCCAGATTAGTCTTTAGTTTCAAGGTGTAAAAAAAAAGTGCATATTAGATTTAACTGGATACGGGCTTACATTTGCATTATTTTTTTAAGTGTTCGTATATGTCTGCAAAGAACTATTAACCCGTACATCTTGCCTGACCGAGAAGGTTCAAAACAAGCCAATTGGTATCACTTCCTTTCGTCAGCCGTTTTTGCAACCCCGGTCTCTCTGACTTCATCTGCGAGTAGATTGCTGGAGACTGGACGACCTACAAAATTGACTCATTTGAAAGCACCCATTTTCCTCCTCCTTTCATCCCAGTTTAAAAGCAAGAGAACAAGCTGTAGGGTCTCTGATTAAAAAGAATTCCGGAGTAACCATGAACACTACTTCTTAAATTTGACGTGACCACCAAACTGAAACCGTTTCTGTCCAGCAATGAGTCGCACACACCCTATTATTATTCTTATTGTACTACTATGATAAAGCATTGTCCCCGTAGCTACCTGTTCCGCGTGGCCCTGCTGCACGACCGGCTGGCGGCGGCGGCGCGGCGCGGGCCGGGCGACGCGCCCAGCACGGACCCCGTGCTCGCGCATCTGCCCGTGCAGGCGCCCGTCGACACGTAAGGCGGACATACATAATACACTTATCTTCTAATATATAAAATTCCCGTGTCACGATGTTAGTTACCGTAGTCCTCCGAAAAGGCTTAACCGATTTTTACCAAATTTTATATGCGTATTTAGTAGGTCTGAGAATCGACTAACATCTATTTTTCATACCCCTTAGGGGTATAGATGTCCAAAAAATATATTTATTTTTTGGACGATTTTTTTTGTTTTTATTCTTTTATAATGTGGCATTAAAAATACATACAACTAGAAATAATTTATTAGGCAAAACAACGTTTGCTCTCATCACCGTCTTGCCTAGTGGCTAATTAGATAATTTGGGAATCTTCATTTCTAGCGTAACCCAAGCTTACAAAAATATAAGCAAGTCAACGCAGTCGTTTATTTAAAGTTCAGTAACATACACACTACCAGTTATGTAAAAAAAACACTTATGAAAAATTTAATAATAAATTTGTCTGTCAACAGTTGTGTATCGGAATTGATTTTCTTTACCTTTTGATAGTAACTGACAAACTCAGCTTTATAAATATGGACCATTCAAAACATGTCCTGTTATATCCTCTTCTTAACTTGTGCATTTCTAGAACTTATTAATAAAAACATTATATTTATTTCAGGAGTCCTAAAAAAGTACTCTCAGGCTTGGACAATGAGAAACCTTTCGAGGCCCCAGACATAGACAATGTCGTCACCTGGGAAGACGGTAAGTCCATAGAGAAGTAATGTCTTTTCTCTCGATATATAAATATCGATACTTATAGCGACAATATCGATATGTAATCGATTATTGTTTGCCAAAATCTATTTTAACCGTCCTATTTTCTATTTATATATCTTAAAATTGTATTGTCATAAATAAAAGCTGTATATTAAATGTTGTTTTTATATCCTTTAATGATTAATGATGACTTTGTTTAAGTTCTAAGTAACTCTAGCTTACATACTAGCACATTTACACCTTCAATTTCCATTTCCTATCCTAATACGAGTACAAGAACTTTCTACTTTATTTTCCATTCAATAACGTTTAAAATAGCTTGGAATAGTTCTTGTACCCAATCATCCCATGATCCTTAAATCGCAACCACATTGCACAAAATGCCTGCTTTATCAAATACATATCACAAGTATAAGACGATTGCGTTCGTAAAATTTGTATTATCAAGTTCCAAACATTCGTACCTCTGTACAGAAGACTTCGCCCACGACGTGGAACTCACAGAGGAACAGCAAACATTACTTCTAGAAGAATACGAAAGGGAGATCGCGTGCAAAAAGATGTCCTCGCAAACGACCTCGCGAGACAAGGCCAACAACAACATAGACAAGACAACGAACACATTCGACACAAAGACTAAAATAACACAGACCAAGCACAACAAACAGAATAAAAATAAAAATGGCCGCTCGCCCAAGAAGGCGCCGAAGGCCGACGTGTGTGGAAACAACCTAGTCGAAGACTACTTCGGCGATAAGGAGGTGAAAGACGACGCCAGCGCCAACTCTGACGAGAGCTGGGAAAAGGAGTTTGAAATCGATGACGTTGAACAGAAAGCATGAACAGTCCGGCCATACATTAACGTAAGGATAATATAGTTCGGATACATTGTGAGCGCGAAGCTGTGACGTCATAAAAAACTGTCTAAAAGTCCCACCAATACAAAAGTAAACTGTAATCCTTTCGACAAAAGGTTCAAAATTGATTGACAGACCAAAACAAGATTCTGTAGTCAAACCTACCTTCATAATTCCACTACATAGTTACCACTCAATAAAGAGCCGTATTACGATGTGCATTCGGCTTAAAAATGCATTTATCGTCACATCTATCGTTCGCACAATGTTTCTTAAAGCCAGCCGCGCACATTTGAAGCTTTGCGTCGACAGCCTGGCTATATTCGTTCAAACATGTTGATATGTAAATATGTAAAGTTATACCCGGAAAGGGAAGTATTGGTATAATGATTAAATCGTTCAATATTCGATATATAGGGCTGTCAAGAACGCGAGTACTGTGTCTGTAGATTTGGCCAATGTTGGATAGAATTTTTGGTCCAATTCGTGTATGAGAAAATATTTATAGGCCAATATTTGCCAAACATGTTCGACATACAAGTTGGACCAACATTGTAGAGCCAACGTGACGTTTCGTTACGATAAAGAATTATTGGAAAAATTGTGAGAGGATAGTAAAGATTGATATTGAATGTATTATTATTTTCAGCGAATACATCGCTTAAAATAAAAACAGCAACCGCTTTAGCCAACTACTATTCAGTGCTTTGGCAATAAAATATGTGCAGCGCTAAAAAAGCGCTTGTATCCGCTGAAAAAGCATTGTTCCGCAAGTTATGTTTATTTGATATGTGAAATGAATATAACCGGGCTGTTGTCTCCTATAACCAAGTTGCAGCCATGTTAACTGTATCAACGATTGTATATTGTTGTGTTATATTAAGTCAGGATGCTTGATAAGAGGAAAGAGCTGAGGGCATACCGCTTACTCCTACAGTAATATTGACAATGTGGAAGCGAGACAGACTACAAGTGGTAGAGCGATGTCTCGTTTCAACAACTGCACTTCAATAATATAATATTACTTTGAGTAGTGGTGGTAAGCTCTCTAATGGAGTCGTCAATTATTATTGTTACGTTATTTTGAACATTTTGTTGGGTATACATATGTTTATTATTATATTTTCACTACTGAACTATCACCTATACATTTCTGGACACACCCATGTCAATCCATCATTAATTTATTGGTATTTTTTAGCAATATACACGCATTTTTAGTGACAATATTAATTGACGATGCACCATACTTGAGCTGTCAGTAAAGATGGATATATAATACATAGTGTATATACAAGTGCCGATAGATATTCTAATGGATCTTATGAGTATATAATAATTGCAATAAACAGTAATACCGCACAATGCCTTATGCTCAACTGCTCCCTGGGGTCGAACAACTATTGAAGTATGACTTAATTGTGGAAGAGAGATGTAGCTCTATAATATAGTGCTGTCTCGCTCCCACAATTGCGATAGTCTTACTTCGAGGTGGTAGGTCTCTGATTGTCCGCTAGTTAAAAACTTAATAAGAGATAATAAGATAAATTGTGTCCATACAAAATATTATGTCTCTTTTATGGTATTAAACTTTTTTAGTGATTTCAACACGCTTATTAGCTATCTAAGTTGACAGCTCAAACAATATCACTGATGTTACATAAGAATTTCTATTCTTATCGTTTGACATCGCTCGACTACTGCTTTATATTTGGTCGCCGACGTTAGACGAAATCCAAGTTTGGATATGACGTAAACCCAGTGAATATAACTCAGGTGTCAACCAAGATAGCTACGAAGCCAGTAGGATTAAAATGTCTATCAACATTTGCCAAGCTTTGTATTATTTTTATTATAAGTGCACATAAATCTTTTGGTTGTAGCAACCGATCTCCCTATCCCAATGCATTTACGTTTTACACTAAACCTTCGCGACGTTTTGATATAAACCAAAAAGGTTTTAATTTGCATTATGTACCTTCTGTTATTCAGGATTTTTATAGTTTATTTTTACCGAATTATTTTTTTTACCATTCCATATTTTACTGCCTAAACTCGCCTGAATAAACTGCTGGTATCTTATGGCAAGCCCACTTTATTTGTGTTCTATATTTTAGGTAACAATGAAAATTTGATTAAATTTTCAGATTAATACTTGAATATGATTGTAAACGAAAAATTCTATGTATATAATATAGTTTTATTCATGATTATATTATTGAATATACTTATTGTTTACTTAATGGTGTGGAGGTCGTATTGTGGCAGATTTCGCTTTTATAATTCTGTAAAAAAAGTTGTGGTTACTCCTACCTGTACAGATAGCTCTCTCACTAGAGCAATCATAGTTGAAAACCAGAATACGACCTCCAAACGTGGAATTTAATATGACTATTAATTCAATTCATTAATAATATTGTTCTAACTCCGCTTCTCGTTTGTCCTGGCGAGTTTATTATCCTAGATAATATAAATTGCTTACAAATCTTGCAAGTTGTACAATAATATTTAAAGTGTGATATCCCACTAAAATAGGTCTCTGAAATAATTGTAAGTATATTATAATAGTTGTAATTTTGTGCGCTGGTTACACCCTCCTGTATAATGGGACCGACAAGCAAATGAATGACATTACTAACAAGTGTTGCCACAGTTCAATATTTAAGATTACTGTCATTAAAATACTGCCTTATGAGCTTAATATTTTTGTATTGGTAATTGAAATTGGAAAGTATTAAAACTGTATAATTTGTGTTATTATAATACCTTTATTTTTAACAAATATCCGCCATACTGTTAATAAAATTCTTCTGGAATAATTAGTTTTCTCAACATTAGGCGCCATTGCATGCAGCCTGGCCTTCTTTGACACATTCAGATATATTTTATTGTATTATATAAAGTATTTTAATTTTCAATTACAGAATTACCTATTGGAATATTTAGGACGTACTTTAACAAAATGTTAAGTAATATTAGGAGTATTTGTATACGAACGCTATGATCGTAGATATTATCGTTTAGGTGATTCTGTACTTGAAAAATATAAAGAATTTAATTTGGGGGTAGAAATGGACAAATTCATAAGTGTTTGTCATGAACCGTACTTTAATGTTTGATTTAATAAATATTTAAATTAAGTGCAATAAAGTTATCTAACATTTAAATCGACATTTATTCTAATTATATTTAGGTTAAAACTCTCAACTAATGAGTTGACTCTAGGTATCGTTATGTTTGTGTAAATTATGAATATGAATAAAAAGTTATTAAAAATCGTAAGTTTTTTGTTTCATTTATTGTGTGCTGTGTGTTGCTTTAACTCAGTCCGGCCGTAACTAACATTTATAACTTGAGCTGTACACTAACCATAGCTTGGTAAAGGTTTTAAAGATTCAAAATTAGGAATATGTAAGGTAAAATTGACAAACGTATTCACATTTTTTTAAATGTATTATTGAGAAACGGGTCTTCGTTAAAGCACTTTCTTCTAGCTAGACTAAGGCTAAATGCATGTGCCGGCCCATAAAGTTTAAACTATTGAAGTATCGAGTGTATTCTAACATTGATTCCTTCTACTTGCCATTTCTCAACCTGATAAGGGGAGCATTCAACGAATAGTGAAGCCGGGGACACATTGAAACAGTTTTGGACTTCCTACCTTCTTTAATATTGCATGCCTAAGATTTGTCACCCAATGATTGTGTGTTACCGTTATCGAATATCATTCTAGTAAAATAAAAAAAAAATCTCAGCCCCCCTTTTTCATGCCTTTGGGGCCATGGCCAAATTTCGAACTATGGCCCTTTTAATTCCCCATTTCAGGACACAATATAATGGACGAATTTGAGTTCATGGTCAGAACTTGGATCAGAACGACAAGCTTATAGTAAGTAAAAGCAACTGGCGCGGAGAGCCGGGAGTTGAATACTCAAGTTAAAATTCTCCATCTTATTACAGCTGTTATATAATTACGGTAGATATAAAATAAAAATGTATTGTATAAGTAACAGATATATTCAGTGTAGCTCTGGCAGCATGAGGGCGGAGGGCGGGTTTCCTTGCTGGTGCGGGTAGTACACGGGCTCGACGGGGCGCGACATAGAGCCCGGCGTGTCGCCCGACGTGGGGTACGGGTGGTGCGGCGGCGAGCCCATCCACTGCGGGTACCAGTACAGGCCCTGCGAAATAATCACAAATTAAGAAAATGCCAAAGTTATTGTCTTCGTAAACTATGAAATAAGAAACGGTTAAGTGGTTTTCTAGATCGCGCTAGTCAGAGTTTCGTCCAGCTAAAACATGAGGTACCTCAAACAACGTCTGGGTCCTTTTCCACATATATAGTGCTAGACAGACTAGACTACTACAGACTACAGACAGACAGACCGTGTCAAGTAAAAGTAGTGTAAAACGTTATAGTAATGGTAATGACTCTAGTTGCGCGGTTCCAAAATGTCATTGTCTGCAAACCCCAAATAAAAAATAAATTACGTCCTTTAACTAAAAAAGTAATATACTTTAGTATAACCGGATTATTTAAATAAGGGGTTTATATTTTCAGTAAAAGATCAGAGCCCTAATACTTATTCTGAAAGTAAACTTTGCTGCTGTGACCGCAAGACGCCAATAAGTCAATACCGTGTTCCGTATATTCTCGTTGTCATTAAACAACTGCAAAAGCCTAACTTCGAAAGCTGCTAGGCCCCTGAAGTGAGCGTTGCTTACCTTATTGCCAGACCCTTGGCATGTGAACCGGTACTCGTTGACTGTGAGAGGGTCCAGATAGCTGATGCCGGCGATGGAGCCGTAGTTCGGTGGGAACATGTACCAGCACCCGTCAAGCGTGTCTGGAAATATATTACATTTGTCAGGTAACCTATTCATATTACACCTTACCCAAAATTAAAATCGTCGACTTATCGTCGCTTTTTCTTGTCTTTAAAAAACTAACTTTTCGGTTTCGTGATCTAGTCGGTAAATTTCAAATCAAAATAAAAAATAAAGACGATAGTTTGTGTGAGCCCTTCACAGTCAAGCGGCTTAAAAAAAAGTCGTGAATTTGAATTACGACGTTTAAAAAAAGAAAAAAAACGCAAAGTACATACAATATATTATGTCTAACATTATTTCCTATGTAAGTAATTTGTAACTTACAAGTGATGTTGGCCTCCTCGCCGCCAGGGCCAGTCGGGACGCCACCCTCTGTAGTCACCGTGAAGGCTTCTGTAGTCTGCTCAATGAAGGGAGGGACCGGTGACAGACCAGTGCCGGGATCGCCAGGGATTATAAATGGACCTAGAATTTGTGTAGAAACAATCTAATGTAACACATCACTGCGAATCGGACTCTCGCTTAAACGGTTCCAGCGTTAACCATTATAAAAAAAAAACACCTTTTTTGCACACTTCTATTTTTAGATTGATACTAAAATGTGTCGTATCTACAGTTTGAGTAAATCAGTGTTTGTTATAATTTTAATTCGCATAGTTAATAGTTAGTAGTAGTCCCTGAGAAACGTTGTCCACAAGACAGATGGCCCAACAAACACGTTTCCCCGTTTTCGGGGTGAAGGGCTAATGAGTAGTCCCACCCATTTAGGACACAGCACTCTGATGAGACTAAACTTACCTCCATAGAAATTGGTGTAGTTCCATTCACAGACGTGATGGTCGCAGAACATCGGGGAATATTTCTCTTTCGTATAATATGCTTGACCGTTTGGCATCAACTGAAAAAAAATCATATATTCTTCGCTTATCCTGAACATGTAGTTGAAGTAGGAATTAAAATAAAAAAGAAATAAAATAATCCTTAGGTATTTTGTATCAAGAATGAATGATACTCGTACCAACAAAATATTTACCAGATCGATATTCTTTTAAGATACTTAGAGATTTCATTTAGATTGCTTTGTCTCATCTGCTTCAAGAAAAGTTGAAGTCGGCTTCTAGTTGTTCTTGTACCGAATTCAGTCGTATACCCAATATTTGGACAAACTACATATATGACGTCCAAAACCCAATTTTACACACCAGACTATTTAAAAGTGGAACTGCATTCTTACTTCATAAACAAAGACTGTTGGGGTTGGTTCAGAGAGATGCCGCTTTACACCGTTTGAACTATATCGCTTCCACAATAACACGAATTTAAGCTCTTGAGGCCTCAGGTTTGTTTTATATACCTACCAGCAAGTAATCATGATGCCTCATCCTTACACCCTGTATATTAAAGTCCAGAATAAATGAGCCCGACGTGATGATACAGGATGCTGCAGTTAACGGCGGTAACTTGTACATCTCCGTACCGCACTTGACTATAGCCTTCGGTAGAGTAGACACGTCTCTAATGTGTTGCAAGTTTTTCTTAAATGGAAATCTGAAATGAAGACGGTTAAAAGTATACCGGAATTGTATAGCTATAGGGTTGTAAATGCATTGGATTTGTTGCTTTCTGGATGATTTAATTTGTGACCTTTTGTACTATGATTATCAGAAAGTTTCTTAGGCTCTGATCTTAGTCTGGAATGTTTTTTTTTTTGGAGTTAGCCTGATTGCAGTTTCTGTCTGCTTTCCTAGACTATACATATCTGGAATCAATAATGCAGGTATAGGGTTCCTCTACCAAGAAACCATTACATCTAAATGGTCAAAAATATTGAACATACCTGAAAACACATATCCCTATATTACACTCTAATCCGTGAACGAAATTATCCATAGTGAACACGACATTCGGGTCTTCTTCCAAGAAATATCTTTTGTCGTCCATAAAGTGCACGAATCCCAGGAAGTGGAAGGCGCGGCCCTTGCAGTAAGGCGTGGGCCCGCGGCCCATGTTGTACACGTCACTGTACAACTCCGATACGAAGAGGTACACGTTCTTACCGCAGTAGTACTCTAGAAACAGACTTTTGTCGATAAATTAGAAGGTAAAATGTTATAGAAAATGGGATAAGATTTTTAGATCTTGCGATGTGTAGTCATGGTAAATTAAATAAAGATAAAAATTGTTTATTCTTCAACATCGTCCCGTCTTCTGTGAATAAATACCATTACAGTTAATCTTACATAGAGATCTCTTTTTAGGTAAATAGTATATACTTTGTTTTTCTTTTGAAAGCATATTGTCTTCGTCAGAAAGGTAAGGGTAGTTAGAAAGGTTAATATAGCCAACACTAGCCCAAATATGTCGCAAAATTATTGGTACAAAGTAGGTGAATAGTTAGTGATAGTTCTTCTTGTACTCAATCCTACCTTGGCTCATATAGAATTCGGAGGGCACGGCGCCGCCGGCCGCGGAGTTGTACGTGGCGACCCTCTCAGTCTTGATGGCGTTGTGGTTGTCGTACATCGTCAGCATGTTGTCTATCGTGTCGTCTAAGGCTATCAGCAATACCTGAGGCATGGGAATGGCAAGGTATAATGTTGGTCAGACAGGCCACCTCCACTACACGTGCTGCAATACAATGCAGCACCACATGTCGGCAACAAACCGGTAGTTCAGGTTTGGTCAGTAAGAGTCTGACACTATCCGTTTCCTCCCACGAGGGAGCGAGGACTGAATTCTCACTTGACACTTGAGGATTGCGCATAAAAATATATGTATGGTTATTTCGAATATAAGAAGTTTTCTCTTAATTTCTGCATATTTCCTCCCCATATATATGCCTAAAAAGGAATGATTAACTTTTGTTTTTCCTAGTACCCACCTTCAATTCTTTAATGTGCATGTGGGTGAACCTCGCCAAGTGGTCCGTCGCTATGTGAATATGCTCGTTTATTATGTACTGGAACAAATATTATACATCAGTCAGTATTAGTACTACTTATACCGCCATCTTAATTAACGACGAGATAAAGAACAAGCAAAACACAAAATCTCCCAGCAAAGTGACGTATGTAAATATGGTTGATGAACTTTATAAAGCTAACGAAACAAGTTTCAGAGTGCTGTGCCAATATAGGGAGAAACCTCAATACAATTTTTAATATAAGGTCTGTTATCACTAATGGCGCTCTGCCAATTGTTGGATAGTTTTTAATATCTGTGTTGGACTCCAAGAAAAATCAATCTAAGAAGAGGTACAGAAATTGAAGCTCTATTTTATTTTTACGAAGGTATTCAGATAAGGGTTTCGTATTACTGTGTGCGTATGAGCGTCCTGTTTGTAATAGGTTAACATTTTCTTAATGATAATATTACCTATACACTTAAGAAGTAGCTTTGGGTATCTTGTTTTCAAGACTGTATTTTTTGTTTCAGCTGAGTACTAAAACATTATAGATAGTGAAACAGCTGTAGAACTATTCAGAATTCCCTTCAGTAAATAAAACCTTATTGCTTTCCAATAAAGATGCTTTTTGAAGTACAGCCTTTCCATTATACCTGATCGGGTGCCCGTTTGATCTTCATCATCTCGATCTGGTAGTGGGCGAGGTGGTCCAGTTTGTCTGTGGGGTCGTGACCGTAGATCTCGTACGCGTCTATCACCATAGCAAGCGTCAGGTTCTCGCTGGGCTCCCGACAGCATGGGTGGTTGGCTATCAGGTACGATCGCTGGAATACACAGTCATGTCAATGAGGGAAGATGTGTGATTAATTGCGTTAAAGATTGCGAGGGAACTGCTTATTAGCTGATAAAACCCAAATGAGTCCCAAAATTATAAACCATATTTTGATAAGCTTTGCTTTGGATTAACTATTAGTGGAATAACAGTGTAACTTAAATTAAAAAATAACGTAAAATTATGAAATTCTTAAATTAGTAAGACCCGTAATATAAGATTTCCCAAAATGAACTCTGTATATTATTATAACTTAAGAAAATTATCAGCCGAACTAAAAAACCTAAAATTTGTAAATACAAGAGGTAGATACTTCAACTTACCCCTAAAGTAAGGCAGCATGATAGAGGCAGCAAGGACAGCAACAGTCGACCAAGGCGGGCCATAGCGCCGACTGCCACTCCTCAGTACATCGCAACACAATAACAATTAAAATAATCGTCACACAATAACAACCCAATTAGAAAACTTCGCAGTTACACTTTATGGCTCAATTATACGGCGTTAGTTATGAAATTAAAATTTTGGATTAATTTTATTGGGCTTATCAGTTAGTAATAGTTGTTATTTAATTATTAATAATACTGATACATGTTTATTTTTCAGAAACTCTTCTTTTACATCTTAATTCGAAATAATTTTATGGCAGCATAGCGAAATAAAAGGAATAATTTAAATTGGGTAAATCCTAATGAAAATAGTTTTTTGGCGGTCTGCCTGCAACTTATCGTACTATATCTTATCGATAAACATAACTACTTCTAAAGAAAAATTACTATAAGTAGATAAATTATAATTGCTGATAAATACCAAACTAGATGTGCAGACGAATCTAGTCTGACCTAGTCAAGATAGAGCAACATTCATAAATGAAATGCCACTTAAACCTAACCTACAGACTTGGCGCGGCAACTTACATATCTACTATGTGTTTTACCTACTGATAGAATCAAACATAGGAAATTATACGATGTCATTAAAGGTCCCCAAGTCAGCTTAATATTGAACTAAGTACATATGAAATACTTTATCTATTAAGTTAGAAACTAAAAATATTTTGAATGCAGAGTAGACCAACTCTTGTGGTTAAAACGCTGTAAAAATGTAAAAGCATTTTTACAAACAGGTGATAACCTGGTAAAGAATGTTCATCAACGAAAATTAACATTTGTTGAGTCGCGCGAATGTTGGCGAGTGCCCAATGTATCGATCGCCACACCGCGCACCACCCTGCGCCGACGGGACCACCCCACAGTACGCGGTGCCGTGCCGAGCAGCCATTGTACCACAGAAAACCACTTCTAAAATGATAAAACCCAACTATTATCAAACGTGAAACATCAAAAAACAAACCCGTGAAAAGCCATAAGTGTTACACAAAACAATTCAACATCGTTCCCGAAAACAATGAACAAAATAAGATAAAATATCGGGAAAAAATGGCTGCTCATACAACCAAAGGCACGTTAAAACAATAATGTAATATTAATTAAACTTAGATTAGTGAAAAGAAGTCTTCCAAAATAGTGTTTTAAGAAAATTATAAATTAATTATTAGTGTTTATCGTGAAATAAATATTTAATGTTATATGAAAATCGATATCTTCCATTGACAAAAATTGAATAAGAGAAATGTTTTTGTGATTTGAGAGTTATATCGACAATAAAGAGTATTTAAACGTTTAGGGCTTATACAGCCTCTCGATTTGCTAAAAAGTTGTATATCAAGCAGAAAGATGATAAATCTGGGCAAGTTTAAGTTGCCTCCCCTGAGGAATGTGCTGGACGTGACCATGCAGACAGTCCGGCAGCAGATACCGGAGAAGCCCGGGGCGCCGCCGCGTCCGCCGCAGAACGTACGGTTCGCAAACTTAGGTAAGAAAGATCACAAGGTCAGTAGGTGAATCAATATACTTAAGAAATAAGATAGTTACGAAGAAGTTTAAGATATTTTACGTTACGAGACTGGGATTTGCCATTTAAGTGTAACGCCTTTATAGGTCAAAGTATTTTCTTAAGAAAATCATAAGATTTTAATAGTTTAGATTATTATTTGAATACCTTAATTTTGAGTTTCATACTAATGTATGTAAATCACTTCAATTAATTAAAAAGTAAGTCCATATATATCGACCCTCCTTCATATGCTTTTTCTCTTGTAGACAATATGGGTGAAAGCTGCGAACTCTCAACCATGAACGAAACTACGTCACCAAGCTATCAGTCCACGAATCCTACTAACCCGTTTCTGAGCGGTGCCCTGCAGGCAGAGGACTCCTTCACCAGCTACCAGAACACATATCCTCAACAAGATGGAGCCCCCAGGTAAGACCAAGTTAACTTTACATATTCAGACTTTTTTGTCCATATTCCAGTAATTTGTTAGCTAATCGAACATTGTTGGGTATTTCAGGACCCAAAGCATGCAAAGCGTCGATTTCTACGCTTCTTCCGAAGAAGGCGGGTTTGAAGAAGGTGGGGGCAAGCCTGGCGCCAAGATCAATGAGTATCAGGCAGCCTGGAACGTTACCAATGCTATTCAGGTAAGCTGAGTCTTGACATGAGTATTTATTTAATCTGAGTGATAATTTGAGTAAGTCTTATTTCTATTTTGTTTTAGGGAATGTTCGTTGTATCCCTGCCATTCGCTGTGCTTCAAGGTGGCTACTGGGCCATCGCTGCGATGATCGGCATCGCCCACATCTGCTGCTACACCGGTAAGATCCTCGTCGAATGCCTCTACGAGGACGACCCTGTGTCTGGACAACGCGTCCGCGTCCGCGACTCTTACGTCAGCATCGCAAAAGAATGTTTCGGTAGGAAATATGGAGCAAGGATTGTTAACATAGCTCAAATCATAGAACTTCTCATGACTTGCATCCTTTACGTCGTGGTTTGCGGCGATCTGATGATCGGCACGTTCCCTGATGGCGCCATCGATACGCGCTCCTGGATGATGTTAATAGGCATATTCCTGTTGCCACTAGCTTTCCTCAAGTCACTCAAAAGTGTGAGTATGTTGTCTTTCTGGTGCACCATGAGCCACTTAATCATCAATGCCATCGTGCTGGGCTACTGCATCCTTAACATCGGTGACTGGGGCTGGTCCAAAGTTAAATGGACGTTAGATTTTGAGAACTTTCCAATTAGCTTGGGTGTAATTGTTTTCTCTTACACTTCCCAAATATTTTTGCCTACGTTGGAAGGCAATATGGAAGATCGATCAAAATTCGAATGGATGTTAGATTGGTCTCACATCGCGGCTGCCGCTTTCAAATCTATATTTGGATATTTGTGCTTCTTGACTTTCCAAAACGACACGCAACAAGTGATTACGAATAATCTTCGCTCGGCTGGGTTTAAAGGTCTCGTGAACTTTTTCCTTGTCGTGAAGGCTGTTCTAAGCTACCCTCTACCTTATTATGCGGCATGTGACCTCCTCGAACGTGCTCTGTTTAGAGGCAAACCTAAAACATTATTCCCTGTTATTTACGCGTTGGATGGAGAACTCAAAGTATGGGGGTTGGCTTGGAGACTCGGTGTGATAATGTTCACTATTTTGATGGCGATATTTATTCCGCACTTCGCGATTCTGATGGGCTTCATCGGTAGCTTCACTGGAACCATGTTGAGCTTCATCTGGCCTGCTTACTTCCACCTTAAATTGAAAGGCAATCAACTTGAGAGCACGACAATCGCGTATGATTACTTCATCATAGGTCTCGGTGTACTTTTTGGAGTGATCGGAATGTATGACTCCGGGTCAGCTCTGGTCAAGGCATTCAAGATTGGTTTGCCGTTCTAAATTTTCATAACATTAGACTCATTGTTAAACTATTTTTAGACTAACGCAGATATCGTATATTGTATTTAGTCGCATCATGCGGCTTAATGTTGAATGCACGATCGTAGCCCGATATAATAATGAGGTTTTATATTGTAGACCAGTTTAGTACACTTGTAGGTACGATTGACAGTTAGCGAGTCTTACTTCCTTCGTGTTATGACAATAAGTGAGTGTGTAAGATAACGATTGTCTTCTGCCTTCGCGAGTTCGTATGCATATTGTATATACGTATAGATACAACAAGCTAACTATATATGACGTATGTTACTGTTAAATCCAATGTCTTCCAAACAAAATAATTATGTTTTTGAATGATGTAACAACGAAGTCTTCCATGATGCTTAAGAGCAGTTACTAGCTTGTACGTATCAAAAACATATTTGGATAATATTTACATTAATCTTAGGTACTGTAGTTAACATTTTAAGGTTCCAATGATTCCTGACTTAAAGAAAAGATACTAAACAAATGATTAAGTTATACAAAGCATTTGTTTTAATTTTAATTATACTTTAATTGTGTTATGGCTAAGTTATATTATACTGAAAGATATATTTACAAAGTTATACAATTTGGTGAGTTATTATATGTAATCTAAGGTACATTATGACAAGTATACCCAAACTAAGTCTTCCATTTTTCAATATAATTGTTGTTGATTGTATTATAGTGTTGTACTAATGAATTATACATGTTGTTTAGACTAGATAGTTATGTTGAACGGAAATATTGTGACTATTGTGATACCAACGTTAGCGAACATTTATATTAGGTATACAGATCTTTTTGGAATGAGGTACAAAAAAAAACAATTGACAATATTTAATTATTATGTATCAATATGTTTTAATAATTAAATGGTAATAACTTTCTGGATATTGTATTAGTATTGAACTATAGACGCCTATTTTACTATAGGTACCTAAGAAATAAACTGAAAAGACAATAAAGTAATGGAAATGTAAGAAAATATTTAACAAGTGATTTTTAGTTTCATATTGTTTAAATTTTATCAATAAAAAAGTATATATTAGACGTTGAATATTATGCCAATTTCACAAAATAAAACCTTTGAAAATTTAGGTACGTTTCAATGATTTCGTCACATGTTGCTAATAAGCAAAAATAAAAAGACAGGTTATTGATTTAAGTTAAGCATTGCTATGGTTCACTAAGAACCTACCGCCTCTTTAAGAAGAGTATGTAACTTGGCGTTTCGGAAAAGAGATAAATATTTGTTAGAGCGAGATCAAAGTATACAAGCTAGTTGTGTGAAACAGAGATAACAATATTTTGTCACTCTTTCCCGACGTGTCAAGTTACATCGGCCGCATCGTAAAACTGCACTGTTTTGTGAAAGCGGTACGGCGCTCTACACCTTGTAGTGCTGTCTTTCTTCCAAAACTACTTTGAAGGCCCCTAAATGAAAAATAACTCAATGCTCAAAAATATCTTGTAAAATGCAGGATTAAAAAACTGCAAACAGTTCCAAATAACATAACCTGAAAAATCTAGATATTTTTATTCTTAGTATTACCTAAGCAAGAGAGTCATGTTTTCGCGGTCCATCTATTGGATTAAAGCATTTATTTTTTTGCCATATCTTTTAAAATATTGAACTGATTTAAATTAAATGGGATATCGTTAAATCCATACATTAAGGCATACCTATAACCTACAATAATAAAGCTAAGAATTTAGAAAACGGCTTAAAAAAAGATAAAATTTATAAAAGTGTCTGTATATCTAGAATAAGAAATTGGGCTTCCAAAATAATGGCGTTTAAATATTTATGAATGAAAGATGCTTGTCTTGAAACACGCCTAACGTTTAGTTGAAAATAAATATCCATGCTTAACCCTATGAATATTAGGAATGTATTCCAGTGCAATAATGTTGTATAAATATACTTAATATTATGTATTGTGATGAAATGACAATTCTAGGTGTGTATTTTAAATAATATAAAATGTTATTCGATGTTCTGTTATTTATTTTTTTGCCTTTCAAATGCCCTATTTAATTTTAAGCCGAATAAAAATACATGTTATTCTATAAATTCTATAAATAATACATCGAATTCTTGTCAGGATGTCAGGAAGAATAGTCGTAAAAGTCCTTAACAGATGATGAAAGAAAATCACTCAAAAAAATTGTGTGCGCCTTTATTAAAACTCAAACTATGACCTTAATGAGGTTTATTGTGCACAAGGCAAGGCAAGGCAAACCTCAATAAGTTTGTATAGCTTGGATACTAAAGTCTTCGGGTTTTGGAGAAATGCGTACCTCAGCTTAAACTCGTATAATACGTGATGCTAGTTTGGGAAAGTTGTCAAATTAACATACATAGCTAACTGGCACTTTCCATTAGCAATTAATATATCGATTTAATTTATATTATTACCATTTATTCAAAATCGTTATATACCTAACTGAAATACATAAAATTGCAAAAATATCTCGATACCGATAAGGCGCCCCCTTAAATTGGCAATTTGTTAAATTATTCCCGCGCGCGCTACCGTACCAGACGCCATGCTGGCAAAATGGACGCGCGTATTCACGCATGCGTGCAGATTGCAATATGTCTCCTTTTTGTGCAGATAACTGTAAGTACTTATGACATTAAATAAATAAACACCAATTAGAGACATGATTTTTTCTATATTAAAAATAATCTTGCATATTGGTGACATGTCAGATCAATGAAAAAAATATTTTTTTTTAATCCTGGAATAGTCTAACGAACCTCAACTCTGGGGTATTTTTAAGAAAAAAAAAATTATTTTAAAAAAAATATAATGACAGAGACAAGTAGGTACACTAACGTTGGATTATAACCAACATTAATACCCGATACACCTGCTGTACACCTAGTTACCGTACAACATCCGCAACCACCCGTGTTGCACGGAACCCAACGAGAACTTAACCCTTGCGATGATCATCGACGCCTTCGAGATCTACGGGCACGACCCCACGGACAAGCTGGACAACCTGTGGCTCTACCAGAACGAGATGTTGCGGGTTAAGACTGCTGAAGACCAGGTAATAAGTCCAATGTATCTTAGTTTTGACTGCACGGATAGTCGAGTGGTTGAGGTCATCACGCCAAACCCATTGTGCGCGACGTGTCGCGGGTTTGATCCCCGTGTAGGTCAAGCATTTGTGTGATCTACAAATGCATGTTCTGAGTCTGGGTGTCCTTGTGCATGTGAATTGTATGTATGTGAAACACCCCGCGACACAAGAAGTAAATTCCTTAGTGCGGGAGTCGTTTAAAAAAAACAGTGAGAGATTTTACAAGCATTTTAGACACATACCTAATTAAATCAGAGCGGTCTCCCCGAAGAGACGTAGAGGTACCAGAAGGTCCACCACGCCTTAAAGTAATATTATTATGGTTGTCCAAGCGTGACAGCGCAACGGATGCACTCCCGGAATAACTTTAATAGCTGCTGGTAGCCGCCTCTGGCGTGTCGCGTCGGAGGACAGCGTCGACAGGGTCTGAAAAGTTTCATATGACTACAAATGTGAAGGATTATAATTAAATGTTTACCACAATTTTCACGTACCACAAACATCCATTAATTTATTTTAAATATCTTCCATTTTGTCTCTTAGTATCTCATCAACGAAAGAGTCCACATAGCAACGGATCATTTGGGCCGTTTCGTCAAGCTTCACATACAGGAGTTAAAGGTAAATATTATATACTAATTGAATTACCGAGGTACCTAAACAGCATTATTAAGGATCGCGACACACAGACCACTAGCCATCGGCATTTAATAACATACTCGTACAATTTGTAACAATGCTGAATTAGCGAAAAAGAGAGCATGGGAAAACTTAATTAAATTATCGAATTCAAGAGCTTTATAAGAAACTATTCTAGAATTACCTGGCCTGGTATATGCAGAAGTGTTTGTAGAATGATATCTCCTTGTTTGATATAGGTCCTGCTGATCACGTTAGACGATGTGATAGACAACATGCTTACAATGTATGAGAACCACAACTCAGTAGCTGCCGAACGAAAGGCGACTTACACTGGAGGGCCAGTGCCCATGGAGTTTTATATGAGCCAAGGTCAGAAAATCAAGACAATCTAGCTATAATTGCTTGTCCCTGCTTTCTCTAGATAAAGGATCTAATCGATATATTTAGACCTATTATTTCACATAATTTGCATAATTTAATAATGTTTGAACCACGAACTTTTAACACAAGATTGGTAATTATGGAAAAGAGATACGAGAGTGCAGTACGTGGCGCATAGTGGCATCTTCCTTAGGTACATAACAGTGAGAACAGTGACTAACAAATCTGCTTTACGAATTTATAGTAAACGAATACCTATTTTTGGGAGGAACGGTAGAACTGCCTGATATTTAGCACTTCTTCGGCAAGGAGACACTTTTCTGAATAGACTTAACATTTCATTTTTAATTATAATCTTGCAACACTTCCAGAGTTCTACTGCGGGAAGAACGTATACATATTTCTTTCGGAGTTGTACAGCGACATCTACAACATGGGCCGTGGAGTTGCTCCCTACTGCAAGGAGAGGTCGTTCGTCTTCCTCGGCTTCCTGCACTTCCACGACGAACAGAAGTACTACCTGCTGGATGACCCCAGCATATCATTTCCAACTGATAATTATTTACATGGTTTGGAGTGCCATACAGGGCTTTGTGTGTTCAGGTAAGTGTGGATTCTGGTTCACGTTCAATCTTCGGGGATATTGTGCTTGTTATTTCTTCGTGTAGACGTCAAAGGTGATATGGAGCTCTTGACGTTTATAGTTAATAGTATTTGGCTTTGGACCGATCAAAGGTGTCAATAATAATTCTAGGCAGGTTTTTACAACATGTTAAGTAGAACAGTTACTTAAGGTAGTTAGGAATATTATATCTACATATTTATGACAGTTTGCGAATCGACATCTAAAACTGTAGCTGTCTAACTTAGACAAGGTTTAGGTATAACATCGGCTTCTTCAGCTGTCTTAAGACATGATGTGCCTCAGAAGTAAAAGAGCTAATATATATATACAACTGTTCTACCTCACTAAGTAGGTAATTTAGGGAAACATTTTAATCAGCTTTATGTTTTAGGTTCCCATTCAAGAAGTTATTACAAAGAGTCCGCGACGTGTCGACTCTACCAAAAGCTATAGTCAAGTGCGGCACGGAGATGTACAAGCTGCCGCCACTTTCGGCAGCATCCTGTATTATCACGTCTGGCTCATTCATACTGGACTTCAATATACAGGGTGTGCGCTACAGGCACTATGATTACTTATTGGTAAGACTAACGAATTGAGAAATTACAACGATTTTATATGCTGTTTCTGTCTGTTTAAAGTGTTAAGTAGCGATAGACTATTTTTATTTATTTATTTATTATACTGTAGAAGACTTTCAGCTTAAAAGATAAAACTTAATAAGTAAACAACTATAGTTGACAAAAAGCCAATTTTAGGAACCTCATGAAGTTAAGAAGCGTTTTCAGAGTTTCTTAAGATTTTGTCTGCAATCAGTAACACTATCGCAGTATGCACGTGTCTTTAAAATTATTTTATGGCACATGAGAGGCCCTCTAAATATACCTACTCGTTACAAACAAAAAACCTTTGATAGTCGATACCTGCCTTGCAGCAGATCTACATGAGACTAGAAAACATATTCAACATATTTAGTATATTTACCCATTAAAATGGACTTCATAATCCTCAAACTTAACATTTCTAGACTATACCAAATGGAAACACGTACTACACTAAGGAACCTCATTCTCCGCTGATCTGTGACCATCACGTCTGCGAGTGGAACTACACTAACCACTATGGAGGTCAGTTCATACACCTACCGATCGCTTCGCCAAATCTACCAACTTTTATAACGAGTCCTCATATTCAGAACATGTTTTTTTTTTTGTAAATCCAGGTCCATTCCTAATTCCCGGCGACCCAGGGACCGGTATAGATCCAGTGCCTCCGTACATCGAACCGACTCCCAAACCAGATGGAGATGGAGACGACGATAACATTACAGTCCCTTGTAAGTAGTGAAAAGGGGCGGGTAAACAAGAAAAGTTACCAAAGCTTGGAAACTTTCAAATGAGATGAGGACACATCTCATTTGAAAGTTTCCAAGCTTGTTTTGTTATTTCCAATCACTGAAGAACAGCATTGATTGTGTACCATGAGCTGGGGACCCGCTACAACCTACTCCTACATTAAAACTTTAGCAGTTCTGAAAGGGAGACGCCTTTCGTTGCACACCAATTTACCTCCACAAAGGCAAAATGTGTTGAAAGCGGAGCAGAACGGTTTTTCTTCACTCGTTTTATTTGTGCCCAGTTATCCTGGACGGGTGCCTGTTCATGTACCCTCCAAACTACGGCTCCATTGCTGGCAAGAGCTACCTGGACTCCATCGACCTACACGACGACAGATTTACCTGTAATGCCGCCGGCGGGAATAAGGTTAGAATTTGCAAGGATAATACCTACCTGTCTCTTAAAACAGAACTATTGCAGTTATAATAAACTTTCATAAAATCAAGTATTACTTAAAAAAGGGACACCCAGGTACCTACTATTGAAACAATAGCCGCATACTGTTGATAGGTAAGGTAATGTAGATCGCCAATCGTGAAAAATAAATCAAGTAAAACTTTGAAAAGTTGCCCAGAAGGAAAGTATTGTAAGTTAGTTGAAATAGCTTTAAGAAGCTACAATAATTACTATTAGTTAACAAACAAAACTGCAGAATTTAAATATTTTTTCCTAATAGTACCTCATCGAAGATGATACAAGTGTCCTATTTATACTTTCCTGTTCTGTAGGTTAATGTCTTGTTTTATCCTTCAGGGCCTATATTGGTACCCTCAATGGATGGGCACCGTGCCGCACCACCCTTACCCCACGATGGGAGAGGATAAGGACGGGTTCGAGCCGCCCGGCACTTTCTACCCGCACCAGCAGGGCTACGACATGGACGAACTCGATATCGACAACTAATATATTTTATAGAAATTATACTCTCTCTTATTTCACTACCCTTTAAATAGTAATGAGTGGTGACCAAGGACAGGTCGCTGGTGATAGTGATATCTACTTTTACTGAAACTCCTGAGGAGGGACATACAAGACAGGTTGGTTTAAAGGAGAGCCAGCAATGGGTGATTTCGGGCTGACGTGTGATGATGGTGAAAATTTAAATAACAGGAACAAAAAACACTTAAAGATGCAATTTATTTAAAACAAAATATAAAACTTACACAAAGATAACATAATTTTAGATATAACTTTCTAAGAACTTCCGTTCAATATCACTGCCACGGACTACCACAAAGAACGCCGGCGTACCCGCCTTCAACTCGAAATATCTCTCCGTCAATAAATCCGCGAGTTTTTTGGACGGGTTTATAATGTGTGGCATCTTATCATACCCTTCGTAATATATGTTGACGCTCGCACACCTGTACTTGTTGTCTTCATCCCAAGGAGCGGGGAATACTTGTTCCAACTGAGCAGTTAAGGAAACCTCCTCCGGACAAGCTTTAAGGAAGTCAGTGATCTGGTATTCGGGATATAGGATCAGGACTGGCCACCTTAACTGGCCATTTTCAACATACACTATCGAGTCTTGAGCGCCTGGTAATGTGGGCTCCAGTTTTGATAGATCTATATCGTCCTCATCTTCACATTTCGATATCTTTATTCCCCGCTCTATAATAGTCTTGATTAAGGAGTCCTTTTGCTCTTCAGCTCTCTGCTTTCCCCTTTCCCTCTTCCTCTGGTCTCGTTCTTGGAGCAGCTTCTTCTTTTTTGCTGTCTGCAAAAGTTCTTGTACTTCATTGTCCTTGGAAGTTTCTAGAAGCTTTTGACAATGTTCTATACATGTGTCGTATTTCGCTACTTCTAGAGCGGACTTCGCGGCCCGCAGACGTGCCTTAGCGTGGTTAGGATTAAATGTTAAAGCTTTCTCACTGTCAAACAGTGCTGATCTATAGTTCTTTAGATGCCAATGTGAAGCAGCTCTGTTGTTGTAGAGGCTGGCGTTGAGCTCTGCATCGTTGCATCGCTGCTTAATGCCTTCAGTATAACTGGAAAAGAAGCATTTGATCTTATGGTATATTGCATGTGGTTGTTCTTGTTACAGCATATGGTAATTTAGTATGTTTGATTTGGTATTGAGGAAGACCTTGCGTTTCCGCCCTAATGCAGTGGCCGAGAGATGAATAGTTATCTTTTTTGGCTGTGGCAATTATCACTCACCCTATTTGCTAAGGCAAAGAGGAGACAAGTAGGGGTGCAAGCGATGCGACGTCAGAGTGACGCCATCCAATGTTTAATGTGTTGAGGCATCACATTATTATTACCGATGGTGGCGCTGCCTTCCCGCCAATACGACGAAACCTTGATTTATTCCATTAATATTTCCTAAATCAAACCACCTATATTCTAAGTCTTTAGATACTCTAAAAAAGTAAACCAGTAAACCTAAAAAAATACAATCTCATAGTAAATAAAGAAACAATGTAAAATGTGATAGCTATTTTTGATTTAATAATCTGTATTTTTGTTTCACACTAGTTTCGAGTCGTGAATTATTTTTAAATTGTATTTTTATTGCCAACAAATTGGAGTGTACAATAGATAAACACCATTTATTTAATTTTTATTAGCTGGACTGTTACAGTGCTCACATATTACATATGTTCCTACATTTATGAATCTTAATATTATGCAAAAAGTACTCACTCATAAAGTCAACTTACCCCATAATAGCAAGTCTATAGTTTTTATGTTTGAAGTTGAAGTTTCCATCCTCCTTGTAGTTTCCAGCTAGTTCCACCGGAGTGTTCTCCTCAGGGTCATACTTCAGCTTCGCCAGACCCTCAGCCAACGGTGACATCTCACCACCGTCTGGATTCGTTTTCATGAAGAAAGGATGCTTGTCCATTTCTTCCTGTTAACATAATAATCATTTCCATCATTCTTGTTTTTATTGTACCATTTTAATTTCATATGTTTTATAATCAATAAAAAGCTTATCTGAAGATTAATATTACAAGATATTGCATTGCTTTTTCATTTGCCTAGTAAACAGATGGTCATCAATACTTTATCTAGAATAACAAATTGCTACAATCATCTCAAAAACCACCTTACATTACACCACACATTACATTACAAACAACTATACAACTATTAACTTAAAAGTAAACCGGAATCTGACCAAAAATCCTTTTATTGTTCACTATCTAGCAGATAGAAGTTACCTTCTGACTAAGTTTCATCATTTCATGTTGAGCGGTTTAGACGGTATTGCTGTGTCAGACAGATTATCTCTTTTATGTGTAGGTTAAGTTGGTAGGTCATGTCGGATGTGTGTTGTATTGGGTAATACGGTATATTTGTAACTGGTGTATATATATTGGGTTGGTTTGTAAAGAGAGGTGAAAAAGCTCTTTAGAAGAATTATCTTACCTCCCACTTGTCTTCGGGCCATCCTTCTGTGTACCTCTTCTTCTCCAAACTATTGATGAACTCATCTAACTCTCTATCCAACTTCTGACTTAGTGCGAGCCTTTCCTCGTCAGTCATAGGCTTTTTAGCCTCCTTAGAATCGCTTTCAGCCATTTTTACTATTATTTATTGTACTCTTCGCATATATATTTACTAATTTACATACTAAATTAAAGTCCACACAAGCTACTACAATAACAATTCAACTTTCGTCATTAATATTTAATTAAATTCAAATAACTTTGAATATAACCTAAAAGTTCTGAATTTGTTGATGTATTTTGAAATGACAATTACATTACAATGTGACCCATCATGCCTGGGTTAATGTCAAAAAACGTTTTATTGTTTGATAGGAAGAAGCTGTGAAAAATTAATTTATTCTACTAACAATAATACTAAATTATACATTATAATAAGAAACATGACAAAAAATATAATTCTGAATTTAGTTAATCTAAAAGACTAGTGATTTAATATAGTGTGCCCAAATGCCATTTCTGAATGTATTCACATTTACGAGCTTCACGCTTTCTGAAGTATTCAGGGTAATGAGCTTTCTCTAGCGGGTGCCAATAGTCAAGTACCCAGTCCGGAGGTGTAATTACTCGTTCAGACGCACTCCCACCATCACGTGAAGTAGGAACTAAGAACAACGAAACAGAAATCTCATTTGTGCCTCTGCCCAACCTGATATGCCTACTCTGTTTCGATCTGAAGACACCTTTGCTTGGCTGTGGTTTCTTTCAGGAAGAATGTTTTGACTGAACCGAAACTTAGACCACATAACTTTATAATTGACGATTGCCTTCTAAATTTATAAATTTTATTGTTGTATATAAATAAGAAACGCCTCCCACAGTAAGGAATTTAATCCTTGTATCGCGGGGATTTTCACAAACATACAAATAACATGCACAAAGACACCCAGACTCAGAACAAGCATTCGTGGATCACACAAATGCTTGTCCAACGCGGGGATCGAACCCGCGACACGACGCGCACAGTGGGTTTGGCGAGGTAACTTCAACCACTCGGCTACTCGTGTTGTCACGAAAACATTGCCTTCTATCTGACGTAGGTACTCATGTATTACGTTTCTAATAATTTTAATTATAGGTACTAACATCTGTTGACCGGTAGTGGGCACCATATCTTAAACAGCTCATGTTCCCCAAGCCAAAGCAATCGACGACGTTCTTTCGGATCAGTAACACACTTGTTTTTGTCAAACTCAGCTCTCAAAATAACTTGATGATACCTTGTAACATGTCTGTGAAAAACAGTGTAAACTAAGCCGTTGTTTTACACTTACATGATTACTGAAAATTTTACTGTTCTTACCTATTTACATAGAACGCTTCAATATTTCGTAGAGCTTTTTTATACAAGGTACAAACTTTTTGAGAATGAGTGCATAACTCAGGTGCAAATGGCATTTTATCGACCTAGCAGAAGCGAAATAAAAATATTGAATATGAAAAGCTATTAGCGTTCGCTCACAATAATGGTATATGCGTCAAAATATGCTGCAATGTCAGTTAAATATTACACAAAAAGTATCTAGTTTTGGCCAGTTTTGTTACTATTCCACGTACGAAAATTACACTTCGTTTTTTTCTGGTGCTTTGCGATCATATTTCTGAATAAAGCAATCTATTTATCAATCATCTAAAAAGATTTTTGAGAATACTGTGTAACGAAAATATAGTGACTAAATAGCCTTATTTTAACATAGCAAAAAACTACGTGAACGCAAATCTGACACTGACAGATAGCTTTTGCTGTCAAACAAATGTTACTCTGATTTTATGTTGCTGATTGTTGCTTCGTTCGTAATGTTCGCTAGAGATCGATTCTATTTTGAGATTGAAAAGTGATACAGTTGTAATAAGTATTATTTTTGTAATACAAACCGTTTTATGCATCTAATGCTTGAACGATATTCATGTGCATTTTATCTATATTGACTCTCAAAGCCAAAATGTGTAGCTGAAGTTCTACTGAGCCGGTTTTTGTTGCTAATACCTAATGGTAGCCGTAACAAAACAAAAATAAACATGTCTGATGCTTGGGAAGAGATCCAAGCTGTTAAAAGCAAAAGAAACAGTCTTCGAGAGAAGTTAGAGAAACGTAAAAAAGAACGACAGAATATCTTAAGTGCAAATTTAGTTCCTGCTGAGAAATCTGAAGGATCTCCGGGTGGCGGGAAAGAGCGATCAGCGGCGAGTCCATCGACATTGAAAAATGAAGGTAATCAGTTTGAAAATAACAATTATTACCCAAATATAAGTTATAATTCTGTTTTATAATTATTATTACTACTTTCAGCAGCCCCAGCGACTACAGAAAAGCCAAAAGTAGTTCCATCGGCGTCGCTGGAGGTTCGTTTGCTACAGGTCTTGTCCGACATGCAGTTGCAACTGCCGGCGACTGCCAGTGCTCTGCTGCCTGGCCTAGGAGATGTGGATGCAGGAATCGTGGCCAGCTTACTGCAGAAATTCGCTACACAGAAGCTCATAACGTAAATATAATGAGCCTTGCTTTAAAATCTTTAAAACATACAAAAAGCCACTTAGTAACTAAAATTTAAAACTTATTAAACTAAAATCAATCTCAAAAAACTTAATATTAAATTCTGTTTCTATAATGTTGCTCATACTTACAGGATAAAGGAACGGACAGAAAGTACAACAGATGCAAGCATAGAGGTTGAGAGTGCAGAGTCTGTAAGACTAGCTGCTGTGCTTGCTGCTCTTATGGAGGAGCAGAGCACTGGGAATAAGAGAAAAGGTTTTACTACAATGTACTATTAATAATAAAAGAATATGATGGTTTTTTTACATTCAAAAATAACTTAAGCATAACAATAACAAGTTAAACAAATTAATGATAATGATATATAGCACTTCTATAGAATTGTAATAATCTTTGCCTTCACAAGTGATCACAAAAGACTTAACTATAAACAGTAGAGTATAAAGCTATTGCTTCAATTGTACCCCTTTTATCATGGGTTTTATCAAAGGTTGAGTTCACAAAATGGCTTATGTAGAGATAGGCAGCAGTATGTAAGTCAATATGAGCCATTGTTGCAGGTGATAGCACTACAGAAGAGACTGCAAATCCCAAAGTATCAAAAACTGCAACAGATGAGAAGAAAACAGCCAAAAATGATACAGATATTATGGTAAGTAAATACTCAAATAATGTTTGTAAATCCACACGGCATGCTGACTATCTGAGTTATAATTATAAATAAAGTTTAATATTAAATTATAAAAGAAAAAAGTTTTCGAATAGCTGCTACTAATTGCAGTCGCTCCTGGCAATGCCTTCGAGTCGTGAAAAAGCTGTGAAAAGAGTTGGTGAAGAGATCATGGACCTTCTGAGCAAGCCCACTGCCAAGGAGAAGTCTTTAGCTGACAAGTTCAAAAGTCAAGGAGGTTAGTTATTAAGACAATCTAATTTAAATCAATTAATGTAATGAAAATGCAAAGTACTTAGCTGACTTGTTTCATATTAGTACTGGTAATTATTTAAAATCGCTCTAGTTTCCGGAATAAAATAAGATATCTTGAATATTTATGGAACCGCCACGACACAAGGATTAAATTCCCTACTGCGTTCGTTCTAAAAAGTTACCAATAATATGCTAGGATGACGCCACCCTGCGAACTATACGAAATACTTCAAAGGTCACCTCCCATATTAACCCAATTCCATACCCCAGGTGCTCAGGTGATGGAGTTCTGTCCGGCGGGCACGCGCGGCGAGTGTTCCCGCGCGGCGGGCGCGGGCGCCGGGCCCTGCCGCAAGCTGCACTTCAAGAAGATCATACAACCACACACCGACGAGGCGCTCGGGGACTGCTCTTTCCTCAACACCTGTTTCCACATGGACAGCTGCAAGTATGACGACACATACACACGCACACACACACATACACTTAAAGGCAGTGGTTCACAACGGCTCAATAGGAGCAAAAAGATAAAGTGCCAATTCTTATACATTGCAAAGCCACAAATCGACCAATAACTCATTTTATGTCGACTTGTGACCTGTATATTTAATGTTCCCCAGATACGTGCATTACGAAGTCGACAATACGGATCCCAATGCAAACGCGCCCAAACCTGAGGCCGCGCCTAAAGGGGCACATAATGGTAAATATAATTTAGAGAACTTATAATAATATTTATTTTTTCTTAATTGAAATAACCGTATGCTGTTGTATTTTAGGAACTCCGGCCGCGCCAAAAGTGGATGGCGTGTTAACACTGACGCCGCCGCAGTGGCTACAGTGCGACCTACGATATCTAGATATGACGTTCCTAGGTGAGTATGTTTCCCCCAGTGCATTTGGCAAATTTTGGCTTGAGGCTTTAAAAGTTAAATGCTATCATGTACCATGTGAAACCAGCTATAATAATTTCGCTATCTCGTCAACTAGTTCACATTATACACGGTCATTTTTTAGTCGTCTTACAAAAGTAGCCCAGTTCATGTATCCGACGTAAAATACCCCTAGGCGTGATTATTATTTTTTCATCATCAACTAATATAATAAGTGCGAAGAAAAAGTAAACAGATATCTGAAATATACTCTTAAAAATGATAAAAACGACGCCGCCCGCGCCCCTCACCATTGTTACAAGGCTCGGACCGCGCTCGCAACAGAGCTGTGTTTCTAAAAAACTACGAATTGCATCATAATATTGAATAAAAATTGCATTTTAAATTTATTGAAATCTCATAAATACCATTTTTATCATAAACGTGTTCTAGTCAATGGATACATGAACTGGGCTGCTTTTGTAAAACGACTAAAAAATCACGGTGTATATAAAAAAAATGTCAACAACATAGGTTCATACACACAAAATGTTAAGTTGTGGTATAGTCAGGAACAAATTTGTGAATTGACGCCGCGATTTGCGCCGTGCAACCTACAACGAGCGGGAACGGTGCGAAGCGTGAACGTGAACGCGGGAAACTATCTACACACGCGTTTCGCGGCTTTCGCGCCGCGAGTGTGGAGCGCGCTTAACAATAGTATTGTGTGCACCGTAGGCAAGTTCGCGGTGATAATGGCGGACCCGCCGTGGGACATCCACATGGAACTGCCGTACGGGACCATGTCGGATGACGAGATGAGGTGTCTCGGAGTGCCGCAGCTGCAGGACCAGGGACTCATCTTCCTGTGGGTCACCGGCAGGTAGCTTACTTATATACTTTACTTTGATGATTGTAATTTTCCATGGCTCACGAAACTATTTGACGGCACAGTCTATGTTGGTGTGACAACGATGATGACCTACATGATGTGTATTATTTTAAGTAGCAATATAATAGTCAACTTGTTTACACAAGAAGCTGATTAACATACTTTTTAGTATAAATATTAGAAATATCACCCATATTTACATAAATGTTGATCCTGGATCAAAGGATTTTTGAGGGGCACCACTCAGTATGAATAAACGTTGTTTAGAAGAATTGAGGAGTTATCAAAACAAATTTACATTGAAAATTGAACCTTATAACTATACAGTTATTTTTCTTTATCAGAGCGATGGAGTTAGGGCGCGAGTGCCTCAAGCTGTGGGGCTACGAGCGCGTGGACGAGCTGATCTGGGTGAAGACCAACCAGCTGCAGCGGATCATACGCACCGGCCGCACTGGGCACTGGCTCAACCACGGCAAGGAACACTGCTTGGTCAGTATGCAACAGGCTACAGGTCAAAAAGGGTGTCTTGTGCATGTGATTTGTATGTTTGTAAAACACCCGCGTCACAAGGATGAAATTCCTTACTGCGAGTCTTATTTAAAAAAAAAAAGCATATATGAAATTCTCGCGTACGAAATTGAACTCAGAAACGTTTCTTCAATATTTTATCTATATCTATTTTATACGATATCTATTTTTCATGACACCATTTCTTTTTTCATTTTAACGGCAAGACAAATTTTACTTGGACTAGACACGACTAGGTATAAATATAATTATTTCATGTTAAAACATTCAGTATTTTGCTAAGTAGTTCTTGATTTTATTTGAAATCTTTGTGTCTATGAGTCCTATCTGATGTGAACTACCTACTTCCCAGGTGGGTATGAAAGGCAACCCCGAGAATTTAAATCGCGGCCTGGACTGTGACGTCATCGTGGCCGAGGTACGCGCCACCTCGCACAAGCCAGACGAGATATACGGCATCATTGGTAAGGACACTACTTTCAGTTAATAGAAATTAAGTCATTAGTACAAGAAGAACGATGAACCGATGGCTTTTGTATACCAGAAGTCACTTGGGTGACTAAAGGTGAATATTTGCACAGAAAACTTGAATCACAAATAGATGCTTAAAAGGTTATTTAATTTCAGAACGACTCAGTCCTGGTACAAGGAAGATAGAACTGTTTGGTCGACCACACAACGTTCAGCCTAACTGGTCAGTAGTTTATTTGGCAATAGTATACAAACCTTAAAATAATGAGAAATTATATTTTCTTATCTGTCACATTGGTAACAGGATCACCTGCTGGATCACCTCATTTCTGATTCTGTTTCATAGAGAAGTAGTAGATAAAGAGAAATGGTTATTGAATTGTTTGTCATTTCCAGGATAACCCTGGGCAATCAGGTGGACGGCGTGCGTCTGGTGGACCCCGATCTGATCGCGGCCTTCAAGAAGCGCTACCCCGACGGTAACTGCATGGCACCGCCGCCTCCAGACCCCGGCCTCGCATAGGGTAACAGTAATGAGACATGTGTAGAAAAACTCCGCGTTTAAAAAAGCAGGTATTATCTACCTTGTGGAATTGATAACTTTTTGCAAACACACTTAAAATGACATCTACACAAACATATTATGTCTATATCCTTGCAACAGTCTTTGCAAAAATTCGCTGCAGTTTGTTTTTGCAAATGAGTGATACCGTTGCCAAGTTGCATGTTTGCTCGGAAATGAACAACTTTTTCAATATGATGTGTGAATTTCGCTCGACTTTTAAACGGACAAACACGTTGTTTATGATTGTTTCTATGAAAAAATAAAGTGATAACTTTGTTGAATTCTTTAATAATAGTTTTATAGACTGTCGTAAGTTCTTATCTTGCGATTATTAAAGTTAAGACTGTGAAAACTATATTTTATCCACTATTTCCTGAACATGAAATTATATATTTTTGTATGTTATTGTAAGCAAACATTGTATGTAAGTTAAATAAATTGTTAAGTTACTCTAATTATAGCATAACTTAGAAAAAAATGAGTAACCCAATCATGACCACAAAAAAGGCGAACTGTACATAGTGTAAATATTTAGTGGTAATAAAACAATTTGGATATAAAACGTATTTTTATTAGTGTGGTACGATAACACGACACAATTTGCTCGGCGGCTCAGTAGAAGCTGGTGGTCTGCGGGTTCCGCCGGCCCTTCGGCGACATCGGCCGCGGCTGGCTGTAGAAACTCCGCGATAACGAGCTCGGCTTCTCTCTGCCGCCGCTGAAATCACACATATCATGTAATGTACGAGGTTTCAAGTCGATTATTTGGAAGTTCATGCGCGCACGGTATACGCGCGCAGAAAAAAACGCTTGGCTGAAACAGTACCTATCTTACATAATTTTAACTACTAGGTGGTATTAATAGTTGTTTACTAGTAATTTGTAAGGCAATTCGAAACTAAATCTAAGGGAAAATAAATTTACCTTAAGTCTTGCGTATTACTTGGTTTCATCAAATTACTGGCTCTAGTGTTCAGATTCTTGACACTAGGTTTTTTAGGAGATAAACTAAAAAAATATAAATGAGTCCGTTAATAAAAACATTTAAACGTCGATTAGATCAGGTCATAGCCTCTGGTGATATGACTGATCAATTTGCAAGCTATAAGAAATATTAGTAAAATATTTTTAGTTACCTGACTTTTTCGTGAAACCCGCCACTTTTTTCTGCATTGATAGTTTCTCGCAATCTCCTTTGAAACTGATGATAACAAATAATATTAAATATGTAGATCTTATGGTATTGGGCGTAGTATAACAGCTAGGCTAATAAAGTTGTTATTTTTGTATTTATTTCATCATGGACCCAATCGGAGTCCTAAATCATGTTTATTGACTCCAGTTGGGTCCCTAAATATTAGGGTGTTCCCGATATAATGTGTAAGTAAGCAGTTAATAAATAATGAGCAGGAGGGTAGATATGCCTGACGACTCAACGCGTACTTCTACACTACATATCATAAGCGTTTGTACTTGTTGTGCACGTGTAATACCTTGATGCTGTTGAGCATGTCCCCCTGCGTGGCGAGCGGGCGCTCGTCGGAGCGCACGCTGGGCGCGCGGCGCGGCGCGGGCGCGTCCCGCGTGGCGCCCAGCGACGCCGCGCCCAGCGACCCGTCGCGACACATCGACACTGCCGCAACAACACACTTACTACAACCTAGTAGTGACCAAGCCATAGTATCTAACTAGAATTAATGTGTACAACAAATATCCTTTGGGATTATTTGATAATACATTTTGGTACATTAAAAATGTACATACAAATCTAAAGCCTTATAGACCTAAATATGTCTTTAATTTTAAAAAAGGCTTTCAATTTGAATACTAATTTACTGTTGGAATAAAAATGTTATTTGTTCTTGCTATAATAGAAGTAAATAAAATTAAAAGCAAAGTAACTTAGTTAAAGTGTATCATTAAAAATGCATAAATAACAAAAACATTTTATTTACTCTGTTCTAAAATCTAAATCACATGCCTTTGATATTGGTAACAATATCTAAATATAATATTACTTCATAGACTATAAGTAAGTGCTGCTAAAACATAATAAATAAGAGCTTATCTTAATACAAATTTGTTTGAAATTAACTAAAAATTGTACAACAGACCCCAATGTATTTATAATAATATATCTTGAATTCATGAACAGCATTGAGTGGCAAAAAAATAACTAGCAACAACTTTAATCCATGTGAAGTTTTATACTATTTAAATATCCATCCAAATAATAATGGAAAAAAATATTTATAAACGCTGATGACTGGCCACTCTTTTGAGAATAAATAAGCATTATGTTATTCTTTGCAATCATTGTGAGGTCATTCTACATAAATTATAACCACCGTTTATAAATAGTTAAGCTGTATCCTTTGACCTTTCTGTATTTGCTACTACTGAGTCCTTTTTATCCTCTATTTCCTTAGTATCAAGTTTGTACAGCTGCTTCCTCATGGCCGCCGGTCCAACAAACATTTCCGGAGTCTTCTTAGTTTCTGGTAAATATACTTCATAAGTCTTGAAATATTTGAGAACACTCTCTACATCCTCTTCCTTTAATTTGTATTCTAATGCTATTTTACTAGCTGTTACTTCGTTTGGGCTCGTTTGATGTGCAGATATAAAGTTAATTGCATCTCTGAGTGTAGTTCTTCCATAGGTCACTTTCTCTGGTTCTTTAAAACCAAAATCATATTCAGGCGGCACGGTACGGTCCAGGGGCAAGGCGCGCTTACTTTTAGCTTTTAATCTCAACTCCTCCGTAACGTCCACTTCAGGTCTTCCGTGTGAGGTTACATAAACGTCTTTTAATCTTATATCGAGTCCTTCATCTTTTTTATCTAGCTTTTCATCGATATCAGGGTTTAATTCGAGTGTTCGCTTTAAATCTTCGATATTATCGGGGTATCTCGGAGCCGGGACTGGTTTGTCTTTTGAAATAACTCGATGCGCGCGGTTCTCAATGTTGAATGACTTGATAGGTCGCAAAGCTTTTGTCATTAAAGCACCCATCTCAGGCAGCTTTATCACAGTATTATTTAACAATAGTCACTCAATTCACTTGAATAACATCGCTTCAAAAGTAAATAATGTCGATTGCATCATAATAAGTGAGGTTATTTTCATTAAGACATTTGACAATTGTCAGTTTCGAATTCGGAATTTAAAATGTTTTTTTTTTGTCTGTGAAACTGGCAGCTGTCATTATAATTGCCAGTATCATTACAGTAAAAAGTTTTCAGTGAGTGCAATATAAATAAATAAATAACTCAAGTATTGTTAACCAATAAAACATGATATTATACTTACACTTGAGTCTCGATAGGACATCTTTCAAAGCAGATTTTGAGGCATCTTTTACCAGAAATTTCTCTGTTGGTGATGGCGTGTTTGTAGCCCTAGATTGTTCATTCGTCATGCGCCCAGGAGGACTTGGACTGCGTCCAAGCCTTCGTCGATGTTGGGGTTGCATTGGAGTTTTCGACGCTGGGAATAATCATTTCAAAATTTATTTTTTATTAACATTTTAAGTTTCTTGGTTATATTAACCAACGCATTGCAAAGTCCCAAAATTTCTGAAGAAATCGTGATTACCTGTGCTGTAAGATGATGGCGTAATATGCGCTGCACCAGTTGGTAATGGGTTAAAGTAGTTATTTGTAGGGCGGCTTGCATAGTGAGGAGTCACTGTAACAGCTGTGTTCAATTGCTTCTCTCGCTCCGTGTTGTATATACTACTTCGCATTAGATAATTCTGAAAACGAAGGGAGAATTAATACTGATTGATGAAAATTTTAAACGATTGTTTAATTAAACAATGTCTTTCTTACTCTAGCATCATGAACGCTTTTAATGACGGGCGCTTGGCTGGTACGATACGTTGTTATGGGATTTAAACCACGGATACTTCTTGAATCCGACTCCTAGAGGGGTAAAACACGAAAATTACCAAATATAGTAGGAACATACAAAAAAATATTGAAGTCTTAAATATTTACCCGTACGAGAGGTTTGATAGTTTCCCTCGGCGGCGGGGATCGCGTAGCTGAGGTCCTAGAAGTTGGCCGACCCGCTTTAGGGTCTCCTGCTCCACTACTGCGCCGCGACACATTACTGATTGCGTCATAGTGGTCTCTATTTCAATACAAAATATCAACATGCATCACTTAAATTAGTTAAACTTATGAACGAAAAATTTCAAATTGAGTTTTACCCTCTGTATAATATCTTTTGAGTATTGTTCATAGTTTGCGTCTTCACGCGCCAGTCGCACTCCTTCTCGGTCGCCTTATTAAAAGCTATATCGACAAAAGAAAGCCATTTTAGCACATTAAATTCTCAAAATAAAATCATATTCATTAATAATAGAAACTGATTACAAACCAAGTCTAATAATCTGCAAAGCTTATTCGCATTACATTTGTCTGGAGCATAGCTTGCGCAACGCACCGACAACATCCACAGACCGTAGTGTATGCTTTCACAACATGAATGACAGCACAGTATTCTCTTCCACAGCGAGATTCTCTCTGTCTGGCTGTCACCGTCTTCGTGCTCCTCGGTTATCAAGTTATTCCTTATAATACAACCTTTGACTTGAGTCATCGTTGTAGTCGGTATAACAGTCAAGTCGCAAGACGTTATAAATACTTCATCGTCTTCGTGATCCGCCTTACTTCCTGGCTCTGGACGTAAAATGAGAAACACATTGACGAAATTCCCTGATTGCGTGCCATGTCCATGTTTAAAATAACACTGTTTATCAAGTCATTACGTTATAAGAGTGACGGTGCGTTGCGTAAAGCTTTGCTGCAAGAAAAGCTAGGAGTACAAACAGTGCTACTTTAAACATTTTTAAGTAAATCGTAACAAGTAGGTACAGCAATAGAAAAAAACAAGATACCATACATTAAGGAACAAAATAACACTGTTTGGAATGAGTAATTTAAGAGTAATGAACTACATACTATAAAGGCCCTAGATCAGCCTATCACAGTCGACATTTTCTTCCATTCAACCTTCGCCAGGAAAAAATTGTATGTACTTGACAAAATGTAAGTTATACCTGTACCGCGCTATCGACTGCAAGAGACTAATAAGACGGCAAATGAGATGTTGAGCAGCTAACCTTCTTTGATTCTTGAGTTCTGTGGCCTCACAGGTGAAGCTACTTCCGGGCGACATTGCTTCTGTATCGGAGGCGGCGGTGACGGGGACTTGTGAAACACCACTGGCCTTTGTTTCATAGTTTTCTCAGCAATCGAATAAACACCAAATTCGTGCAAGGGCATCTTTTCTGTGTCCTGATAGGTACGTTTCCTGTCACAAACTTTATTAATTTCAGTTTTCATTAGCAAATTTTTATTAAAAACTTTTTGAGAATGGTATGAATTGTATGAAAATTAAAAAAAAGCTACAAGGTACTCACGCGTACTTATCGGGAATGCCCAACTCCTTCTCGGCGTGTCTCGCCTCATAACCCACCCACCGCTTCAGCTCAGGATTAAGAACTTCGGTTGCGTCCGAAAACGGTCGAACAACCCCGATAAATACGTAACGTGTCATTTAAGATTGAAAACGAGGTTTACGAAAATTACTAAAATTACATGTGCAATACTGGTGATGTAAAAATATGTAATCGATTCCAACTGTCACTGAAATCTTCACCTGTTTACCTATAAAGATTCCCCTGCTTTATCAGCCACGGTTCCAGCTCCTCCAGCCAACCCTGGAAATAAACAGATAAAAATATTGCATGCATGGGAAATCTTAAGGCTAAGGTGCCAGCATGCGGAGAAGTGGAGGAATATTTACCGATAGTCATTAAAGTATATTGGTAAATTTTCATCACTTTCTTCACTCCGTAGTTGTACCTACTTTGCTTCATCGAACTGGCAGTCATAAGTATTAAAGTTTTTTTACCTGTTGGTGTCCAATGACTGATCCCGGTCTGCATATCCTCATCCAGCCTATAGCTTCGTGAGACGTCATCCGGTAGTGCTTAATCAAGTAACAACCAATCAACGAGCCCGTGCGCCCTAGACCTGCCTAAACAATTTGGCCGTCAGAAACATAAATACAATGAAAACGAGAAAATATCTCAAACAGATTAAATTCATAACCTTGCAATGAACCGCTAGGGCACAACTGGCTTCTTCGCTAATCTGCAGAAACTTGAAAAGTATGTGCCGTGGGGGACACGATCCGTCAGGAAAGAATAGATCGTAATGTAGTATCCCGACATTGTTAAACCTATAAGTAGTAAAAGATCAGAAATGTATGTGTAATGCATATTCCTTAGAATGAAAATAAATAATAAAATAAATGCGGACAACATCACATACATTGTTCTGAACCCAAAGTAAGTTGCCAAAGCACTTGTGTTATGGAATTCAGATACAACGAAGGTACCACAAACACCCAGACCCGAGACAATGTAGAAATGTGATTTTTACATTGACCTCACCGGGGATCGAACCCGGGACCTCAGAGCTAGCGACACCTTGAAACCGGTGCGTACGCCACTCGACCACGGAGGTCGTCTAAATAATAATAATGCGATATGTGTTGGTACTTACACGTTTCCATCATACAATCTTTTGTTTAATCGTATGACTATTTTCACGTTGTTCTCCAGAAAGTAATTTATGTACATTTCTGGGGGGTGATACAAAGACACGCTGCAGTCAACTGGGCCAATGAATGCCAGAAATTTTCCTGGAATATAATAATTTATCAGTGCTATACAAATGGACGCCTACCACCAGCTTTTTAATGAGGACCGTGTCAGTTTAATCTGCGAGGCAGTTAGTAGCGCTCTGGTTTTTAGAGGTGGTGGAAGGCTCCCTGAAAATCTTCACATCTTGAACTATTTAAAACAAAGTGCCATCTTACCAGGCACAATCCAATTGAGATCGCCGCCTTGAATTTTATCTAGTCTATCATATTCTTCATAATTAAAGTCTTGAAAATTAAAAAACCCTAATTCTCGAGCCTTCTTTATTGCTTGTAAGCAGTCTGTCAGAGATATCGTGTATGACGAGTCACCTTGCGTTGCGTCTTGAAAGGGTCTTAGGAAATATAGAATTTAATTGGTTAGTAAATAATTTTTTTAGCAAAAAATACGAAACACTCAAAATATATTCAAACTACTTCAACAATAATGTAATAATTAGACCTGTAGCTCTGACCATGGACCATCAAGGGCTTCAAGGCGTCTCTTGGTGTCAAACTCAAATACAATACTCCATAACATCCCAGCAGAAATGCTGAATTCGCTTTCTTCTTAGGATCGATAGAAGTGTAATGTACAATAGTTTGCTTATGAAGATACTGTTTCAGTTTTTCATTTAATATTCTACAATATTTATATACACAACCAAGATTTAAAGGGCCAAAATCTGAATAATAATTTTCGTATAGAAGGTCATTGTCTATACAAAAATAATGTGTATCGACCGTATTTTTTAGAGTTTTTCCTTGTCTCACTGTTGCAAAGTATAAAACATTTTTTATATATTCTGCCATAAACAATATATCAGGACTTCGAGTCATCATTGCAATAACAACGATACGTAACTTAATTGATAGTACATCTTCAAAATAATAAAAAAACTCATTTACAACTAAAATACACAGTTTTTTGTAAAATAAGACACTAAAACACGACGATTTCACAACACAAACATATTTTCTAAACAAATTTTACAAAAATAAAATCATACAAAATTCAAATGACGCTGTCGTTGGCACTCTTTTGTTTTAAACTTACCGCGGTCGAGACTTCAAACAGATTTACAAGTTGCCAGTCCCTAATTGTTATGCTTAAGTTAACTAATTCTCTTCGCAGTTCAAATATGGTAAATCGTCTTCAACGATTACAAATTATAATCAAAAATACCTAAATTTTGGGAAGTGAAAATAGGACATAAATACAGAATATTTTCGTATCCAATCATCAGCTCAAATTAAATGGCAAGTATTGCAAGCTTCAAAAAATGTTTGAAAACATCACAGTAAAAAATGTTTTTGACAGCTCTAGTCTTTTTCCGGTACGCAAGGTAAATTGTCAAACGTCCTGTGTTGCTTTTCTCTGAATCTTGAGATATTTTCGCAATCTAAATTTCTATTGTGACCGTAGCTATTACTAAATCATGTCGGTGTATATCTCAACCTATTGTAATTCGTATTTCAGGTCGTCCAATCATAAAAAACCATGGCTGATGTCGAAGTGTAAGTACTGTTTTATATTATCTCGATTTTGCCTATTCACCGCGTTTTGATCTTAAATCCTTGAATTATCAACCGATTATGCGATGAATAATTGTTTTTTAGTAGCATTTATAATTCAGTTTCGCATTTAATATAAAGTAAACATGTTGTCAACATAACCTTAAACTTACTATTGTCTGAGAAAACCGTAAATCAAATATCAGTACGAAATGTTTCTCAAGTATATTATAGCACGACGTTTCATCAATCTCAATCTATTCGCTCCTGAATTGTACCTTTAATTATGGTAATATCCGAATTAACTTGCATCAATGCCTTAACTATAATACGATGTGGAATTTGACATTGTTCAGAAGATTAACCTATGTTTGTATGTTAGTGAGGTACCCGTGAACCCCGTGCTGAGCGGCGGAGCTATGGACGTGAACACTGCCCTCCAGGAGGTGCTCAAGACCGCCCTCATCCACGGTGGGCTTGTACATGGACTCCACGAGGCTGCTAAGGCTCTTGACAAGTTAGTAACAAGCTTTAGGTGCTAACTTGTATTCTATTATCGTTTGCAGTAAATTTCTCTACCATTTATCATAGTGTTGTTTACATGTCAATATTTCTTATTCTTCTAAAACTAGAACTTTGGTGCACATAACCGTAACAAATTTAATATGTAATGTGTCTGGACCATTAAAAAAAATTAACTGTTCAATATGACATACCATAACCATGTGGGAATTTTAATTTAGTAAACACTGAGCATTGGAACTTAACCCAATATTCATGCAGTGTGGCACTGTTCTAGTTCCATGCTGTGTGGAAATATCTCATGTGGTGACAACTGTGTGGGATTCACTCTGATGCTAACAGTGACGCACATGCATAGTACCACACTGTTCTAAATGTAAACATTGTGGCCTCCCATATGTGCCACATTTCATTAATTGTCATCTCAAATCTTGTGTTGCCAGAAATATAATGCTCAAATTTTTTCACTTCCAAACAGGTAACACATCTGCAAGCTTTAATGTTTATATTTGACTTTAAATCTGTCTTGCTAAATGTATAATTGTCATTACCAGGAGGCAAGCAGTACTGTGCGTTCTCGCTGAGAACTGTGATGAAGCTGCATACAAGAAGCTGGTCCAGGCTCTCTGCAACGAGCACCAGATCCCACTTGTGAAGGTAATGATTTTTTTCAAAGTATTACTTAAAAGATGGATGTTCAGACAAATAACCATGAAAAATATAAGTGGTTGACTAATATATTGTCAAAAAAACTATTACAGCATTATAATTATTTTTAAGGGCCTGTCTGCTCTAAATTAAGTTATTGCGCTCCGCACGAGCGGTGCCAGCCCCATGCTGGTCTCGCAAAAGGAGCGCAAAGTAAACTGTGTGCCCCTATGGTGACCTTCAACATGAGGGATCAACTTTCCTAGCACCCAAACATTAACATTCCTGTTTCATACGATCTGCCTTACACTATTATACTTTTAACTCATGTGTATTCATAAAACTATTGTGTAATTCAGGTTGACAACAACAAGAAGCTCGGTGAATGGGCGGGTCTCTGCAAAATCGACAAAGATGGCAAAGCCAGGAAAATTGTCGGCTGCTCATGCGTAGTAATCAAGGTAAGCAACTCACGACTTATCAAAATAAGATAACAAATTTTAGTCTCTCATCTCGAAATTATGCCATTATTTATTGTAATTAGTTGATAATTTGCAATATGTTGCGCTCAGCACGAACACTATCAATATTCATCGTTGCTAGTGACGAAATAACAGCGCAACATTAAATCGAGTGACCCTATGGTGTCGTGCTACTTGCACGGGCAACTTTCCTATCACTCAAACATTTTCATTACAAAATAATTAACCATTTTGACACTTAACAAAATGTGCCCAAGGGTCACAAGTTTCACATTTTTAAATGCCTCTTAGCTGGTGTCTTTCTTGTATATGTTACTGCTCTAATGCAACTGATGCTATTATTACATTTATTACCATAATATGTTCAGTTAAGACAATCTTTCAATTGCTACTTTTTTACAGGACTTCGGTGAGGAGACGCCAGCGTTGGACGTGCTCAAGGACTACCTCAAGTCCTCAAGCTAAGCCACCTAGTGTTATAAGTTTACAAATAAAAAATCCAAAAAAATTACACTATCTTTTTCTTCCGGCCAAAAATCCTCGCTAAAATTTCTCGTTCGATTTTAAAACTATTGTTTACACACAAACTGAATGTAGAATTCTGTTATTCATTTTTATTTAAATAAGAATCATAAATAGGACATAATTAAAGTTACATTAAACAAAGCAAACATTCCATACAAACATTATTTTGTCTAGTCACTCGTATCTAACTAACTTGTACGTACGCTGAACAAGCGCATTTTATATATTGTTGATACCAATAATAGTTTTACACACAAATCTTAGCAAACTGATCGCATATCTCCTTGTGCTTCGGCCATTGTTGCACTTGGCATTCCCTGAAAAGCAAGAAATCTATATAAAAGTACATCCATACTTAAGGCAGTAAATGGATATGTTGAACTTTGTTTATTATAGTATTGCCAAGTCTTAATATGATCTCATGTACCGTATCGCAACACTGACCTGCCACAATACCACTCAGTCTTACATCTGGAGCACTTCTTAGTGGCCTTGTCTCCACATTTAGCGCACTTAGCGCCGCCGCTGTCCAGCGCGAGTGCGGCGTCGCTGGTGTAGGACTCCAGCAGGCGCTTGGCCATGTTGCGCGACTCCTCCGACCCGTCCATATGAAACAACTCCAATTGGGCCTTAGCTAATGTCTTGGTGCGCTTGTGGACTTTCTTTAGGCAGGCATCTTTTATCTGAGAACATTGGAGACCGGATTAAAAGCGAAGTTTAGCAAAAAAAAATTGTGCACGTCCGTGTAATTTTTTATGAAATCTAAATAAAATATTTCAGGCCATACTTGTGGCACTAGTTCGATGAGGGTACATCCAGGATTCTTGACGCCGTTGGTGCGGTTGTGCAAGCTGGAGTAGTCGCCCACGGCCAGCCGGCATAGGAACATCTTCAGGTCGCCCAGCGGTGGGATCTGGTCCAGCATCGACTCTGACATCTTGGCTTGCAACTGTAAATACATAAATGTTTTTAGTAAGTAGATAGGATTTTTATAAAAAAAAAAACTTGAGAAATTGATGCAAAATAAAATATCAAAACAAGAGGAGGACATTTGGGAAGAAAAACCCATCAGTCATTTCGTAGTTTACATAGTTTCTGATTATTTGATAATACATGGAAATATTATAGTAACGGCTTACCCTACAAAAGGCACTACGCCGGCATTCATCGATGGTGTAGTAGTGGTTGAGTCGCGGCTCCAGCAGCAGCTGCCGCAAGCACAGCCACAGCTGCGCCTCGCTGCGGTGCATCTGAGATAACTCCTCCTCGGAGGGCTTACTCCAACGACCGACTTCAAAGTAAAAAACGTAATCAGAGATCGAAATTTAGAATATTCGAGATGTGGGATCAACGTCTAGCTTTTATTTGTAGACCCAAGTAACATTTTTGCCAAATTTTGGAAAAGCAATGTCATGGATCTGGACACATTTTTTTGTTAGAATTACTATTAATCAAATTTCGCGTAATAATAATATGCGTTGTAGTGATGTATCTTACAGTTGAAGGTCTGCAGTTCGCCCTTATCGTTGTTCTTCTTCCAGGGCTCGTGCAATAGAAGGTGGGTCAGTAGAGAGGGCAGGTCGTGTGTCTTGTACAAATTGGTGGAGATGGATGCCGCCGCGCCGCCCACCTCCATATGCTCTGCTATGTACCTAGAAACATACTCTTTATTTTAAGGACTGTAGCGAAAGTGGGAGGGATGATGTCGATATGCGTAGTGTACTACATCGACTTCGAATATATCGTTTAAGGTCCGCGTGGAAATCGCACTTCCACTCGCAGAGTATCAAACTCAAGAAATCACAGTGACTTGTGAATAAGAACAAAAAATTAAAGCATTTTTCCCGTTGAAATGTCGGTTATCGGATATAAGGCACATTAATATCTGGTATTAATAAGATCGGGGAAAATATATTTTCTTGTAGAGAACCCCCTTTCTCTGGGCCCATAGCATTTTGCCGAGTCTTGTCAACTTATCGTAAGTAATTACCAATCTTGATGTCACATTGGGGCAGAATTCTTCTTCAAAATGAAAGTCACCTTATAACTAAATAATCTTACCTTACAATAGAAATACATCTCATGCTGATATCAAACTGCAGATCCCTCTTCTGGCGGTCCAGTTCCTCAATGGCTGTCTCACATTCCAACTCCTTACTAGTCACTGGTCTTAAGTAGTTGTCACTAGAAATTCAAATGAAATAGGAAGATAGAAGATATTTCGACTGCAAAGATAGCCTGGTTGAGGTCACCACGCCAAACTCACTAAGAACGACGTGTAGCGGGTTCGATCTCTGCGTAGGACAAGAATTTGTGTGATCCAGGAATGCTTATCCTGTGTCTGGGTGTATTTGTGCATGCGAGTTATTAGAAAAACTCCGCAGACTTCTAATGAGTGGGAACATGTCCAGGACTGTTGTCCGTTTGTTCCCAAAGTTCCTACTCATAAACAACTGGTTAAATTGGTTATTTAACACAAATGTACAACCTAACGCAGAAGGCACAGATTTGAGTAGTTATTATATCTTAAATAACAAAGTAACGTACTTGATGAGAGCCAAAAGCGCGGTAAGCTGATCGACAGCATAGTTGAGCAAGTCGACGACAACGTCGCTGATGCACTGCGCTCCGTCCTCATGAAACAACACTGTCTCCAACAAGCCCACTGCTGCTGCTTCGTGGTACAACTGTAGGCATGAGTTACATTACTAAATAGATTGTGTGTTTTTAGGTCATTCTGTAATGTTTTATTTGCTTAACTGTGCAACAAAAATCTATTTAATTCTCGTCGCAATTATTAAAAATAACAAGGGTTTCAGTTTCATTTAAATAAAGAGATGTTTATTTTAAGTTCAATACTTACCACCATATAAACGCCAAACGTGTTAGCAGGAGCTGGCTCTAATTTTATTATCTGTGGATATATTTTTGTTCGCCACACTTGAATGCAAATCGCTTCGTACACCAATACTGGCAACTGAAATTATTAAGACAAATTGCAACTATCTAAATAATATAAGTATATTCATGAACAGGAAAAAGGTCTACTAATATTTACCTTTCCACAAGAAATCAGAGTTTCTTTTGTAAGTTCTTCTTGCATCGAAGACGCTTCTAAAACAGCTTGCTGGTTTAACTTCTGCAATCGAATGTGCCAATCCACCCAACTAGGTAGATGCAGGCATTTTTAATTGGTGTGTAGAGGCTAGTTATACTGAATAGGAATATAAAGAATGCTAGAAACTTACGCTTGGTTTCCAATAGCATCTATAGAAGATGGTTCCATACTTTCAACAAATAAATCAAGTTCGCCTACACCCAGGGCGCTTAACTGAGGATCTTTATCTACCATTTTTAATAGTTAAATTATTATTTTCGCTAATTATAATAATTGAATGCTCCTGAGAAATTACTTGGTTATTTGTAACTATGGTAACCTTTTCTAACGATCGTTTGAACTTGAAATAAATTTGTATTGCCGCGCCACCGGAAGTAATGATTGTGTAGAGACAAAAATTGGCATTGTTTGCTTTAACGTCAAAAGTTTAACCAACTAAATTCTTCATTGCATTTTTTTTATCAATTTACGAAACAAATGGTCCAATGAAGAATCTTATCATTTTCTTTCAAGTACAAATTATACAGAGGATAAAGCAATTTACTAAAAAGAGCACCATTGAACTAATTTAACTGTTCGTAGGTTCGATAAAAAGGGCTAACTCTCACGCGATAAAATCAAAAATTTGATTGGAAAGGAGGTATAGGTTTTTAATCGTTGATAATTAAGTACCAAGGAAGTACTAACAAGCTCTAGTGAGTGTTACTATATGAGAAAAATAAATAAAATGGCGACTGGCGGAAGTCTGTATTCTGTCTTTCTTTTGATAATTTGACACACGTGCCGCGTGGAGTTTTGCCCCGCAGGTTCTTAAAAAATTATATTTTTAGTAGTATATAAGTGATAATATTGTTCTTTATTATACAGAAAATCTAATTACAGTGTCAGTATAATAAAAAGTTTCGTGAATTTTGTGAAAAGTGATGATAAAGTTGACGAGTAGGACCATGTCATGCCGCCTCACTATTGTTCTTAGTTTTTTCAATTCCTTACGACTTTGTTTCGATCACTTAACTTCATAGAAGCATTTCCTCATGATTGCCTAGCATATTATATGCATAAATCCTAATGTTTTGCAATTTGCGTTACTTTAGTCCAACACGACCTAACCTATAAGACATCAGACAGATGCAGTGTGGTACGGCATTCAAAATAAAGGCAATAATGTCGTCAGAACTGGTATCGGGAATTATAATTGTTTCTCATGATGTTTGATTTGTGCAGGATATATACTTAGTTGACTTTTTGTACTTCATCTGCATGGTGTAAATAATCGGACTCACGGCGCACGTCCCTTGTTAAAATTTGTTGAGTGACTGTATATTAATTATAGTTATGTCCTAACAATAGTTAGAAGTCAATATTTACTCATATTAAAGAAATAATTTCCCTTCACTGAAGAATTTAAATACAAATCTTGGGTTATTTTTTATGAACATGTTGTACAATAAAATTGTGTTGAAATTGCAGCACGATGGTTGCGACTACAGACAAGAAGGCTGCGGCCGAGAAGAAGCCAGCGAAGGGTAAGGAGGACAGCAAGAAGCTGCCCGCCGTCCCCGAGTCAGTGCTCAAGCACCGCAAGAGGAGGGATGCTCTCCGCACCCGCCGCCTACAGGTAACATACCTACTTGGAGTAAACATACCCTTTTAGGAGTAATAATAAAGAATGAATGCAATATGATGTTTGAAACAATTTCTAAGTGAAGAGAACTGGATATCGCAGAATTATAAATGTGTCTGCATTACTTTATCATTTTTGTTAATACATGCTCCTCTTATTAGCTGCCGTGCAAGTTCTATTATGAAAAAATATAAGTTTAAGATAATGTTTGTTAATGATGATTCCCAATTTAAAGGCATAGTTCATCTGAATATGATGCTGTTAACTTTTTAAACTGATAATTAAAATATTCATCCACTATTGCAAAATGTTGTTTTTCACATACTAACCACAACTTTTTTGTATGAAGGTAACTCTCAAGAGGCGTTCATCGGCCATCAAGAAGAGGAAGGAAATCTTCAAGAGGGCCGAGCAATATGTCAAGGAATACCGCATCAGGGAGCGAGATGAAATCAGGCTAGCCAGACAGGTGTGATAGAAATTAAAAATGCTCAACAATATTAATTCATTTATTATTAATAGGGATGATGACAATTTTTTTTTGCAGTGTCCTACTTAATTTGTCCCGCAAACATAACGTGACCAAATTACAGTGAATGAAACTTACGCGTGACGTCACGATTGAGTATAAATTTTACTCTTATCGTTACGTCACAAGCCCCCTCTCCTAAACTTTAAAGCAGTTAATCTTTGTCAATTCTAGTTTTTCTGAAAAAGGAAAAAATATGTGTCTCATACTTTTCAATTATCTGAGGGACTAATGAGATTTTTTCTTTTTATACCCAGTCAACATCCCTATTCAGATTAATACTAAGATTATTTCAATGTATTAATTGGCAATCATAATTTGTAATTAGTTAGTGTTTATAATAGTAAAGTCTGCCTACATTAAAAAAAAATAAGTTTGTTTTTATTATGACTTAAATCTAGTTTTTATGCAGGGATACTGTTTCTTACATCAATGAACAAAACAGCATCAGTTAATTTGTTGAAATTGCTGTAATGCTTCAGATTTTTGTTTACATTGACATAAATATGGTACATATATGAATTGTTGTGTTATGTTTCCAGGCGCGCAACCGCGGTAACTACTACGTTCCCGGTGAAGCCAAACTCGCCTTCGTCATCCGTATCCGTGGTATCAACCAAGTATCACCCAAGGTAAATAACATTCTGTCAAATTTTGCCTTTGTCAAATCTTTGTTTCTTTGTTGTTAATAGCTGTGTTTTTTTGTATCTAACTTTACTTCCATGATTTTGCAGATGTTGTGTGTCAGTTATCACACCTCAAAGAAGCCTACTGTCTAAAATTTTCTTTATATAAATAACTTCACGAAAATAAGTACTGGTAATATTAAGATTTACATGAATAATAATTAATATTATGCATTGTTACCATAGGTCCGCAAAGTCCTGCAGCTGTTCAGACTGCGCCAGATCAACAATGGTGTGTTCGTGCGTCTCAACAAGGCCACCGTCAACATGCTGCGTATCGCCGAGCCCTACATCGCCTGGGGATACCCCAACCTTAAGAGTGTCAGGGAGGTTGGTATCAAACCTTCATATTATTGTTATACAACTCATAGTTGTACAACAATATGGTATCAAAGTTTTTGGGTCCAAATAGCAACTATAATGGTAGATAAATTAGTAAAAAACAACTTAGTGAGTCGATTCATTTTACAGATAAACTATGTGGTAAATTTTATGTTAGTTTTTTAAACTCATTTAATATAATTCAGGGCTCACTTGAAGGTATACAAATCAACTAACATCAAAGTTTTATAAATATTCCAGTTATAATAATATCACACAACTTTTCAGCTGGTTTACAAGCGCGGTTTCGCCAAGGTGAACGGACAGCGCGTGCCCATCGCCTCGAACACAATTGTTGAGCAGAAGCTCGGCAAACAGAACATCATCTGTGTTGAGGACCTCATTCACGAGATCTTCACCGTTGGAGAGAAGTTCAAGGTCAGTATTCCAGCAGATTATTTAGAGACTAAGATACTTGGACATGACTAGTTTATAGTTGTATTTAGTAAATGATATTGTTTAGCAAGCAATGAACTTTTAATTTAGCTTAACACTTATGAAAAATGTACGATTTCATGCTAACTTTGCTGTTTACTACATTTGGAGCAAAATCTATTTTAAATTTTCCTACTAACCTAGCTGAATCTAAAAACAGTCATAAATGATTAATAAGCCTTTATGATATTAGTGTTAAGTAATTAATCGAGCTCTTACGAATAAAAAAGTGTATGTAAAAGATTTATTCATGTTATGACTTCGCACTAGATATCATTGATGACTTGTGGCTTTTATTCAAACTATTCCACATCTATAAAAAAAATTGTTTCCACAGTACGCCAGCAACTTCCTGTGGCCCTTCAAGCTGAACAACCCCACCGGCGGTTGGCGCAAGAAGACCATCCACTACGTCGACGGAGGTGACTTCGGTAACCGCGAGGACAAGATCAACGAGCTCCTGAGGAGAATGGTCTAAGATAATAAATAGATTTTAATTATAACACGTGTTTACTTCAATACCTGCATAGTATAACTGTTTGACTCGGGATCCCGCCGCGTCAGCTCATGGTCCGAAACTAGTCGGGGCATCCAGATAAATACGCGTGATTTTACCGTTGCATCATTTAATAATGAATAATTCTTACGAAAGTTGCTATAAAAATAACTGATGATATTAAGAAATTTTATACTATCACATAACTTTCAAAATGTAATACGACCAGGATGGTAAGCGAGGTAGGCAAAAAGCGTAGGTAGGTACGGATCAGTTGCGGAAAAATAAAACTACGATTTCAAAAAAATACAAAATCATATGTTCTTAATTACTGGATCACAGATATTACAAAGCTTTTTCTCTATTTTGGTTTAGAGTAATAATGATTTCATTTTTGATTCCGAAAAAAAGTTTATGATGCAACGGTTTACTCACTAGTTTCGGAACTCTGGTTGAGTCCGAAACTAGTCAGGCACCCCCGATAAATACGCGTGAGTAAACCGTTGCATCATTTAATAACGAATCAGTCTCACGATTGGTTTTATAAAAATATTGAAGCAAAGTTGCAAGAATATTATATGGGCAGAACTCCAACAACATCTCTTTCGAACTTGTCGACCAATTCTTCTATATCTTCCTGCGGTGAATCCCTAGCGCAATCGCTTACAGCTTTTTGTAGATTCTGTAAAAAAATATTGATATTTTTAAAGTTAATATCCGAATAGTCTTGGCTTGCAAAAAATAATTCAGTTGCCGTTACTTAACAACAAATAATTAAATCGAAATTGAGCAAAGCATTTGCACAATTCATAACTCCCGGTTAACTCCCGATTTTAGTTATCGGGTTTCTAAAACCATTTTTCTGCACTCACCTCCAGTGTAGTGTATGTTGAAAGATGTACAAATTCCTTTCCGGGACTGAAACCAGTAAAAACGTAATAAATCAAATCAGCCAAAAAGTTTCTAATATTTAAAGCTATTTTCATATTCTCGCTTAATATTTTTAACAGCGGCCTTGTAAAACCGTCGTTGTATATTTCGACTTTTACTTTTTCGTTTCCAATGTTAAAAGTCAAGTTACTTTTCGACTTTAAGAAATCGTCTGACGTGAATTGATCTAAGAAAAAGTTGACTTTATTCGAATTCAAGTGTTTTGTGTACAGATCTTTATTTAGGAACACGTTTTGGTAGTCGTCTGGTAATCTCACATATAGTTTCCATTCTTTAGATGCTGGTTTCACTTTTAAAGTATCAATAAAGTGAAATAGATTTCCAAAATTGATCTCGGCAGCTTGCAATATGAGTTCATCTAATGAAACTTGTGGTGTTTTCAGGCACAATTGTTTATTTGTTCTCAAATTGAATTTTATAAAGTGTTCAGAGAGTAATTTAACATTTTTTCTGTATAAAACTGTCCACATTTTTCTTTTTGCATCCATAGCTCCTGGGATACTGGCCAGCATTTTAATAAGGACATTGAATTCAGTTGTGTCAACCATATTGTTTTTTAATGGAATTAAAAGGCTTGTTTTCTTTATTGGTCCAGTAACTTTTATACTGACAGTTTTAAGCAACTTTTTACTGGAACCAAAAGTTATGTGGAATCTTAAGTCTCCGATTGCATTAGATAATATTTCACTAAGCTTATGGTCTGTTGTGGAAGATATTTTAATCAAAAAGAAGAGTGATTCTGAATCAAAATACTCTGTAAAGTTATTTGTCAGGATAATGTCATCATTTTCTGCAATTGCATCTTGATAGTTTTCATAAACAATAACTTTTTCTTTCATAATTTGATCCATTACATCCTGCCTGTTGGATAGTGACAGTGCAGTAATATAATTATTTTCTTTAGTTAATGTTTTGATTAATTTGTGGTTTGTCTCAACTTCATCCATAATTTTCTTGAGACATTTAGAGTGATTCAACACTGTGTTTGCAGAACAATATTCCTCAGTAGTTTGTTGCTTTAAGTTTGATATATCATTGTCTATTGAGAATAAGTATATTAAATTCATGAATGTTGTACAAATGATTTGATCTCTATGCTTTATGAAATCCTTAACATGTCTTATGAAAAGCTGACTGAATTTCATGTGTTTTGATCCTAGGTTTTCCGCTCTCCACATGGACTCTCCATCAGAGTAAATTATATTTTCATTATAAACTAAGTATTTGTTTATAGCAATGTTCAAATGAATTGTTTCTGGGTTCTGTAGGTCTCTTAAAGATATTCTTAATAAAGTGCCTATTGTTAGACCAATATTCAAGTCACCTGTTTCAGTAATTTGTAAATCACATATTTCTGAAGGACAAGAATATATTTTTTTGAGTGTTATACACTCTTCAGTCATACTGGAATAAAGAATACAACCGAAAATGTTTAGGTTATCAAAACTTATAACAACAAGCTTATATTTATTTCTACTAACAAAAACTTCTTTAGAAAGTTTTTTGATATTATCCAAATGGTTTTCAGTTATAGCTTGGACTTTCATTTTGAACTTGTTTGTTTTTTGCAGAGGTAATCGCTCTTTATATGTGATTATAACATTATTGTACAATGAGAGCTCTGAATTTATCTTATGTAGCGATAATAAATAAGTACTTGACTCATGCTTTAGGCATAACACGTTATCATCGTCATACAGTGTGATAGCCACTACATTGCGTTCACGAGGTTGAAAGGGAAATACGAAGGAGTTTTGCGCTGCATTTTTAAACTTTAGAGACGTCGTATGCACATTCCCACTGCAGTCAAGACAGATCAAATAGTTCCCATGAAATATTAAATCTTGTATTTGAAAGTTCAATAGTAATGCTTTCGCCGGTTTTCCAAAGTCAAATTCTTCGTACACAAATATTTGAAACTTGTTCCATAGTATTATTGTTCTGTTCGTCGAGTTTTTAACTATATTTAAGGTGTCAACTAAAGATTCATTACATTTAAAGCATTGTTTAACAACTTCATCGTCGTAGCTGATATCCATTTTTAAGTTTAGGGCACGGATATAATTCGTTTTAAGTTCTAATAAGCCACTCCCGCCGCTAGACAAATACTCGACAACTTTCTATTTTGAATATCGCTGACTTCTACAATTTCGTTTAGAAATGATAAATGGAAGTTTCTAAACGAAATTGTGGAAATTATTTTTGTATGACTTTGGTGGGTTAAAGTAGCAAGATGGATGCGATAGGAATTAAAAAAATATTACTTAACATATAACATTATTTTATTAAACTTTATGCATTTGTAATTATAGCATTGTACATGAAGCTGTTTGTGATTTTGCTACTCCATACGAGATGGCGCTACTATAAAGAGCCCGACTTTTTATAATAATTTGTCACTTACGGTTAAGTTGTAAAAAAAAACAATTCGTAAACCATTTTTTTTTGGTTTCTATTTATACATAAGTAGACGTTACTATACGTACCCCTGAGCTTGGAAAAAACTGACTATTTCCAACCGACTTCAAATAGGAGTAGATTCTTAATACGTCTGAATTTTTTTCATGCTCGATACCACTGATCTGCTGATTGGGAATGAACAAATATTTGTAGATGATTTGCCATTCAGTGCCATCAACATTTTATCAAACACTGCACGACTATAGCAGTAAAAGATATATTAATGATTTTTTTTAACCTGCAGGGTTAGCAATAACCTTTCGGGGGCAGTGAGATCGTCCGAAAGGGTTACCGTGGCCCTGGTACCCGAAGGGCAAAGGAAGGAAGATGGGTGGGTTTCGGTCAGTAGAATACTGAATTTCCTACCGCTCAACCCAAAGCGGAAGCGGAGTCATTTGGTGGTTTCAAATCCGAAAAAAGGGTAAACAATAAAACAAAACACATTTAAACATCATTCTTTACTCCACGAAACAAAATTTAAGTACACATTGGTAATCGAAAGTCACGCAATTGATTAAATATTACAAAACGACAAAATAAGATTTTACCAAATGATTTTAAGTTTAAAATTTACAAGACACGGAAATACAATAATTATAATTATTAACCGTATCAAAATGGATGCAAGGCATAGTATATAAATACTTTGTTAATATTTAAATATAATTTTATTTCACTAGATGGTTTGGGCAAGAATTCGTTTATTTTATATTTTTTTGACGTATTTTCGTTGACAAGCAATTAAAACAATCACTTAAAACTAGACTTTACAAAAATAATATGATTTACAATGAATTACGTATTCTTATTTATCAGTCTGTCTGGTGTAATGGACTACAGAAATTTTTATTGGCACTGATTCCGTTTAAACTCAACTAAAATTGTGTTTTCGCCCATAGACAATTACAAAACCTTTCTTTTATACATTTCTACGCAACTTAAAAAAGTTTGCATTGGATATTACCTAAGTTAGCAACCAAAATGCAAGTTAAGTCGAATCAGGGCCAATTAAAACGGAGGCTAAGATGACGGCACGACGTCCTTCCCTCGTTGCATTTAAAAGTGGTGATATTTTCACATATAATTTGACTCAACATTTGATGAGAACAAAAAGGCCTTGCATTGCAAAACATTTCTGCTTTTAACAATGGCCGATGATTGTATGAAATTTGATTTAAAATTATAATTTTCGTATTCTCTTAAGAATTTTTCTACACAATAATTAGAAATTCAGTACCTGACAGTACACACAAGGTCAATATAATTAACTTCCTATTATTGTATTCGTAAAATGCTTAAGAGAATATTAATAATTTAATCAAATTTATTTCAAATTTAATCCAATTGCCATTCATTCATCGACCATTGTTAATAGCATAATCGGGGCCCAGTAGTGCTGGCATTCAAAGTAGTGTTGCAATGGGTAATTATAAAAAAATACTATTGCGATCAGAAGTGATATTTTCTGGCCGGACCTGATACCTGCTTTTAAAGTAAAATCGTTGTGGGAGTGAGACAGCGCACTCAGCGGCGTAGAGCGGCATCTTTCTTCCACAACTACAACACTCTTATTTAAGATGTGGTGGCAGGCCTCCCAACAGGTTAACAGAGATTGAAACTGTATCAATAAGTTAGTCAATTTTTTCATCAATTTTAATTGAATAACCCGATAATAGAGTATTATCAAGACTGTAAAATAATACAAAATGAGGTAAAAATAGGACTTTACACTTTAATTTTTAAAAGTAGGGCTTAAATAGCTTAGATATTTACAAAGTATTAATTAATTCGTAATTCGAAACAGCCATGCGTTGGCACAATAGTAAGGTTTCCACATTTCATTCTATTGTCATCATGTTATTTAAATCTTTGTCTAAAATATACTGTTGTATTTCAAAGTATTCGAAATACTAAAGTATTTACGCTTTTGTTACAAGTTTTGATTTATTATTTATCAATTAAGTCATGTTTGGCACCAATTGCACCTTGCAAACTGTTGACTTGATAATATTTGTGACATATTTTTTCTGCATGTTGGTAATTGAAAAAAGAATGACAATATCACGAATTAAAATTTAAAAGTATTTAAACAAAGAACAATGTTGCTTAACCATAAGACCGGAGTAATAGATAGATGTCCGAATACTAGAATAATTTTAGAAAAAACTAAACATTAGGCAAGTGAATAGTAATTTTATGAGTATTATGTACAAGCCACAATAAATATTAATTAAATACTTAAATTTGGGAACCCGTTAAGGTGTTACCACAATTAAAACTAATTGGCACACTTTCACATTGAGTCACTAGCAAAACTAACCTAATTAACAACTAAAGAGGTTTTATTTCTTTTTATCTAAAAACAGGTTGACAACTTTTGGGCAAAAATGATACGAACTTTTGTAATATTACTATTTACATCATTGATATGTGTCGTTATTGCGGTGGATGTGAAATATATTATTTTTATTAAAAAATATTATTTTGAAATTACAAAAATCACTGGTTGAGCTGAAATTTATCCGCTATAAATGCTTAAATTAATACTAAATGTTTACTCTAGACTATATTTACAGGTATCTCACAATCATGAGTATTATAATTGCACTTTATTTGTATGCGGGTCGCCTCGATCGAAGATCATCATAAAAATAAATACGCAATCTCCATGCATTCGTTCATACGCACATTGTATGGCAGTTTCATGTAATCATAAACTTGGCTGAACGGTTGTCACCTTAGCCTCGTTCTCGTTGCACAGTTTGCGCATGAAGTATGTTTTCGTTGCGCGTGTTGTGTTGCTGCAGGGGCCGACGTCACCGTCGTGCCGCAAGCGTTACTTCTTGATGTCGGGGTCCATCTTTGTTTTGTCCATTGATGATGACACCATTCCACTTTGAGGATATAACTTGTCTAAATGCTTTAAAGACTCGTTTAGGAAATTCTGGAACAAAGAGAATACAATGATTAAGTCAAGAAGACCGAATGGATACTGATATAAGCAATAGATCATCCAGAGTGGAAGAAGGCAGTCATCAGTTTGGCGTTAATTCACAACCCTATAGGATACAGGAATCAGAAAAATATTAATAACGGCATAGTGCCACGGAACTTTTTGTAGATCTATGAAAGTTCTTGTTTAATGTTACTTGTAAGCATTTAACGTAGCTACCATTTATGTATAGCATAGTTTAGTTGACACACTCTTGTTTATCTCAATCTTTTGCACAAATGGATGAACGGAATAGGTCACCAAAGCAAATCAACTATAAGGGAGGCTATTATATTTCTAGAGGATATTATATTTGTGCTCCACAAATACTTGGACTGAGTCTGAATGTCTTTGCGCGGGTGAGTTGTTTTTTTTGTGAAACCCCCAGGCTCCTCGAGTAAAACCTTCTTGAACAAAGGGAAAAACAGTTTAGATTTCTTTACCTGTATAGCAGTCAAGGCGGCGACTATAGCGGGTCCGCCGAAGCCGTGTGAGATGAGTGAGAAGTGCGTGAGGTGGCGCTGGATGGCGGGCTCCAGCAGGTGCGGCGGCCGCGTGTTGCACAGCGGGGAGCGGTCCTGGTTCAGCAGGTCCATCAGCTCCTTGATCACCTGCGGAAGGGATATGGTGATGCAAACGAAAAACTACTTTGTGTGGTTAGTTATTAGATAGTATTTTGAGTACAGGAGTAATGTAGTCTATGTGATGTGATTGAAAATATTTTGAGGAGGATTTTTAGGTATTGAATACGGGATTCCTTTTTCAAATACTTAAGTGTCAAGATGTGTTTTGTTTATTGCCGAAAAGCGGAATAATTTTGTTAAGTGAAATCCCTGACGACACAATAATTAAATTCTTTAATGCGGGAGTCGTTTTTTAAAAGAAAGAGGTACGTTACAACGTCACTAAACTAAATGTTGTTAGTAGTCCACAGAGGACTGCCACATACTACTGGACTGCCACAGAGGATTCTGAATCTCATCCTTACTTCTTTATTGGTTTAAACTGCTTTGCCTGTCGCAATGAACCTTTTTTTCCAGACGCTTAACAATATTACTAACCTCAGTGTACAATTAGCATTCACAGGGTAATCTGAATCTCATCTTATTTCTATACTGGTTCAGAGCGTTTTCCCTGTCACAATGAACCTGTCAGATATCCTGCCTACCTGCTTAGTTGCCTGCAGCAGATCCCTCCGGCGCCTGGCGTCGTGTTCGGCGTACTGCCGCGCGAGGTACTCGGCCAGCGCACGCGCAGGGAACTCGGTCTCGCACACGTAGCCGAAGTCGCGGGCCAAGTGTACTGCTTCAGCTGTACAGAGAAGATAGGTATTAAATAATGTTAAGAAATTATGCTTGCCTTATTATAATATGGTTTTGGATAGGTTGAAGGTTGGTAGGTTGGGCTTGTTATCACGTCGTAAAGTGGTGTTATTAAAAAAAAAAAGATTTGACTAAAAATATATTTTTCTCAAAATGACATTTAATTATTTCTTGAAAAGCTTAATTGGCTTATTGATTCTCCCTATGCAAACAAACTCTCAAGCTAAACCCTAGTTTCCAAAATAAGGCTTTCCTTAGTGTCTTCGTAAACGTTTTTATATTGCAACTGAAGTGATTTTTCATAACTGATTTTTCGATGTGTCTTAAAAAATTTGATAAAAACCGAAAACAAATCTTACGGACTTGCACCAATAAACTAAAGTTCGTTTTGCACAGTAAAATACAACCTAGTTCACTAAATTATGTGTACAACAAGTTTTTAATCATAATGATTAAGTTGGTGAACATAAAACAATCACCGATCAAGTAACGGTTGGACTCATATTTCATTAATATCGCAGGTAATTGAAAGGTTCGGACTGGTCGTTTGTAATAGGAAATTGTTGTTATTTAGTTCATTCACACCTCCTTAACAGGCTGTATTGAAATTATTTAGGCAATCTGAGGAATGGTTTATGATTTCGGTTGTATTTTAAGAATTTACGAGTAGTTAAAAAAAGGTATAAAGTGAGTTTCGATTTGAAAAATCAAAGTCAGTTACATCGGTGATGTCTGGATTTGGAAAAGGGATTAAAATCTGGAGAAAAAATCCGTCTCGGAAGTAATTGAGATTTTGACTGATTTTCTAAATCAAAATTTTCTTGAGTAATTTAATGGTAAAAATCTTCACGAATTCATTATTAAGCATCTAAGCCTGTGTCAATATTAATATGTTATATATGCGAAAGTCTAGTTACCTACTGAAAAAAATATTTTCTTTTTAAATACAGATGAAATATAACTTTCAATTAATAAATAAGTTAATTACCTTCTACTAACGAGGTTAGCAGCGTAACGTTGGCAGCTTTCCGTCGCCCTGCCGGCAGGTTTAGGCCAATCTTTTCCAATTTTTCACGCAGTAATCGCCCGCCATTTTTGCTCTTTGCTCTGAAATAAATGAACTCGTTATTAACGTTGTAATTAAGAACTAATTAAAAGTTAAGTTATCATTAAAAGTTTTATAAGCTTTTACTTTTATGTGTTAATATTTTCATTTGGAGGCAAAGGAATGGCGCAAATCGTTTAATTTTTGCACATAAATAGAATCAACCCCTTGGTAATTAGCTTGGGTGTAACTTTGTTAGCTGTATTTCAAATAATGATGTCTATAATTAGATTGTCATCCACGCCAAACCTATTTGCTCATGCTCTTTTAAAAAAAAGTACGAAAAAAAACAAGTAGTCAGTGATGTTCGGTGGGTCGCATGTCAGTCATAGTGCTGCTACTGACCGCAAGATCGAGCCACCGATAACCTATCGATTACCGTCAAAATTGTAAATCGTGATTGACGCATAGAAAGTGTTTAAAATAACTCGTTTAACCGAAACAAATTAACTTCTGTCCTATTTCAAAGACTTAAAGATCATAATTGAACAACATTTATTTTTTGGCGGTAAAATTTATGATGGCTGTGTGTACCAATGTCGAACGTTTAAAAATGGCTACCAGTATTAACTGACGTGAAATAAAAGCTCGTTAACGAAATTGTTTTCGATAAAGTTTGATGGAGTTTATGAATAAAGTTCAAGAATGCGAGTTTGGTCGTTCATTTATGATTAATCGAAGTTATGTGAGTTGATGGCCGTTTTAATTTTTTGACAGCCCGATGACAATTTGAATAGAAACTAAAAATGGTAACCTATGAAAATATTTTAATAAGTTTGACAGGTTTATTTTGTTAGCGATGAATACAGATAAAATTGCATTATTATTTTATATTTTCAACGATAATGCCAGTAACGACAAGTACCTACTTAGCATATTAACAGGGAAATCATTTTATCTTTAAAATTGTGAGTGAATGATGTATGATGAGAGTAGGCTTATAGATCACATTAATACACTCAGTACCTGGTCCCTATATCAGTTATAGCATTTATTATAAAATAAATAGGGAAGCGGTAACGAAATACTTTTACATCGTTTCAAAACCAAAAGAATTTAGTGTAGAAATTGTCTAAACCTTACTAGAATTTAAATAGGCTCAATTTGGTATAACGACGTCTTGGAGCACCCTACCCTTGGCGGGAATACCGGGATGGTATGCGGACGAATTCCAGGGAAATCGTTATTATTTCATCTATTGTTATAGTATAGATGGGAAAAAGATATGACGCAGGGAAGTTTCGAAGGCAAAAGCTGTGTATTTGTTCTCTTAATTGTTATTTAGAAATAATATTCTCTTGTTAAACACACACAGTTTGTTCATCTGCATTAATTATCACTTTCATAAGTAACACTTCTAATTATGTTCAACCCCTCTAGCTAGGGATGGATGCTGTAAGCTCGTAGCTGACCGTGCTGGAGGAGGAATAGAAGTTCTAAAGAACTTATATTAGCCCATTGGCATCTTACTGTGGCACAAACGATACGGTCTCAGGAAAAAAAAATAACGCAAATTAAGGATGTCATTTGCCCCAACACACTTTTAATGACTTTTATTGTTTAATTAGATGTTATTCTGTGTCTAAGCTCGTACAGTACGGCGGATGTTAAAAGACAATTAAACACTACAGTTACTTTAACCATTTAGTGAGGATAATGACGTCTTTAGCCTATGTAATAGAGATGATGACATTTTTTTTTAACAGTGTCCGTCTTGTAGTTTTTTGTAGAATAATGGATACGTATTTTTTAATTTGTCCCGCAAACATAAATTGACCAAATTACAGTGAATGAAACTTACGCGTGACGTCACGATTGAGTATAAATTTTACCATATCGTTACGTCACAAGCCCCCTCTATTAAACTTTAAAGCAGTTAATCTTTGTCAATTCTAGTTTTTCTGAAAAAGGAAAAAATACGTGTCTCATACTTTTCAATTATCTAATTTAGGGACTAATGAGATTTTTTTTTTATACCCAGTCATCGTCCCTATTTCTATTGCCAAGCTTTGTCAGGGTCGACTTTTAGTCTTGCTAGATTCCTTATTTTACCTGGACCTAACTACAAACATCATTTTACTGTAATGATATGCCCAGTGTCGTATGTCACCATGCCAAACACAGAGTGAGCGACGTGTATCAATCCCGATCCCTGCGTAGGACAAGTATTTGTGTCATCCATCCATAAGTTAAGTAATTAAGTTTTAGTTTTTCTACATAATACTTGAACAAATATCTATCTTCGGATAAACGTTCCAATCTCATCGATGTAACATACCGATGTTGACTTAATTAAGGTTTATAAAAATAACTACTCGATACAATATCGAATTAATTGATCACTCTTGTTTAATAAAGACGAAAGAATTTGGAAACATTCTGTTATATTTTTTTATGTCTTCTTTTTATATCCAATTAAATAATATGATGTTAATATAAAATAGTACTTGGAAAAAATACTTATTACTCAGCGATGTATTTGTGTTATTTTGCTCTGTCTTTTATAATGATGAAGACTTTCAAAACCCGAATTGGCATTTTACACACAATGCATCTAACTTCTTATATCTAAACTTACTGCGTAGATTTCTAATCTCTAAAGCTTATTACCGATGCCATATCGTACAAATCAACCGTATAATCACAATTTCTAAAGCACACAAAATTAATTGGCCGTTAAAATGGCCGCGAAGCTAGCACGAGCACGTCTGCGATCAATGATTTCTCATTTACACAATAGATGAGGTGAAAATAATCACAATAGTAATTAGACAGCGTTCCGTTACACGAATTTAATATTTTCACACGTTCGTTTAAACAACGACAAAAGAATCGAGAATCATCCGCGGGGCTAACGAGCCAAACAATGAATAAGAATTTAGAATCAATGGAAAACTAAATCCAATGAATCGACAGATCGGTAAGAGAACTAATGGCAATCGAGTACCAACGTATCGAGTACTCGAGTGTCCGATTAAAGAGATTATCAATCAAGTACGCATCTTTGATTTCAAGTATGATAATTATGACGAGATACCGTTGCCTGATTCCCAAATATGCGCACTTTGATGCGGCGCTTTGTACGCGTCGTATCAAATTGACGAACGGCTTTACTTTTTGAGTAATCGATATTTTACCTTATACCAGAAAGAAATTTCGATTGAATGTGACCGAGTACCGATGAATGCAAGATCATTTCATCTCCAATTATTGAATCGATATGAAAAATAATAAAAATAACTCTTGTATCGTAAAGCGGCGGATCCATTAATAATACGCGATTGATTAAATCAAAATGGCGTTCCTACTTAATACACAATGAGATTTTCGAATTTCGAAATAATGGCGGCTGTGGTATAGGTGTATTTTGACAGCGTTTCTTTTATGGAAAGACGAGACGGATAAGTAGTTTTACGAGTGATTAATTTCGTTTAGATTTCGGTCTCAAATGGATGCAACGTTTATTTCGAAAGTTGTTGGTATACGTAGCGAGTAGCTTGTTTATGTTAAGGTAAGTATTATAACTAGTTATAGTTCAATATCAAATTATTACGTATTAGGCTAACTGAATGTTTTTTATCGCCGTCTAATTAATCTAGCGTCAATTTTAAAAATAATTCTATGCAGTTTTCATGCCTCCAGCTTATCGTGGTTCGCTTATATTTATTAAATACTACCCTAATTAGTTTGTAAAGCGACGCTGCGATGAGAATGTAAAATATTCCATGTTAATGTTAAGATAGACATACAGCCGGTAAGTCAGCTGCTAATTTCCCGCCATTATTCGGTGCTGCCATCGTATAAATTATTTCTAAAGCCGCAGCACTGCTGCATGACGTTTTGACAACACTACCATCGCTACATAATGACAGCAATTAGGCTGCCGATGATGCGCTGTTTATCGTGTTCTAAATTTAATAAATAAAAAAGTAAATTGCCCGATGACGGGTATTTATTGCAGCAAAGGAAATATTTTCAAAAGGCAAAAAGAACTAAAAAACTCGACGACTGAACAGTATTTAAATGCAACTTTTTTTAAATAACGCCCTAATTTAAATCCTAGTATTACAGCCATCACGTACCAACTAGGATGTGCTCGAATGATCTCATTAGTTGAATAGGTACTCATTACAGATTTCTTTTATAGAATAATTGGATTTTTTTATTAAAACATGACTGATCAGTTTCTTGCTGAAACTTGCAAGCTTTTGGCGAACATTTCACATAACGTTTGAGTGTTCTTCAAATGTCACTTTATCATGAGGAAATAGAACAAAACAATATAAAAAATGCAATTGCGAGGCCATATTAAAACGGTATTTCACTAGAAAAGCTCACAATACAATATCTAAAAGTAATACCCAATAATTATATTCAATAAACATATAAAGGAAATGCCGTTGTGATGGCAGGCCACATTAAACCGCGAACGCAACAAAAACTGCCCCGTAGCCAGTGTAATTTGAGCCGTATTTACGGGTTCCGTAATTTAAATAAACTAGTTACTTGAATATTCAATTACATGGTTTTTTACACTTTACAACGATTATGAAGAATTTAAAATGGTTGTGTTTCTTAATTTTAGCGTGTAATGCTAATTTTATGAGGGGAAAGAGCTGTGTGACGAAAACATTACGCGGGAAAGGTTTGCGAAATAAGGGAAACATTTATGAGGTTGTACTAACGACTTTTTGGTAAAAATTAAACAGTAAAACGTACAGGTGTTAAAAGGCATTATTTAAGCATTTAAAAAACAGTAAGAATTCTTTAAACATTATTTAAGAAGCTCATCCCGTTGCAATCTTGGCTGAATGCAAAATATCATTATAAAAAGAATATTAAGGGGCAGATGGTACTCAAAAGTATTTTAATAATTGCTAACCAAAACGGCCCGAGCTAAAAGTCAAACATGTCTTTATCCCAAGCCGCAAACTGTACAGTGTTGCCAGAACAAAAAATGTGATGGATAACCGCACTTGCATTAAGATTATGCCTCGGCATCATGAGTAAATTCAATGTAACTGAAAAATGGCGGCTTGTGAATTTGTCTTGTAATAGCCTAATATTTATGCATACAGTAATTATCGTTTCAATTAACTTGTTGTACATCAACAGTTAACACGCAGCTGTGAGTAATCCAATCGTTCATTTTCTTTTTTTTTGCTGGTAGTCCAATGTTGCAAATGTCATCAGTTTAATGTTAATGCATGTTTTGTCTGTTAATCAAATAAACTGACACTAGAAATTAAAACACATGTAAAACTTTTCGCCTATATTTTGATATACGGCTAATTAATTCGGCGAACATAATCTCGGACAAACCAGGATTTAATATAGGATATGTTAGACGTAGAAAAGGCATAAAAGCTATCGAAAATGAGGCATCCTTCAATAACTCTTTGATGCCACATCACTGGCTATGAGATAAAAGTAATTCAATGCAGTAATGTAAAGCAGCGCTTAAACTTTGCAACTGGATATTAGCTAAGGTTGGTCTTAAAGAGGTCCTCAACAACATCTGACTTCCGAACATTATCTGCCGTCTATTTATTAAAATGCCTCTTCACTTAACCCTTTTAAAAAAGTACCACTTAATCTCTTACCTTCGCAACACTCCACCGAGAAGCGACGCGTTCAGGCACTCCGGGGGCGACAGTCTCCTCTGGACCTCTGCCACGGTGACCTTGTACTTGCTGGTCGAGGACAGCAGTGAGAGTCGTCCCGGAACTGAGCAGAACACGTCGTTTGGTGCACAGGAACCCGTGCCGCCCAGACCGTCGCGACCTTTCATAGCTAGACAGAAAGAAAGACGTATGTAAGTATGTGTCACTGTTTAATATGAAAAAAGAAGAAGCATGATGGATGAATGGCAATTGGAATCGATAACAAAATATTCCTTTTCTGTTTAGCTTTTCCCAACACAATAATTTGATTTTTTTATATTGACCGTGTTTGTTCCGCGAATGTTTTCATTTAGATTGGTTGTACTGTAGTAGATATATTTCCGTTTTTTTTTATTATAAGCCGAATGTAAGTCATTTGCTTCTGAATCTGATCTTGTTTTATAAATTTAAATGTCACATTTTGTAATTGTCACCTACTGATAAACGATTAAACTTAAAACCATTAAGGGTCTAATCACCTTACAATCGTTAAGAGATAGTTTTAATTTTAATACCCGAACACGCCATTTACTATCGATAACATCCTGTATTGTAAAACAACAGGAAATTGTCTCTGACTTCTGATTAACAATGATCGAATCAACTTTTACTTGTATATTTAATGAATAGAAATTATAACTATCATAATAGACCATCATGTTTAATATGTATTTTTATTTATTCGATTAAATGTTACGTGAAGTTATTTCCTGTAAAGGAATTTTAAGGTAACTTATCAAATTGTATTCTTAATGTGATTTCAAATTTTTTTTGAAAAATATCTTATTAATAGCGCAGTAGGCATAAGAAATAATACAATTGCTAAACACAGTTAATATACAACCATAAAAAACGGGAATGATTACAAAATTCTCGGCTTCAAATATCAACAATAGGGCCAGTATTGCCAGTAACAATCACGCCACGCCCCAAACATGAGCGCAGCGTGATCTCTATTCTCATTGTAATATTTCTGTATGGCAACCCTAATACAATAAACATTAGTATGTCATTATGTTGGCACCATACTGGCTGTTTAACACCCCGCTTTTTTTTCACAAAACGTTAAAGGTGCACGCACTTATTACCGGCCAATTATGCTTTTGAAAAAACCGACGAAGTGTGAGACTGACTCGTAAATTGTGTTTATTAGTACTAACTTATTTAGAATAAGTTTTATTTTTAAAATAAAATGTTTGCGTAACAGTAACATACTTTTTTTGGCTCTTCTCTGTATTTTAGAATTTAGTTTTAAGTACTTTTTACTTAAAGCAATCAACATTAAATTTGTTGCTATTGGGGGCTATAAACAATTTGTTTGCTTATAAATACAAAAATGACCAACTAACGATGGACGGTTACAAAAAAATAAACAGAATCTATACTTGTAATACAATGTTTCAAATGGTTTCAAATTAAGAACGCACGAACTCAACGACATCACTGTAAAGAGGTTTGAATCAAAAAGTAATTTTCCAAATTCAAATATGCTACTTAATCAAATATCGATTGATTGATCGTTACTTTTATGTATTCGATATTGATTCATTCAGCCGTTCAATGAGATGGTATTTTTTACAATCTACTTTTAAAAATCGATACACCTATTTGATAAGTGCGGTATGAAGCCTAATTACAGTTTTATCTTTTGCGGGTCATCTTAGACGAGTATAACAATAAAAATGTTTGATATGTTAATAATATGTAGTTATTTTATCAGATGGCCGTGCCATTTAAATTAGCGGCCAGATCGGACGGTAAATTAAGTGAATAATTTTATGTTAAGTTTTTGGATATCAATAAATTATGGACGTTAAACTGCAAGATACTCGCTTATCGAGTATGTACCGTAGGTAGTGTTAATAATTTTGATGATTTCCATGCAAATTTTGAAAAAGTCATATACATTGGTCAGTGTTAGTAATTGTTCCGAATATAAGATAGGGGCATGCGTTTAATATTGTAATATTTATAAAATGAACTTACTTTTTAATAGAGGAAGGTCCGTCATGAACCCGGTAGTGTCATCCATGCCAGCATTCTAAAAGTAAATCAATATTTCAATCCCATTGTATTTTTTTACTACAAACATATAAAAATGAGACCTCCAGGACCGACCCCTTAAGAAATATTTAAAAAAAAAAATTCTTCGAATTTCAAAAAAACACAGCTTGCAAGTTTCGTATTGATATTAAAAAAGAAAAATAATATGAACTTCCGACATTCCATTGTACCTATCGATGGAGTATTTAATTTAGTGAGCTTATTATTAAATTCCTTGGACTGGGCAATGGCGGACATATTTGTTGGATATTGAATGTCCATCAATAGCCACGATGCGAGGGTGAAATTTTAAACACGTAGATAACTGGTATTTCTTTTCTTATCTTCGAAAATATTTAAGTTATTACAAATTACAGACCTACACATATTGAATTGAAAACTAAAGCCTCTACAGGAGAATGAAAATTTAGCCCAACGTTATCGTTCTGCATCAGAAAATATTTTATCTACAGTTTTTGGCCAATATTGAGAAGCATCTCAATAAAAACATTTCTCACCAAGCTGGTGAAACATTTGAGTCAATGTTTCAAAACGACCAATATCATGTATGCACCACATTTGTAGCCAATTTTATATAAAAATTTGGTTGTCTATAGAGTCGGTTTACTGAAGATAGTTGAACTTGGCAAAGTCCTACAAAATACTGATAGAATATTTTGCATTTTTACATGGGAGAAAATAGACAATGGAACGCCTCAGAGCGAGGTAATGTAGCATATTTTTGTGCGTCCATGAGACGTTATCGAGGCCCAATAATTGGCCAACACCCTAGCGCCTCATGTCCCCTTACCGGCGTCTCCTCGGCGGAGTGCAGCGCGTGGTGCAGCGCCAGCTCGTGCTGCTCCCTCGTGCCGTAGTCCGCGCGCCGCTCGCCGCCGCCATAGCTGAATCCGCCGTGCGATAACTGTATGAAATTAGAAGGTTGTTTTATTGTTTAGTAAAAGTGACTGCACGGATAGCCGAGTGGTTGAGGTCACCACGCCAAAACCACTGTGCGTGTCGTGTCGCGGGTTCGATCGATAGCACAACTATTTGTGTGATCCACAAATGCTTGATCTGAGTCTGGATGTCATTGTGCATGTGATTTGTATGTTTGTAAAACCCCCGCGACACAAGGATTAAATTCCTTAGTGCGGGAGTCATAACAAAAAATAAAAAAGTAAGTTTACTGTCCTTCTTTGTAATAAGTCTATGAAGTGCAAATATTCTAGAGAGGGTCAGAGAGGCATGTAAATTGTACAGTCATTTATGATGTCAGATGACTGGAGTCTCTCACAATGCAATGTGCGTATAAAATGTGCCTATTTTTGAATTTCTACGAGTTTGTCTATCAATCGTTGGTTTGAGGACTTGAAGGCCAAAATTGTCGGGTATCCGACATTTCCGACGCCTCTAGGTATCAAAAATGACCCAAGAACTATACTTATTAATTTATTTACTCGAAATTTCTAAGTTGCTCACATTTTCCTTTTTATAAGAAGACTCCAGTTCATTGCTTTCCAGCTCAAAATATTTTTGTGAACTTTATACACAATAATACATTTTAACAAATAAATTTCAAAACATCCATAAACTGCTTTTCAATAACATCTAATGTCATCGGATTTCCAGGCAGAGATCGGCAAGCATTGTTGCTGAATAACCCGCGCAGTCGACCGGAACATTACTAGCGGCTAATCGGCTAAAGTGATCCCATCCCTAATGCTCCCTAACCCTACAGAACGTATTGTTGGCTGAAAAATATTGTCGTCAATGCCTAAAAAAAAGTAAAGCACAATGCAGTCGTTCCAATTTCAAATGTTGAATGTTTGGGCAAAACATTTTCAGATCTTGTATTTTTATGTTATTTTTTATATTTATTAAATTAATTTTAAAATAGTATTTAATCTACGGTGTATTTTAAGCAACGAAAAGAGGAAAGGATTCCGATGCATTATTTATAATTATTATAGACTCGGTTATTTCACTCTAATGACTTCAAAATACATTTTTCATGTATGTAGTTTAGGAAATATTTACAGTTTAATATGATTAATACGTTTACATTATAAAGCTTTGTAAGTCGACAACACATTGTTATAATAGCACCCAAATATCTTGATTTATTCGAAAAGCGGCAAAGCACACGACAATACAAGTATAGTTCAAAACGAGGTCAAAATATTAAAGTTTTCATTTGACAACATATTTTATAGTGAGGTATTTAATCTTTATTTATGAAAAGACGTTTTTTTTTACTTTGAACTGTCAATTAAATAACGTAACCGCAAGTGCAATGGAATCGCTCGTAATCGACTTCAAAATACTTTTTTTTTAACTCTAAAAAAGATTAAAACTTCATTTATTCACCTTTCTTTTTTCAAGTTTAGAATAAGTACATAATATATCTGAGCTCCAACTTCAGTCGATGGTTCCTTAAATTCGAACTATTTAAAGCGGGTTTAAAGATTGAATCATACTTGCACCTGCTCCTTTTCAAGAAAACTGTCATATTACAGGCCAGTGACAATTCTAATAATTTCATTGAAAACGTTCTTTAAAAACAGATTCTTATATATTTTCTCATACACTTCAGGTCACTTTTATTCAGTTCATAAACACAATTCCTAAATTATTTGATCACAACATACAGCCAAGTTCTATTCTGTATTATTCATAGTCCCGTGTTTTGTTTGCGCGTAAGATATTGAGGGGAAATTAATAACATTATTTTGGCTCGCGGGGTAACGAACTATGCGGAGATTCTTTCACAAGGGGAAGCACGGGGCGCACATAGTTTCTTACTACATACCTACTTATACCCCTACGGGTAAAGATTCTGAATATGAATATTAATTGATAATATTTCTCTGCTGATGTGAATTAGGATGTCTTGTCGATAATTCGCTTGATGATGTAATGATATCTAGTACTCGTATCTAGAGTATAAGATTTTGTGCGACTCATTAATATTGTTAGCTTATAGATCATTGAAAAAGCAGTAAGTTAATTAGGGACTTTTAATGCTGCAGTGCTTTATTTAAAGTATTAGTTAATAATATTATTGCAGATAATAAATTTACACTTTGGAAGCAAAATGTAGGTGCACGGCGAGTTTGACTTTTCAAACGACTTCAAAACGGCTGTGAACCACAATTGGTGTGTATTTTTTTATGTTAGTTACCTCAGAACTTCGGTTCGAAGATTATTATTTGAAGTCGGTGGTCTATTCTCGTTCAAAAAATATTATAGCTTTTAGAATAATTGAAAGTACCAGTTTAGTGTATTTGTGAGTCAACTTATGTTGCAGTCTTTACGATAAAGAGTCAGTATACCATGTTTGAAGTAGTGTTGGTACTCACGTGGTGTGCATGCACGTCGTGGTGGTCGCGGTGGTGGCGCAGGTGCGCGTGCGGCTCGTGGTGCGCGTGGTGGCGCGGCAGCAGCTGCTGGGGCGCGTAGTGCTGCGCGTACTCGCCGCCGCCGCCGCTGTACTCCATGCCATGGCTCTGCTGTAGGAGGAGGGGATGTTAGTAAAGTAATTGATGGAAATAAAGGTTCTTAAGATGACAAAGAAGAACGAAGTTTTATGCTGGAAGTGGAATGAAGCTTTGATTTGAAAATTCAGATCTTACATGTTCTTGTCTAAAGTACTGGAGGCTGTAAATTTTGGGCGCCTATCAGTATAAATAAAATCAGACTTTTTACAGTTGTGGAGACGCCGCACTACGCCGTGTAGGACGCGTCAAAACTTTCACGATTACCTAAAACACTTCTTACTTCTACTATTATAAGAGTGGTGGTAAGACCCATTTTTTTCGGATGGGAGATCATCAAATGACCCTTACGCTTTGGGTTGAGCAGAAGGGAGTGTCAGACGTCGATTGACTAAAACCCACCCATGTTCCGTCCTTTACCCTTCGTGTACCGGCCTCACCCCTAACCCCACAATCCTGCTGATCCCCTGAAGATGTCTTTAGTTCGAACCTGTTGCTGATGATGCGGGCTGGCGGGGTGCGGCGCCGGCGCGAAGGGCGGCGGGAAGTACGGCGGCTGGAAGTCTGCCAGCGAGGGCTGCCCGCCGCCGCGGAACCCGCCGCCGCCGAGACCCAGCCCGCCGCTGCCCAGCCGCTCCTGAACCAACAGACAAGTGAGTTAGGAACCTTGAAGGAGAATAATACGGAGGAAAGAGGACTTAGTTGTAGAGAAGTAGGGTCGAAATTTCATTGATTGACTTCGTTAAAAACCTTGATATATAACAATACGAAGGAAAAAAGACTTAGTCATAAAGATGTAGGGTCGAAATTTCATTGATTTTGAAGATATTTGCATTTTTGAACTTGTCTTAGATTGCTACGTTATTATGAGTCCTATCCGGTCACCAGTTACATACGCCTTAAAGCAAGACCTGTATTTACGAAAAATCGTACTACAACACCATCATAGTAGTCTATCTGCTTCAATTGCAACGATAGGCCTTTAGTTCATCTAACCATACATTACTTAAACCTGGTGACTTCTTAAGGTAGTAAGACTTCTTCAAATAATTTTACACGATTGAAGATTAAAATACGAGAGTATCGCAGATTAATGTAATAAACCAACAGCCGTAATTCTAACAATTTATAGTTCTCTTCCAAAGTTTAATAATCTTTCTTTTTCCTTATCATCATTAAACGAACAAAATACAAAATAGCTGTTCTCAAACCTGATGTACATATTAAACATTAACAACTAAATAAGTCCGCCCTTTGTAAGAGTTAAAAGCAATCACTCAAGACCTTTGAATATAGTAATTAAAGCAGCTAATTATCGAATCAGATTCACACCAACTAAATGATACTATTGTGTGGAACAAATTGGGAGGATGACGTTGGTACTGAGTGTACTGACTGCATATCAAAGCCCCGATTCTGCTATTTACAATGGCCGCTGAATGAATGGCAATTGGATTAAATTTGAAACTATTCCTATTCTCTTAAGCATTTTTCCAATACAATAATTAGTAATTTAGTACGGGGTGGGACACTCACGGTCTATGCAATTAATTATTATGATGGCAAAATGCTTAAGAGTATAAGAATAGGTTCAAATTTAATCCAATTTCTATGAATTCGTCGGGAATTGTAAACTCTCATTTCATAAAGGATTCTAAATTTAAATTAAGTTTGCCAGTGTTTTAAATGACAATAAACCATGTATCTTACATCGAAGGGAAGTTTTAGTCAGTGAAACAGTGTTTAGTCTGCGTATATTCGTACTTATTCATAATTTTGTTAGAGAGTACCTAATTTTGTGTATGGACCTTCCGTACAATAAATAATACGCATTCATCTTCTATAGATTATTTCGAATTATATCATAATTATATACTTAAGTCAGTAATAAAATTAATGTTAATGAATCTAATGACGAATTTGATTAATAAAAGACACGCGATCTATGGATTAGCACGTCTTTAAGGTCCACTAGGTAATAAATTAAAAGATAAGTAGATATATTATTATGCACTTCGTGTAATCAATTTTCTTAATTTATTAGAATTATGAATTCTGTTATCAACTAAATTGTCATTAGTGTTATTTTGTGATATTGTGTAGGCTGCCATTGTGAGCATGTCTCTTTTACAGATTTATCATAGAATATATGTTATAATAATCAGTTTAAAGGGTTTTATCTATACTAATATATAAAGCTGAAGAGTTTGTTTGTTTGTTTGAACGCGCTAATCTCAGGAACTACTGCGCCAAATTGAAAAATTCTTTTAGTGTTGAATAGACCATTCATCGAGGAAGGCTTTAGGCTATAAACCATTACGCTGCGACTAATAGGAGCGAAGATAGGTACAATGGAAAATGGGGAAAAAACAGGGCAGGTATAAATTATAATTTATATCTTCTACCCACGGGAACGAAGTCGCGGGCAGCAGCTAGTTGTATATATAACGATTTCTGTAAATTATTACTGGAGCTAATATATCTTAGTTACTAAAATTTGTTATCTTATGTAACTCAAACGCATGCTTATCATATTTTTCACTTAATGTTATAGCACGTTTCCTGCGTGGAATTACTATTAATTAACATAATTTGCGACATTTTAATACAAACATTTCTATGGCTATTTACAAATATTAATTAACATATTCAATCTGGGTGCCTATGCACTACTTAATTACGCTAACGACCATCTAAAACGGTCAATACAGCGGCCATCTTTAATTTGCTGTCATTAAAACCGAAATACTTCGTCTATGCGGCCAGCTCTACGCTCCATAAACGGCATTAAAAACTTTGTCAAATATTTTCTAATTTCGAATCACCCAGTGTGGAGCTCATTCGTTCGAAATTATACTCGATATAATGTAGATCAATTACAAAACTTACGGTATCCGTATCGAGTTACGGCATTGGACACCTAATCGATTACTTTCGATCTAGTTTTTTATTTATTATCTGTTTAATTTATGCACTTGTTACCGGATGTGGTGAAAACTTGTCTTGACGTGATGACATAGGTGCTATGATACTAAATTGTTGATATAGAGTAGTAGCAAACAAATCTTTTTTTTTTCTAATTAAGTTTTTTATAAGAGTTAGAGAGGAAGATGAATCGGTTGAGCATTCATCATAATTTGAGATAGCGCTTAAAGTGTTCGTTCAATCATACCTTCAGGGAGTAGTTTAATTAATTATTTAATTTGTTACTTATAAAAAGATCTGTCATCATACTTTTTTACTAATCTTTTTATGACGACGAAATAAATTAGTAATAATACCGTTACAAGTTAGACATTGGTTGGCTAATTTTAAATTAGTAAGTTTGCTAAAGTACATAAAGGGCAATTTCGTTTTACGTTTTCGATCACGTTTAAAAAATTAAAAAATTAAGTGAAGTGTCAAAAAAAAATAAGTTGCCATGACAACGCTGCCGACGCTACGGGCGCGGGCGCAAGTGACGCAAGTGCTCTGAATTTGTTACCCGCTTCATGCGTATACGCAATATTTTAACTTGTAAAATTCTATTACATTTAAATAATTATCTTTTCCATAATAAATAGCCATGTTATTATTTTAATTGTGTAATGGGTAACTAGTTAACTACTGGGCATTTAGATCGAAGATCGTAATTTTTTGTAACTGTTTGAAAGTTCTTGTGCTTGTTTAAACTGGATTAAGGTAAATAGGTAGGTGGGTAATATCATCATCCATGACGTCTTAAGACAGGGATTTTTTTGGATTATTAAATTGTGGCAATAACAGATACCAATTAATATGGCGTAAAGCCTATTCATTCACTTATATGCTGCCAATTTCAATTTGAAACTATGTTATAAATAATTTCCGAAAGATGCATTCATCAACAAATTATTATACGAAATAGTATTCTTTTTTCCTAACTCTCTTATCAAATAATTTTCGCTACACCAACGCCCCAACACTAAAAACTTCCCAACCGATACAAATCAAAACGATTGGGAAATCCAAAGACAATCTTGATAAAGAAAAATAAATACGTTCCTAATATTGTCTATGGGTGGAGGTGAAAGGCAGTATTGTTTACTCAGGTCGTGAGGTCAGCGCGTGTTTGGTGTCCCATAGACAAGATAAAGACACTGGCCATTATTTAGGAAGCTTTGATAGAAGGCTATAAAAATGGCGGCATGATAAATTGACGTGTGAGTAACTGTATATGAATTGTCAAAATAGGTTTCCGAGATGATGTATGTGGATTGTGGCTGTATGTGTGATAAATGTGCGAAGTTATTGTTAGTTTTTATAAGTTTTTATTCACTACACGTTGACTTTCAACTTATGTACCTAGGTAGATATAGGTAACAACTTGCGAGCTGAATTTAAAACTCTTCTTGACAGTTAACTCGAAAAATTAACTTGAAATTTTGTATCATTTTTTAACAGGGGTTTAGCGCAGGCTGTCTCTGCAACGTTCAGGTTTCAAAACATTTTGATTTATATATATACCACGTACAATTTTAAAATTCTTTTTTTGGACACCATACTTTTACATCATCAATTTATAATTTAAACTTTAAAATGTGACACTTTAGAGACCGCTAATTTAGACTGCATCGTTAATCTACACCACAATAATATTGTTATCATCGAACGAAATAAATTTCAACTACCAGTAAGTTTCCTAACCAACAGTCAGTAACAAGTACTCACAACAAAGGGAAATCAACAATCGGTAAACATATCGATATCCAGTCTAATCGAGTAGTACTGTTACATATCGATTCTAACCATCAATCACATGGGAATGTATGAGATGAACGTCTCTATTTCAATGTAATAATAAATTGTTCCGAATGTATGTATGTCTCATTAACATACCGCGTTGTGCAATTATACATTGTTTGGGATCATTCCGTTATTAATCATTTGGTTAATATTGCAATGTATAGAGAAAGCGTAAATGTCAAAGTGATTAAAATGGTATACAAACTCTTTGGTGTATCAGTTTTTTTTTATATTTTACATTTTGGACATTACGAAACACTAGGCTTGAAAATGAAAACGTTATAAATTTGGTAAAAAAAATATTATGCTAATCTTCAATTTCTTAAAACAACAATATATTTTGTAACAAGTTATTGGTATTCAAGAATTCGTATTAAATTAAAAGCGGTAGATTAGACCTTTATCAATAAAATGCAAATATCAGCCACAATTTTTGTTATCGTAAAGATATCGCACAGTTATCTACAAGTATCACAAAATATAGTACGGTATATTGACAGCGGCTGTTTGAGTGAATCGATAATTTCGCCAATGCTCTCAAGTCTTCGGTAGTATAGTGGTCAGTATCCCCGCCTGTCACGCGGGAGACCGGGGTTCGATTCCCCGCCGGAGAGAATCTTTTTGCATTTTTTTACTATTATTTATAAATGTTTTTATTACCTGCACCTCGATCACACTGGATAAATCCACGTACGCCAGCGCCAAGTCTTTTGTTACACTTCACAAATAAAACTATGATGTTTGTTTTTAGCGGATTTAACACTTTTATGGTATCTGTTACATATTTATCATAGTTTTTTTTGAACATATAGCTGTTCAGAAGATCATTATTGTATTTATTCACTTTTTCGTAGTTTCTTCGATAATGTTTCTTTATATGTAATTAATCTCTGTTAGTATGCTTAAAAGAAGCTTAATATAAGTCTAGCTTAAGATTACGATTTAGTTGGAAATCCTAATAAAATTATTTTATCACCATAATAGTGAAGTGAAAGCGAACGTCGAAAAAAACCGATATGTAAATGTTCGGGTATCGATAATTACCGGTCCCTTAAAAGGCGGGCGATTCCGGCTACAATCGGTTAGTGATTGCTTTTTAAATTGCTGCCTCGCCGGCCAGCCCGATGACCGAATGCCGACTACCGGACGGTTTTTTATTTATTACCGAGTGGCGGATTTATGTCGATAGTTTATCGAATCACGTGCCACTCTATTAAATTTGAAACGAGATGCAATCAACACTAGGTACGTCACAATACTTATGAATGACGTCACTAGTTTACAATTTACATGCGTTGTAAGTTGCAACTTGCTTGCAACTTTGCGGTCAAGCGTACAGAGATGGGGCGGGGATGAATTTATGGAGACTGCGTGTAAAAAATAGGCCTCAGCTACAAGTTATTAGAACACCTGGTGTTAGTTATTCAACATTCAGCAACGTTAAATAGTATGCAGATAAAAAACGTGTGACTAATGATATTTTAATGAAACGTATTAATCAATCGGGCGAGCGAGCGCTGTTGCGATAGTAAAAACAAAAGACAAACAATGCCGCCTCGGCCCGCACAATTACTATTGCTAAACGATCAAACGTTATTACGGTACATCTACTCCACTAACGCAGTATTAATGAATTATTTTAATAACCATTCGTATTTTTCATTTAATACATGCAATTAATTTCAGTCAATTAAGTTTATCGACTAAATATCGATACGCGCTCGTGCCCATCACTAAAATTTAATATCTTTTGCAAATAAAATCGATTAAACCAATTCTGCACGCTGAATAAAATAATTATTGTTAAATAGAGAAACTAGTAGTTTGATTAACGTTTTAACTGCGTAACGGGAAGTAAGTTATAAGTCGGCATTACGATTTAGATCTACTAACTGAAGCGATTTTTTTAATTAACAATCCGATGGAGTAATTAATGTAATGAGAATTATTAAGAAATATTGAGGTTTGATTTTGATTGTATTTTGTTTATATCACGAATATCGATTGGAAATCGAGTAGTAATCGATGTATCGGTATCGTATAGTTTGGTTTACGATCGCGCGCGTCGCGTGCTCGGCGCAGACTGCCGGAGGGCGGGCGTTCCGCCCTCGGGGTAACCATGTGCTCGCGGCCTTACCATTGATATTCGATTTATGTTACCCTTTTTATTAATTAATGATTACTTCTTGTCTTATGATTTGTCGAGTGAGATATTTCTTCATCATTTTTTTTTGTAAAATGCTATAAGATGATTTACCTGAGTAAGTATTTAGTTTTTTCTTCAAAGTATCATCAAAACACATTGCTAAATTTTTATTAAAGTAGTTAACATTTAGATCTTGAAAATACAAATAAAAACCTACATACATCAGTCATCATCTTCTAAGCCTCCTAACAAATATTTCACAACTTCAAAAGTGCAAACTCGATCGCACATCACTCGTTGCTAAAACTCGTTGTAGCGTGTCGCCCCACCCTAACGTCGCTAATTAGTAGGCAGTTGCAAGCGCGCGATTGGCGATCACTCGAGTGTACACCGTGCCTTACTTATGTACTCACTTTGTTAAAACCAACAAAGTATTCAAAGTAACGCTACCCGTTGCTATGGAAACGTAGTTGTTATTGGGACGACAATGATTTTTTTTCGGAAATTCACAAAATGTGACCGAGCGATCTCTCATTTAAAAAAAAAAGTAATGACTTCTATCAATTAACCACAGACGCCTTGTTTTTAACAATTTACACTTTTAAAAGCCGATATTCAAAATCGAACAATTAGTAAGGTAGATCGAGATAGTATCAGAAAAAACGACAAAATGACCAAAGACAAATCTGTGTCTTAGGAGAGAGGCCTTGTTTTTTTTTACGCCAGGCAAAGGTAAACATTAGTAAGTACCACCTCACACATCACACTGTAAGTGGAAAGGTCATCTAACAGATATCTCTAATTTACCGTACACTGAAGAGTTTTTGACGCCTTTTTGCGATTGTTAAATACTATGAGGTAAGTTTTTTTTAATTTTTTTTAAGTTTCTTATATTTTCAAATGATTATTTGTATTCAAAATATTAGATATTAATTTATATTATTTTTATTGTAATATTGTGAGCAATCAGTATTTTTTCCATTTCCGAATTGCTTTTCTTTTCAGATTTTTACTGGCAACCTCCACCGTACAACCCCTTGATATGGCGAATGGATTCCAAAGTCATTTTAGTTAATATCCGTTGTAGTACCGCCCCGTCTCCTTGTAACCCTAGGCTATTTACATGCGTAACTTAATAACAATATCGAACCGAAGTTTGTTCAGAGCAAATAGGTATTACTTGCTCAATGTATACGTCCTACTACTACTCGTTGTTCCTCTTTCGCGCAAAAGCCACTGAACGGACAGTTTATAACCAGGATTATATAAATATTACTGTATAATTTTTATCCTGATTTATGTTGCCGTGGGATCATCCCGGGCAACAGCTACTATTACATATGCTACAATATTGAAATTCAGTGAAGTCAAAGTTGCCTACTTCTTCTGGCACAGACTTAATAGTGTCTTAGAAGAAAAGTGTCTCTGAAAAACTGAAGTACTGTGGAAAGAGTGAGTCTGCTGAAGAGCTTTGCTTTTGTTAATATAAAAAAAAAATGTTCATAACTAGTCCAGTCAGGCAGGCTGGTTAGAAGCCCATTTATTATTTTACTATTACGTAATGTCACCGACGTATTTCAAAAGGACTGACATGAATTTCGAGCAATAAAATAGCTAATCAAGTGACGAAAGTTATTAACTTGCCATTTGATTGTATTTTTAGTATTTTCCACTAGTATTAAGTTGAAATAAATTTATTTTTTTGTGTTGAACTTGCATGGCATGCGGGATCAGTATCGGAACCGGCCAGTTGCGAAGCCATCATCATATTTTACAGTTCGTTAGCACATAATTTATTACAGAAAAGCTCTTTCACATAATAAAAGTAATTTTATTTAATAAAAATGTGTACCATGTACTCGATCGCATGAACACAAATGGCCAATTACTTTGCAACACAATGAGACTGGTGAACGAATAGAGAAATAATAAAATTGCATTGTGTTAAAAGTAGTTTTTTGAATAAAGAACGTATGCGATTGGCTGTATCGCCTCGGGCAAGATGGCGGGGTGCCGAGTGTTGCCAACCTCTCGGCCGGAAATATGAATTCTATTTGTCTAATGACCTTCCAAATACGAATTTATTTCGATTTTTGTCGATGTTGTGTAAAATGTCTCAAACGAGCTTTTAAACATTTCGAAACGAATTCAGTCAGCGTGTTTTTGCTGTTCATTAATTAAGATAATTTTGGACTCGGATTAGTTTCACTTCACCTATTCCGCGTACTGACTTACAAGGAAAGTAGAGTATAATCATTTCGAAAGTATTTGTAAATCGTAAACTTGTTACACTAAATTCGGAGGAAATACCAAGGTATTGCAGGCGTTTATATTCTCAGAACTAGTTGCGGTTGTTGTTAACTTTTTTGATGAGTTCTAGATTACTGAACAATTTTAGCATGATTAACGCCCGTCAAGCTAGAAACAAAATTTTAATGAAAAACGATCTAATTGTTAACATGACCGGATTTCAGTGCTTTTATTTTTTGCTCTTTCGATTATACAACAACACATTCAGGCTGTGTATTTTTTTTATAACACAGAATTATAATAATATCTCTTTGATTATAACAAAAAAAGCCTGACCCGAAAAAGTTTTAAAAATTATGTAATTAAAATACACGGTAAAAGGTCACGATCAAAATAGCGCGGTAAATCAACTCGCGACGCGAAATAAAGCGCGTTCCTTACAAAATATTTTTCGGTTCACAAAAAAGGTCTTAATTACGAAATTTCGAAAAAGGAACGCAATAAAGAAAGTAAAAAGGCGCGCGGCGGAGCACTGGCAACCGTTATGTTCTTGGAAGTGCGTGATTGATTCTGCGCGCCCGCCCATTGTGGTCAGCTGATAGCTGCGTGGGCAAAGCCTGCCGGAATGCGGCTTAGGCATTAGGAACACTGTTAAATTAACACTAGCTCGTAGACTGTAGATGAGGAATATTGTTCACGATCTGCCGATACAACCTAATGTTTACTCAATTGAAAATCGAACAATGGAACGCCTCTTGTGTGCTGAGAAGCCGTTGTATGGATAAAAGTAGCGAGTATGTTTTCGATTACGTTTCTATTTATTATTTTCTTACAGTTGATAGTAAATGTCTAATTATGGACTGTTTGATTTCATTTAGCCTTAATGTACGTAAGTTTTACGACTTTTGCGTAAGTAAAAATTGTAGAGCCATTTTTTTTCTCTTATCGTGAATAAATTGAGTTATATACTTGATATTCGTATCGTATTACACATGGTGTTTCTAGAAAATATACCATATCACATTGCAAAAATATCTAATCACCATCTACGATCTCATTGTGAACCATATTATATTCAAATCGAATCCTAAAAACCGCGAGTGTCCCAATCAAAGGTGTCCATAACAAACTTACATACGCAGCCTGCAAAATGATTAATAGCCTTTATCGCAACAGCAATAAAGATGAAATTGTTTGTGACATCCAGTTTCCTGATTGTTATCTATCTTGGTCTGTGTATTGAGTAATGTTGACAAGCGGGCTGATTTGGGAGCAACTTTCTATAAGTATGAACAAGTATGACATGTATGTTTGTATGTATGTGTATGAATACGTAACGGCTGTCGAAATTCGTATGAGGCGACAACTACTGTTAGTTGGGAGTGTTGGGGGCTGCAGAAAGCAATGGAATCCTATTCATCGAATTCTCAGGTTAATTAAATAACCACATTATTAATAAACACAGAATTATTCCGCTAATAAATTCCGAAAAACGGATTGACAAGGTAAGTTCTCTCCTCAAAAAATTGTAAAGCAAAATACCTATCTACCTAAACTGAAAGCAAGCTTTTCGGTTGTTGACAAGACCAGCCAAAAGACCAATCAATACCCCTGTCTCTTAATTTTAGTTTAACTAAACCTTAAAGCATACACATTATCAATCATCGATAAAAACCACTCCAAATTAAAAAAAAATCTTTCCACAAAAATTACACAATAACCTTTATTCACAAACAAGTTAAATCAATAACAAGGCTTTACAAAACTTCTAATTACGTCACCTGCCAATTAACTGATAAAACTGGGTGTGACAGTGTGACAAATACATCATCAGACAATGCTTCGATTAGATTTACAGCTCTCGATTTATATGTAGAGAAAACTGTCGCGGGTTATGCAACGGAATGCTTCATGCAAGTGCTATTCACAATTAATTTTAATGAGGTCTATCTTATCGGGGCTACTTCACACATTTGTTATATTTTTACGTTTATAGAGTCGGATTAGAAAGATTTGTTTCATTTTAATTTGACAAGTTAATATTTAAAAGTAACTACCTTTTGCCCGTGACTCTGCTTGTATAGAGCTCTATCACGTTAAAATGTTTTTAGAGTTCAAGTTTTTCCCAGTTAAATTTCACTAAGATTGGACTTGCAGCAAAAGCGTCAAAATAGTAATATTATTTTAATAAAAAATGTAAGACGACCTAAAATAAACTAGTGATATTTACATTAATACATATTCGAATATCGGCGTATAATTTTAAGTTCATGAAAACAAAAAGAAACAATAAAAGATCTAAGTAATTAAAATGTTACCTATGCATAACTTTCTAAGAAATAAGCAGTTAATCTCTACCTCCTTAAATAAGCAATTTATTTTTTCACAAATGCATGGTTAAGTACAAATGACTCACAAATCACCTGTCGCTGTGTGCTGTGTCATCGAAACGGTGAAGAAAGCGTAATGTTTCTGTACCATATTTTCCTTATAGTAACATAATGAACTGTGACAGAAACTTCGTGTGCCCGTCTGTCACACAGTTACGGCTAAACCGCTGAGCTAATAGTGATTAAATTGCCAGACCTCGAGTAATGACGTAGGATAAATTTCGGTTATCGGATAACCGAAATTTATGCGAGAGAAACTGGGCGTCAATGCGTGTAAAATAGAAGCATTTGAGTTTTAAGAGAGGAGATTACATTCTTAAAATATTGCCAATAATATATTTTTACAGGTTTTGATAGCCATTTAAAGACACTTAATTAATTAAATAAATTAACATCAAAACATAATCGTTAATAACATAAACTGATTCATAATTTCAATTTGCAATTAAATAAAACTATTTAAATTTCTTAAAGATATGTGTTGGCTTACTTGGAGGATAATTATAATCCTCATCGGTGATTAAAAAATAATGACAATAATTGTATCACAAATTGTTACCATGGTTACGCGTGAATTTCAATTACGGAATGCGCAATACTTTTTATGAAATTTACCATTTTATGTAAATTATTTACTTAGTTGTCCCAAAAGATCTTTTAATTTCCAGGATTCCAAACGGACTTAGATTACCCGAAGAAAATAAATAAAATTATGTGTATACCCAACTGTTTTAGTTATTAACAGTATTTAGTACATTTTTAGTATATAGTCGAGTATAGCCTAATCATAAATTCATTTATAACAAGTCCAAACATTCAGATTGAATCACACCATCTGGTATTAGAATTTATATTCTTATACGACGTACCGTTTCAAATGATTGCTCCAAATTATAAGTAAATAAAAACTTACGATTACTACGTAACGGTATCTTGCTAATTAACTAATTTATCTTTTTATTGCCAAATTTTGCAAGACTTTTTTTTCTAGTAAACAGGAAATTGTTTTTTTTATTAATTATACTCGATTTTAGAAAATATCGAAACTTGATCGGTTAGTGATGTGAAACGTTCAGTTTGACAGTTCTGATGGACTGTTATTGAACTAGATTTAATTATAATAATTCTTGTAAATGGCTGGCGTAACCTTTTTTAAAATCTTAATTTGAAATAATAATAGTCTGTCAATTTGGTTATTTTAGAATTTATATTTCTGGTTAAGTTAATAATTTTAATTAATAACTTATACTGGATAATTTTGAAAAAAAAAATTACGTTTCCTCTCTTACTTAATTTAAAGATGAAAAAAAAGTAGAGACGCCTATGTCCAACAGTGGGCCAGGAAAGATAGAAAAATAAATCAAAACACTCCTTAACCTCTAAAGGTGTCGAAACGTCGGGAACTAAAATCTAAAAACTATTCTTACCGTATAAAAGTAGTTTTATTTCAATGTCTAACATTCGCGTAAACCTAAGAAACCACTACTCCTTAACCTTTACTAATTTTGGTTGATATTCAATTAGGGATTAGGATCAAAAACTATTAAAACAAATTTTTTCTCGTTGCCCATACCAAAATTAACTATTAACACTAAAACTATCAAGTTAAATGATTACAAAATATCAACATTCCTAATTTTTATGTCGAAATAAAGATTATTACCGCGACAATTTATTACCATTACATACCTACGCAATTTATGTAAAACACATAATTTAATAGCAGTTTCTACTAGATACATAGTAATTAGATTATTTAATGCTTAAGCGGCATTTTAGTGGACCACAATTAAAATGTTGCATTGTGTAATACGGGTAAAGTAGAATTAATTACTGGGTTGTTATTTGTCAACGAATTTTTAATTACATTTGATACGGTTTACATAAAAAATATTACGACTGGACGGATAGCCGAGTCGTTGAGGTCACGACGCCAAACCCACTGTGCGCGTCGTGTCGCGGCTTCGATTTTCGTGTAGGACAAGTATCTGCGTTATCCACGAAAGCTTGTTCTGAGTCTGGGTGTTTTTGTGCACGTGATTAGTATGTTTGTGGAACCCTCCGCGACACAAGGATTAATTTCCTAGGAGCGTTTTTTTATAAACTAAATTTTTGACCACACTACAAGTGTAGAATTATTTTTTATTCGCTCTTATCACTTGCCTACTGTATACAGGACTATTTGATCCTGTTTAATACAGATTATCTAGTCTTGGTTTAACTGTGGCTAGTAACACTTAGAAACTAAAAAGACAATAGTAAAACTATTGAATGCAAATGATACAAAATGATCTTAAGGTCACAAGTTCATTTACTTTCCAAACCGTGTTGATATTGGCTAGAAACAAGATTAATGGTTATGACAGAGTATTTCAATTGAATATTACATGGAGAACGAAGTTAAGCTTACTGTGAAAGCTTACTAAAGTTAGTTAAGAGTTAGTAGTTAGTTAGAGCTTATGAAAACAGATTTACTTGAATATTTTAAGTTCCGAAACGTGTGTAAGGACTTTTCAAGCTTTTAATTTTCGTGTTCTTATGGCATAAAACCGCGCTCCTATATACCTAACAGCTTTCGAAAGCCCTGACTTTTGCTGTCCTTTACAACAATTTGTGCCAGTGTCTTTTCTTGTAGTGACAGGGTAAATTGTATTGTTCCTTTTTATCTGCGGAAGACAGTTGTTTTGTTAAAATTATAAATACTTAACTCTTGAAAACGTATAGACAGATTTGATAACTATTTATTTCATTTGTTTTTAGCTCAGCTCTTAATCATTAATCGTCTTTCAACACGACAAAATAATTCAATTAATATTGTTCTTAGGTATGTGGGCGAAATATCAGACGACCATTGCGCGACAGTTGCGCAATAGTTAAGCAACTGTCTCTTGTTATTAACACTTGTATGTTAAGAATGTGTGTAGGAATATGTAAGAAATAATTTGTATATTGGACTCTGTAGCCGCCACCGTTAGAGATTACACAGTGTAGGTTGAAAACAGAAGGCACAGTTTTCAAAAGTTTTAAATTTTCGTTGAATACCGCGATCAAACTATGTAGGTAGATTTGAATGTTATCATAAATTTAAAAAGTTTATTTTTGTTATAGAATTTTGAACTTTACGCTGCTCTATGGAATTGCATGAAAAAATAGATACTTTTTATAAAACAGAGACCTTTTAAGCAAGTTGAATAATGGTTAACTTAAAACACCAACGTTTCATACTTTAATGGTGTCTAATATTCATGCAACTTTTTTCTTTAACAGCTGTCAAGTTACGTACAGATAGTTTTCATTTCTTTTTACAATTTAACCCAACCTTGAGCAACATTAAGACCAACCTAAAAAAAACCTTTAACACGCTTAACTGGGGCTAATGTATTTGTTATCGCTTATCACGTATTTATCAAAAATAATAAATAAAACTCGACCGCTAACTATCTCTGGCCGGGGAAGATCACAATCGTTTGACAGACAGTTGTACATGTTTGACAGCACTCGTCTTGATATAAGAAAGTTTGTGTTAAAACCTTATTAGACATTCGGTACGTAGTGTAGGGCAAAATGAAATAATGTTAGTAGGTTTTAAAACGCCTGTTCAGGAAGAAATACCATCCTTTTTAATTCAATAACGCGACGTTTAATATACTCTAATACGTATATTGTATTAAAAAGTATGGCTTACCAATATATTAAAGTTTAATTGCAAAAAGCAAATACTAGGTAAACATTATTTGATTAAGTAATTTCCATGAAAATCCAAAGGAGTTGAAAAGTTTACCTAATTATATTTAAGTATTATTTCAGTATAACCTATGTCAACAGATTACCAAATTTTTAACAAAAAGAAAAATGATTAAAAAAGTTCTCGTAATGAGGAGTAGAACTTCTGCCACATACCTTGTCCATCGACAAATTTATCAGACGTATAAAAACACAATAGATGTATATTCCGATGGTATGTTATTGTTGCTCCATCGGCCGCTAAGTAACTAAGTACGTTACTCATAACTTAGGTAAGAGTTCAATGTTCTAACGAAAAATATTTCTAAATTGTTAATTAACACTTGAAACCGCCATGATAGTCATATATTTAAAATACGAATCAATATGAAGTACTTACGGCCTGTCAACTTAAAAAAGCGCGCGCGTTCCATATTTAATCTTTATAATATGGCGATAGTTTAATTTTTTTTTAATACGCAGTTTGCTTTGGATTCTTCGTCTGCCTCCACGGACTATAATTTAGAGTTTTGTTAGTATTTATTACAAAGCAGTGTTATATATTATTAGAACACCACAAAAAAGGCTAAGTATCCAATTAAGTTTACAGTACACATAATTTAAATCGCATAAACAAGATTTGCGGTTTATTTGTTGGCAACAAGCATTACCAAGCAATAGTTACTTTGATCCTAAATCTAATATCTATTTCTAGGAAGACTGACTCTCCGTTTTCTATTAACCGTCTTTGTGTCAAATGTTTGAGCCAATATTGGATAATGTTGGTGTACGCATTTGCTGTTACATTAATACATGAATACAATTACATGGGACCGAATTTGTGCTTCAATTACTGTATGCTTTTAACATTATTCTCGACTATTTTGTCAATGGAATGACTAATTTCGAATAATATTTTTTTAACTATTATTTAATTTTATGCAAAAGCAGTGTCTTGTCATTGAAACTTAAAGTAGATTACGTTTTTTAAACTGTCTATTGAAAAAAGGAAAAAAAAAACATTGCACGTAATATTTTTTTTTTCTGTTCAGGTCTACAAAAAACGAATATTAAAAATATGTAAGTAGTAGAGGTGTGTTGAAATGACAAGCTAGAGGTGAGCGCGTGGGTGTCATAGAGCGGCCCCGGCCAGTGTTGCCAGACCTCTGCTAAAACTGACCATTTGTAATACTGGCTGGTGTGTGAAGAATCATTTGTTATAGGTTGCTTGTATTACTTGTAAACTGGCGGTAAATAAATTCCTTAGATAATGGATTCATCTATTACTAAATAAATGTGAATTTTACTTAATTATTGTGATTTTTATTTGGTCATGTAAAACAACTGTTTTTCTATTTATGATTATGTAGCATTAGTGCGTTAAATAACATTCTAATTTCGTTCAGAAAATGAGGCTTCTTAAATTGTAGTTCTCAGCTACTGGAATCAATTCTTGAGTCTACCTTTTTTATCTATAACCTTATCATTTGAACCTGGCAATCAATCTAGACACTTCTAAAAACTAACATTTTAATCAGAGAGATATAAATACTCTTTGGTCTTCAGTTTAAGACGGACTACAATCAAGGGCGGATCCAGCTTTTGCACCAGGGGGGGGTCACATAGTCGTGGTCAAGTCGAAAACTTACAATTTAATTTTGATAACAATAGATACAAGTAAAAAGCAATTTCAAAATTTAATGCCATAGCTCCCTCTATTAAAATCGTCGATGAAATTTCTCTCCGCCTCCTTGGGTCTCCAATCTATGATGATTCATTCCAAAATTTTGTTAACGAAAAAATCCAAAATTTCAAAAATATTTCAAATAGACTACTCCAAATTAATATGCATTCGGCCATTACACTGATTCGTTTTTGCTGTTTCGGTCCTAAATTGACTTACTACCTCCGTGCGTCTCCCCTATGGAAGTACCCTAATCTGTTAGACCAAATGGACGAAATTATTAAACACACTCTTTGTATGATTTTAAACATATCCATGGATGACCGGGCTTGGTCCCAAGCCACGCTCCCCATTCGGATGGGAGGGCTCGGTATCCGCAAAATTTCAAGTACTAGTTTACCAGCGTACCTATCCTCGGTCCACGGCACTGATAAATTAACCAGGAAAATTCTAGCTCCAATACTGGTTGATTTTGAAGTGCCGTGCTTCTCCGAGGCTGTGGATGCCTGGAGACTCGCCTGCCCATGTGCAAATTTACCTGGTTGCCCATCATCTCAAAAGCTGTGGGACGAGCCGCTTTGCAGAGTAGTTCAGGACCATCTGATTTCTACTTCTGCCACTCCTGCGGAGCGGGCGCGCCTCCTGGCTGTGAGTGAGTGGGAGTCAGGTCTTTGGCTTTACGCACTACCGTCGTCGAATATAGGCACCTTGTTCGACGACACAACTTTCCGTCTCGCTGCTGCCTTAAGACTAGGTGCTTCATCTTGTTCTCCGCATCGCTGCCACTGTGGTGAAGTAGTCAACAGCCTCGGACACCACGGTCTATCATGCAGCCGTAGTGCAGGTCGCATGGCTCGTCTCGCGAATATTAATGACATTATCCGTCGAGCTCTTGTTGCCGTCGGCGTACCTGCTGTATTAGAACCTAATGGTTTGGTACGCGATGATGGCAAGAGACCGGACGGAATGTCTTTGTTCCCTTGGAAGATGGGTAGGCCTTTAGTGTGGGACGCCACTTGTGTCGATACTCTTGCGCCATCTCACCTTCCCGGTTCTTCGAGCTGCGCTGGCTCTGCTGCCGCGGCTGCTGAAAACCTCAACCGGCGCAAATATGGTAATCTAGTTGGTAGTTACTTCTTTGAGCCGTTTGGGGTTGAAACTTTTGGGCCGTGGGGGCCGAGTGCCAAAACGCTTTTTAAAGACCTAGCAAAGCGTCTCGTTGACACTTCTCGTGACCCAAACGCTGGCTTTTACCTCGCTCAGAGGATTAGCATTGCCATTCAACGTGGCAATGCTGCCAGCCTTTTGGGCACACTCCCAGCCGGCAGCGACGCCGATGAATTTTTTGATGCTTTAATTTAATATTTTTTTTTTAACTTGTAAATATTTAACTCCGTAAAATTGTAAATAAATCTCTCACTGTGTCCAGTGTCAAAAAAAAAAAAAGTAAAAAGTAGGCATTTTATTAATGTACGGAATTACTGTACTTAAAAATATTCATTCGTTATTGTACACTTGGAAATCTTAACACCTAATAACTTATACATATACACGTACATATTGCCATATTCTCTTGAAGACATCCAGGGAAGCACTATCACACACGGAGTGAGGCAGCCTATTAATATTCCATAACCGTGGTGGATGATTTGTCATAACAGCTAGAGGTATGTCGAGGGGTATGACGCAAAACTCCGCAAAAGTGAAGAGGTGGTACGACAAGGGTTTTCAACAAACAAAATACGAACAGACAAAATACATATATTTAAATAGCAAAATCAATTTTTCTTTGACGTCTTCTCCCGAAACGCGTTATTACGTCATTTACGTCAATGGGTACGTTTTTCGTACATTGTCGACTTTCTTCGGGTACATTCAACTTCGGTATCATACGGTTAACTCCCCATGCGGTGAGTTTTCATCTCGAACACGCTAGTAGTCGAGAAGCGCGCGCAAGTGTGACGCGGTAAAATTCAAATTCGTTCATTCTCGAAATAATATTATATCAAATTAATTAAAAAAATCATTATGTTCCATTAGTGGTCCACCTAAGTCCTGGAACCAGCTCAGGGGGGGGGTCATGACCCCCATGACCCCCCCCCTGGATCCGCCGTTGACTACAATAATATAAGCCAATCAGAGAGCCAGCAAAAAGTGTATCGATATAAGATAATGACATCATTAATGGGTGTGCATGTGTGATCGTATCTGATCTACACATATATTATAGATGAAACAAACATATTTGATGCAGAACTTATAAGGACTAACAGTTTTAAAAGCGGAGTTGGGTAGAGCTTTGGTAGAGCAGCGGCAAGGAACCGAGGAGTTTTTAATCGGCAAGAGATTGACATTATGGCTATCAGAAAGTCCTGTCCTTTGCACGACTATTTGTTTCATCATGGATTAATACAAAAATGGGGTGTATTAAGATGTAGAGGAAGTTTGTTCAGTTTTGATTGAATGAAATCAAACAAGAATAGATCATAAGTTATGGATTTAAGATAGAAGATTATAGATAGTTCTTGCGATGAGCTAGAAAGAATTGCGAATAGGCAGGTGGGTGGAAGGGTATGAATGGACATTTGAAAGGGAGCCATAACCAAGAAAGTGAGCGTATAAAACGTGGGCAAAAATAGACGCTTCTGGCCAAAAATGCGCCACTGTTTGAAAGCTTGAAGACAAAACTGATCTTCGCCTTTTACCAAAGTATCATACCCATTAGTAGTTATGCTAATAGCAACGGCAATAACACTTTGACAATTCCATTGTTATGTTAGTGGGCGTCTACAAGTTGACGTGACACGAAGTCTAGACGGCCGGTCAGACTTAGTCTAGATGTACTTGTAGCCTTTTTTTTATCTGTGATAGATGGGTTATGAATCTTAATCTCTTGGTTATCTTCAATATACATACTTTCAATATGTATATTTTTACTAGGAAGCTATGAAAAAATCTTTTTTCTAATTTGTATGATTCCAGTCAAATGACGTAACTTTGTCCACAAAATAGGTTACATTAGTTATCGTCTAGTTTATGCCTAGCTTATTTTTTTTTTATTTCTTGCTTCTTTATGACGAGGTCAAAACCGTGGAGAGCGGAATAAAAAGAGAGGCCTCTGCTCAGCTGTGAGATGAGGCATTTTTAAGCATTTTGATAGAGGTAAGTAAAATGGAGTTTCTTGCCGGTTCTTCTCCATAAGAGTGACCCTTTTGAACCGCGCAACTACAGCCATCACCTTAACGTTTTGGAAATGCCTGGAGAACGGCCTACTTGAAATAAAAAAAAATGATTTTGATTTTGAATGCTTGCTAAATTATAATTACAGTTGATTGAAAATCTTTTATTTCAACCATGGAATTTAGTACCCTATAATAAAATAGGACCTTTTGCTAACTAATTTCTTGGGAGCACCCAGTAACTAACAAGGGTCACATGCCGTCTTTAACTAATCAAAACCACAAAGGTTACTACTAGTTTCCCTTTTTACGTCCGTTTGTTTATCACCAGGCAGTATCACATAAATAGCGACGACGATACGAAATAAAATCCATAAAATAATAATCTTATAGGTCACACAAACACACACACTTTTTTACATTTTTTTTTATGATTTATCACTCTTATCCAGTATCCATAACTTGAATTGTTTTGAAAAGTATTTTCTACTGTTTAGTTCGAATTATTTATAAAAGCGTGTTATTTACACTATGACCAGTACGTATTTAACAATGACCAACGTCTTAAAAATTATCATCGACAATATTCCAATTCTTCTTTATATTCAAGCCAAGTCTCTTTGCATTCTGGTTTCCGAAAGGCAAAAACCGTGCCGCGTGCGACTTGACACATTTACTTATGACCAGAGACCAGAGAGGTTAATAAACCCTGCTACCATAAACAATATATCAAGTCTGACATCTTTCAAAATGGATGTTAATTTGAGTGTATTAGTTTATCTTGCTCATTGTGATCGTACTTAGATATTTTGATTGGATGTTCAGGAATTTCTTGTTAAATTGTATAGATTAAATAGTTAATAGCTTTCGATAATTGTTGTTTCTTTCTTAAGATGGTGGATGTACTTTGCTTCCAGTTTTTTGACTATTCGGGTATAATTTGCCCTGTAGTACGGGACTGCACGGATAGCTGTATGGTTTAGGTCACCATGCCAAACCACTGAGCGCGTCGTGTCGCGGGTTCGATCCTCGCGAAGGACAAGCATTTATGTGTTCCTCGAATGCTTGTCCAGAGTCGACATGTCTTAGTGCATATGACTTGAATGTTTATGAAACATTTCGTGACACAGTGATTACATACCGTACATTCCGTTGGATTCGTATTTTTCTATTAATAACAATATTTGTCAGTATTTAAGAACTACTTGTATAAATGTAAATCACAAGACTGGATTCTGGACTATTAACATCAGGTGTTTATTCAAAACGGGCTTATTTAAATAATTGTTCCAGCTTTTCTAGTCAAGATAATCTGGTATTATTACCTAGCATTTTCCTAAACAGGATCAAATTAAGTAAACAAGTCGGGCATCATAACAACAAAACACATCTAATCCACGGTAAAAAGTTCAGAAAGAGCTTCTTAAAAACGTGACAAGGATAACTCAAAATCTACCACAAACTATCGCTCATCAGAACGTTAGCCTAAGGAACTTTAAAGGGCTATCAAGTGGCCTATAATTGTAGTCTATAATCGGCTATAATGTGCACTTGGCTAATACCAAGGAAGCTTATACTCAGGTTGGATGGCGCTAGCGACCTAGTTACACGGCACCTTTGACATGGTCAAGTGTTGCCGGCATTACGGAGTGATCTCTAGACGAAACTTCATGGTGCTAAAATTAAACGAAATAGAGTAAGCTCCAATATTAGTAAAACTTAGTTTTTACCCGTAAAATGTAACGATGAAACGACATTATTGAGCTTTTACTAGTAAGCGTTGGTAAATCTTTGGATACCAATAAGTTTGAGTCATGTTACGTTTCGAAAATAAATGTCATTCCAAGAGTTAACATTGTAGGCCTTTAATCTGGACCTAATGAAATGATTAAAGAAATTCTTTTAGCTTTAGAAAGCAACAATACAAGTGACTTACATAATGCAATTTGTTAACCTGAATCATACCGTTCAACGGTTTACGAGCGTCAGTAAGTCTAGTCAGCCGTTAACTCACAAACATTTTCTAATATTCTTAATTTTCCCCAATGCTAAACGTCTGGACTAGTCTTGAAATACAGAATCATGTCATACTGCCTGTATTTCTACTCTTGACACGTGTAACAAAAGGTCGCGGTGACCGGACCGGCACGTGTCGAACAAGTGCACTGGTACACTGGTACTGTTATAATACGTATACGACGGCCGTAAACACGAGTGGAGAAAACAAATTAACGAAAGATATATTGGAGTTGGGTCCAATGTTGGTAGTGCTGATGTGAAGGCATGTAGTTGGTAGCCAATGTTGGTGTGTGTTGGGATGTTGGTGTGCTTTTATGGTTATTGTTTTTAATGGTAATGCGACTTATTTTCCACGAGACAAATGTTGTCTCCAGTACACGTTGAATTTGTCTCCAATTGAAAGAAGTTTGCTTAGGTACATTCAAATTAATGTTTGCAAAGCGTGAGTCGCTTGGATAATTCAGTCCTCGTAATTTGGAAACTTTAAAGACCGATATGGATTAGGGATAAATAGCTTTTCTTTTGATTTAAAGCTCAATTAAGTTATGGAAACATCTATGATTATGTATTTCGTTGAATGTGATAATAATTAATCTTATATCTATATAAATGAAAAGACGGCATAGTAAAAAACGACATCGATGAATATTAATTTAGTCACAAACGAGGTTATATTAAAAACTGTAAGTGTCTCAGTTAGATGTTATGTAACAACATTTTCAATAACTTATTAAAACCGGTTATGACACTAAATATGAACTTTTCCGCCACGATTTGGCCGTGGGGCAACGGGATTACGATTATTTCCACATTGTGATCTATTCTCGGTATTTAGTCCGTGTATTGTCCAAATTTGTGGACTATTGTCTGCATTAGACGAGCATTGTAGATATTTTTATCGGTATATCATTACCTCATATCTGATTGTAAGAAATATAATGGTTTTATGTAAACGAGAAAGCGAGAAGTCAGTGTTTTTTTAATATTCGTTTTACATTCTTTTTCTTTATTTTTTTTTTGAAATGGCAACATTATCTTGCTAGTTTCTTATGTAACTCATTTTGTATCCAGTTAAAATCGGCAATACGAGTTAATAATAGAACTAGTAGAGAATAACTTTAATTACGAAATGAGTGTTTCTCGCTAATTATATTATTACCACTTAAAATGTTGTGATGGCTAGTTCATCAGAAGTGCAGTCCTTATAAGACCTCTAGTCAAAAGTGACTAGAGGTGAAAAAAACGTGGGAAAATAACTTAGATTCCCAATAAGGGAATCAAAAATCGCCAAATCCCTAAATTCTTATGCCCAGTTGGGACATAAATAGGCTGTCAAACTAAAATAAAAACATCATAAAGTATCATCGACAAAGATATAAAAATGAGAAAACTTACTAAAAAATACTTAGCTATTTTAACTAAAAACATGAGTAAGTAAAGGTTTCAATAGACTGTCCAATCAAGACGCTGTCAATTGTACAGACTTGAAGTTCAGACAAGAACTCGAAGACCGCTTTGAAGTTCGAAGTTTCTCTCAGCTGTATGGCAATGCCTCATACATAGTCGACGCATGCGTGACAATGGGCTAGGTTAAGAAACCTGCATCTATTGTAATTATTGTCGCAATAATCGATGAAATAGGATATCTTGAACTTTATCTCTGTCCATATTGTTATAGTACTTATAGTAATGTATTGGTATGCGTATCTGCTGGAATAATTAGGTATGAGTCAATTGATATGGGTGTAGACTTAAAATTCAAAGTGAAAAGTTTAACTTGTTACTAATTGAATGCGTGGTAAGACAGTATTTAATTTAGCAATTAATATGAATATATATTTTGACTGTACGGATAACCGAGTAGTATCCATTTGTCGTGACTACACCGGCTAATGTGGTCACCACTATGATGACCACAGCTCGCGACGTGACGCGCGTTCGATCCCTACGTAGGACAAGCATTTGTGTGACGACAAATTGTTCTAAGTCAAAATCAATTTATACAGTTTATGTGATTTGAACGTTTGTTAAAAAACGGCGAAATACGAATCAAATTCTATTAAAAAGGACGCAGTAAAAGAAAATGGGAAAACTTACTTCACTGCCGTGTTCATAATCCCCGTTGATGCTGTAGTCCCCATCGTTGTTATTCAGTATCTTATCCTCACCCATCGGTATACCATTACCATTCTTCAACGCATATTCGTTGCCCTCCGTCCCCACTTCGTCCAAATCCTCCACATGACCATTCGTCTTGTAATCCAACTCACTGCAGTCTCTCATCTCCAGACGGACTTTACTCGATTCCTTATCGATTATCATGTTCGATTGCACGATCTTATCGATATCGTAGTTGTCGAACTTCGATTTCCTTTTCAAATTCTGTGGGGATTCCAATTTATCGATATTGTTGTTGTTCCCGTACTTTAGTGTGTCGGTGTCTCCGTCCGATTTTTTATCGAGATCGTAATCGATTTGTGTTTTCTTCCTCTTGATGATGTTTTCGTTGAAGATGTCGTCGGCCATGTCGGGCAGGTTGATGCCGTTCATCTTAGTCATGTTGGCGAGTGTGCCGCTCCTCTAATTGGTCACATTGTGCGCGGCCGCGGGTTATCGCCGACCATTGTCGGTTTAACGTGGCGTAAATCATCGACAGATCATTATCTAGCCGAGATGACCGCTATTAGTGGCCAGTTACAACAGACCTCTAATTTCAGTACAGTGAGTATACACAAATCGATTTGTACAAGATCTATATAAGCTGGTTTTATTGTATTGTTACCGCCTCACGTTGGGCAACTATCGTGAACTTTTACACGATTATTGTACCGCCATTACATTTCGTATGAGAATTCTATTTTCTTAGATCGATGATTTTCTTTCGTCCTGCTCTTCGGTGGAGTTGTATCTCTGTCTTACATCAAATAATGTTATTGTTTACTTGCCCCGTTATTATAGATGGTATAGTAAATTGCGGACCAATATGTGATTACGTCCGGATTGGTATATTCGATTCTCTTGCAGTTAATAACTTTATCAATCAACGCAAAAAAAGTTTTACGCAAAAAAGTTTCACACTGTCCACTGAATTGAAAAAAGAAAACTTAACTTAAACTCTACAAAGGTTAACACTAAAACTCAAACTATAAAATTTAAAACAAAAAAAGGAAAAAAAAAACAAAGAACTGTCAAGGAATTTAAAATAGTTGGATTCTAAAATTTAAATGAGTTAGGTTGGCGCGTGCAGCCCACGTGAGCGGTCGTTCGCGCCCGCGGCAGTCACATGGAGTGCGCGCGCGGCTGAGGAACCGCGGGCTCTGCCACAGAACAAGCTACGCTAAATATGCAGATAAAACTAATAAATTAACAATAAATATGATGAATTGTTGAAGGCGTTGCAGAATAATTGGGTTTCAGTTGCTGGCTTTAAATTAAGTGGTATTTCTGGTTATTATGTTGAACTACCCACTCATTAAGAATGGGCTGTCGTTGGAAGAGTTTTTTGGCTGAGTAGTCGCTATACCTAACGATACGGTTTGAAATTTTTTTTGAACCACGCTTGTTATAAAAAACTATTAACCAATCCTTTGGTAAGTATTTTCCATTTTCAGAAAATTGACGTCAATTTTATAATCTCATATTTGTCCATCTCCAAAAATCATCTGAAACCTTTTCATATACTGTATAAAAGCCTCCTTCTCTTTCTTAACCGCGAATCACTATCATTGCTCCTCACACATCCATGTCAGTGTGTCGTGTGTACACGACTGCGCGTGTGTGCGTGCGTGAAATGAAATTCGTTTACACTCGTGCGCATATTAATGACAAGTAGAGCTTTCGGAGTTTGAAAATGGAAGCTCTATTAAGTTTGATGGGATAGTTTGGTTAATGACGATGGTTTAGGTATTTTCCGTTTTCGTTATTTCATGATTTGTAGTATATTTTAAACTTATTTGTAAGTACAAGTGTATCAATCTGAGACTGAAACGTAATTTAACTTCAAGATCTTTTTCAATAAATTTTATCGTTTACATGTCGATGGCCCAACGAAACTTAACGGCAAGTCAAAACTAATTGGCGATTATTTAATAAAGTTAAGAAAATTATTTGACAAGACAATCAAAATTACAGACAATTCAAGACCACAGATTATGCGGAAGAAACAATACTTCTTGCACAAATGCTTGTCCTACGCGGGGATCGAAAACGCGACACGTCACGGACGTTGGCTTAGGCGTGGTGGCCTTAAAAACTTAAATTTACTTCTAAACTCTGAATTGTCTGTCTGACGGACATAAGTAATGAGTGTCTACCTACCCAAAAAAGTAACAGTCGTGCCTATAGTTTGGACTAAACGAAGATGATTGGACGAAGCGATGACAAGCACAAGATGGACCGGAAAATAATTATCATCGTAATTATCTCACAGGAGAACTAATTAACTTCTATAATGTGCGGGGAACAGCGAGTTCAATTAAAACAAAGGAGTTTGGATTGAAAAGAAGTTTCGTTTAAAACCTCTTTTGAGTCGTATGTTAGAATGTACTATTCTTCCTTTCCTTTCTTCCTTCGAAAGTGGTTTTTAAGTCTCTGGAGAGTTAAATTACTTTATAGTATAAAATTACGATCATCTCCCGTACCAAGGAATTTAGCCTGTCCTGGGACATTCAAACCACATGCACAGACAACTCCACTTAGAACGTCGATCTCAATACATTATGGATCACACAAATGCTTGTCCTGTCCCGGCATCGAACCCACGTAGGACCTAGGCCAGGATACATCCGGGGCTACTTACTATAGTTACGTATTACACTTGGCTATCCGAGCAGGTAATTTCCGACATTATACCGTTTGCATTAAATATGCAAAATGGCAATATTTAAACTTAAATGATTTTGTCGACACGTAATTAGTCGAAGTGATATTTCATTTCTTATAAAACTCCACAGCAATTATTATTATATTAATCATCGCATCAACCCACACTTATGATAGAGACAACACTTAATTAAATTACCAACGGTATCTATTATTTTAAAGAAAATAAATCTTTAAACAGTTATTTTTATTCTTATTTCTGCCCACGTCTCCTTGGTCTAAGTTTACATAGGTTATATTTGCTATACACGGCCTCAGAACTAAATGTAAGTTTGATGCATAGATTGGTATTAACATGTAGGTATAAGTAGTAATCCCAACCCTGGGAAATCTGATCTTCACAATTCTCTATTGGTCTCAACGCTAGCGTTGTTGCGGGTTGATTTTATCCTTCATTGATTGCCAGTTGTCACGGATGTGTAACCATTTTTAAGAATGTATTGAATACTTTGGTCTTAAAATAATGGCACTAGACAGGCGTCAAACCCGTAACCTAAGGGGCTACCAACAAGAGCCAGCGTGCGTCGTGTAGTACGCCGTCACATAACCACAAAGGAAATATCATTAGTTCAAATGTTGTCGGTGGACCTCCACCCTAATCCGATCGAAAAAGCTCTAAGCTAGATCACTAACACTTGGTAGTGTAAACGTATCAAGTGGTATATTCATATTCCCAGGGTAACAGGGTCAGTCAAGAGGTCCAAGTCTCGTCTCCAAGCAAACAATGCGTGGGTGGCGGCTGAGGTCACCACCAGTCTAGTGCCGGTCCATCGACGTGTCAACGAGACCACTCCACGTGTCAATGGCTCGAGCACGGACAATATAACATTGATTTGTAAGTAGATAATTGCTTTTTACGATTACAGAGCGATGAATTTGCAAAACTGTATTGCTCTATAAAAAAAAGTATTACGTACGATGATTAAGCAAAATAGTTAAGTCCTTTTGCATTAATAAATGCTTAATTAAGTGTTTGTAATTTAAATATTTTTATAATATAAACTAACACGTATTACTTACAATAATAGGATGTCTATCTATAAATATCTACATATAAGTTAAAGTTTAACTAAACGACGCAGATGTGCGCAACTTGCTACATCTAGTGGCGAGTAGCGAAAGTACGCCTCCAGTTTATAATCGTAGAGGTCTAAAAGTACACGAGCTATTTAATAGATGGCGCTGTGTCTGAACAATTTCTGCTGATATAAAAGAAATATGAAACACCAAAAAAGGTAATAATTGTAACATATTTCGAGTTTTTTTCTAGTACAATATTAATTACAGTTACCAAAATTCAGGTGTTAAGTTATTACATTTACCATAAAATATCTGACCACGAATTGTTACAGCGTCATCTATTATCAAGTAGACAAAACATTAGTTCCAAATCACTTACCCAGGCAGCGTTGCTGTCGTTGGATACAGTTTGAAAAGTAGGAACACACCGAAAAGTCATTTTTAAATATCACAAAATTGGTCAGTTTTTCTACAAACAATCTTCTTCTCACAGCTTACCTAGAACAAAACAAAACACTTACTTAGTGATACAGATTACAAAGGTGACTTTTAGAATTCGTTCGCAAAAAAACCTTTAAGAATAGACTATCAATTTAATTGAATTATGAAACTGCTTTGCATATTCTGCTGAAGAACATTTCATTATAAAATAATAAATTCATTTCTTCTCTTGATTTAAGAGTATATATGACTCTACTTTTTACAAAATTATAATGTCCTTAAAAATACCTAAGGCTGACAGGCCCTAGGTAAACAGGGATTGACTTAAAAATATCTCTAAACATATAATTAAAATAATATTGAAGCAGTTAATCGATCAAATATGCAATAAACAGTTACATTTTAAAGATTGAAGATAACTGTCGGGAATTTCCATTAAAAATACCAAATAATTGAAATTTACCCACTAGATGACTAGAAGAACAAAGCGGTTCTTCAATACACTTATTATTTAAATAAAAACCGGCCCATACCCGAATTAGGTAAACGTCTTAAACTCTTAAGGCTCTATTGATTTATAGATAACTGACTTATGACGGGCTAATTGAAGCCAATCATCATCACGCGTCCATCAATGTTACGGAACAATAATAATTTAGATTGTTATATGATTGCTGGCTATAATTTTATAGCGATTTAGACGTAGGGGTTTAAAAGAAGTCCATTTCTAAATTCTAGCGGTTGTGAAACAGATATTTTTAAAATCGTCGTTTGGAGAGTTCCATTTTTAAAACGAAATTTTCTTTTGTTTTTTTACTTTTTTTCTAATGTTGGTTTTTTTAATCTGTGGGAAAGCGTATTTTTTAAGAGGTTTAGTTCGGCAAAGGTCTTTAGTTTCTAGGTGTATACAGCCTCCCATTGTAATGTCCGTAGAGAAATCGAAACCAATTCATCATTTTGTATTGGTGCGCGATAAAGGGTGTAGTTTGGCCTTTTTGATTTATAGCTAAATTAGTCTCTACATTATGTATACAATTATTCTGTTAGATTATACAACTTAGATACAACGATAGCTTTAATTTATAAAATTAAATCCTACGCTATAATTTATTAAATAGGTAATGGAATTCTAAAACACATCCGGTCACATAATCCACTAAACAAAATTTCGTTTCATACTTTACACCTAAAATTAAATAGTATTCATAAAAATAATAGCCCACAGTTAATATTGACAGGTAATTTTAAGTTGTACGCAATCATTAAGCACAGATTTGAAGTGAAGATTTCTAGGCAGAGTGCGGCCGGCCCGTGCCATGCCCGAGGCGGTGCGTCCAGCCAACATTTTAAAAATAAAAAATAAACAGAATAAAAATCCGCTCGGCACAAATTGGAGCTTTGTGTCGAAGCGATTAGGTTCACTATTCGATAACAGATGTCGCTTTTTTTCAAGTAACCTTTTTGTGAGTACCAGACATCAAGAATTTTATGCCTCATTGTGGCCGCACTGACTTATCATTATGTTGGTATTTTTTGCGTGTTTCGGAAAGATTAATTAGTGTATTTGCGGAATGTAGCACAGCGTTTGTGCTACGTAAGTAATGTTAAATTAAATACAATGATTGTTTCTACATAACTTTGTTGTTTGAAACCCCGTAGATAATAGACTTGGCTCCGAAATTTCTTGTTGAAATGAACAAAGGTTGTTTGTTACTCTTGCGGGGTAAGCAACATGGTTAACAACTTCAGCGGCTATTGTTAGTTTCTTTAGACAGTTTCAGGTAATTAATTCAGGCGAGCTTTTACTAACCTAAGAATTCACCAAATACTGATGAAATAGATATAAAAGGTTACGAAATATTGCGTTAGAGATTCAGTCAGTCAAGAACGGATTTTCGTGAAACTTCTTTACAGAAATGGCAGGAGCTCGTGGCTAAGTGAGGAGCTCGTGGCTAAGTTATAACCGCATAAGTGATTCGATCACAGGTTAAGCTATGCTTGACGCGGTTGGTCTGTAGATGGCTGACCATCTTTGTCATAGCGAGTTCCTCCGTGTTTTGGAAGGCACGTTAAATTGTGGGTCCCGGCTGTTATTCTTACATCTTTGACAGTTGTTACAGGTAGTCAGAAGCTTGAAAAGTCTGACAGCCAGTCTAACCAAGGGGTATCGTGTTGCCCAGGTAACTGGGTTGAGGAGGTCAGGTAGGCAGTCGCTCCTTGTAAAACACTGGTACTTAGCTGAAACCGGTTGGACACTTGGACTGGTAGCCGACCCCAACATAGTTGGGAAAAGGCTAGGCCGATGAGAAACGAATGCAACCAGTTTGAAAGTTAAGTTCTTATATTCGGAGGTTAGGTCATAAGATTTAACTAATTCTGAATAAATACAAAGTTTATTCTACATATAAAGCAGGAATGTCACAAGACGCCACAACTGACATATTATGTCAAAATGACGTTTTGCCGGAACATACACAGCAATAACAACTGAATTATCGATTATGCATGAGCTCTGCCCATACCCCAAAGCAAATGGCTTGAAGTTACAAGAACAATAGCACACAAAAGTTGGTTTTATTTGTCTCTGGTTTTCACGAGCCGACATTTTGGTTGTTGTGAGCGTTATTAATTTCAAATAAAGAAGGTTTTTGGAAAGTTTTGGCGTTGTTTTTGTTAATTATTTTACATTATATTTTTTTTCTCTTGTTTTCTTATAATATTACGTAGTTTGTATAAATACAGGTGAATTTTATTCTTCTTTGATGTTTTGACCTGAATGATTTTATTCTGGGCTGTTTGGAAAATCATAAACAACTCATTTGTGTACTAAGTACTGATAGTAATCTGAGTACGTCCAGATCCTTCTGGGCCAATTATTAAAATATAAAAAAATGGTATCTTCAATTCAGGGAGTCGATAAAAAAAACTAAAATTAATATTAACAATTTATCCCTTTTCAAATGAATATGAACTTAATTGGTTTCTCTTACAGATTAAATTACATTCCTTGGCTGTACGTAAAACGGAAGTCCAAATTACACAAATGTATGGAATTAAAGCGTCGTATTTCGCTTTCATCGTTTTGGGGAAAATGTGTTTTATAACAATTAGGATAGTGTTTAAAATTGTTTATACGTAGTGAGTGTATTTGGTAGCGTGGTCCATTCCAACATTCCTGGTGTTCTCTTTTTAAATTCTGCTGTTTTTAAATTGCCAGCTTTTGTTTTTCTTTCAATAAGATCGTGTCAGCGGTTAAAATGCTTAATACAGCTTTTAGAAATTCTGGAATTTTGTAGTGTGTTATAGATGAATCTTTTATAACATTTTGTTGATGATTGCAAAGTAATAATAAGGAAAGTTTAAATGCTCTACAATGAGATACCTCATTACTAGTAGCCTATTACAAGTATTATGGATGTTACGTCCGTTGTAAGTAACTGAAATTCATTAATGAAGTGAGCAAGGCTTTATAGGATTAAAATTCTATAACTAAATAGTCAAACCTACTACTCCACATTATAATTAAACAGAAGCACAATATTCAAAAATTAATAAACTTTCGTCATAAATAACTGGCCGAAAACAGTCAGGCCAAACAGATAATCTAAAAACAGATTAACGAATTCCACGTTCGAAGTTTGAAAGTTGATTCAAAAAGTTTATACTCTGTGGTTCGGGGCGTGGCCGCCGGCTGTATGATCGATGCTCGGCACTCGCACTGTCCTGCGAGTACACGAGATTGATTTGAAAATAGAACGCCTGACAGGTTGTTGGGATAGGAAGGAACTTTTTTTTAATGTTGTCATGTTGTGTGGTGTTCGTGAAATTGCTTACAACTGATTGATAAAGAACGTCTATTTAAACTTTTAGTTAGATTGCGCTACGCTTTACGGTACTGGATAAGACTGTTACAGTTACTACCAACTTCTTTCAGCCCTATCCCGAATTATTCGTCATTCATTTAAATAATTAAAACAATTACGACATATAAGAATCGAGTTACACAAAAAGCTCTTAATTCAAGCATAAATACTCCTACTAGACTCATACTCAACTCACAAAATTACTTAGACTCTGCTCTATTTTATTCAGTAACTTTTTTTACCGATCCAGCCAATTTAAGGAGGTTATATTCTCAAATACAACCTCCCTGCTAATGAAGGAAGCGGGCTGCATTTGTTTTGGTCTCAGGTCTCGCTGACGTTGAGTTATGAGCTCCCAAACAATTAAGTAGCGTGTCAGTGTCCTTAGTGTGCGATGTGGAGGAAGGCATTCACTACAGTTTTTGTTGTATACCTATCCTTATCCTTACTAATATTATAAATGTGAAAGTAACTCTGTCTGTCTGTCTGTTACGCTTTCACGTCTAAACCACTGAACTGATTTTAATGAAATTTGGTACAGTGATAGAGTGGACCTTGAGAAAGAACATACGATAGTTTTTATCCCGGACTTTTGAAGAGTTCTCTTGGAAACCCGATATAACCGACCTCCATGCGGGCGAAGCCGCGGGCGAAGAGCTAGTTATCTATATATTGGTTACAGCGTACTTAATAAAACTGTGCTCTTATTGGGAAAATTTGGCTTAGATTTTTTTTGTTTTTGGTCCTCTTAATATGTTATTTTTTATGTTACTGTGGAGACGGAAGGTTGGGTTCCCGAAAAATAATAATTAAAACGTGGTTATTCAGAGCTATCCAAGTATTACCCAAAATTCCATGCCTTGCGCTGAGTTTATATTATGTTGAAGGATTGCGTTTTTTTGAAACCATAAAAGTCATGATTATTAATGGATTTAACTTTTACTAGACAAACGCAAAAGCGTCAAAGACCAGGAACAACCACGAATAACGAGTCTAGAACTCTACCTTACTCTACCTTTCAAGCTCTTTCTCACATTTTCATATAAAATACATCCTACAGCTACACCCCCAAAAAACAAATTCCATTTTCAAAACATCCGAATCAGGCACTCAAATTAAAAATAGAACACCAACACCAACCGAAGCGAACGTGCATACGTGTTCGTAATTCAAAACTTGTTCGTTAACCTTCAATTACACGTTACACCCGCGGTTCGTGTAATAAAATCGGATCGCTCGGGTCGTGACTCGGGCACGCGCGGGCTCAATCGCGTAACACGGTAATCACTTTTTTTGTACTGGTAATACTTTTATGGGTAGGCGTTTCCTAAATCTTGGGAAATTGGAAGAATGACTTTTTGGGGGTTGTTTTTAGATTGTGAGATATTTTGTTCTATATAGGCAACAGTAGCTAATGTTTGTTAAAATGTTTCTTTTATTACTGATGGTTTTTCCGTACCATTACCAGCACGATAAACTTTTTTCTAAGATGGCCAACTGTACATCATTACATGTTACTAAATAAATTACTTAGAACTTGTAAAGTTTCTAAATGGTGAGCTGCATATGAGGTCACCTCATAATTTTTATTAGACGTGAATCGTAGTACCTATCACTAGCATGCAAGGCAAAGCAAGTTTAAAAACTTTTTACAATACAACAGTCACAATTAAAACTATAAAAAAATAATAATATTCAATTTGAAAATCGAACGCAACAGCTACTAGTAAAGTAATAAAGTTAATCGATTGACCTCAGTCGGGTCGTGACTCTCCACGCCGCCGGACGTGCGTAACACTGGTAATATTGGTAATGTTTAAAATTACTTTAATTTAATACCGAAGGCGTTTCCCTCCAAGGAAAGAAATTAGAACGTTAGCTCGAAGTTTTAATTAACTCGAAGGAGATTTTATAAAAAAGTTTTAACTACTTGTGACGAACTAGTGGGCGTTTCGCTGGCAACCTGTCAATGTTAGCTTTTTTATGTGATTTCTGTATATTTGTCAGATTAATGACCTTTCAAGGCTTTTGATTACGTCATTTTGTTGGTATTCTATTTTTGTGGCGGATAGAAAGACAGATGGATATTTTTTTACATTTAGGTAGCGCTTTAGGAAGAATAAATTTATAAAGATAGTTATATAACGAAAAACTCACTTCGTTTATTTTTGTTAATGTCTTATTAAAGTATCTTGCTGTACACGGACCAAGTCGTGCAACCTACTGTGCTAATATACTTCTCCTTGTCTGTTACTCCGGTCCGAATCTTTCCACCTGAGACGAATAACTTTATTTGCCTGGAAATCTCGGTTAAGTTTTATAAAACTCTTCAGACTCACGACGCCGCTTAACCTCAATCCTTATTTTTTGTTATAGCGCCATCACAAATACATCATCTGTGAAAATATCTACTACCTAGCTATCGCAGTTCATGAGATACAGCCTGGCGGTAAAAGCACGAACAGATAGACGGCCACACAGCGGACTCTCAGTAATATAGTTCCGTTTTAAAGAACGTAATATTAAAAAATTTTGAACTTTTTAACATCAATCCATGCTTCTCTTAAATGAATGAATAGACAACAAAAATAAAAAGAGAAGAGCATAGTCTATTATTTAAATTGATGGTTGTAAATCCATAGGCGTCATGTCTTCCGGTGTTCGAATATTAAAAGTCAATAATTTGAATTTAGAATAAGTTTAAAAGAAGGCTTTGGACTCCTTGCTTTGGTTTTGTTTAAAACTTGGCTACAAATGGGTTTCTTTATTTCTCAAAGAAATACAAAGTTTTTTAAACGATAAGATTAAGAAAAGAAAGTAATTAATCTATACAGAAATAATAGATCTGCAAACGTAAAGAATAATAGTAATAATAACATGAGATTATAATGCGATAACTTATTTTGAAAAGAGTAACTTATGGAGTTTCTTGCCGGTTCTTCTCCATAAGAATTACATTTTGGAACGTGCACCTAGAGTAATTATTAAAGTGACGTCTTTAAAGTGCCTAGAAAACGGAATATTTGTTATAAAAACTTTTGGATTTTGATAAGTTATTTGGCGTTCTGTAGATGCCTGAATACGCCAAAAAAAAAAAAAGTATTTGCTGTTTTTTTTTTGCGAATAAATAAAGCAATAAAATATATTTACAGCCTATCATAAGCTTGTAGTTTTAGAGCCTCTGGCTTTCTCATTATTTATTTTATTACTAGGATGTTAACAGGAGACTTTAAGTAGGTAAGATATAGGTTATAATATTTTCTATTGTCTATGTTAGAGACAAGAATTTTATGGTTACTATAACAAAAGTATAATAAAACCTTTAAAAAGTCCTTCTTTGGCTATTTATTTATAAATTCTTAATTTAATTATGATTTATGGGTAGTTCTTATAATGTAGAATAAATTTTCTAGAATTTCAATTATTAATTAGAACACAATTTTGCCTAAAAACGTTTTCAGAGGTATTCAGACAAAGAATAACAAAAAATATATAAAATGGCCAGTGTTGCCAGGAACGTCTCACAACAATAAGATTTTGATTCGGAGGCCGAAAGACAAGTGGTACTTTGTAGAAAGTTTACTTTTTATTGAAACAATAAAGGTATTATTTTGTTAGTACGTGATGGCCAGTACAGTGGTCCGGACTAAGTGGAATGCAATCTTGTGCACGTTTTATTGGCTAATTCGTGTTCTTTTGTCAAAATTAGGCATATTATTTGTCTTATTTTTTCTTTGACGGCAAAGGCTGTGTGTGATTTGAATTTAGAATGCCTGTCTCTTGTTTTTGAAAGTCAAAATGAAGTGAATTTCTAGTCTTTTATAATAATACTAGCTGACCCAGCAAACGTTGTTTTGCCGAATTTTATTTTTCTAGTTGTTTGTATTTGTAATGCCACATTATAAAAAAAAAAAATCGTCCAAAAATATTTTTTTTTAGTGTTAGCAACCCTTATCCCTTAGGGGTATGAAAAATAGAAGTTGGTCGATTCTCAGACCTACTGAATACGCATATAAAATTTGGTAAAAATCGGTTAAGCCGTTTCGGAGGAGTAAGGTAACTAACGTCGTGACACGGGAATTTTATATATTAGAAGATCAGACTATACCCGTCCCGCTGTCGGACACAAATCTCTTTAAGTATAAAGAAGGATTGACCATTGATCACCATTCTAAGTCACATTTAATATTCGGAATCCAGGTTTCCTCACGATGTTTTGCTTTTCGGCAATTAAGAAAGTACCTACACTACATATAACTTTGAAAAAGACGTTGTTCTTAAGGAATAAACAATTTTATTTTAATATGACTGTTAGATATTTGGTTGTTACCATACAGATATACTGAACTGAAAGACGAATAAACATATCAGTAAACAAGTCTTGCTTTGGTTCAAAATGAATTGTAAGCCAAGTTAATTGAATGCCTATAAAATACAAATAATGCCCGAATGACGGTTATATTCCAGCCAGCAATAACCAAATATTTCGGCTGCGTGCTCACACGCAACGGATTCGCATTCAAAAAAAGAATCGGTTCGAAATGTGAAACATTTAAATTGCACGTTATTGCTACTGTGCACGCGGCCGCCATCGCCCAAATACCCCAACGTTGTAATTATGAACACCGATTTGCTCATCCCGATCCGATGTTCCCGCAAATAAAAATCCTTAGCAGACTAATTCGTGGGAGTCAACCCTTGCTTAGCGTGAGAAAGAAACAAAGGGATTACTGGAAAGTAGGCTCATAATAATACCGTGAAGTTAGCCAAAATATCTCCATAATTGATTCCGATTTTAAATGAATTATTAACTCAATAACTGCATTAAAAAGTGCCGATTCCTAAATTAAAATGAGATAATTCGAGCGCGCAACGGATGCGCTGCGCCCCGCTGCGAGAGGTCGCGTTTCAAAAAAAGAACGCCGTCAACTGAACTGTCAGTACGCGAGACGAAGAATGAGAAATGTTGCCAGTTTATAAAAAAGGCATAGGATATTCATTCATAAAACCCAAGTCATTCAAGTTTAGAAATTAGTTTATTTTAATTACCCGGTGAGTGTATTGTTGTATTAATTATTCGTGGCCGCAGCTCGGCGCGGCTGGACAATATATTTTATTGTCTTTATGTACGTTTGTGATTTATACGTCTAGTTAGTAAGTTATTCGAATTTTAATTTAGACGAGTTTTAATGGGGTACGCTTGAATGGATTCTAATTAGAGGAAAACAACCGAACGGCATGCCATGAATAATGTCGGGTATAAATTCCGGTTACGGCTTAGGAAAGCTATTGCCGGCCTGACCTCTGTATTAACCACACAATGCCTCGTATTTGCTGTAATAAATGTGCTATTATGAAAACTGGACGATGAAAAATGACTAGTACCTATAACGACGCTTTGTTGGTATTCCGTAATGATTTTGTTGTTAACGTTTTGATAGCAAATAATATCATCTATGAATCAGACGCCTGTGCCCATTCCACCGCCATTACAATTAAGCGATAATCTCAAAGATTTAAATTAAAGAAGCACAAACAACAAGACTTACGTTTTTTATCGTTCATTAATAGTAAAATAAACCTACTCGTACGATGCGACACTATACTTCATTAATTGCTCCACAATTCATGGGTTGTAAATCAAAAACGGAAAAACAACGACTCGCTCATTTAGACCATTTGAAAAAAAAAGGATATAAGTTTGAATCCTTGCTCTTATTGCCTATTAAAATATAATATCGGCAATGATTATTGAAAAAGGTATTTCGAAATAGCCAATTAGCTGTGTATCGAGTTCGGTAGATTATGAGCGGCCTGTGGGCGGGGCGGCCATGACATGTCGTTACGTCTTTTTGACAATATCTATTATCGAGCGTTACTTTATGATGCATTGTTTATACTGAACTATTTATATGGTGTTTGAGAATAGCCGACGCTTGGACGCTTTCTAATCTACATGAATAAAGTACTTCCAAGTATTTCGAGCAATCTCTCCATTTAAACCACCACTTTTAAAATTGAGGGCTTAATATCGATATAAAAATCGTTCTCATTTCTAGATTTTGTTTTTGAATACAATTTAAGAAACCTATTTATTTTATCCAGCCGCCAGAATGACAGATATTAATAGTTACTTTAATTTTATCCGCAAAAATTGGTTTATTTACGTCATGTTTGTAATAAAAAAAGTCTGAAACGATAATGCCTATTAATTAAAACATATTTGATATATTACATATTATTTATTTGATATTTTGCGGCAAAATTCAGGTTGTACCTACTACATAAATTAAAACTTTTCATTACAGCAATCAATATTTAGATACAGATAATGAAAAAAACTGATTTATTGCATCGTCTTGGCAGACGCAGATTTCTAAAAAACCTTTATGACTACCGCATTATGTTTCTACAAAAACTTCCAAAGTTCGTGTGTGGTGTTCCATCAGATCCACCATTATTTCATATTTGGCATTCAGACAATTGAAGTCCAAATACTGTTATTCAAAAGCGGACAGGCGAAGCAAAATTAATTTGTTAAAATTACATCGAGAGGGACGCGTTGCGCAACACTGGCTGTATGGGCCGCGCAACACCGCTCCTGTTCCAAATTCAAAATTCGAAATTAATGGCGGATTTGACAGGAGCTTTATTGTGCGGCTAATTTAAATCTTATCAACGAAGCGATGACAGCGACTTAATGGGATCGCGAAGACCGCCATAAAAAATATAATGCCTTTCATTTCGTTTGAAGATTATTTTCCTTTTAGATTTTAATTCCCTTTTGTTTATGTGTAAATTAATTTCGTAATTACTTCAATCTGAATAAGTAAATGGATAAACTTGGATGTTTTAAGTCCCTTGACCACAAACACTCTGATGTCATTAAAAAGGAGTCCCTGGAATTATTAAAACTTTAATTAAAGCACAGGAACAAAGGGAATACTTATTGTTTTGTTAGACATCATTACAATTAGCAAATTGGTCTTGCTATATGCAGATTTTATTAATAATGTCATGTTTTCTTTTATCACCAGAGCCAAGTTACAAACTGCAGCAGAAAAAGAAACATTTAAAAACAGACTGTAACCTTTTAACCTCTTCTATTTAACCTTTTTCTGTCCTTTGATGACATTACGTTTAATACCTACATTACTCACAAATAATCAATATGTTATTTATTTTACTCTAAAAGTGTTATAAATTATTAGAAACTTTATATTATGCGGCATTTTAAAATTGGTTATTTTGACTTTAAAACTATTATCCGACGGTAGAGAGAAGCGCTTATTAGGCTTTCTCAAATTTTTACGCCAAAAAATAATGACAATAAACCAAACTTCAATTTAGACAAAAATAAATTAATATAGAAAACAAAGACAACTCGTCTTGTAACGGTGTCTATTGATTTATGTTTCACTATTCACTCATAATTTATCTATGGGTAAAAATCTGCTTTTTTTAAAAATTTACAAGCAGAAGTTAACATTCAGCCAAGCATTATCATTATAAAAATAGTCTTGGATCATGTACTGCTAGCACGGTATAGATCTGATCTATTCCAAGAAAGGTTTTCTAGCCTGTACACCAAAGCTCAGGACACAAAACTTTTTTGACGAGAACGGAGAAGTTATTAGTGTTGTGGCACTCCAGTGTATCTTATCAGCAACTTCCTGAACTAAACATTTTAGGAGGAGAGTTTTGCAATGTTATTATTATAATTGTTTTGGTAAGTAACATGTAAGGAACGGGTCCGAAATACCTCGGGCGAGAAAGACCGAAACCATTTTTCAACAACTATATTCAAATTTAAAATTATTGTGAACTTGTCATTTTCAAAGGTTTTGCATAGGTATCTAAAAGTTTTCCCCGAAGGAGAGGGTGTCCAAGACGATTCCTCGCCTTACGAAAAATGGTAAACGCTGGTTAGTTCTTAATATTCCTTAAGACAATTTTCTATGCTCAAATTATCTTCTCGACTATCTTCAATGAGAAGTCTAAAACAAATTTCCAATTTTGCCGTCATTTGTTTTCGGTATCCAATATGCATGGAACAAGCGCGTGGCAATAACTGTGACAGGAATTGCAAAAGCAACTTTTTCTGAATATCTAAAACAACCGATTTCAAATTAATTATTTTAAAAAATCGAGTAAATGTAATTATCTAGTATAATTATGGCCCAAAGCTTAAAATCTATATTCAGAATACATATTCGTAAAACCCTCTCATTTAGAAATAGAACCAAAGCGGTATTTTTTTTGTCACAAGTAGGTTACAATTTCAGTTTTATAACTTTAAGCTTTTAACCTTTTTAGCGTTATTAAGAGGGTTATGTTTTTCTCTAGCATTCTTGATAACTAAGCACAGTAAATCTAACTCGTTTGTACCTAGATCAAGGTTTTGCATTTTATAACTAGATATTAAAGATACTGGTTTTAACAAGCATGTGCATCATGAATAGTTATTAAATTATGATGATCTTCCTTCCTGTTTCATAGATAAAATTCCTATGTATTATTCATTATTTCAATCTGGTCCTACGACCTAACTTTTATCATATTTCAAGTAGATAAGTAGATAAGATAGTAGAGATAAGAGAGAGATAAGATGAGAAGTGGCGCTTAACTGAAATTTGTATTAAAGCAATTATGCCTGTTCTAAAAGAGTGCCTGTTTTGTTAAAAACTGTATAATTTCTTAGATTTTTTTAAATGGTTTTATGAAATAATCTTGAGCGCAGTCTATGAATACTTTAACTCGAATGCGGACTATCTACTTAATTAGTGTGTGGTGCAGATTTTCTTGTGATGCCCAGAGTTTTTTACCAAAATATATATATTATTAAACATTCTGCCGAAAGTCCGACGGCCGCGGAAACTAGAAACGAAAATAGATTAAGTTCTATTTACGTAATTACCGAACAAATACGATTGTGCCAAACTTTAAATTGTTTGATTATTTTGAAATTTAGGTCCGGTTTCTAATTTCTAAATGGGGCAGATTTATAAAATCGTAAGAATCCTAACCTAATCCTACTATAATTATAATCCCATGATTATAATTATAGTAGGTCCAATCAAGACGAGACTTAGGTACTCAACAACACAATGGAAATCCATACTTGTGTTAAGATTATGGTAAAGCACGAATACGATAAAATACTTAAAGATGATATATCGGAGCAAAAAAATAATAAACAATTGTGGCATAATGCTCAGTAATTTTAAACTTTTTTCTTAGAACTTTTTAATACAAAAAAGCTCCATTTTACGTCAGTAGTTCTAAACTTTTTATAAATAGAATTCTTAAAAACCCGAACTGGTTTCATTTCTTACAAAAGGATGTCTCGCGAGTAATTTTTGTTGAGGACCACCAATTATAAGTTTAAAGTATAAGTTAGACGAGAATACGGGCTATTTAATTATATCCTTGGCTGGAATCTTTTAAATGTAGCGTAGCATGGACGGCCGCTCGAACTTAACTTTTGTTTTAAAATGGAGACAGTAAAAAATATAGACAACTAGCAACGCTTTTTAAAGATTAAAAGGCTAAAACTCAAATATGAAATTTTAGAATAATTCATCTTTTTTTTAATTTGAAATTATGATAAGACTTGTTTTTAAAATAAGATGGTTTTCTGAAAATAGTAAATGCAGGTTTTTTCTTCTTTTTAAATCGTTTCTCATTATTATGACTGCATGTCGTCAATTCATGTTTTGGTTTTTTTGTTTCTTAACTTTTCAGCCTGTTCTAAAGTACTTTTATTTAATTGAAGCGAAGTTTTTTTCCCATGGAATGCCTTTTTATGCTATAATCGTACTCTAGTTTTAATTATTCGTGCCAACACTAACTGGATAAGATCCTAAGGCGTTTTTTTAAAAATGGTTTTATGAATGGTATTTTATTTTACATTAATGGTTAGCATAATTCCTTTAAGAATTGAAGGTTAAAAAGGAAAAAGTAGTTACAAATTGTTTCCACTAATTAATGTTCCGTTACATTATTGTTTATCGTCTTATTTAACCAGGCCTCCATGGAGGCCGGCGTTATTATTTAGGAAAATAATAAAAAAAACATGCATTATGACTAAATGATAAAAAAAATGTCGTTCCCTTATAAGTAACTCACACCTTATAGGTACAGTCATATAAAAACACAACTTACAGTAAAAACAATAGCTAGGGCTTGTGTTACTCTAATAGAGGACCTAGAACATTAATGCGCCGTTACAGAGGCGAGCAATGTTTTGCGTGATCCATCACTAGTGAACGAGACGTCGCGCAACACAGACATACAAGCTAGATACATCCATACCTCACGGTGGCACTGCATGTATAGGTTCATACCGCTATAGCTATACCAAGGCAAACATATCACAGAACGCACAATGTCCCTCGCATATCACAACAACGCCAGTCCTGTAAGACGGAAACTAATTCTAGTATCGCACTTCGCTTTGTACATCGCTATCGATTCGGTGAGCGCCCGAGGCGACGCGCGTAGATCACAGAATCACGCGTATGAAATGTAATAATAATCGACCATCCCGCGGGCTTATCTGTAAACGACTGCAGGCGAAAAGGTTTTCGCTGGGGGCGAAACACCGTGCGTAGCTCGAGGCTCCGCCCCGGGGACCGCCATTGGCCTGAAAGCGGTAGCGGGCCTCGGCCGCGCCTCCCCATTGGCTGCCCGGTAGCGCCGGTGGGGGTACCGTGTCGCATCCACGGACAATATTTTGACGTTTTTTTACCGGCGCGGTGGCATTTCTCGTCGCGCCGATTAATTGTAATTCTTTATGGCCATTGTAGGGTTAAGTGAGCAGTTATACGTGACGTTTGTGTTCCATGTTTGAATAGCTCGTTTGTAGAGGATACGTCCGATGTGTCAGATTTGCGCGGGCGCAACGTTTTGTTCGCTTTTTGTTGCTATTATGTGTAGGCTCGGTGTCAGCGTGTTTGGATTCGTTGCGCTAAGTTTTTACGTTCTTGTTCGTATTGTTGGTACCACCTGTTTACATGTTGTTTTCATTCAGAAACGTATTTTTAGACACAATATCGCAGTTTATTTACCTAGGTACTCGAACGTAGCGCAAAAAATATAGAATAGGAATTATTGAATCGCGAAGAATGGGCAACGCAAACAACGCGTTTTAAAACACTTTTTGCTAAATCTATTATACTTAACAAGTTGCTCTCAACATTCTAGAACTAAATCTACATTTAAACAACTTCCACTACCAAAAAGCGTTGCTCAACATTTTTTCTTCTACAACTCAACACGGTCCAAATTCTTGACAACTGTACTTCCAAACATACAACATGGATATACGGACATCACATATTCACCCAACATAGAGTTACCGTGTTTGTCTTGCGAAGTGTGGGGGAACGGATTTCGGGATTTCCTGAGGATCTGAAGGGGAAAGTCGACGAATATTTTACTTCTAACAATGTAAGGAAGGATGGTATTAAAGAGGGTTCACGGATCTTATGGGGAAGATATATAGATTATAGATATAGTATACATATAACATTTAAAGTGGAGTCTAAAATATATATCTATAGTATATGTGTAATGTTTGGAGTGTATTCTAGCGTTTTGTGGCTCTACAATTCTAAATGCCGTCTGATAAAATTTGTTCTTGATTATTCATTAAATTTCATTGATGTTCAATTAACATATATTATGTAGGTACATATATTTTAAGGTTTTAATGATCGTTTTAAACCATTGTTTAAGACTGTTATCTAGTGATTTGCTGCTCTACATTGTACTTATCGTGTCTAACAATGAAGTTTTAATAGTTTTTGTTTAACGCGCCTGTAAAAAAAGTCGCAAATGAAAAGAGGGTTACAATTTCAGTCTTGCTTCGAATGGTAGGTAATTGGTGACCTTGATTTTTGTGACTTTCAAATTGTAATTGTCTAGTATAGGTAGGTTTAGTTATATATAAGATAATTTAGCATTAACTGTGGTATCTCTCTCTAAAGTCTCTCTCTAACTCTACTTTTTAAAAACCGTTTGGTATAAGACACGAATGTTAATGGTAAGTTAGTATGTTTGCTTTCTATTTATCTAGATTTCTAGTTATCTACGAGTTTGTTGGATAGTGTTTTCTTATTTCTGGTATTTGTATTTTAGGTATAGAAAATTGTATCTTAAAGAGAATAGTTAAGTCACGGGTTACAGGGTTCAATCCCCGCGAGGAACCAATTGTCGTAGTAGACAGTTCATTTGTTGTGTCTAGTATTTAGTTTTGAAAATTGTGGCTGTAATAATATACTGCCCATATAACTATGAGAAGTCTATCAGATTCAATTAATGTCGGTCCAAACTTTAATGAATGTATTTCTCTGGGTACTTTAAGTGCCTGAAGTAGTTTGATTTGTCATAGAGTTTATTGTCCCATAAGAAGTCCCATACCTTTATACTCTTGCAAGTAACTTTAACGTACGTGAGACTGATGATAAATTTTGGCGTATTATGAATTAGAGCATGTAGCAATGTACTACCTACTTATTTACTAAAGACAGGTAAACTTACAAGAAGAAGATACCACTATTGTCCGTACTCTGCAAATCTAATTTCTCAGCTGACAATTTCAAACATTGACCAAAAACAAGGAAGTAACTTTTTAACACAACGTTGAGCCTTGAGCGACATTCCATTTATGAAATCAAGTGACATCTGTCATTCCATTGTGTGGTCCGAGTCCTGGCGTTGCGGTGACGATATTCATCCAATTTTTCGGGTTTCGAATTCCGAATGATTCTTATAATGAGCGATAATTAATTTCTTGTGGAAACGCATGCGTACAAGTGTGTGCTTAATAACCACCCCGGGGGCCTACCAGAACCTTTTAAAGTATAACTGGTGCTATTGCGGAAGAGAGAGGAAGCTCTACGTAAAATGCTTTGTCTCTTATTCACATTTACAACAGTCTTCCTTAAGAGTGTTAGCCCCTGAGGTGTCAGACATTTGGTCGGCGAGGAAATGTTTTTGAAAACCCCTATTATGTCGAAAGTTTTGATAATAAGCCCCTTTTTGTGAAGGTTTTGCATTTGTTTATTGTGAATAGGTAATTAATTTAATTATGTTGGTTTTGAACATGAATTTGGTAGGTGCGTAAATTATAGCTTGTTTTGTTTTGGGTATAAGATACTCTCTAGAATAATACACCGATGTAATAGTAGTGTTGTACCTACTGTATATTTACTCTAACGTTTTTAAGTTAATCTGAACTTTAGTTTATGAGCGCAGCGTTAATTCACTGAAAAGTTTACTCAAAGACGTCACTAAGTGACTTAAATCCATTGAAGTGTCAAGAAACTAGAAGATATTGACACTACTTTACAGCTATTGTAAAAAAAGTAAAGCAAGAACATCATAAAGACACTTCAAAATAAATAAAACAAAAAGCAAACGTTTTCCTGCTGCGAACCAAACAGCTTTAGGCATTCAGAAGTTTATAAACAAACAGACAAAAGGCCAACAAAACTCTTTAAACACAACCTAACACATTATCAGCTCATTAACGTCTAATTCGGCGCGGCGACCCGACCCATGGGCCATCAATTAAAAATTACAGAACTGTCAGATTTTATAATGTATACAACTGTACAAATCTGACACTTAAAAAAAACTGTCAGAATTTGATAAATTCACTTTTTCATACTCATTTCGCCGTTTTGTCTTAGCCGCCATATTAGTCACGCAGCCGTTAGAAATTTACGAATTTCGGATTTGGATTTGGAATGGTAACGGTTCTTTCCATATTAATGATATTTTAAAATTAAAGTTTTTGTTTTTCTATTGCTTTGGTCGTTTGGCATTGTTTTTTTATTACGTATAAGAACATTGCCAGGGTCCCATGGACAGAAGTCTTGTTAGAGTATTTTATATTAATTTTTATTCATCTTATTTATGGATTTTTGGATCCATTTACTTTATTGTTACCATAAGATTATAAGATAGAACCTAAACCATTCGTCAAAATAACCAATGACCTTGAAACTGCTGTATAAAATTAGCATGCACTTTAAATATGCATAAAATACCAATAAATAACGAAACATCTACATCTTTCTTAAATGGTAAACAATAAATCATGTTTTTTTAAACATAAACTAAAGTTCAAATCCTTGACTGATTAATCATCGATTACAACCAATTTTATTAGGAATGTGGTTTATTTTTATAACTGGTAACTTTAAAAAAAACGACCATAGAGCATAGATAATTTCAATAAGGTTCGTATAAGAATTCCTTTTATAGAGGTGTATTGTAATTTATTAAATATTCGAAATATTCGGAGACTCGTGTCCACCGCAATTACTCGGGTATTTGGGGACGGACTGATCACGAGAGCACCTCTATTACACTGTAATATTACTATCCCTATTAGACTCGACATTTTCATGATGGACACCGACCTGCTTATAATAAGATCATATCAGGAACAAGAGAAAAGATGTCAGATATTTTTGTTGTGACAGTGACAAAAATCTTGGCTGGTCTTAAAAGTACGCATATTGTCAAAAAAAAAATACAGACGCATTGTAAATGTCTACATCTTTCATACTTATAATTTTTTAAGTAAAAATAATATTAGATACAAAATTACCTAACCATACCTAACATATTTTTTTAAGGCCGCAATGAATATTCTACAGAATCTACTTATCTACGTCTTCTTCTTCTTCAAGAGATAGAATGTAGACACAATCTCCGTATAGAATATGACAACATATTTCTATCTCTAATAGGCAAATCCATCGATATTTTTTTTTTCAAGAATGTAATGGGGACATATTACGTCGTACGTAGCTTGTTATTGCCTTACTTCTTATCAAATGCATGTAGTTGTCAGATTACTACACTTTATGTTATTCTATTTGGTATATATTACATCTATCCTTACATCACGAAGCAACACAAGGTCTTAAAATCCACAAAAACAATGGGACTATTCTCATGATGGCGGCCAGGTAAGTCACAAAACGTTTTATAATTGCACCCCATCGTTTGGCCCACACCTGTAATTGGCGTCTAAACATAGTCATTTGCCGTATTTTATGGTTAAAACAATAAATTTATTGTTTTTACTAACGTATTTATTTTGGGGATGAGTAATGCTAGCCAACGTACGAATTAAAACAATAACTATTATAAAATCTGTTCGATTATTTAAAAATGATTCGTCATTTTACTTGCCGTGCTGAAAATCTCAATTTCACAAAATTGTTTTAATTTCAATTATTTAAATCAAACAATATGGCCCCCAAGCCACGACTTGGGCGGGAAGATAAACAGATGCGTTCTTTTTTCAAACTCCATTCCTTGCAGGTTCTAAGAAGGTTTTATATTAAAACGGTAAATGGCCGATACTTGTGATAAGATAAGAATCATCATAGCATTGAATACTGTCTTATTAACATATAAATCCACTAACAAATTTAACTTAACGATCCATAATTATATCGAAGAATTAAGTATATTATAAACTTTACGAAACAAACTTTTTGGTGAAACTAAAAAGGTTGAATAACCAAAAAGGTTGTGTTGAACTATGTCGGGTCACGAGTTTTATGTAAATTAGTCCACGTGGCTTGCGACATTAGTGTTGCCACCCTATACTTATATGGACATTAAAATACCGTCGGTTTTTGTGAGGTATAATGAGGTAATGTTGTGTTGCTCGGTGTTAGAGTGCAACGCGGTTATTATGATACATTAGCGGGTTTGTTTTATGATAGCAGAGGTTTTGTTGTGATCTTCGAGATAACTTTGGATTATTCCCACTCGTTTTAGAACAATTTATATAAAAAGTCTATCAATATTTTTGACTGCCAGTAGCATCACTATTTTGATGACACTCATTCTGAAATCTATTCGCACTTGCTTAGTAGTTTTACCGTAAAATCGGTACTATACTAGGTCAGACTAGGTCTTGTCTTTTATTCAGCCCCTTGGTTGATACTTTAACTATTTTTCTTCAGCAAACATAACAAGACAGTATGTTAAATCCAACTGATCAAGGTCCCAATTCTGCTATTTTACAATGACCGATGAATAAATAGCAATTTGATTAAGTTTGAAATTATTCCTATTCTCTTAAGCATTTTGCCAATACAATAATTGAAAATTCATTGTGTTGACGGTGAATGTTGAATTTACCGTAATTTACCCGTACTGAATCTCCAATTATTACGTTAGAAAAATGCTTCAAATAATACGATTAGTGACGAATTTAATACAATTTTCATTAATTCATCGGCCATTGTAAGTAGCAGAATCGGGGCCCAGACGTCCGGTATGTATGAGCCGTTGGATTCATGTCAATGGTATTTGCGTAGTTTATTTATATTGTTTAAAGTTTCACACGAAACAGGAAAATGTAATTTAATTACGGCAGGTTTTCATAATTATAGTGTTGTTGACTCATATTTTCATGGTATTCAGGTAAGAGATCGCATTAAGTCGTATTTCGATATCCTTATTACTACTCATTATAATGTTAAATGACGTTGAACTTTAAATTCGTATTTATTTTTAACCGAAACACAAAAATACTGGTGTTGTTAATTCGACGTATCTACCTGTCTATTGAACCATAGCTCATGAACGGATTGAACGATTTTAATGTAGTTTATTTTGTAGTTAACGTTAGTTTTGTGCAATTGTTTTTAGATATAAATGTTACAAGTTGGTCGATCCATTAAAAAGATGTAGTGGGGTTAAAAAAATGTATATGCTATCAAGGCGTTTTAATTTTTCCTGGTTCAGTGTTCACGAAATGTTATACAGCAACCCTTGATGATCCCATATATTCTGCAGCTAGATATACATGATTATTTATCCCCCATAAATTGAAGGGAACATGATAATTTATGTATATGAATACTACAGTTATATGCGAGCCTGGGGGCTTATTTGCATGGGTATAATGATGGCATCAGAGGGAGGAAGTTGTGCTCTATCAGTTACTCTATTAAGATATCTATTAATAAACTTTTTACAGACGTTTTTCTGTTATATAGGCTTATTATAGTGTGACAAATGATTAATTCTGTTTGAGTCCTGAGAAAATATAGAGTTTTCAATACTAAGATACAACCGTCATCTGTACAAATTTTGTCAGGTGAAACCACTTTCATAATTGGTAAGTCACTTTTATTGAGGCGTATTTATAGGGATTGCCCGACTTCTTACGGCCTAGTCGGGCGATCCCGATACAAACGCGTGAGTAAACCGTTCTTCAATAATTATTGAACTAAAATTATTATTTTCGAATTATACTATTGCTTTCTTTACATTATAATAGAATGGAGAGTGTTGTGCAGGTATTACCACAGATCCAACTCTCTCCTAATATCGCCACACGATATCATCTCATGTTGTAACAAAATCGACTAAATTACATCTATCAATCAAAATTTACTCTCTCAAACGATATAAACGATTTGAAATACAGTCTTTTAGTCGAGTACAAACAAAAAGACAAGCTAACACGAACAAATTATTATAATTCGACTAAAGGTTCGGGTAATCTTATAATCGCCTAATTGTTGTAACCTTTCATATTTTGTGTAAAAAATTGTGATGCACGAATGCAGTCGTGATTAGTTTTTTGTTGTGAATTATAGATTGGGTGATTTATCTGGTGATAAGTGGTTGTTGGGCAGGACATCCTGCTTTAATATAACAATCATTCATGTTTCTGTATAAGACAAAATATCAATCAAATTATCTTAACTTATTTTATGTGCTATTTTTTTCATCAGACTGTAACATGACAGGCTGTTTAAAAAAAAAAAAAAAAAATTGTGTCGCGGGGGCTTTAGCAAACTTTCTAGTCACAATCACAAATAGGTATACTAAAATTTATGACAATAATATTGAATTACACAAACGCTTGCTGTACGCAGGGATCAAACCTTAGACACGTCGCGCACAGTGGATTTGTCCTATGACAATTATCATTCGGCTAGCCGTGCAGTCATGTTTAGGACATTTCTTACTTCGCAATCTATACCTAGTCAACGATTAGCAGTGATGATGAGCCCTAGATAAACTACATTTATAGTGTTGAAATGACAAGTTGAAGTCAGTCACGTAAGTCACTTGCCGAAGAGAAGTATTCCTAAACATTTGAAATTTTATATTTGTAAGACGCATAGTCTTAAACCTTATTGTTAATTATAAAATAATAAAAAAAAATCTTTTAGGCTTCGCCTGTAACTCTCAAAGAGCCACGACCTTTGAACCTCCAAAACTCTCAACAGAAACTTAACATCTAAAGAAATCTTTATATATTTACAATTACGTACAATTTACATCAATTTGGTCCGCCATCGTGCCGGTATAGTTTGGATCGCTCGATTTAGCTGGACCTCTAAGACAATATAATTTGACTGATTGATTGCCGGCCATCATGGAAAATGGACACCGCACGCAAGTCACAAAACGGAATTTCGAAAATTTCAGCGTAATTGTTCTTAAATATGCTTTGTTAAAAAAAATGGTGAATTGTAGCATCGTATTAAACCTGGTTTAGATTGCTACAGAACGCACTGATGCTTCGATGCAATCAAGATTCTAGGTTAAAAGTGGTTCCAAAAACTATGAATAAGTAAATAATAATAATTTTACCTGTTCAACTGCTACAGCAAACTTACCATTTTCATTAATTCTGCTCTATTGTTTTGTGAAGACAGATTTACTTGAAGATCGTATAAGAAAATTCATTTAAAAAATAATATTTATTTGGACATTCATGTTTTATTTTATTTCAAAATTCGAATCTATTTATTCTTTTAATTCAGCTTGCAAAAGGAGGTCGGAATTTTTAAATTTTTGATGCGAAACCTCATTTATTCGAAATTTTGAAATATGGCTGCAATTTGACCACACTCATTCCCAAAATGGTGATTTATTATTGTAGCAGGGATCACTCAGTGATGTGGCCAGTATTACTTGTTGATTTATTGGACTAGGGATACAACAGCATTCTTTTAATATAGTAATTGGTCCGTCGTTAGATCAGGCTTAAACCTTTAAGATTTCAGCCAAACATGCTACATTTTATCACGACTATTATTCCTCGATTGTCTGTGTTTTATGCGTCACTGTCCATCCATTACCAAATATTCCATAAAGTTTAAAATTAAACCATTTTTTTCCTTAAAGTTGAAATAAACTTTGTATTGAATTATAATTGTAAACTACGAAATGATTTGATAACAAGTCACATAATTTTATTTAATTACTCCCTACATAAGCAAATTTTTTAACTTATTCTGATATAAGGCAAAACAGTAAAAAGTTTTTTTTGTAACCAGTAAAAAATACCATTTTGTTTGTCATCAATAATAATATTTATATTCATGTGACATCATTTTATCAACTACAGGGAAGTGCACCATAGCGCACATTTCCGACTTACTCGATAATCGATTACGGTAATTCGATTCCCGAATCGGCAAGTCGAGTGAACACGGAGATTGAATGATAAATGCAGGATGTAATTTTGTAAATATTATTGATTTAAAATGTTTAACCAACTTGTGAGTGCTTCTAACATGTGGCTTTATTAAATTTAAATTTAAAGAAATTATATGTATTTATGTTTTTTTGCCAGTCGCCTATTCTGTTTATCTTACATCGATTCTTGCTCGAAGTCTATTCATATTGGTATTCTTTACATAAACACGAATACACATTCTATGTACTTATTTTTTAATCAAACCCAGGACCATAAAATTTTGTAAACGAAACAAATATCCTATTAGTTCTTTGATTCAAAACGATATCAGATAACACAGAACATCAAAGCTCCTCAAATCGATTTAAAATCGCGATTTCGAAATCGAATGTGATTTCAAGCATCGATTCCCTCCGATTCCCGCGTTTCCCGCCCTCTCGCATCGCTTGCGTGCCGCAAATCGCATCACGCAATAAGTTTCAAAAGCATTCGAAATTCAAATTCAAATTGAACTGGCAGGTGGCGCGTGCTCTATGCATTTAGTTTGCATATTGCCGCGAAAATTAACAATACGAATGTAAATTATTCTTGGTATTTTAAGGTTTTGATAACTGTTTTTTGGCACATAAATCACATTTTTGTATTTTGCCAGCATGATGCGGTTTTATTTGATAAAATTTAAGCATGGGGATAAAAAATGTAAACAAAAGTTTCCTTTTTATAATTAGGTAGATACTTATATTGATACCCAAACCTTTCTATCAAACCTCTTTTGATCCACAATTCAAGTGGTAACATACACACATTGACCATTAACTAAACTTACTGTAGACTTACAACACGTGCGTAAAACGAAACGCATCAAGTACTTAGTTACCGCGCAGGGGTGCCAACGTTACCAACAATACGCTCTCGTACAGCCACGCGTTACCCATTACTGGCCACGTATAAAAAAATATAAAAACTGGCGGCCATTGTTTGCCACGCGTCGACACTCGATACGACTACTTTATTAATTCTGACAGCTCTTAGCATTAGTTCATTAGGTAACTACGTAATTATCGTGGGTAGTAAAATGCGTAGAGGAGAATTATATAAAGTCCTTATTAGCTATAAGAGGGCTGGATGTGTAGCAAGAAGGTGCATTGAGGGTAGAAACAGAAAACCGCACTTAAAAAGGTACAGTATAGCCAGATTGATGTACCTACTGTAAAAATGAATAGAATCGCCTATAAAGATGCGTTCAGCAAACTTTTTCTTGAATTCTAATTCTAGTAATTCTAGTTCTAGAATAAGCTACTCTATATTCCAGACTGGACCTAAGTTATTTAATTTGATTATATTTAGGAGTTCACTAAATCTAAATCTTTGACAATCTGAGTTTTGCTGCTGACTGTACCTATTTTATATCTATTGTTCTCATTAAAACCATGATATTATTTTTTAAACAGGTGTAAAAATCATGCATGAATGTTCGTATAAAACTCTTTTGAAATACAAAAAGGGCCTTTAATTGCATACCAGACAAGAATATTAAAATGATAATTAAAGAAGGTTATATTCTAGAAAGGTATTTACAATTTAAAGGACATGTAAGTAGATCAGGACGTCTTGTAGAAAAACTTGAAGCAAAACAGGTGCACGTGTGAAGCGATAGCGCGCTATTCGGCGTAGATCGGCATATCTTTTTCACAATTGCAACAGTCTTACTTGAAGATATTATGGTCGGTTCCCAGTTCTCTATAAAAGGTGTTTCAAAAGCCTTCTAAATGAGTATAATTTAACGGATTACCTTCTAGATACGAACAATGATGAGTAAACATACTTATATGAATACCTTGCTAAACGTAGAGCATAGTAGGATAATATTAAGAAGTTATTTTATTACATTAGAAAGAAGGAAGGAGTGGGTCTGAAATTTCAATTGTTTAGTTTTATCAAGAAAGCATAGTAATAATTTGTTATTCACGCTTCCTGTCTGAGTCCAGTACTTTGTCTCTAGATTAAATTTGTCATATCCTTGGCATTCTTCAAAAACACTTTAGTTATTCCCTACATCTTCAATAACATAAGTTCCTTAACAAAGTTTCTAATCACCCAGGTTTAATTAGAGATTCGGACCTTTGATTGAGGAAACAAGCATATTTTCCCATGATTACCATAAACAAAAGGACTTCTAAATCTGTTAAACAAGTAGGTGAGCAAAGACAAAGGTTGCGCGTCGTCAGCGCCCCGCCGCGCGCCCGCTGCGCCGGCGCACCCGCGCAACACGCCGCGGCACTAATTGATTGAAGGAACCATACGGTTTTATGTTATGGAGAATTCTATTGTTTTATATTATTTAAATTACAAATTCGAATGGTTTGAACGTTGGCACGCTTTGTTTTTCGGTGACTGTTTGTCTAATTATGTCTTTGTCCTGTTGAGATATTAGCGGCAGATAGGCAAATTAAAAGAATATCCTTAAGGTGTGTTTCCAATCTTTAAGGAAGTCCCAAAGATCTTGGAAATATTGGTTGAGACAAGGACATAGCTGCTTCTAAGAATGAAATATCATAATGTGCTTGTCATCCAAGCTCCTTCAAGAAATATATTTCTTTAAGCTTAAGTTCAGACTTATAATAACAATAATGTAATACAAATCTTATTTTTATATTTCATCATCATGTATCATCACAAATATCCAAGCACCATTGTACCTACAACTTCATCGCACCATCTCTCTCCTGGCAGGTGTTTATTTACTCACTTAAAAAGAGAGGTCAACCTCTACATTGTTCATCCAACTGTTTTTGAATAAAGCTTCAAGACCAGTTTTTTTTCTATTGTAACTTTATCAACAACCAACTCATTGAAACCAAAGGCTCCCTCATCTACAAGTATATTAACATCTAAAACACAATGATTACACCGCATCGGCGCGTATAAATCGTTCGGTATGACACAAGGGGTCCCGCAAGGCGCTCCACAGGGCCCACTCCGATCCTGTCATTACTCATATTAGATTTGTGGGTCCCTGATAAAAAAAGCCCGATAGCCTGATTATAGACGCCCGATAGTTAATTTTGGGGTATGTGACGGTGATCCCATTTTGTTTTTTTAGCTGTTTATTAAAAGAATGGTTTCGTTTTTGTGATTCTGGTTGAGACTGTTTGGCGTTTGTTGGGTGATTGATTTTGAGATGACATGGTGACTTATGTGGTGTTTTTTATTTTGCCAACTACTTAATTGCCTAATTCTGTTGAAGATGCCAAAGAACGTCTTGCATACTTATAATATTTAAAAATTTAATTTTGCTGACCTTTTGCATATACCTATATGAAATAGACACACGGAATACAATTTGATTTCGAGATGGTGCTTTGTCTTAAAAAAATCATCTCACTAATGAAAAACTGAAACCTACAGAAAGTTTAAAACATTACAAGTCCTTCCATCTCCCGATAATCTGTATCACTAACAAAATAAAGACTTCCCGTCAAATAATCTTCGTATAACTACCATCACTACCCTACATCTTCAATTGAGTGACAATTTACCCGCTCACCTAGTTTCGACACCGAAAAGAAACCTTAAACATCCAGGCTTTAAAAAAGGAGTTCGTCATTAAAAAAATGAAAAGAAAAAAAGGGTCTTTTCATGAGCTGAGTCCAGTGAAATTGTGTATGGGCGGCGTGGCGGGTCATTCATCGTGACAGCCCGCGGCGCCGTACCTACTGCCCGTACCTACACTATTGCACGGGTTAGGGCCACCATGCTTGTATACAAACTGGGATTATGAAGGTAACTGAAGCTGTAGACTGAGCAACGAATAAGGCGGGAAAATATTTTTTTGAATAATGAAATTAGGAAAAGATTTACTGACAACTATTTATGTGGATTGCTTGACGTTTTGGACCTAACCGGAGTCCTTAATCATTTCTTTTATTACTTTTCCCGTTTTGAATTAAAAGCAATCCGATTATACACGGTGACTTTTTAGTCGTCTTACAAAAGCAGCCCAGTTCATGTATCTAATGACTAGAACACGTTCATCATAAAAAAATAGGTATTTATGAGATTTGAATAAATTTAAAATGCAATTTTTATTCAATATTATGATGCAATTCGTAGTTTTTTATAAACACAGCTCTGTTGCGAGCGCGGTCCGAGCCTTGTAACAATGGTGAGGGGCGCGGGCGGCAGCGTTTTTATCATTTTTAAGAGTATATTTCAGATATGTCTTGTTTAATTTTTCTTCGTACTTCTAATTTAGTTGACGATAAAAAAAATATCGCTCCTAGCGATATTTTACGTCTGATACATGAACTGGGCTCCTTTTGTAAGACGACTAAAAATCACCGTGTATTATTCAGATGTATTGCACAATTTTCAGACAACACCATCGCATCTCACACTGAGGAAATCTTGTATTTTGAGTACCTACTAGATAATTCATAGACATATATTTCTGAATACATACATCATATGCAAAATTACCTACGCCCAGACAGGGAACAGATGATCACGCGCAGCAAACAAAAATCTGCTCTGCGGGGGAATCGAACCCTCGACCTCGGTATAGCAGTCAGGGCCACTAACCACTAGACCAAATGATGATGACTCGTACTATTCCTAGACTCATCAACAAAACTAAACTGATACTGTTTTTATGGTTTTTCCAATTACAGTCATCATGGTCGCCGTACACCCAGCTATTACCTTTCTCGGTACAAGTAGAATATAAACTGTATCTGTGCTATTTACTTAAATATATCATCGATGGAAGTATTGTGAAATTACCCGCACATTATGTATTCGGAAATAGACCACCGGCACTGGCGTGTTGGGCTAATGGCGAAGACATGGACAGTAGGAAACTGATGGAGCAACGGTTACAAGACCACAGATAAGTGGGTAACAGACAGCCTGTAAGTATATTTTTTCGAATTTGGAATTATCAAATGACTCCTTTCGCTTTGGGTGCGGAAGGGAGAGTTAGACTCCTCCTGCCTAAACCCCCTATGTTCCTTAATTTGCTCTTCGTGTACCGGGGCCACGGTCACTCTTTTGGCCAATCCCGCTGCCCCGGCTGCAATTTATATGGATGCAGTTGTGGAAGAGTGACAGCGCACTACTGGCGTAGACCGGCGTCTCTCTTCCTCAACGGTTATAATATTACTTTGAGACGTGGTGCTAGGCCTTCAGACAGCCGCCAAGAAGGCAAGTGAAATTACTCTTGACTTTTCATGTTGATAAAGCTGTCTACGTAGATGGCAGATTTTAAAAACGTAACTATGTTTCGTGATCTAGGCCTATTTTGCGCATTTGACCGGACCCTCAGTATCATCGCAAATTATGTATCAAAAAACCTAAGAAAGAATTCCAATTGAATAAATAGCCAGATTTTAAATAAAAATCCGGAAAAAATATTACATAATTAAAAATCTCCTTTCACGATGAAAATGAAATCTTAGTATCAACTCTAAACAACTGTTATTTCCCTAACTTTTTCCAATTATTAAAATCACTATCTCGTATGTCTTATTACATCAATCTATTCAATTGTATCTCTATTTAAAATGTACTAAAACACAAGATACCACATCTTAGCCCGAAATCCTATCAAAATCACTGAATTAGCTGGATTCAAGTTATAGATACTGGCACAAGCCCTCAGTAAACCGCAGTTGTTTCTATGTTAGAAACAAATGAGCATGGGCCCCACCTTCCGAGCCATCGCTCTCGTACTGACACACAATACGTAGTTACAGCCTATTGTGAATGTGGAGTGATGTGTTTATTACGTACCATAGGTTATAAATCAGCTATGAAGGTGAAAAATAGATTGTTTTTATACTTTGCGCCTCGCTAGGTGCATGAAAATTAGTCTCTTAAAAATAGTGTACTATTTCTGCCATCTACATGACAATTACAAATGGATAGAACGTCAAACGTAGTACCTACAGAATTGTTTGGTAAGTAGCCAACGAAGAATTTGAAAATAATTAATATCTCCTAAAATCATACTAAATACTACTACATACTTGCGTACTCTGTAGCCGCGAAAAAGGTCTTCACTGGGCGTGCCATGATCGTCTCTTTTTTTCCGGAGTCGTGCATAAAAAAATAATCATGAGTCGTCAGGAGAGTACTTCTATTGTTTATTTATCTCGTTAAAGTAAACAGAAATACTAATTAATTTAACAAAGCTAACCAAACTTTGATATGATTGCTGATAAACTAATAAAGTCGCTGAATTCGATAGCAAAAACACATGCCAAACCATCCGAAGATCATACATCCACAAAATACAGTGGTATATTATACTCAGACACAATAATGTACTGGATAAAAATAAATTAGCATATCCCTGATGTTTTTTAGTGTGGCAATAACGCATGGGCTGCGTACGCTGCGCCGGCGCACCGTGATGGCTGGAGGCGAACCGCTTGCGTTCTGCCACTTCGGTAACTGTATGCCACGGGCAGGCATAGATCAGGGAGCAGATGTGACGGTTTCAGATATGTCAGATTGATCATTTTATTGATAAATTATATTATTTATGGAAAATAGTTATATAGATCGAGTTTTCGAGTGGATTTAGCTTCAGGATTCAAGCATCATACCAGAACTTGATTTTTGTTACATTTACATTTTTTGCGTCTAAGTTGGTTAAGATTTTAAAATTCTTCATTTTGCAACAGTAATTATATAAAAGAAGTTTGTTTAATAAATAAAAGTCCCCAAAATTTAGAATACCATCATTACAATTCATTAGCTCGCGACTCACTTAATATCTAGTCTTATCGTTGGCAACTCTACATTTGTCTACACTATGTCCACAACTTGCTTCACTAAGACAAATACTTTCCTAGTGTTAAATACACCATAGTCCTTATCCCGTGGACTTAAAGTCGATAATCGCTTGTCGTTTCCCATAATGTTATTGCTGTTAAGTGCTGTAGGCGTGATTTGAATGGCAGGTGCACGATGATCGTATGTACGGCGAAATGTCTTTATGTATGGCTTTAGTTACGTATATAAGTAGGGAATTAAGTATAGAGAATGTTCTGGAATTGATAAGGTCGTATATCTAAATATATAATTTTACTGTACGAGTGTATGTCACTGTTACCACCTTAACGACTGTATCGATTTGAGTGATACTTTTCTGATGGTTAAGATTTACAAAAAAGGAAAGGTATTCAGTAACGATATTATTCGCTTTACATATGCCTTCTATACCAGAACAACGATGGTCCCCGTCATAGCAACTCCTGTAAGCCAAAATCTAGCCCTAAACTACGAAAATAAGTACGTTTAAAATACTACGCCATAAAGTAATACCGAGAGGCGAGAAAGTCTTTAAAGATTTAAAACTGTTAAAACAGAAACCAAATTCAACATTGGCTTTTTTACACAAAAAAGTGCGAAGACTTTGTCTTATTTTTAATATTGACAAACTATCCCCAACTCTACACCACTCGTATCACAATAAAAACTAAAAGTTAGTTACAGCAACATGCCAATTTGTCGTAATTTTCCCTCTCGATATCAACGCTTTTATTTTAATTTATTCACCCCGAATGTCACCCGAAACAAAACTTTATAAACAGACGCTTAAAACACGCCATGATAAAGAACTCATTTACACGGCGCGTTAACCGCGAAATGGAACGTAAAAAGAACCTATGTTTACAAATTTAAATGTGCAGCTCCATAACTAATCTGTATGCAGTTATGAACTTTATCGTATTGTCATAAGAACTACGTAACTTGTTATAGCCGAGAATAGATTTTTGTGATATCTATAAAACATGGGCAATTTGAACAAATGTCGTCCGTGGCTGAATGTAATTGAGCTGTCAGATTTCAAAGGGAAATAATTACATTTGATTTTCGAATTGTTGAAATCTATGATGGTCAGTTGTTTTTTACTTAATACTGGTCATCGGGTCGCCGCGCTGTAGCCGTATATATATTAGCAAGTTATTTAAAACTATTTTCGGAATTATATCAGACATTTACTTCTGTATTATTATTCTAATCTGCATTGAGAAAACCACGAAATCCACTTTTCTGAATCACTTAGAAACAGATTGCTGTCTTCAGATTTAGTAGGTTTCGTGTAACTCTCTTAGCATGATAGCACTTTTTCTTTGTTGATAATATTATATTACATTATAACATTTATAACGTCATCTTTACAAGCATCCGGCTCAAAATAAATGGTATGCAAACTACTTTTGCTAACTTAACATGCTCAAAATCAATATTCCATATTTGAACTATAAGAGATCAACAACAAGTTCCTGATCTTTTTTTCTATTTATAGTTTTTTTTTACATAATCGAAACGAGTTCTTGTCTTTTCGACCGCGTAACATTTAATTTATTATTAATACATGATAAATGTTTAGAATATTAATCTGTGTCTGTAATGAAGCTATCGTTGTCGCACCCCTTGTGGGGACGAACTCATTTCGCGCCCAATTACAGCTCGATTAAAAACAAATTTCTATCAGAATGCATTCGACTTTTAAAATAGTGTTGGGAGTTATATCGATTGTTTACTTTTTAGATATCTTTGAGTCGACTTCCTGATAAGACACTTTAGACTTGATTCCATAAAACAACACGCTTTCTAGATGATGCTCTTTTGCTTGCTTTCGATTTTCACAGATATGACATAGAATAACACAAACTTCTAGTTAGACTTTTCGTAACATTGTGTATGATTAAAATTACATTATAACAAAGATCAGAAAAGTAATAAAATGACTGACTACTTTTATAAAGTCTCTCGCACAAGTAAAGAGTTTCACAAACATTTAATTCACACACTCTCCGTCAGATCTCGATAAACATGTAATTTCGGTCACAGCTCTACTACTATCTGCATCGCTGGACGCGAGGGTTGCAAGCCTTTGATGTCCCCGTCCTCTCCACACACCACGCACAATCACTATGCTCTGTTAACACCATACAGGATTTTATCACCGCCATGAAACTGACATAAACGCCATTTACTGTTTTTGAAGGAGTTAGAGGGTCATGGGAAAACCTGCATGCAAAATATTGAAATTAGGAATCGCCATTCTTCTGTGAGCAACTATGGCTCTTAATTTGTAAAGAGAAGCTTTTTGCACCCAGCAATGGGATATTATATGCACGCATCCCCAGAAGCGTGAATTAATTCTATAAAAATGAACAAGTGTCTGTTTAATGACCATTACGTCTCTCCTTGATTTTGAAACTTCATTAAAACTGTTCCTACTTAGTTTAAATCTTCTTGCACTTCCCTACTTAGCTATTTCCTCGTAAACGTAAGTATCAGTCACATTCACTTTAAAACATACCAGTCCACCTATGCAGCATACTTTTCGTGAAATTACACACAGCAGGCACGCAACATTACGTTCAAGATGAGTGGGTGCTGCCAACTGCAGCGCCCTAATTGTGCCCCATTGCACATTGTCTCCCGGCGGTCATGATCTAGCTCGACACGACCGGCCCAAGGCCCTCACTAAATACAACGCAGCCAACATCACAACGCAAAACGTTCGAATTACGAATACGAAATTTTCGAACTTTTAATTTGACGTTTCGTAAAATTCCCGCCATAAACGGTAAGGATTGTTTCAATCGTGAGATTTTTCGTCAAATTCGTGAGTTTTTTTCTCCGAGGTTAGCCTTAGGCAGGTGTAATTAGATGCCGTTGAGTTATGTTGGATGTGTGGGAGATGTGACGTGTGAACTGGGATCACGAACTCGTGATAAAGGTCCTCATCAAGGAGGATCGATGTCAATTGCAGGGAACGCATTGTTTCGGCGTAGTTTATAATGAGGATGCATTCCTTTAAGCGAATATGCAATTACTTAATTGATACGTAGAAGTCTTTTGCAAAATACTTGTAGACTTGAGATGTGGCCGACAAAAATTTCCTTATAACCTAACCTAACTTTATATTAGTGTCAGGTACGCCTTTCGGGCCAATAGAAATGTTTTTAATTTATTTATTAGTCCCAGAACTTTTAACAGTTTCATCTATCCTAACTAACACGACCCACCAAAATGAAGTATTCAAAGCAAAATTCAGTCAAACAACTAGAACCCAACTCCGAATTTGATTAATAACCATATTTAAACTTCGATCGCACTACGTACAGTCATCCACAAAGCTACGTACATACGTTGTATGTAAGTACATGGAAAGGTGTGCAACTTGCGGGGCGTGGTCGGCTTCCTCGCGGCTTGAACAGCCAGTGTTTATTGCAATATAACCTTCGTGCATTACATAGACTATAGAGTGATGCGCCGAGGTGATTATAACCTCCTTCGTTATGGAAAGGGAGCATCATTCATTTTAAATAGAATTTCAGGTTTATGGACTCTTATTGAGCTTTTTATCTTATAAACTTTTCATAAGATGAAATACTTAAACAGATGTTCTTATTTCGTCTTTATTTCTATCCCAAATTTTGATGTTTACTAAAAGTGGTCTAATAACTAAAAATTCCGATTTAAAGGATACACAGTTTAGAGTAAAACAAAAACCTCTTTTATTTCGATTAAGCAAAGACAATGCAAATCTGGAGAGGGTGCCATTTCTTTTTTCCTACAAAAGCAATAGAGCAAAGATTACTGAGACTGAAAATAAGAACTCCTGAATACCGTCTGGACGAAAACCGACTGCCTTTTTAAAAAATGGTTACATTGTATCACGACTAATCATATTGCAGTGTTGGCGCTAAGCTTATGTCATCCTTATTAAAACTGCCATAACAATGCTCCACTACTCATTATCACTACATAGTATAAAACAAAGTCGCTTTTTCTGTCATCATGTTGTATGTCCCTATGAACGCTTAAATCTTTAAAACTACGCAACGGATTTTGATGCGGTTTTCAACAATAGATAGAGAAATTCTTGAGGAAGGTTTTAGTGTATAATAAGTTTAGGTTTTGTGTAAACTGACAATATTACAACGATATTAGTTAAACATGTCGGAAAAAATTAAGCCATTCGAGAGCTTTCCTCGAGAACGCTGCCAAAACCTTTTGAGTTACAACAAAACTATGTATGGCGGGTTTGTACCTCTTTAATAAATCTACAAAAAAGTCCGCGGTGGTATATGTCTATCTTCCAAGGATAACCCACAATAACCATTTTTATGTGTTTTCTTAATACAGTAAAATTATGGGTTATTTACGAACCTATTTTTAACAATACAGTATTAATCCTTATCCAAATAATAAGTTAGATATATTATACATGTAATATAGAACAAAATTGCCTTTTACACTACACCAAAAAAGTGAATAGGTAATGAGTTATCGTAATATTAAAATCTCCGCGCGAGAAATTAAAAATCGATGAAACGTAGCGAAGATATCGTTGGCATCTATATACTAATATACTTATACTAATATATAAAGCTGAAGAGTTTGTTTGTTTGTTTGAACGCGCTAATCTCAGGAACTACTGGTTCAAATTGAAAAAATATTTTTGTGTTGAATAGACCATTCATCGAGAGAGGTTTTAGGCTATATATCATCACGCTGCGACCAATAGGAGCGAAGAAAAAGTCATAACTTTTATCTTCTAACCACGCAGACGAAGTCGCGGGCAACAGCTAGTTCTATTATAACAATATAATAACCCATAATTTATTGTTTTAACCTAATCGAGGATAAACCCCGGTAATTTTGTAATGGCGATTAATTTGTATAATAAATAAAATACAACTTCGTGACTGTTATATCGCGATTTGTCGTACAAACAATATCATTTTGTATTGATAACCCTACTATTATTAGGACAAAATTATCTCTGCGGTTATGAACACCCTTATTTCTATTCGCACAAAGTACAAAATAGCTAAATTTGGTGATTAAATGTTGGGCTAAATTACATTAGTTACCTAAGAGGTTGTTGGTTTATTGAGTAAATAATTGCAGCAAAGTCTGGCATTATCACATTTCCTGTGCCTTATAATTTAGTTGCTAAGCAGACTATTGCTTTTCAAATATGTACTTAACGATTCGATTCACTGATTGGACTGGAATCAAGTGATTTCTATTCACTGTACCTGCTGTCTGACACATCCTTGACAGTAGAACTACTTGTAGTCAGAAGTTAGAGAGTCGGACTACCAATCTAACTATGGGGTATAGTGTTACCCAGGTACCTGGGTTCAGGGGTCAGATAAACAGTCGCTCCTTGCAAAACGCTGATACTTAGGTGCATCCACTTAGGCTGGAGGCAGATCCCAAGATGCAGCTTTCTGCTAATAATGTTATTGTTCCTAGTAGATATTTAAGCATTGATCCTTAACCTTTCAGGCATTGATAGCGTTGCAGGTTATATGATTCGATGTTAACACTCAACTAAATGTAGTCAGACCAAAACTGCTACAAAAATAGCAAAGCCTGAAAATGTAACCTGGTAAACTGGGATGATTCAGTTAGATCCCTATGAGTTTACGTACGCTACGGAACAAAATATGCATTGTCATTAAGAGTCTGCTGGCCTAGGCATACGACGGCATTTCAGTAAAATGCGTAGCTGTGCGCTGCAAGGCGTTTTTGTGTTTAAGGTTTCGCATTTACCAAACTACTGAACTTCGTTTCTAAAGAAATGTATATGTTGCGCCGTCTTAGTATTTCTGCTACACTATATAATAAGTGTATATTGATTCAATGACAAACTTTTAATTTCATACCTTCATATAGTCATACTCAAAATATAGCTACGTATTATTAACTTGTCATAGTACAAGAGATTTAAATTCCATCGCTGTATTCACTTTTGTTCAGCACAGATGAAAATGGCTCCAAAAAATTAGCATAAACCCGTAGTGCACGGCGCGGCGTCCGGTGCGCTGCGGAGCGGCGCGGGCGCACAAATCCGCGCCCGCGGCGACGCGCGCAGCTGCCGCGCTCCGGTAATGAACGCACCCTGTATACTGACGGCTTAGATATACTGATACAGGGGGCTCACTTTTGAGTATTTCATTAAATGTATTAAGAAAAATACCGGCTCGTTTGAAACTAGAAGAAGTCAAAAACTATGGCCTTAGTGGTTCAAATCATTAAACAATTCATTAAACACCGGTGTCTAATGAATTACTTATATACATAGTTTAAAAAGATTGACGTCCCAAATTATCCATTATGTAATGTTTTGTCAAATAGTCCAAAAATAAAAGGTACATACAAAACAATATTTTACAACAAGCTTAGTAAGAACCTCTGTTGTTACTGGTCGCTAATTTCTGGTCTGACAAAATGTTGTTACCATCAGCTCTATAAAAAGAAGATCTTTAATAAGTAAATCATATAATATTTCTAGCACCTTTGTACTTATTTCTAGCTAAGAATTGAGTCTAAATGAGCCTATATTTTATTCGACTTAATTTTTCAGAACAATACCACATTCTGAAGTAACATTATTCGTTGTGGGAGAGAGACGCCATTCTACGTCGTGTAGAGCGCTGACTCCTTCGGCACCTGCAATAATACATTGAGAGGCAGTCGCAGGACCCCTGAAATAGGTATCAGGTTATACCGAAGTCCATACTGATGATGATAGATGCTTAGATCATACAATTAATTATTTCTCAACGTTTTAATTTATAGTCTAATAGCTGAACATTTATTAAGGAAAGAGGAAATATGCAGCTGCCTGATGTTTTATAGAAGACGATAATTGATGTGTAATCATACCTGTAAACGTAGCTCGCAGTATTTATGTTTAGTAAATGTAAATAAATTAATAACGACCATAACCTGTTGTTAGTACGTAATGGATCAAATTACACTGGTTCTGGTTATGTTTATGGAAAGGAAATATCTTGTTAGTTAAAAGGACATGAGTATTTAGCGGCTTTTTGCTAAATGCCCGCCAATTGGGAAATATAATGAAAATACTTGATTGCATGGAGATGACAGGTCAAGGTCGCGTGACCGTGATATTGACGTTAATTATTGTAGTTGTGTTATTTTTCTAGAGGGGCTGTTATGTGTAACGTAGTCTGATGATACGCGGACCGATAAAAGCTAAGTGACACTTCCTTCTGCTTAATTAATGGACCGATACCTTGAGAAAGGCTGGGTGGCAAAATGGATGCGGAAGGCAAAGGACGGGGGAGGCATGTGATGCGAGTCGGGAAAAGCATAGATCCAGCAGTGGATCAGAATGCAGAAGGAGATCCAACTAAGATCCAACGCAATTTGAAAGAGACCTAGCAACAGTGGAGCGCAATCTATTTTGACTTGATCTTTAGATATATCATGGAAACGAACAATAATCAAAACTTCCTATATTTGACTGATACTCGTTAGTCGTTATTCATTTAACACCTGGTAAAGAGCTTCCCAGTTTTTCCCATCCAAAAAAACATTATCCACATAACAAACCGAAACTCGTATAAAAACAAAGTTTGAACGATCAAACACCATGTGTTTTGATCTCGTAGCGCATTACATATTCGTGGGGCATAATAAATGTATCCGCTTAATTATTATTTTGAAAATATCCGCGCCCCGGGCTCGCCGCGCGCCGCACCACGCCGCACCGCAATCATATTTCTTATAAAAATAAAAGTATCGAGTGTTCACTTGCGCGGCCCCACTTGTATATGGGACAAAGTTTGGAACCACTTGTGGTAGGAGTTGCTTGCTTGTGTTGGTGTTATGTATTCTTTAAGTTTTTTAAATATTGTTTCATAATTTTGCTTCCCGAAAACTGGTGTTGTCTTGCCTTCCCGTAGAATTATTTACTTCAGTCGTTGTACATGAAGTTTTCTTATTCACAGGCAGTTCTATTTCTTTTTCGACTCTATTCTTCTTGAAAACATGGGACATGTGTTTATTTTTTGGTATGACTCCTAAACTTTTTTTTCCAATTTTAGACGTAACTAGTCTGTTTTCAAATGATGAAGATAATTTAAATGATAAATTGACCCAAAGGATATAAATTTCCAAAGACTTGGGGGTCTGTTTGACCTCCACAGGATATCAATACCGTATGAAAGTACCAGGCGCCCAGTTATACGAGGAGGTTACAAACATTCGCGTTGTAATAGAGGCACGAATCTCGCCTAGCTGTGTACAGTGTATGGCCGCCCGTTGAAACCGAAAGGGTAGCTTAACCCTTCGTTACATAGACTACAAAAGTTTTAGAGGTTCACCATGATAATATATATATACCTATATTTGAAATTTGAATATCATAATGATTTTCGAGTTCAGCTGTTACATTCTAAGTATATATTGAAAAGACTTTAGAACAGAAATTTCATATTTTTTTTCTTTATAAAAATACAGTGTTTTTGAAGAGGACGGTTTTTGGATTCGTTTATTCACTGTTTATCAGAGAAAAGTACTGTATTTAAATTCGCCATGATATATTGGTCAATCTTTATATTTAGCCCTTCGTTTCCGCATGTATCTCTTAAATCTCGTAACATGCATCAAGTCAACTCATATTTTGAAACCTGTCCCCTCTAAAACCTCATAACTCTACACCATGCGTCCCTCCCCGCATTGTAACCGATCAATAGAGACTGCCGCTTAAATAACAATCACTCATTCACTGCAGATCTGTTACGTTCTAAATACGAATTTCAAATGGCCGAACAATAAAGTCGTTACTTTTACTTTTAATTATTTTATGGCTCTTGCGTTTTAGGGTTAATTTCGAAGTACCGTTGATTATTATTTCATATTAGGTAGTTATTACTGGTAAGGAGAATTATAATAATGTATTTTTAAGTTGTGTATTTATTTATGCAAAGTTGTTTAGTAAAAATGTTATAGCGTGAAAAAAGGAGGCAGATTCATCCGGCCTAAGTCTGTTTCTGAGATTTGAAGGTTTTTTATTTTTACTTATAGGTGAAGTTGAACTTAATTTTGCCAGCGAGATTGTCAGAGCAATATTACCGGATTAAATATTATAAAGAAATCATTGAGGACCTATCTAAAGTCTGCGTTTTAAAGTCAAGGTAAATAATAAATCTGCAAAATTAGTGTGCTTACTAGAGCATCTTTATCTAACCGTCTAACTATGAAGCCAAAATCTAACCAAATCAAAGTATCTAAAACACATAACTAACAAGATTCTTCACGAGCTGACTCTTATCAAAAATCAATCGTTCCCGTAACCATGGCAACGGCGCCATGAAACATCATTGCTTCGCCTATTACCAGCCCTCAGCATCGCATCCCAACCGTGACATTGCCCAAACGGGCTCAAACGTACCTTGATGATCTCCTACCAACCGGCAAATACAACCAGACACCGCGAAAATTTAAAATAAGCCGTAATTCTTTGAGTAACAGTTGCATTTTGTTTGCAGTGAGCTCTTAGTTATCTGGTTGTCGCCTAAGGGGATTTTGCATGCCTCTTGCCCTCAGAAATGAAAACTCGATGTCAGAACTAAGTTGTCGTCAAATTGATTTTAGTGTCGTCTTTGTGGAAGCCAGTAGTTAACGCTATGAACTTTGTTACACAATTCTTTACGGGTTTCTTGAGTTTAAAATGGATAAAAAGGTAAATATAGCTACGAAGACTTTTAAACTAGTATTTCTTATAGTTCGATATAAGAAGATATTACTACTGATCTATTAGAAATGAACTATTATTTTCATTGCCTAAGTAAGTCTTAGTCCATAAAATTGATGTCCAAGTTGAGACTAAAAACTGTGTAGTTCGAGTAACAAAATTCAGATAAAGCAATAGTACAGAATAGTACAACGGGTCTCGGACTATCTTAGAACGAAATATATAAAGTAAAAAAGAAAGATAAGGCAGTACTGAGGCCTTACTAGGCAGGTACAAGCGAAGGGTGAAGCACTCTGGTGATTCAAGTCGGCACAAGTTGATATCTCTCCGCCTTCCAAAGTACTACCTCAAGAAATTCCATGCGGATTTCCAGAATAGAAAATTAACATGAAATAAGAACCTATGTACCTTTACTAAACTCTCAGCATATAGTCAATCTTACCTTCTAAAGCCACTTGTCACCAACTTTAGAAGACACATATCACAACCGACTTACAAGCAATTTATCATCCATCACATCGTGCCAAGCCATTTAGTCATGGTCTGACACCAGGGGCCACCGCCACACATTGACACTGGGGGGCGCTAGTGGACGTTAGGGTGCCCTATCTGATCAGAACTACAGTGTAACGAGTAATTTGGTTTTAATACGATTGGATAACATCTATTTAAGGGTAAGCTTAAATGTTGTTTGTTCAGTCAATTGTTTCGTCCACTTTGATATTGTAATTTAATTGTTTTGGATGCAGTTTATTTAAGGGTTTGATGGAAACGTTTAGCAGCAGAGTTTAAGGGGAAGAAGCTATTAAACTTTGGTATTGGTGTTATAAAAATATGGTTCTGGTGAAAAAAAATAAAGAGACAGTGCTAAAGGCGATCAGTCCACGATTATAAATGTACCAGTTTATATTTTTAGCTTACCAGACTTGATTGATGTGGTTTTGTGGTTTTGTGAAGTGGAATCAAAACTGGGGTATTGAAAAGGGCTTACTAAGACCAAGATGGAGATAGTAGGAGTAACACATCGGACAATAGCTTCTATTTAGATGCAAATTATAATGACAAAGGAATATATAAAAAAGCAAGAAAGCATTCTATCTATGAGGTGGCCTTTCCTTCACTTAGTCCCACTACTAGCACTCTTGCTTAATGTGAATATAACTCTATTACTTATTAAGTACATGTTCTTTATAAAATTAAATAGGATCTTGTATAATACTGACCCCTAGAAACAGAGCACCTGCACAGATGACTATAGCGAAAAAGATAATTTCATCTTCAAGTCTATAAACAATATAGTTAGCCTTATAAAATAATTTATTTTATCACACTAACGACACCCTTCGCGTGATCCTCGCTCTCTTTCTAACCCATTACAATTTATAAAATGTTATATATATCTCTCACTCTATCGTTAAAAAATAATTTAAATTCATAAGCAAGAAGGTTTTAATGGAAAAAAATGAGCGATCATCAACACTTTTTAATATGGTCCAAATGGTTGACAACACCTCGTAACACGTTATTAGCTACAAAATGTTTATTACCCCTGACTTATAAAGAGTAGCCGGTAAGTTGTTTACACCTGGAGATCTTGGATGATGTATGTTATAAGTGAGGTTAAATAACTGCAATAGAATGGTCTGAAGAAATAGATATGTTCAAAGGCTAGTTCCAACAGCGCTATTTCCGCATATTATAAGCTTCAATATTGTGCAAGTATAACTATACTGTATAGAATATGTATAAAAAATCGACTGAATCAAAACCACTAGGTATTTTAAATGAGTTTACGGAATTTGAGAAGAGATTGATTTTTAGCAAATGCGGACAGGATTGTTCATACATTTCTATAAATTGCTTAAAACTGAAGGAGTCTAAACGCAGATAATACTTTATTATTCTATTATAATCGTAAAGTAAAACGCTTTAAAAAGGTTCACTGAAAATTCTCTCAAAAATTACAAAGCAACCCCTATTTTTATGATATCTAAACAGTTTTTACCCACAATAATGAACTGCGAATGAAATACACTTCGTCGAGAGCACAAGTCAACACAGCCTGACTTCGTGTAAATTGCTACATCCGGTTGGCCGGTCTATTTCCGCCAATAAAGCCCGCTTCCGGTCCCGCGTCCCGCCAGGTGGCAGCACTATTTAGTTTGCTACGTCACTTCCGCAAGAAATAAGGTTTTCAGTTGGTAAATGTGATTTTCTGGCAGTTTGACCAATGTAGGGGAGGGCCGGTGTTCAAGCAACTTTTATAATCCTTTTATTTTTTTTACTTTTTCAGTAATAAACAGGATCTTTATAATATGAACTTGTTAAACTCAGATCTTTGAAAAAAGTAGACCTGCCTTTTACAAGTTTTTTGTATCTGCAGAAGTAATGGCTTATTTCAGTATAGCACCAAAAAATCAGTATACTATGAAAACATGTCAAGCAATTGAGAGTTCCAAGAATTCTGTAACCCATAAGTGCGCCAACTTGATGACCACTTATCGATGATCACCTATACTTATCAAAAATGTTTATTGCCATTGACGTATTTTTTTGTGAGATAATATGTAGAGACATGTTTGAGTTTTTCGCGGGTTCGATAATATTCTTCCGTCCTAGGCTCGGGCCCATTCGACCTATAGGGAAATCTGCCCTTGGAGATTTAATAAGGTTATAAAAAATTCACTCACCTGCCATCCGTTAGAGTCCACAGCCCCAAACGACATCAGACAACAGCATGTGAGCTGTTACACTGCACCACACATATTGTCAGCTTCAGCATATAACTGCCACACCACTTTAAACTTTAGTCCAATGTCCTAAGTGATTATTGTCTTTTGAAGTGCAACGCGTGTGATCTTCACTTTTATAATAATATAATGTTGTATTAACTTATCAGCAACTTATTTAGTGTGAATCAAGATCATAGAAAATTATGAATTTGTATCTCTGTAACGGGGATTGGAATAACAGAATAATTAAAATGTAGGTTGTTTTTATTTTATTAACGAATTTTAAACTAATAAATGAGTAAAATCGGTCACGTGCGAATCGGACCCGAAATACGAAGGGCTCTCAAGGTTATTTGTCACCCACCAACAAATTTGTGACCGTAGCAGCCTTATCTTAATCTCGATTTTTCTTATCACGGTTCTCGAGATACAATCTGACGGCCGGACAGATAGACAGTAAAACAGCAGAGCCTCAGTAATAGGGTTCCAAAAGTACCCTTAATTTATGTAACCCTAACGATACGACATAACAGTTTATTTATCCTGATTATATTTAAAAATCCATATATTTACCAAAAAAATCGAAATTACTCGCAAACATAGAATTATAAGACAAGTATTACTGGTTACAAGCGGTCAAAGATGTTCGCCAGTCCCGGCTAAGACCGAGCCCCGAGCGAATACATTCAAATGATACGACCGCTGTGTTTGTTACTCTCAAACTTTTATAATAAGGGGACTTGTTAGCGATAGGAACATGAGGATATTCTGTTATTTCGGTTTATTTTTCTGAGAATCCATTATGTGATCGTGTTTTGTGATTTGTGAAAACTTGAATATAATGTATGTACTTATAGTTCATCATAATGACATTGTCAAGGCAAATGTGTATGTTTCTTGTCTCACATGCTTGGTTAATTTTGATAATATTTGTCGTTACTTCCTAGATCAACATATGTGAAAAAAACGAATTATATGATAAATAATGTAAATTAAATTATAAACCGAATTTGAGAAACATAAATTCGGCCTTTGAAAACATACATTTTCGTAAAATCTTCTTGTGTGATGTTCTTACCTTGGACAGCTGCTGTAGTGCCACTTAAAAGGGTTACTTGGTGGCCCAGTAACACAATTTACAAAAAGAATCTTCTTATACATGAAAATAGACACCCAAGATAGGCTATATTATAACCTAATTTGAACTATATTTAGATTCATTCTAAAATAACAAATTAAAACAAAAAAAACAATCCTATCCACACTAATGTATCAAACTTTGAATAAAGAACAAATTCGTAACGGGAAAGTTTTCAAGAAAAATAATTACAATAGCTCCCTCCCTTTCAGCGCAGGACCGACCCTTTGTACGGGAAATTTCTTAAATAATAATTATTTTTCTTCTTCTTAAATAATTACGCTTCTTGCAAATATTTATGTAACGAGATTACAGCGAGCGATGATTACCTTTCAGCTTATTTTTTCCCGTTATGTAATTTTTATAGAAATGTAAAGTATATGATTTATATTATGTATTACGGGTAAAGGTTTTATATTTATAGACGCGAAAGAAATTGGTGTACATTTATTTTGTTAATCAAGGTTGTGGTTTGAGAAGGCGATGGATATGCTTAATGCACAAGTGCATCCGAACTACTGATCTGGAACTGTCTCATTTGTTTAGTGTATATAAATAAAGGTAAACAATCTTATTTAGTCTCTTTATATAAACTATTCTTGTCCGTGTCTCTATTATTGCTTTACATTGGATATAAATCGCATGTTTTTTGAACTAAGTTCACACAGTCCGCGCCTGATGCGAAGTGACCTCACAAAGGTCGAAGCGCAATTGATCTGCCTAGATTCTAGGTTAGTCAGATCTAACGTAGGAAGCAGGTTTACTATCTTAGGCGAGTATGAGCAGTGTCATCATTTGATCCTACTGTCAAAAACTGGTCTTTCGTTAACATGCATTATAATTCCCGTGCGCGTTCTTTAAACTGTATTGAAGTAATTAATGAGTATTTACTTCAAGTATATTTTTTTCCTTGAAATAAAAAGCAAAACTTAGCATATTGACGCTTAAATCACTTGACATTTCTGCCGCTTTTAGAATTTAACGTTAACGTACGTACAAAATCAAAATGCAATCAATTAATAATAATAAAAATGTGATAGCTATTTTCTCAATAAAATGGATTATACTTCTTCTTATTTCATTTTAACGTTTAAAATATTAATATCAAGCTTTTCTTCAACAATATATATATTATTATTTACACATCACCATATTAAGTTTATCACCAAAAACCCGCACATCCAAAACCTACAACTATTAAAAAAAAACATTGTAAAAAAAACAATTTAAGATCGATCTTTTGAAATTCGAATTACCATTTAAATGAAGAATGCTAGTACGGTTGCGGCCGGCGCAAAATGGCCGCGTTTCAGGAGCGCGCGGCTGAAACTAACGGAGCGGCGCCTGAAACAAATGCAATATACCTACACATACAACATATTGTTCCGATAATGAGTATTTATTTAGACTAGTAATATATTTGCGATTCATTTTAGTATATAACGATAGCATGTACAATTAACCGTCTCGTTTTATTGGATCAGTCGTATTGAAACAATTATAATTTCCGTTTAACATGTTAGTAACGTTTTATACATTTTAATGATTTTTGAATTATGTTAATAGTTGTCTATCATTAAATAAAATATGATTACTTGATTGGTTTTTGTGTGGTTTTGATTTTACGATATACAGATAATGTTTCAGTTAGAGTACAAATGACCGACATATTCTATTTAGTAAACTTAACTTAAGCTAAAATATGATTTTTGGCGAATTTAGGGATTTAAAAAGGTTATTGCTTTTGTATCATACACTGGGCCTTTTTCTCCTATTTGCCTAGACTTTTCTGCTCTGAGCCAGACTAATTGTAATATACTTAAATGTCTAAAATATTAATTATCGTTTGTTTCATATATATATCATTGTTAATTATTCTTCTAAATAAAAGTCGGAAAAAAACAAAAGAAATAGTATATACTAAAAATCTTAAAATAAATTAAATGTACCTACTTTACGACTCAAAGACTTAGTTAATTATTTAATCTCGACGGAATGATGTTCCTAGCTTATGGCTAACAGTAATTATTCGTCCTAATTAAGAAAATATTACGCAAAGGAAACTCAACAGGAACAACATTTCATTTTAATGCCAGTACGGAAAGAACCTTTAATGGACTCCAGATGGAAATATTTAAAGTTCTGTTTAAATAAGAGTGTTTATTTTAATAACTTTCGCAAAGCCGATTCATTTTTTTTTTAATAAATAACTCAAAATGGATTGTTGTCGGACAAGCCATGCCAAATTCACTAGAGTTTTCGATCCCCGCATGGGACATAATTTCATTCAGTCGTAAAGCTTAATATGAACATATACATGAAGGAAATCTAATGAACATTACATGCCCAATATTAAATGACACCGAGTCAACTCATGGTAAAGGACTCCTGTTAGGTCCGAACATAGTCAGGCAATCCCGATAAACACGCGTGAGTCGTTGCATCATTTAATAATGAATCCATATGAGAGTTACTATAAAAACTACTTGCCCATGATTTACGTTAACAGAATTCTCTTTTCTGGTCATATTCACTACAAGTCTATCCTTAGATTTGTTAATAACTATTCACGAAAACGATTTTAAAGTTTGTTACGGCCAGTATTTACGGCACACGCTTTCCATGAATAACGATATTTATTATTGGATGAATGAATGAGATATTTTCAATGATTGTAACAACAAATATGTATGTTACGCTTTTGTTGTTGTAAAGTTGCGAACTCTGTTTGGACTTAGTTATACATTAACATCCTAAATATTTACGTGTTTAGATACTTTTTTATCTGTGTGATTTATCTACAAAGGCTTGTTCTAATTTTTGCATGTGATTTGAATATCTATGAAACCCGCGAGCGTAAATTCTTTGCTGTAATAGTCGATTGAAAAGAGGTTCTTAATTATGCATTGTTCTCTTAAAATCTCAATAAAAAACAAATGACTGCTCATCTTTCACGCATTCGAAATTACGTCTTATTTAAACTTTTCTATAAGACGTCACATAAAAGCTCTCCATACCATGCAATGTCACTACTATATCTTCAAAACGATCTTAAAAAAACGTCCTAAAAATATATAAGTATCTACAGGAACAATAAAAAAGATTCATTCTCCAAAAAGTTTCCATTCTCTCACACACATGTATACTTTCTTTATACATATACGTGTGTTGTGAAAAGGTTCTTTTTCTTTGTGCATGTGTGAGTGGTATTACAAAGATTTTCCGTTATTGTGTGTGTGTGTGCGCCCCGCCCCGAGCTATGCGCCCTCGGTGACGCCGGGGGCGACGACTTAGGCGAATTGACGCGTAACTGCAATTCTTGAATGTTTGGCCTTGGGTTCTTATGGAAATACTTATAGTATTAAGTCAAGGTGTCCTTTTTTGTTTTAGAAAGGTAAAATCAGATGTTTTGCTTTTGAATTGACTGGAAAGCTAGCTCTTCAATATGTTTGGTTTTGCTTAAATACGATGGTGAATTTGAACAAGAAAGGTGACGACGAAGGTGGTCGAATGTGCTATACTTTCTACTTTTTATTTAAGTAATACGTATGGTGCCCTACTTAAATTACTTATGTATGTATTTACTCTGGCCGTATACCAGCTGTTTTTCATATCGCAGTGCATGAAAAAAGTCTTTTATCAAATTCGTACACATCTACGTTTCAATGAAACATTTTACTTTGAATGGAATCTACATAAAAACTCCTTTGAATACGCAATCTATTCATGGTAAAAATAGTTCAATACAATATGGTATGCAAATTAACATGAAAAAGATTAACAAAAAATAATCCTCTGTTTTACAAGTCACGTTACGTCTTTTTCTACCAGCTGCGTCATCGTTTACAGTAGACATAGGGCGGGCTACTGTTCACAGCCTGCGGCCTTCCTGACCAATCACAGTGCTCCGAGCTATATCACTGTCCCTTTCCCTCCTACCGATACTCGTATCCGGCCATCCTTGTTACTTCCCCCGGCGAAAATCCTAGCAATAACACATTATCTTTCAATTATCAACTGTAAGTGAAGTACGCTAAAGTCCACAATAGTTTACCGAGAAGCCGTCGCTTCGGGCGTTCTGCACCCACAATAATGTTTATTTGATATCGAGCGTCAGGCAGGCGACGATTTTCAAGTTCAGATTTCCCTTTCACACGATTGTAGACCTTATTCCTTATGCAGTTAAATCTAGCCGATGGAAATGTTCCAACGAATTGTATTTACGTGTGCAATGCTGGCATTTTCATTGTCACAATACTAGGGAGGGTTCGGTCGAAGATATTTTAAACTTTACTTGGAGTATCGAGAGTTGAGAATCGCTCGCAACTTTTGTAGAGTTACAAAGTTTTGGAGCTGGGCACCAGATAGCCTGAGGCAAAAGCTATTTGCGATGACAATTTTGCGAGCGTCGGCGAACGAAATATGCCTTTTATTCGTACTAGAGTCGGGATTAAGGCTCTAAAACGGAATTGCTGTCAGAGGGAGCTTTGTTGGAATTTGTGAACTACACCTACGTGCGCGGGGCCGTTACAGCTCTTTACAGACGGTGTTTTGGTTGCGTTGTATAATACCTGCGGGTTTTCACGATAAATGGGCTTTTATAGTTTTATGAATGCTGCCCGCTTGCATGCCCTGTTTGTTAGTTGTTATCGGGCGGTTTTGGTCTCGGTAACTGGTGTGGGGATTACGAAAACTATTTATATCTTCGTGTTTATGCAGAGATACGTTATACACAAGCTCTGGGATTGAAAATACGTTTGTTCAGGCGTAGAAACGTTTCATGCATTTTTAAAAAGCGTTAGGTTATACGAATAGGTACTGTATGTGTCTCACGTGATGATAGATGTAAGGAAGGCGTGCGAAAGGAGAAATGCGTAGGATTCCCTGAATACAAGAAGAAATCGATACTTAGTATAAACGGATACGAACGGAATATTCAGGAAGTAGGTATCTCCGTATTAGTACCCATATGGACACAGTTTTAAAAATAAACACATGAATTATGTAAATCGTAAGTTCAATCCTCGATTTCGAATCGATTTTCTTAATATTCTCTAAAGCATGTTTCCTACACAATAATTGGAAATTCAGTATGCGACGGTACACTCAAGGTCAATACCATAAATTTTCAATTATTGTGAACGAAAATGCTGAAGAGAATAGGAATAATTTCAATTGTAATACAATTGCCATTCATTCATCTGCCATTGTAAAATAGCAGAATCGGGGCCCTAGAATACGCTTTACAAGAAAAATGTTGGCGTTTGATGAAAATTGAATCAACTTTGAGATATAATAACAATAAAATTATCAAATAAAAAACGTTTGTGTATGTGCGTTACTTCATCAAGCTTAATCCGCTTTCGAAAAACTTATAAAATATAGAGTTAGCTGATAACCTCGACTAAACTACCTTTTTGTCCGATTGCGATAGAAAGAACTTTTTTGCTTATCTATTTATTTAATTATCACACTAATCTACCTTTACAGGTTACTTAACCTAATGCGGTAGCTAGGACTAAACAAAGGTCTAAGTATTTATGTGAACTAGGGTTTCAAAGATTGAATTATTATGCACATAGTTGCAGGTCTAAATTCCAGCAACTGTTTTAATATGTAATTTTCTGATAATTTTGATCTATACCCATTCGGGCAAAGCCACAGAAAATAGTATTTACTATAAAAACATACCCCAAACTATGTACAACCAACCTTAATGGAAAAATCATAGTAGACAGTTACATTAAAACAAGGAAACTCAGCGAACGTCACAACCGAAGATCAACAAAGGGAAGAAAAAGAAAATTAATAAAGCTGTCACAGCCAAACCTAAAGATTTACAAATAAAATTATAACAAAACCTCCCATTCTTATTTATATGTACATAAGGTCTAATTTCCCTTGTACCCCCTTAAGTTATACAGATTCTTGTGAATGTATCTTTTCTATTAAAGATTCGTACAAACAGCCTCCCCTTGAGAAAAAAATATAATTTGCAATAACAAGTCCGTTTTGATTTAGTCTCCCTTCTGTATACTTTAAACCTCGGGAATCCGCCATTTTGTATGTACCTACCATAGATATGACGAGGGTGTATTGTCTTTGCTTTTTTTTTTTATATGGTTGAGATATGTTATGGATTTTGCTGATTATTCCACACGACCCTACGCAAATTGATTCTGTAATATTGTGAAGAATTCCGGTGTAAATAGTATGTTTGAGTAATAACGGTTAGAATCTTAAGGTTATTGGCGTTTTTTAGTTGTTTATTTATGTTTGTTAGTCAACTGTTTTAGATGATATGTACCTGGGACCACTGAGTCCCCATATAAATATGGCATTTGAATTAAAAATATTCGTTAACACCACAACATAATTTATTGTTCTATAGAGCATTTCAAAACCTAATTATACTCTACCATAATCGTCTAATCTATATCTAATTAAAACTAATATATCCTAATACAAAAATAACACATTAAAACTCAATGAATCAAACAAAAAAATACGTCTACAAAAATTGCATTAGCTACTCAATTCGCTACACTTCAAGAGAATTTGTTCCGCGTTGGATGTTTAGAAAAATCGTTTAGATTTGTACAACCTGCAGAAGTTACCACGAGGATTGCAATTACATGGTTTTTGTGGAATATCTTTAAAAAAATCTGTTCGAAATCTTGAGAAAAATGTCAGGTGTGAGCTTATAGATATAGGTATGAAATTGGTTCGTACAAATACATACATCCTTCTTTTGTCATAGTACCTGCTACGAGTAATTGAATCATTATTATTGGAATGGTTGAAAGAACAAAGTGATGCTGTGTTTGCATTCGTCATAGCCTAGTCTAGTCTTTTCCCAATTATGTTGGGGTCGGTTTTTAGTCAGTTCGGATGCAGCTAAGTACTAGTGTTTGTAAGTACAGAGTATCTGACCTCCTCAACCCAGGTACCTTGGCAACACGATACCCCTTGCAAATTCTTGTTTTCAGACTTTTCTATTTCGCAACCAATCATTTTGATTATTATGGGACAGTTATCAAAAGACAATAATATCAACTATCAAATGATACTACAAAACGATATAAACCATAAAGCAGCACTCAGGTAGCTTAACCCTTCGCACACATAATTAATTTCACGCTCGATTCAACGATTTGATTCGATCAATAGACGTACCATGGACAATACCTTTACAGTCTATGGTCTCGCGTGGGTGAACGTTCTGTCAACTTTAAGAATGGAAAGTGTTCTTTTTTGTTTTTTTTTTCAGCAAAGTTATTTTTTGAGATGTTTTCATTGTGGGTAACTGATTTATTGAACAGTCTTTTGTGGAAGCAAGAGCGTGACGGATGAGCATATTTGCTCCATCATAACATTGGTCTTTTAGAGTACTTTTTGAGTATTGTTGACGTAGGTTTAACATTTTCTTTAGAAGAGCTACTTACAAGAATGGTTAACAAAACTTTTTTTTAATGTATACATTTTATCAAAACCTTTAATGTTTTTGCAGTAGTTAAAATTGCAAAATTAGCAATATCGTGTCAAGAACAACAATGAAAACCTTAACTATCTTTGTCACTCTAAAATAACGATAAGGAGGTTAGAGGCAAACAGAGTTTTTTGAAGACTTTTCTAAGTTTAACTGCTATTAAACGAATATCAAATCAAGTAATCAATTATTCATTAAACATAGGTAGATGAGATAGAGGACATAGAGGTAGATAATCTTTTAGCCTGCAAAGCCTATAAACAGTAGAGAATCGTTGAGTTTGATGTACTTTTGCTATGTATTTGACATCTAATGAATTACATTTAATTTAAATAAATGTTAACATAGTAAAATCAAATCAGATCAATACATACACTTACTATGGATTCCGATTTCTTGGCCCGTCTTTCCACATTACACAAACGGCACTCCTCTTCGTTAATCATAGTAAATAACGTTAATTTATGTTACATAGCTTTAGTTTATAATTAAGTTAATGCGATAAATATTCACATTGACAGGCAAATCATGCAATTTGATTGGCAGTTAGCATTTACATCGTGCAAATTGAGCTATTACTGAGTTGTCAACTAAGCCAACATCGTTATACGGCAATTCGCACTGTATTTAGTACTGTCAAGAATATTTTGTGTTTCAAATGAATATTCTAGCTAATCATAGGTATTACGTACCGGTTTCGATTTACTGACCTACTAAAGCATAACGAGTGGTATAAAACCTCTTTTTAAAATTAAACAAATTCTTGACTCCGAATGAAGACTGAAAATCGGAAAATGGGTTTTCGGGAAAATAGAGTAAATGTGAAGAAAATAGTAGTTAAGTGTATACCCTATTTAAAAAATGAATTATTCGGATAGACTAGGCAGATAAATTATTGCAGCCACCGTACGTACAAAAATTGCACGCGGAAACATTGTTTTTAACAGTATTAAAAACCTGGCCTGAGATATTCAGGAAATTAAATTGAAATTACATATGGACCAAATTGTGCACTAGCGAACTTGCGATTCCCAAACAATACTTATGTATTCATTGTAACATACATTTGTTTGCAAAAAATAGAGCAATTTTCATAGTAGATGTACTTTCATGTCAATTTAATAATACCATTTGTAATAGAACTACATAACACAAACACTAACAAGCGAATACTGTACAACAAACTTGTCTACGAAGCTAGATCATAAATAAGTACTAGGAGCGCATAAGTCATACGGCAGTGAAGTCGCGCCGCGTCGCGTCGCCGCTAAATTATTCAGCAGTCATTAGGCGTTCCTTTGCGCGCTGCGTTCGCGGCATTGTCCGGACACGGGACGACCTCCCGTCTCGTATGGCGCCCTGGTACTTCGAAATGGCAAACAGTATGGTATAATGGGAGTTTCTTGACAGATGCGTTCTTGTAAACCCTAGGTACGTCGTTACCTAAGTACTTAAAAATGTTTAACAAGTTTTCAGTAGAAATGTTTTACGATGTTTTAGTTTAGTTTTAGTTAAAAATCTTTCAGTCTTAAGTTTCAGAAGGTGTGAATTAATCAAAAATATCGAAACTAAAAATACTTTATACAGAATCAGACTAACATTTTAATATTTTTTAGCATGTCTATGTATAATAAGCAATAATTTTCTTCTGACATGTCTCTACATTTAAATCTTCATGTTATTACTGATGCATCTTTAAGTATGCAAGACTTAGTAAAATTACCATTTCAACCACACATTCATTTATTTGATGATGATATCACTCAAATGACGCTCATAAAAATCATCATCTTAAATAAAAGGAACGAAATACATATCAATCAAATATAATATCGCGTGTAATTCCCCTATACAAACACAATATTAAAATAAGATTACAAATCTAATCTCATTACAATATTTTAATGCAGATAATATATAGGTTTAAGAAGCTGTATGTCCGTGTCGCACTCGCGTTAACATCGCCATAACGGCACAAATTGATTTGTGCGAGGCGGCCCGCGAGAGGTTATAATTTTCGCGCCACGCTGCGCGCGAAACCATGCTGTGCTGCCAACATAACAGATATGAGCATGTTTGCTTTGGCGATAGATTCTGATGCAAAAAGTTTGTATGTTATAGGTTTTATTTATACGGCCTATTTTAAGTTACTGATAGAAAAGCGAACACAGCTAGGAAACTGTGTTCCTTAAATTACACAGCAAAGTTCCCTTTACGCAAAGAAAAGCATTTCATTACATAACAATAACATTAATCAATCAAGACTCCTAATCAGTACACGGTTGGGCATGGGCTACTATTAAAATTGAGGACTCTCAGATATGGCGCTGGTGGGGCTTAAACAATGTTTATACGCATAAATATCTTGCTTCACTCGGGCCTAAGCTTAATGTTTTAAGTATAATTGTATAAAATATTATAAAGTTGACTGTTTTAAAACTGTCCCTCATTTATTAACACAGCATCTAAGTACTGGCTGCTTGAATTGCTAGCAGAAATTTCTTAAAAACCTTTGCACCCATATTGTGTACAAAAAGAAAACCTAAAAAAAGAAAAAAAAATAGCACCACAACACGACAATTTCATTAAATCTCTCTACAACGCACAATACCTACAAAATCAATGTAACAAATCCAAACTCTACAACATATCCAATATGCACTTCACATAATTACTAACTCGTAACATACCCAGACATAACAGGGCACATCCCTTTGTAGGGATCAAAGCCGACCCTACCGGCCCGCAGACTGCTCGTGACGTCACTTTGAGAGATCATGACCCCTGGCCGTGTGTGCCGCGACAGCTTTTGTTAATTTACCTAACCTGCATGCTGTTTGAAAATGGAACATGGAATAACAATTGCTGTTTAAATATAGGTATTTTGATTTGAATCGAATAGGCTTGAAGATTTACATTAGAACGATATGTATGTAATGTACGATTGTTCCATTTTTTTAAGTCAGAAGTGTTTTGTTGCAAGATAACTTGTAACAAATCAGCACAGGTATGTCGAAAAATCAATCGAATGAATGAACAAATGAATTGTAGAGTTCTAATTTCGGAATTAAAAATCTCACTTTAATTCCTGAGCTACCGGATTCCCTTTATCTCAGATCACTTCTATGTGATTCACTCATTAAACAGGCAGACATATGTTTATCCGTCTCGGCTATACTTCTATCCTATTCGGAAAACCAAATCACCTTAATGGAGAGTCAAGCCAACTATGGTTCATGGTTGCAATTAGAAGAAAGTGTCTCTACTACCGTTGTAGTAGCACCAGTGTTTCTTAAGAGATTTGAACCACTACGATTTTTCAGTACCACAATATAGCTGAAAATTGTAGAGATCTTGAGAGAAAAATGGCCTTCACCCAGCATTTGGACTTTTATCAGATGTGCACAACCTCCTCACGATTAATACCGTGTCGAGAAGACAACTGGTATTACTATCATACCAAACCCACATTAAGCACATATTAACAGGACGCAAAAATATCAATCAACAATAACATTGTATTGAAGATGACGTAGCAACTCGACGTCAAGTTATTCTGATCGAAGCTCTCAATTTCATGTGAATTCACGAAGGTGTATTGATGTGACAGGTCAACGTCAAAACATCCATTCCACATTTGAACGATTCCATCATCGTTCGTTGTTTGAATATCACAAGTCTACGGACGGTCTATGGACCTTCTTTTTTTATCCAGTGGAAACCCTCATGGACTTCTTTTTCGTTTTTTAACCTCTGCAATGCTTCCCCTTGCTCTTTCGGTCTACAGACCTGGTAGTGAGGATCGCCTGACAAATCTAGGTATATTCCGTGTTGGGTATGTTAAAGTAGCCACATTATCCCGCTGGCTGGGCTCACGCTGCGATCAGCTGCTGATATATACGCCCGCGACACGACAACACTTGTAGAACTTAAGGTTAGGTATAGTGACGGGTTTGCGGTGAACAAATCAATTAATAGAATCAAATAGTTACATTTGTGGTATTTTTGTGCTTTTATTATTAAACGACTCTTTCAATAAGACATTTAATACTTCAGTTACGGGGGTTTGACAAACATTAAAACTAAATGCACAAGACACCTAGATTCAGATCACGCAAAGACTACTTCTAGCTTCTTTTTACGACCGAACGTGATGACCAACTTGATATAATTACTAAAATGTTAAGTTACTTAGGGCACTAATAAATTTCATTTTACTAACACATCTTGTCTGTAGTCCGTCGAATGTCCTACAAGAATTAATAAAAAAGTTTAATAGTTGCATATACGTAATTAAAATGGTATATTTATATTAAATGTGTACGCCGCCTTAGTCCGCCATCTTGTTATTCAATTACATGGCGGGAACACTCGTAAAGCTGTAGCTTTTTGTCTCATCACGAAGTATAACATCAGTCTTGGCACTGATCAAGTATTATACAGCTTATTTGTAATACTTTTTGATAATAAGGTAGTTTGAACTAAAAGTTATTATATTTGTAGGTTACGTCTAGGTATCAAATTTTTGCTCCTTCAGAATCTACTCAATTCAAAGGTTGTCTGTTAAAGATCGCTTTTAGAGATAAGACCGCCCATTGTGGCAGCATGTCACTATATATTTGAAACCAATCCTGTTTTTATGTGGAGAGCATTAAACAATATTCTATCTATCCTAGTATTTTCAGCGTTTTTGACTGAAATTACAATTTTAAACCAGAGTTGTGGAAGGAAGACTCTTTACACTTTTTAATCTTTCATACTGACTCAATGCTTGGCAAAAGCGAAGGCTACACTTTGTACAATACTTTAAAGCTCTCTTTTCAAATCTCTAACACAGAACAGCTAAACAAGGTTACCGTACAATGTATCAACCTCCAACCTAACCGCAAATGTCACATTAATTAAATAATTTCCCAGAGATCCAGAATCAAAGCTTACTGAAACAAAGCCAGTCAGACAAGACAAAGGGAACCAGTGTCTTCTTTGAACTGGCTTGTCAGAACGTTGAGAACTATGAGTAGAATTCTATGAAAGCCTTGAATTGCGTTGAAAATGCGCGGTGAAAATAGACAAGCAGGCACCTATTTACATAAGTTTCCTATGATAATTTGTAAGTCTTAAACATATTTTTAGTGTCCAAGTCTGAAACCTATGGTTTGTATATACTAGCTCTACTATCTGTAAAAAGACACATTATATTTTGGAAAAAAATGCGCACTCAAATTTGTTAAAAGATATCAAATTATTTCAGTTAAGACAGTTTCAGATTACCGAGAGGGACTCTCCTTATACCTACAATCTTTGCAAATTTAGTTATGTTTCCATCGTTCATTCACGTTTTTAACTTTAAAAAAAACATCCCTTCCTTTATTTTTAAGCTATTAATTAATCTCGGTACACCAGACACGATATATCAAGATGTTTAAACATGTTCATGTCATACACATGTACCGTACGCACGCCACAGCGCATGCTGGGCCCGGCCGCAGCAAATAATTGAATTCCAACTATTATACATTTAATGTTCGAATTAATTTAGTTCAGTAGTGAAATACACAGGTGTTGTGTAGCCAGACTTTATGGAGGATACGTTCATGAAAAATATGTATGTTATAAACTTGAATGGGATGGGATGGAAACGGATTTATGGTTGGAGAAAGTTCTATCGGAGTGGAGTATCGGTTTTTTGCAAATTGAAATCTTTGCATGCCCTAATATTACTCATTATTTTTCGAATTTTGCTTACTCGTAATATGTGGTAATACTTAGCTTCGAATTCGTCTGATAGTTGGTATAATATAAATTAGGTACCTAATACACGTTTGACAAGCTACTTGGATATGTAAAACGTCTTCAATGAAAATAAATTAAACGATATTGTTAGTTTTGGAACATACAGACGGCAAATCTTAAGCCAGTAATAAAACAAATCGGCCGTGTTTTACTCTTCTTTCATATTTTTGCTGTTTAATCAAAATCATTATTAAAATAACCACTTCATACAACTTTACTATCGTTTAAATCCAATTGTTGACCCTGCATCAATGGAAAGGTCAGAATATTCGTAAATAACTAACACTCACAACTTAAAAACTTACAATTAATTAAACACAATTGACGCTATAAACTCTTCAAGAAAGCTTCCATCCAAATGATTCATTCATTTCTATTAATTGGCGTTCCAATGCGTATGTTTTCACACACCATTTGACATTTAATTTTCAGTAAACACTGCCATCTGTCGACTGAGCCGCGAACCATAAATGATGAGTAAAAAACTACAACATGAATAATTCATTGAGACGGGCACATCCCTACATTCACTACAATATATCGATAACACATGCACTTTTAACGGTATCGTTTATTGACAAGGATATTATGTACCGGTTTTGTTGAACTTGGTATTTTTTTGTGAAAAAAAGCAAGTTTTTTGATAGTCTACCCATAAAGTCTAGAGTAGGAACTTTTTCTTGTTATAAATAGTCAATAAGTCTTCATTTTCTTCCTTTCCTGCCTCACTGACATTTTTGTACTCCGTAACTAAAGAATCTGTTGTCTTTTGATACTAATCAGTTTCACTTGACAAGCACAACCAATCTGAATTCTATCCTCTATATCTCATATGGCATTATGGCAATAGACAACTAACCTCCAAACCTATCGATACAAATTCACATCACTATGGCCTACTAGTTATCGAAACGTTGACAGATGGCGCGCCGGAGGCACTACTCCACCGTGCGACCGTATCCATATTTCTGACACCGGTGGACGAAGTGTGGTGTCGTAAATCTACCACCATGACTTGAAGTAAGTCTGAGGCACTTGTGAGAGCGCGATGGCGCACTATATGTTGTAGAGCGATGTCTCTTTTTTCATAACTACTACATTTTTTCTATTCATATTACTTGCACGGGCAGGTAGGTAGGACGTAGTATTTCCTCATGAATCTGGAGGTCTACCATCACCTCTTAATGTACGGTCGTTGCAGGTGTGAAAGCGAGACGGCATTCATTCCCACATAGCTGATGCGGATAGGATGTAGCTTAGGGTGGAAAATCTAGGGGCTTATTACCTCCTCTTAGAGATTCGAAGTCCATTTAAGTTTTCGAACGAAGTCCAAAGCATAAAAACGAAGGGTTTAATCCCGAGCTGTCTTTAGCATAATAGGCATAAGATACTACATTTCTATACGACAACGTATAATTTAAGCTACGCTGGAAATCTTCGTATTGTAAAATTTGATGTTTTCAGAACACCATTTTCGAAATGTAGAGTCATTTAAATTTGAGAAGAATGGTTAGGTATGACCGCGTATTTATGGAAATCCCTCTGTTATTGAGGTATACCGCGAGGGTGACAGCACGAGGGTGATCGCTGTGATTATACACGTCGCGATAGAAACGTGCTATGAGAGAGGTGTCCAAGAAAAATCTTGAAATATAGAGTTAAGATACCTCAATAAGCTTTTTTTGTTAAATACCTAGTAAGTTACGAATAGAACATAAGAACGGATGATAGTGTGATCCGTAACATTTTCAACCGTTATTACAAAAAGAAAACTATTTATGGTATGCGTATTAAAAAAAAACTAATACAGTGGTTTGTGTTCTAAAATTAAAATTAAAATGAGGTTATGACATTTCTATAAGTAAGTAAAACTGTCAAAAAAGTTTAAAATTACTTCTACCCTACCGCATACACACATCCCCAATTATTTATTCAAGACATTTGAAATTGTCGATGGTTCGCCCTACAGGTCATTGTTTTAGAACAACACTACACAAAAGAGTTTTAATCACTGCGCAACTTTGGAACATGTGTTACTGATGAATTTGTCAAGAGTAAAGACTTTTTTAATATTTTATAACTAAAGCATGCAAATATGCGAAGTGGACAGGCTACAAAAAAATTTATGATTTTTTTGACTCTATATTTTGCAGCAGGCAATACCAATCTTTAACAACCAAGGGGATGCTTGTCTATTTGCTGTATGCATGAACTACAAATAGCTGGGTAAGGTTCCAAAATGGCTAGTTGTTTTTCCACATTCTTACTCTCTCTCTAATGTCACTTAGGAGACATTTTCTCAGGTGAGCCCTTGCTTATACTGCAGGTAACGTTTAACATGTAATTAATAAAAACATAGTTTAGGAGAGTTTCAAAATTCAGCAGCAAAAAGTTTCAGGCATTTCATCGCTTGACAGCTAATCCTTAAACAAAAAAAATCTCTCAACAACAACCAACCATAAACAAATTACATTATTATGATATTATCAACCTATTTTTAAAACCAGAAGCGTTACAAGCACATCAATAAATGAAAATAAAATTCGATATTGAACATAAGAGCACGTATAGTGGCGGCGTCTCGCGGCGGGGGACGCGCTTCCCGCCGCGCGGCTAACAAGGTTGTTGCTTGTATCTGTATGTTGACACCACTGCCAAACCGCTCTTATGTTGGTACCATTGAGATGTTCGGATACGAGAACGAAATTAATAATAAAATATAGTGGATTTAAATTAATTATGGAATTTTACTAGGGGCTGATTTTTCAATCATTAGTTTCTATATGAGGAATAAATATGGCCGTTTGACATATTTTGTATACAAAAGCTGTTAAAACTTCAAACATATTCGTCAGATAAAAGTTATCTGGTAATTGAAAAATCGGCCCTTAGTAAATAAAACATACTTAAATGTATAGTAATTATTATATTATTATCCAATAATTCTTGAATTTATTTATGCCTACTCGTATTCAGACGTTATGATCCGATCAGGATCTAATCCAGAGCCCCAGTTATGAAGAAAATTAAGGAAACTAATAAAATAGAAGGAAGGAAATACTATTAAAAAAAATAAGTGTATATTCTCTATTTAAATCGTATTAGCATAGCTATTATAGCAAAATCCTTCTAAATAACGTGTGTATCAAGTAGAGTCATCTGCACTGCAGTCAGATGCCCTCAGATAAGTAGTGACTGGCATCCTACTCATACTTACCTTAGCTTTCACTTCTGTACAGGGCAAATGTTACTTGAAAACGACAGTACGTTTAATGATCAGTAAGTTAGCTTTAAGATCTTTGTACAAGGAGCAAAGCAAGTGTCGGATATCTGACGTGTCTAGTGTTGTCTTTGTCAGTGGCTTTTTATGTGTTTAGAGAGTCAAATATTTTTAGATCTATGACTCTGTTAATATAAAGGAAAAGTTAACTTTTATCGGTAATTCCAAAGTTACTAACTAGTAATAAACATATTATAAAAAGAATGAAATTAAAAAAGATTGATTCCAAAATACAGAGACTCATAGATACATTCTTAGAAAACTTATCAACTTGTTTACATAATTTTTAGCTAAAAAAAAACTCTAAAATGCTGACATTTTAAAAAAACCTTCTGTTAATTTAATAAAAAAATAACAAATACAATGATTTTGAAGTCAAACTTCTTTATTTTGTTGGTTTTACAACTGGAAGTTTTTTAGCGCAAGCAAAATTTTGCAGAGTACATTTTATAACTGTACATAGCAGGGATTAATAAAGTTACATTATATACTGCCATCAAAGGTAAAAAGGAAACCCCTCGTATTGTTCCATTAAGTAATGAAGGATCCCTGTAATCCACATTACATACAACTGCATAGCGCTTAATACAAATATCCACGGGCGAAACGAAACGCATCAACCCGCGAGGGGAGATTTGAATTTAGAACTTGTTGTTTTTTTCTTGCGTAACCAAAGGATTATTTTCATTCATTCATTCAAATTGGTCGTTTTCATATTATGATGCTTGGATTACTTTGAAGTTGGTATTATTTATTTTAATAGTTATAAGTGTTTTTGTTTGTACTTATTTTTATTTTAATATAGATTTTAGAAGGAAAAGAAAGATAAGGTTTTTGAGATCCACGATCATAGTTATAGAATTTTGGAAAGGTTGTATAATAAAAACGTAAGTAGAGTAGACAAGTTTAGCTTCAGAAACTGCATATTTTTTATTGAAAATTATAAAGAAAAACATGAAACCAATAAAATTAATAATTTGGAGTAATTATAAGCTCTAAAAATCTCTAACGTCATCATCAATATTAAAACAACGCCATCTTACTCCAAACCTCTAAAAAACACGCGCGTCTATTGTTTTCCGCAAGCTCCAGCTGAGCTACAACCGCTTCCCGCCACTGGATTCAAAATAAGAATAGGTTTTATTTTTAATTGGAACATATTCGGGTATCGGTTCGTCAGCCTCTATGCTTTTGTAGTGTCGAGGGGCGCCATATTGCCTAAAGCTATTTGGTTTGAAGTGCGTATTGGTATAAGACAATCTGTCAGGCCTACCCCCCGATTCAACTCGACTACAATGAGCTTTCCCTAGTTACCATTTATGAACTATTGTTATGAATCAGTAGCGAAGCAGGATTTAATACATTTTGGAATTGTTTTTTATTTTCGTATTGAGTTGTAAAAGTTTTTGCGGAAGCGCAGTGAAATTGTGATTAGTGATATCGAAACATTTTGCAGTCGAGTTTATTTTGAGGAAAATATAGAATTTATCACTTGGAAGAAATCATTCATACAATGTATAACTTAATTTCTAGTTTATACGATTTCCTTATTCGATATCAAATCGAATAAAAGCTGATAAATCTAAACCCAATAAGTATTATACCATACAATTTAAAAGACAACATTAATTTATGAATACGAGTTATCTAACACAAAACAGTAAACTACTTATATCGATTACACAACTTATCTCGGACTGGACCTGGCCCTAGTCTGGCAATAAATAGGCCCATTACTTGCCAGGCACAATAGGCGAGGCCAGAAGCAAATCAGCTGTACCGTCAACCAGGAAATATACAACTTACAAATGCCAAAATCAACTGTATTTCCTTGAAAATAAAGGATGTTTTGTATTCATATGGAGGGCAATGATGTGTGGTTGGTTGTACGAGGTACCAGGCGCCCAGATATACAAGGTAGTAGAGGCGCGGGGCGGGAGGCGATCCGTCAACGGCTCGCGGCGGTCACGACGACCGACGACCTAAGCCGATGAGCACACCGGCTTCTTAGCACTTCTAAGAAACATTTGGACAGAAATTCTCGTTACTGTTGTATTTTCCTCTAAAAGAGGATGTTCAGTACTCAATACAAACGCTTTTCGTATGACATAGTGTTGGAATCCACGCAAATCCTATACTCTAATATTTTCAGTGTGGAAATGTTAATATTCCTACTTGCTTTTTTTCTGGAAGGAAATAGTGGCTAATGAGAATGCTCGATATGTCCCCTTTGACTAAGTATTTGTTTTAACGTATTTTAGAGATTGAAGTTTTGTATTTTTATTGTTAAAAAAATAAAGTTTTTAGAGTAATATTTTGAAAAGGATTGTTTGTTTATCAATCTGTAGCATATTGCATTTGAAAAAAATTTGAAGAGCTATTTTTCTGGCATGGGTTTCAAATTTTCTCAAGTTTTGTTTCTTACTTTTTCAATATTTCATTTAATGCAAAAGATACATATTTTTCAATAATACTCATTATTTCGCATTATACATATCACGAAACCGTAAATTCTTACACTGTGCCAAATAAAATTCTCAATGGCATGAGGATCTTTAGTCACGGCAAATCAATAAATTGAAAATATTATTGCACGCTTAAACCAGTGTGTACGCACCCGCTGCGGGCGCGCGACTGCCCGCTCGCGTGCCAGTAATTGCCCTGCGTTCCTTTTTTGAATAACTATCACGACTTTTTCGCTCCAAATACTCTTTTCTTTAGCTTTCGGTTGTTGAAGGTATTCGACGCATGCAGCCAGGCCGACGCGTTCGGATATTTCAGGCATTTCGCGAGTAATCGTCGGGATGTTACGGGTGTTCCTTTGCCTTGTTTGTGGTGTCAGGGCTTTTTATTTAAATGTTCGAGTTGTTTTTTTACGTCAAGGACTTAAATGTCATATTTTAACTTCATTTTTTCTGTTAATTCCTTTTGATTTCCTTATACTTTAAATAAAATGCTTTGACGCCCAGCAAATACAATATGTCTATTGATCACTTGGTTTATTCAATTATATTGTTATGAGTCAAATCCGCCAGTTTATTACACACAAATTATTATCAATTTATCCTTTCCGATTCTGTATTATTACAACAAACAGTTCAAATTATAGTTTCTAGTTCACTGTTTAGATTAACTAGTTTCGTTCACTTTAGACAGTTGTGATATTATGGAGTTTTAAAGATAAACAATTGATAATAATATTTGAGATTGTAGACCAACTAGGTAACTATGTTCTGGGGGTTTTCCACGACCTGGTTGAAGCTGTGGAAGAGATTCGCCCTGCTCTATGATATGTAGTACCATAAACCCAAAAGGGTGGTGATACCACAAGTGTCTCCCTAACCTATGAGACGAATAACTACCAACCGTGTCTATATTTAATGTTATTATGCCTAATTACTATAGATATTAATTGAAGAGAGGACCGACAATTTTTTTTTAAGAAAAATAAAAAAATCGAAATAAATCATACTCCTAATAACTCTACACGCTTTTAAATCTTAAATTTAAGTAGGTAGGCCTATTTTTTTATAAAAATAACCGGAAAAGGATTTTTCTTCTTGGTTTTACTTTCATGTAGCTAAATTAAACATTACAACACCAAGTAAAATATCTTAAAATTATTTCAATATTTTTATCTTTAGCTTGTTCATTTATCAAAGTAAAAAAAATACAAAAGATGATAAGCTTACAAGTTATCAAACATTTTTGTTAATTAAAATACGAGATGATTTTCTAATTCACTTTTGGCGAATGTATCCCCTTTGTAGATCAAAGAAAGTATGAAATGATGTCCAAATAATATTACTGAGTAATTATTTGAGGTTAGGGAGGGGAAAATATGGCAAAGTATCGATAAAAACCGACTATGACGAGTCCCACTCTTTTAATGGCTCATTTTAATTTCAAGCATTTTGCATATTCGGTCATGTAAACTGTATCTCCATAAGCTCACATCATTTCATGGTATTTTATAAAAAGATCTAAAGCAATATAGTGTATTTTCAGGAAGCAAACCTAACCAAATTATTTTGTTATGTAAATAATTATTACGTGATACAACAAACAATAAGTATTTACTATGTAAATAAGTACGAAATAAAAAAATTGTAGCTTTGTTTAACGTTTTAAAACTCATCTATCACCGTAAAAACTATCGACATAGAACATCACTAGAATACTTAAAAAACAAAACCAAATACAACGGGGCGCGGTGACCCCCAACTAATCGTACAATAAGCCATAAATGGGACCCTTGAGCTAATAACAGATTTAAATATAGAACGCAAATGGAGTGCAGTTTTATACTTCATTACTTTGACTGACACTGTTCGTTAATCCGTATTCCGTAGCGGCCTGTCATATGAATTAGCTAAGTTTTTTCAAACTTTTTTTTAATCGTTTTGGAACACTTGTTAACGCATGTTAATTAAATGGCTGCAACAAACATGTGAGCATGAAATTAAATCATTTATTCTGTAAGTACCTTGTCAGTTTTACATGTCTTCTTGTTTTTTGAGAACGCTGGAGTCGACATTTCCTATCTGACTACCCTGAGAAATGTCGAAACAAACTCAAGGGTTACAGTCTCTTTTGAAGTCCAGACAATATCAATGCGAATAGTTATGCATAAATGAAATATGTATCAGAGAAAAACTTAATGTGTACTTATTCATTACTAATTTTGAAAATTTACGCACATGAAGTACACAGTTATTTAGGTAGGTATCTACTTGAAAAGGTACACAATCTTCTGTCTAAAAACTTAGTTTCAATATTCAATATAAAATGCTACTTAAAACCAATGTAATTTATTTACTTTTTTAAATACGAAACCTCATCAAATAGAGGATAGAAACTGTCCTGCTGTGTATCTAGTGACCAATATTTAAACCTTATCTATACGAGAGAAATCCTTTGACCAGCATTGGGACGGCTACAGATTGGTATTATGGTCATTAAGTCTCTTTTTTTAATAGTTACTCATGGAGTTTCTTGTCGATTCTTCTCCATAAGAATGACACTTTGAAACCGCGTAACTAGAGTCATCATTGTAGCGTTTTGAATATGCCTCGAAACCGGCCTACTTGAAATAAAAACTTTTTGATTTTAATTATTACCACAAATTTGACTCCACAATTAATTTATTTTAAGCACAAATCAATATGCATAACGAGCTCTTTACAAGGGTTCCGCAATGGCCACAGCGGTGACAAAAGCCTCGCCCTCGCCTCGGTACCGCCCTAATACGCTCGTACTTGTAATTGTACCAATTTAGTGCCAATGTGGTGTGATTAATGCTTTACTAGGAATAAAAGGGCATTTCGTATTAAAAATTTATAAAATCATCAGCCATAGTTTAATTATAGTTTATTTCATATCAATTTGGTTCACAATACGTCTTGTCGTGATTTTTCCATTTAAGCATATAAAATGCCTATAACTGAAGACTCCATAACAAATTAAAACAAAATATGAGATGGCTCCACGATTTTCAGCCAGCTTAAAAATAAAATCTTAATGCATATTTTACGGAATATCAAATAAACGCAATATTCGATTCAATTTGCTTTAAAAAAACCTGAAAGCTGTATCCTGAAACACCGAGAAAAACTCTCTACATGCACTTAATTTCCTCCTTACTAAACTTTCATCGCGTCTTTCAAACAATATTCCTTTATTCGAACCACGAATGAATAAAAAAAAACAATGAATCAGTCTCCCAAAGGGATGGCAGCACATGACACCCTCGCCTATACGTCAATACTCATAATTGTGCCAATCTAGTACCACCGAAAAACGGCGCTGGTACCGCGGTCGCCTTAACGCGATTATGTATATCTGCCCAACCCATATAATAATAATATTTCGTTTGAGAGGGTAGAGTTGGGAATTTGAATTGTTTTTTTTTGCTGCTCTATTAATAGGGTTTTTGCATTCGTTTTTTTGTATTTTTTTGGTAAATTAGTTAAAGACAACTAGGTAAAGATAAAAAAAAACGATTAGGGCTGATTGAATCGTTTTTTTTTGTTTGTATTACGGACAGGTTTTGACTTAGGTTTAGATTTTTTTCGTGAAGTGTGTATTTAATAGTCTATGGTTACTTATCGAATATATACTGCAGCAAATAGGTACCTACAGCTTAACAAAATACCTAATCAAACGCAACTCCAATCAATAAATAACAGAACAACTAAATCACACATAGACAATCAACTTATCACCATAGACAGCTGTACGAACTCGATAGAGACAGAGCATAGAGAAAGCCGGAGTCTATAATAACTGCGTATAAATCATCTGTTATCTATGACATATCGGCGCGAACGCACAACTGGGCGCGTGGTCCAGTAAGATGTTATGTACGACAGATTAGACCTGGTGTAGCCTGAACAGGTTCATTTGAAGGAAGGAGGCTGTATATCTGTTGTTCAGGCTCATATTTGGCTTTTGATCAGTAGACGTTGGTCTGTCAAGATTCGAAAGTGTTATGTAAATAGGGTAGAGGAAATTAAATTGTATCGTTCTAGGCCAAATGGGTTGATGATGACTTTGTAAAAGTAGAGTTGTTTGCTTGAAGACAGTTCGTGGATCTTACTATCTTATCTTAAACTGTAAATTTATATCCGTGGTGCCTGATAACTGAGCCTAACTCAGTTGTCAATCTCTTTTCTTTGCTAAAACTAGCTATTTCTTCTTTTGTCTCCCGCTTGCTATGGAGGGAAGTGGAACATTTTTTCCTACTCCTCCTCTTTACTATTTCTGATTAATTTCGTTGCGGGTTCCAAGGCAGTTAATTGTTCCCCCTGGGACACACCGAACTTAAGTGTTTCGGTGGTTTTCGTTGGTTTCATTGTAGATCCTGGCTTACAGGAGTTGCAATGACGGGCATGTGTGGCGGGCTAGTCCCATTTTTAAAAAAAAGTTCGTGGATCTTGTTTAAAGTGGAACAAATTTCCATGATCTCAGTAGCTTTTGCCATACTTATCATTGGGACATCTAATAATAAAATCTTAGGACAATTACTTTTAAAACGTTATCCGTTGTGCTCGGCAACTGGGCCTAACTCAATTGCTGATGTCTTTTTTTTCATATTTTTCCTTCTTGTCTCCTGCTCGCTGTGGAGGAGAGTGGATTTTTTTCCTACTCCTCCTATTTAATGAATTATTTCAATACGGTTTACAAGACAGCAAACCTGGGACACAATTATGAATATGAAGCTTCTGTATAGTAATCGTACTAAAAACGTGCTTTAAAGAAAAGGGGTCTATAACCATCTACAAGTTATGATCAAGTTAGAGCGCTGTAAACAAAAACTTTATCTGCCGATATTGGCTGACAAATACACAGGCGATTGCTATAAAATATATATTTGTAGCAAGCGTTTTGTACGGAACCCTCACTTCTAGTTTCTAATTTCTTCTATTCTAATTCTAATTTCCCCAAACTAATCGGTTTCAAGCCAAATATAAATATGACACTAACTTCATAACGGCATCAGGGTACAATGACTCGCCAAAACCATACGTCTGACCTCTCAAATAAACTTATATTACCTCTAATTATAATAGAAACAGCATATAACTCAGAGTTTCGGATCTAAGCAGTGACGTCACGCCGCCGCAGGGCTGCGCACGCGCCGGTCTAATAACTATAAGCGATCGACAATTACTATCGATACACACCGTTACTCGATCGTTATCTACACGTACGACAATTAGCATTGCTTAGTTAGTGATGAGAGTCACGAGCCAAGTTCAGTTTACCTCTCTTTTTTTATTTTTTAATCTCCATATTATACTTTTTTATAATAAAGTGTGACAGTCGTACATAGGCCAATTTTTTTTTATTATGTAATTCAATTAAGAGTTAGTCGATATTTTTTCTTTGAACTTTACCGAAAAAGGGCGACTGCATGAGGTTGTGCTCAGTTTAGCATGTTTAGTCAACGAAGATTCTATTGATTGACTCTCCAATGCAAAATAATGTTTAATTATATATAGTTTCGTTCCTATAGACTATGTGAATTATATACTTTACGGTGTCGATTAGGACTTGACAAAAATTTCTTTCACCGACTGCCTATAACATTGTGAGAGAATCATTTATTTACAAAAGAACATTTAAAACATTTATTTTCTTACAATATCCAACAAAAGTACCAAAAAAAATTGTCTGTTATATCTCTTTATATGTTATATCCGAATCGTATCCGAAACAGATCGTGTACACATGCACTAATGCCGTTAAATCTCGAAGCGGTTATTAGGGCGCTATCTGAGTGCGGCTCGACGGGAAGACATCACTTACTTCTGATACCATTATGCCATACTGGACGTCTTATTTCTATGCGATCGGGAAAATACAGGCTAGATGCTGCCCGGAGTGAAATTAACACTTTATCTGTAATTTTTACTTAGAGATGACATGAGCGGTTTATATAAATGAATGTCGATTCCGCTATACTGCCATTTAGCAGCGTCGTGTTTTTATTCTGCAAGAATTTAAGAGCAATGGCAAAAATGTGAAAAAAAAACAAGATTTTATACACTCTCTTTCTTGTTTGTATGTTTGTTTGTTTGTCGTTCCGGTTGGAGTTTGTAACTCAATTTTGAGGCACTTCTCGATAAGCTAGCAGGCTGAAATTTTCAGGGTATCTTCAAATCCGATGACATGCAATTTGCAACTATAAAATTTCTGTACCGATTTTGATAAAATTTGAAAGGTGGGTTTTTAGATTTTTGTTGTCTATGTTGATTAATTTTACTTCACTTATAAAATAATTGTACGACTTACGCTGTTAATTGAGATCAATGATTGTCTTCTGTAAAATTAAACTTTCTAAACTCTAATTGCCAATTTGTTGTCTGTTTTAGTGAAACTTTGTAACAATTATTTATTTTTAAAACATCAGAAACTTGCCTTAAATATATGTACACCGTATTTCTTTCTTCTCACCCCGTTTAATATGTGGTCGGCGCAACAGTCAACACAAATATTTTTGTTGAATTGTGTATTGTCACTTGTCGTACTATCACTAACTCCCTTTTTATTTCATACTAGCTGTTGCCCGCGACTTCATCCGCGTGGTTAGAAGATATAAGTTATAATTTATACCTGCCTTCTACCTATCTATCTGCCTTCTATGTATCTTGTAGGATTCAGTCAGCGTTTGCAATGTAAGCGCAAAAAATGTGTTTTTTTACGACTTCACATTAGAAACTTCAAAAATTGTAGCCTATGTGTTATTCTGATATATAAGCTATATTGTGGTAAAGTTTCATTCAAATCCATTCAGTAGTTTTTACGTGAAAGAGTAACAAACATCCATACCTCCATACTTACAAACTTTCGCCTTTATAATAGTAGTAGGATAACTTATACACAGTTCATCCATATTTTCTCTTCGGAGTCCCTCTCCCTTACCATCCATATACACCGTATACCAATCCGGTAAAAACCGCAACGCTACCACGGACTCTACATTTTTTCACTCTCACGACTCAATTAGAAAATTACACCTTCACTCAGCCTTCATATTATTTTGATTGCACTTCAAAAGGTTGTCTTTTAATTTAACTATTAATGCGAACTCTTTATTTATACCTGTGATTCAACGCTCGGTATTCAGAAAATATCAAACGATTACGGAGTTGTCATGTATATTTGTAACACGCTACGGCAAAAAATTTTAAAGATATATATTCTTCTTCTTAGTCGTTGCACTCTTGGCAGAGTGGTCGTGGTCGTCATTTCAGCTGTTAGTGGCTCGCCTACTTAATGAATTACTTTTCTTAATGAGTAAGATTATATTTTATTGGAATTTACTTTGTTTCTTTTTCAAAAGATTTTATTCAGCGCGCTTAATATAAACCATAGTGTGGTGGGCTATCGTGCAAGCGAGACAACGCTACTCATAGAACAGACTCATAAAGCTATCAGAACAGAACAGTACTAGTATTTAACCAACCATCGTGTACAAAATAATACATAAATTCTATTTAATTAACACTTTCAACAATCTATGACGTCATCACCGAACGTAACCCCAGTATGTCATCAATCAGGTAAACAATTATGACCTATAATTATGTACTTACCCGCGAATGGCTGAGGGTCAAACGGTGACATATTACCTGCCTACGTAATTTACATAATAATTTAATAGACGGGCATCAGTCACGCAATCTGAATACGTTATTAGTTAGTTATAACTAAGGCTTGGTCTAGCCTTTTGTGCAAAAAAAAATAACAATTTGTGTTTGGAACTGCATTATGATTTAAACATTTTTTTTTAATTTGGGTAGAGACATTTTATAGCGCGCTTGTTTATAGCTGTTTTTTTTAATATGAAATAATGTTTACGAAAGATATTTTTTGACGCTACGCAGTTTAAAAAAATAGATAAACGCATTGTAATTTGAATTTAATTCATTTTTATTGTTTAAAAGAATCTACAATACAAAAGTACTTTACTTAGTAGGTACATGGACGTTAATAAAGCCAGTGGACAAGTATTAGCATATAACATATAAAGTGGTGATAGAAATAGAAACATAACTAAACCTACGCACTAAATTCCATAAGTGGAGGTCAAGCCTATGACTTTAATGGCATACTCGAATACTTATAACAACGCCCCTAAGAGAAAGCAGCCTCATTAAATAATAACATTATTATTACTCGCTCGTGGCGTCGATTAAATCGATAACATTAAATCGGACGCAAACTTTCAAACCATGTTCACAACTCAACACATTAAAAAAAAAGAAAAAAAAGTTTTTGGCGCCGCCATGACACTCACGCTCAAAGAGACCGCGCTGCCACACCGTTCGGAAACGCACTCAATAAATTACAACGCCTAATCACCCTTAATTGGGATGTGTCGTGACCCACCTTAACCTTAGGTCGACAAATAAGAACAAAATAATGCAAACATAATGATACGTGCTGGCTGAATGTTACAACTTTTAATTTTCGAACGTTAAGCTCGGAGCCGTGGACTGTAATTATCCTCTTTTCCGAATTTAAGTATACGGATAGAGATATTAATAGTCTGTGGTATTTGCTTTTTTCTTTGATTTATATATTTTTATAGAATCGGTGAAATTAGTGGTTTGTTATAGTTTTTGTAGTGCCGCTAATGGTTATAAATGTGTGACCGAGATAAAAAATGCTGAAGGACGATGTTCTAATGTTTGAAGTTTAAACGCGTGTGGTCATGACTTGACCTAGCGGGTCAAGTTAAATGTTAGCGCCGCTAATAGAAGATTTGAAAAAACTTTATTCATAATATTTGCACAAATTAAGACAATATGCCGGGGGACTTAGGGGCTTACCCTTAAGCATTATTAAGATTTGTTCTTGGTTAAGCGACAAACAATTGGATCAGTGGTTAGTTTTTGAACAAAAATACCGACCGCCATAGAGAAAGTGTCTTAAAAGTTCTTTTAACGGACGACTCAGACTATTACTCCTGACTAGACTGTTTTTTGTCGTGTTATTACGCTGTTGCTTTGCCTGTCTTTACTGCTTAACAATTTTACGTGAAACTTTGTCTTTAGTCAACTTAGATCCTAGAAATGAACGTTGGCCACTGTTTACACTACTCTCACCGCGATATGTAGCAATTAACGGCAAAATTGTTTATCAGAAGCAGAAATAAGTTCCGATAGAAGGTAAAATAAATTTATATGTCAACTATTGCTAACATTTTAGGCACGTCTTACCCAATACGAGCGCAACCAATTCCGTTAACGTCAAAAAATAAATAACCAGCATTAAAAGTCTTCAATAAATCATTTAACATATTCCCTGGGAGATAACGATTTGCGACGCACCACTAATTGAGCTATTCCGTAGATAAATAGATAAAACATGAATACTCCCTAAATTATGCGTGCTATTTGCATATAATAACTGGGGGATAGGTTAGAGGTTTGCAGGGTAGATGCAGAAGTATGGTTATGTTTCGTCTCTGAAAAAGAAAGGTTAGAATGACAGATATTACCTTATTTAATAATGCGCATGGCTGTTGGACACCACTACTTTTTTTGTGTTAATAAAGTTTTTAAAGCATTATAAATGGACAGTATTTATCGGGTGTTGTTTCGTTTTTTAAGAAATGTGTGACGTTATTTTGTCGCAGTAAATAACAGTTTGATAGTTTCGTCAATCAGGGTGTTTTGGAATTTGCGAAAATTATTATCACACTAAACAGATATGAAAATTAATGGTATTTCGAGAGACTGTCGGTGGAGAAGGTACACGTATGGTTATGAAGATTTTCGAATGTAGTTTCTTTTAGGACCATGGTCCTAAACTGTTAAATCAGATTCGATCAAGCGTAACTTGGTCCTAACTTATGAACTTGTGAAGATGCTTGGAGACCAAAATCCTGAAGTCTCATGACTTCTTAAAACAGACATTCAAACTTCTGCAACTTATCTGTCCAATACACTTCACAGCCAATCTAAAAACAACCATACACCGTTCACATAAAGTCCAAACTTATTTAAAAAAGCACTCTAAACAAAACAGTTTCTTTTCTCTTCCCTTGAGAGTCGGTCGCACGGGGACATTTATGCAGATCCTAATGACGTCACCGCGATGACGTCACGCGGATCATGCGTATCGCAGGATAAACTGATAAATATTAGTTATGCATATTTAAAGCCTCTTTTGGTGTACGAAGGGTGGGTATTGCAAATTTTTGAATATTATCGGGGATATTCAAATCGGTCGATTTATCTACTTCATAGTTCCTTTTCTTTTGTCGATTTTGATCCGACTTCACAATAGAGGTTCAAATCGTCTGATTTTTGGACTGGATGGAAAGTCTTTTTTATTCATTTATTTTAAATCATACTATTTATTTTGTGAATTCTACTGAGTCGGTTTTTGTTCTTAAAAAAATATTATAATTTTGTGTTTTTGTAAAGCAGACCATAATGGAAGGAGCAGCTGTCTCCAGAAGTAGTCATTTGATAAAATTCTTCAAGAAAAAAAATCACCTGCCTCGCAATTTTATTAATCTACTTATTCTACATACCTACATTTAAATTGTAACAAAGTGAACAGAAAACTCCGTATTCCTGATATCTTTATGTACTAATATGTGTGTTTTATGTCTCGTCCGTCTAACTCCGCAACAAACTTATACTCCAACAGCTACAAGATATTCACACCACCACCAATTATACATACCATTAAGCTTAGGGTGCTAACCGGCTTACCTATGATCAGAATCGGTCCTACAGTCCTTCTATCTTGTAGTCCTTAGGGTGTTAACAAGCTTACCTATATATATCTGCTGAATTGGTTCTTCGGTCCTGGTCCTTGGTCCCACGAGAGGTCTTGGCAAGCGTCCGGAATACGCGATGGTTGAGCGCCCTCGTTGAGAACAAAAATCAACAACGGTTTTGTCGTGTGTTGTTCATTTTGGATGACGTGGATGTGTGAAGCGGTTGATGCGGTATGTTTAGAAATAATATTTTTTTATGGTTATTTGAAGATATATGGATATTTTTGGGTGATGTGTACTATTTTGTCATGGTTTTGTCGCGTTCGTGGTTTTACGGTAACACCACAAAATGCTACACACATATTTAGAGAAAAGTCCAAAAAAAAGTTCCTTCCATTTTTTCTTTTCAAACTTATCGTCTAAGAACATTCAAAAAGTTAAACGATCCAAAAAAATAAACCACCCCAAATCAAATAAGTCTTCTCAACTGTGCTCAGCTAACACAAACTACCGCATCCACTATTTATCAACTCCGCCTAATCCCTGTGAGTGGCCGACGCGCGAACGTCAAGCGTCACTCAATACGCACTGAGCTGTTGACACACAGGATTAGAGCAACACACTCATATGGTGCTAGAGACTATGAGGATTGAGTTATAAATAATATTTTCATGTTAAAATTACATGCCCACTACAATTGTTGTATATTTACATTTATATTTACAATAACAAGTAACAGTTCTTGAAATTAACAGTTCTATTACTCAACCGGATTTTTGTTCATCAGGACACTCGTCAGGGGCCCCCGAAGAAAATTTAGGTGTGCGTTAACCAATAAGATATGATTTGAAATATGTAAAACAAAGTGAACTTTTGTTTGACACCTAGATACTTGTCAAAATTATCTTTTGTTTCGCTCATGGTAGAAACCAATAAGAGTCTTTCAACATTACTGACTCAAAACAAATAATTCATTAATTATCCTACTACTATTATAAAGGCGAAAGTTTGTAAGTATGGATGTATGGATGTTTGTTACTATTTCACGTAAAAACTACTGAATGGATTTGAATGAAACTTTACCAGAATATAGCTTATACATCAGAATAACACATAGGCTACAATTTTTGAGGTTTCTAATGTGAGGTCGTAAAAAAACACATTTTTTGCGCTTACATTGCTAGACTAGACGGGACGAACCTGAAGTCCACGCGAACGAAGTCGCGGGCAAAAGCTAGTATGGAAATAATACAAAAAGTAACCCACATTTTTTTAAGGCATTTAGCTTGAAGTTATACTTTTTATTTGTCACTTTTAAATCAAACATCTTGGATATTGAACGCTGGCAGTCCCATCACTCATTTCAAAAACATTCTTAAAAAAATATAATGGCAACGGCACTTAACTTCGAGCCTACACGATACAATAATCTCCCTCGCAAACTATCGCCAAAATTTAATATACCGACCTTATTAGGGTTTGGACTTATTAGCTTACCGCCCTATCTCAATCTACCCTCAAGTATGGGTTAATAAAGGGCGCATTACTGTGTAAACATGGTCACGTGGCCCCCGACGGCGGTCACGTGACGCCCACAGACCAGATAGACATCTCCACACCAGAAATTAGCTATGGTAAAAGCATTCGCGCGTTTTTTAATGTCAAATTGGAATTGAGGTTATGTTTTTGACACACCTTTAATGTTTTAGGTGTCTTACACAAAAGCAGGGTCCACGACAGTGAGTTACTTATGGTTATTTATGCATTTACATTCAGTACAGATGTGATTATTTAAAAATGAGAGATTGATGAGAGAGACAAAAAGGTTACTTAAAATAATTATAATAAATATTCAGAACAAAGACAATGCATTCAAACACACTAATCTATTTTCTATTACCATTTTATTACCACCATAAGAAATTAAAAAGAAAGTGAAATCTAAATCGGGTAAATACACGTAGAATAATTACATCAATTAATTGCTTTTCATAATTACAAAAACATTTAGATGTAGTCGTTATCGTGTTACGAACTTGATTGGTGCTTTTGACCGATTTTTAAGCGCCATTTAGTGTCTAGCTTCGGGCGCCATCTTGTCATAGGTGATAAAATGTAATCCATAGATAATGGTTTAGTGAAATGTTTAATTACAGTTGTTTTAAACGATTAATCACTGCCTGAGATTGAGTTTTCATCGGAAAAGGTCAAATGGTTTGTTAATTTATGGTATTTGTGAAATGTATGAATGTCGTAAAAATTTAGATTGAAATTCTATAATTTTATGGTACTGTACAATTAATTTTTATGGTGTTTTTAATTTATTAACGAATATCCCTGTTATTCATTAATTTTGTAAGAAATAAAGATAGATAATAATACCTACTTGGGACCTATTACTAAATGTTAATTAACGATTTTTTTTACTGTTGTGACCACACTACGCCGTGCAATGCACCATCTCTTACGTTATCGATAACCGAATTATTTTTACATATTATAGGCCTTTTTCCAGCAGTGGGATCTAAAGCAGGCTATGTAAAAAAAAAATATGCAAAAAGTACCGCTATCATTAATATACGATTACATTGACATTAATACTTTTCCAAAAACTTATTTTCCCGCCTTTTCTCATACATTGAAACACTACATAAGGTGTCAATGTCAGACTGTCAAATGCGGGCGCACTTGACGTTAGCACCCGGCCGCCAGCGGGCACGCATTTGAATGTAAACCTGCGCGATGCATCATGCAAAGGAAATTATAATATTCATCCGTCAATCCGTGAAATTGTTATGGTTGCCGTTCTTAAGTATATGAAGCTTTTTTAATAGTTTTTTTTTGTCGGGACTAGGTTTTCTTCTTTTCGTTTCGTTGGTGGTACAGCCAGGCTTTTAAACCTACTCCAAAATTCACACAGATCCTTAAAAATTCTTAGGAAAGCTGGTTTTCTTTCATAATTTACTCTAAATGATAATTGCTTTGCAATACGCACAGTGATACTAGCCCATGAATGTAGGTACAGAATTCTTCTTGAAACAGAATTCTTTACATCGAAAGGAAGTTTGAGTAATGCTTATAAATACTCTTTTTACAATAATTATTGTACTCTAAATACATAAACATAAAAAATATAGTCGTTTTCATGCCACTGCAAAGAAATAACATTCAAATATATAATTGAATCACGATAATAGTTTAATAGGAATTTAAACGAGTTTTAAATGTAATAACTGTAATACATAATTCAAGCTCCAATTTAATATTCACGCCAATATCTGTTTATAATAATATCTTTCAGACATGCCATTACCGACTTAATACAAAGAGTATATTATTCTTGTAAACCTCAGGACATACGAATTATCCTTTTATTCTTTATCATTAGCGAAATATGTGTTATAAATCTCGTCTGCAAAACTTCCCTAATCACGGTACTTATACGATAAACCCAATCATATATAAAACGGGCATGAAATTATGGGACATATCCCACAAATAACAATAACGACTTAAAGACACGCACGTCCGTCCATCGCGGCGGGCGAGAGCATAATGCGCAATAATAATTCTAAATTCAAAACTGAAGAAGTTACGATGGCCGGTCGCGCACGGGCCGGTGTTGCCAGTTATATAATTAGAAAATGAAAGGGTGGCGCGCACGCAGCCCGCGGCTCGACCACTACTATCGCTCACCATCGAGACTGCTCCCGCTAGTGTTGTGACTACGATTTATTGTCGATTTTCTATAATCTTTGATACCTTGGATTTAATGTTTTCCGTATAGTCAGCCTGTAAATGTGATCATTTATTGTAATGTTCTTAGACTCCAGATGAGATTAAATAGTATCAATTATGGCAATCTCGTTGAGATTTACATTCATGGATAAAACTCGTTAATTATTTTAGCTTATTTATGAGTTCTGTTCCTTACCCACGTACTTCCCGTACTTTTGCCCACTTTCCTAACACAATATTTATTAAGAAAACGGGAAAGACTTTACTACTACTGACGGACTAGTTGACAAAATTATTTAAATCCTACTGACCTTTCAAGATAAAGGCAACATACATTTCTTTCGAAATATTATACACATAAAAGTACCCAAAGGCATATATAAATCAATAGTACGTATAATACAGCCATAACATAGAACCAATGAGAAAACATCGATACTTCCCAATAGTCAGCACTAATATAAAAATATACTCCCCACCCCCGAGGGCAAATGGCAACATTCTTTATTTTCGAATATTAATAAGGAGCGTGCAACATTACACCGTATTTCACATTGGGTAACATCATTATCTCCTCTCTCGCTCACGCTAATCCCTAAGCCATATAGCTCTACTCTTCTAATGTTCGAAATTCAAAATAATGACGACCTTTTCGGTGCAAGATGGTAGATCAACGAAGATTTATCTAAGTTCTATAACGACTTACATATCTGCATACATATCTATAGGCTGAATGTAATAACTACCTTTGCCCGATAACTCATTCAGTCGAGAAAAATGTAATGAGAGCACATTACGTAGGCGTATTAAAATGTTTTAAGATGGTGGACATATCATTATATTACATTACGTACTTGGAATATATAATTATGTCTTTCAATTAATCGACAATAATTTTGGTTAAGGATGAATAAGAATTTCCGTAATATTGTTTTCTTTATGTAGATTGCATGCTTAGTTCCTGAAAAATCGCTCAAATGAAATGGAGTCGTTTGAAGTATTCTATTATAATTAGGTGTAGCATTATCTAGGTCTAGCTCAGCACAAACATTCATGAAAATAATCGGCAAAATATACAGACGTACCGAATCACAATTATAGGCCATATACGAAGATCTAGGCATCTTTCTACCACTTAAACAATTAGCGCTTTTTTTTGTCTTGAGTGGAAAATAAAACTGAAAGTTATGCTGTGACTTATTCCTGTCACAATTTTCTTAAAGCATCATTTTTATATTGACAACGGTGTCCTATATTAAAAACACCATAACTACTTATACTTAATTATGACGTTTATTGACCTTCCGATAGCCCAATATCAACAGGAACTTATTAATAAACTAGCTAAATAAAACGAACCGTTTCTAGCGAATTCCCCGAATTGGTGTTATAGTAGTAAAACCTTTACCGGCGCTAACGAGGCGCAAAACACACAGCCGCCGCGTTATACGACACGTAATGTGCGCGTGCGCATCGGGACAGAATTACTTCACTGTATGTTAGAAACGTCGCAATATTTTTGAAGAAGATGTTAACGTTTCAGTTGCAACAAACAAATATAAAAGCAAACGCGATAATTTCATGAAATGTTTTCTTAAAATAAACTTCTGCTTCTCTGCAGCTTATTCGTATTATTTGAGACCCAAAGTGTTGCAAATAATTCTGTTAATTGTACCTCTTTTTTAATTATGACACTCCTTGTTACAAGAGTCAATAGTTTTCTCCATCTTTATCTCACTCTTCCACGTCCCCTACGTCTATTAAATAGACTAAAATGGGTGCAAATAGCTATTAGGACACTGAATTTGGACCTATTTAAGCATAACCAATAAAACATTTTCCCGCGTAGGACAAGCATTAGTTCGACACATGAATGCTTTTCCCGAGTCTGGGTGTTCTTGAGCATGTGACTCGAATGTTTGTGAAACCCCCCGCGACAAGAGGATAAAATGCAATAAAACGGGGGATTTAAAGAAAAATAACGAATACTCTCTTGTTTATCGTGCTACCTTTATTCGGCCTCCATTACACACAGTGCCTAATTGCTTTCAAACCTCTGAATATAGTCAGTAAACTCATGATTACTTAACTCCAACACTCAAGATGGCCATAAACCGATCATCATTCGATTTAGTCATTCACTCTCGCAGTTTATAATTTGCGACCGACATTTGAATGAGTGAATTGAACATGATTAGCTGTTTTCCTCGCTGCTGTTGTCTTTAAACGTTTTTAATTGTTATTGTTTCTTTTAAAAGCAATAATAAACAAAAAGTTTAAGATTTGAGGTCGAGTCAATTATGGTGTGTTTTCAAAAGTTGTATGTCACTGGAAATTTTGAATTGTGTAGAAGTTGTTAAGTCGTAAAATATGAAGAATCAGCTTAGATTCTATTACATCCAAATCTCAAAAACCTAATAAAAACGTGTTCAAAATTATTTTCTTGTACATGTCAAATCTTTACAGAAAAATAGATTGAACGAATCATTATGAACTTCTAAACACGACTAATAAGTTAATAAGTAAATAAATGCGAACAACATCACATACATTGTTCTGAACGGAAAGTAAGTTGCTAAAGCACTTGTTATGGAATTCAGATACAACGAAGGTACCACAAACACCCAGACCCGAGACAATGTAGAAAATGTGAATTTTTACATTGACCCGACCGGGGATCGAACCCGGGACCTCAGAGCCAGCGACACCTTGAAACCGGTGCGTACGCCACTCGACCATGGAGGTCACTAATGACATGATAAATTAAAAAAAAATACAACTAAAAACTGCAGCTGACAAGTGGGTGATTGTCATGTTTTAGCCCATAACCACACTCATTTTAGCCTCATCACACATATCTTCGTGCTTATAAACAACATTGAAAGAGACTGTCACGACACTCCTGAGTTTGTTTCGACATTTCCTCTCAGGGTAGTCAGATAGGAAATGTTGACTCCAGCGTTCTCAAAACAGACTTGTAAAAGTGATGATATATCCTACTTGCAGAATAAATCATTTCAATTCATTCCACATTCTATCTAATTCTTCTTCCTGCGTGTTTCTGATCAACTTTGGTCTTTAAAAACTTACCATATACAGTAAAACGGGGTGAATAGGGTTTTAAGAGGCGAATAGATAATAGATTTTTTTAAGGGGGTCGCATGCGTTTGCTTTCATGAAAATGCTAAAATACAGATATTTTATGCTTAAGAATTTTCAGACAATTTTTATATATTGTCTTGTAAAACATGCAAATTTTAACAAATTCTGTTACTCTTTACCACAAAAATACCCAAATTCACTCCCTTTTAATCGATAATCACCTTTTAATCCCTCATCAACTATTATTTTTCTCACAGGTCTAAGAATTTCGGACAAATCTTAATATCCAATAAAACAAACTAGATTATTATAGTCTCTAGGACATTAGCACATTCTTATGAAAACGGGATCATTTGACGTCGGCCCAAACAATTTTATTGTCAAGTTGCTCTGATACCGATATTATTAAAATACCAATGGAATTTGTACTGCCCCGGGTGGACAGCTTACGTATTTATTTTGGTGACACCATGGCTTTGTAATAGTCCCGGATATCTAAGTATAATATATTTTTAGGAACTAAAACACACAACCGACTTAAAGTAACAACTAAGTATTCTATACTATAATATTTGTTTCCGTTAAATGAAAATTTAATCGAATCCTAAGTTCAAGGGTCACATATCTTTTCCTTTCTAAAGTCGGTTGGAAAAATACTTTTAGATGCGATTAAAAACTATAAAACAGCACTAGCAATGCTGTTACCGCGGCAGAGGTAAATAAACGACCATTCATCGATTAAGATTATAGGCTGTATATCATCACGCTGCGACTAATAGGAGCGAAGATACAATGGAAAATGTGAAAAAAATAGGGCTGGTATAAATCATAACTTATATCTTCTAACCACGCGGACGTAGTCGCGGGCAACAGCTATATTAGATATGCCTACAAATTCTGTGCTAACCTCAAAACCATGGTCACCACAACACCTACCGAAAACCCTTGCGTGTCGCGTGTCAAACGCTGGAGTCGCGACTGTTTCCTATGGGAAACGGTCAGCCCCCCCCCCCCCCCGACAGACAGCACCCCGCCTTCACCCCCGCACCTCGAGACCTGACGAATTGCAAGCATGCACCGAGGGAATGCCTTAATAAGTCCTAAATTATACCGCCTGCTACACCGTTGTGCAACAATGCAACTAGAGCAATTGTGGGTATGAAATTATATTTTCCTCAGTTTTCTGAAACATGTTTGACTTGTTGAAATATGATTTACACAATTTGAAGAATATTTTTGAAGTAACATTTACTTAGGCCGATGTAATCTTATCGGCTTTGGCGACATATAGATACAGACAAATTAATACAAAGTGTAAACGGTGTAACAGTAAATATACAAATTAGAGGAATAAATATAAAAAAACAACACAAAAAGAATTGTAGGTATAGGTACTAACCACTTAAATGCAATTAAAACGTATAATACAGCAACAACAGATAATGAAAAATATAGGATCGGATAAACTTGTAATGCTAGAAATCCTATCTACATTTCAGCAACAAAATAAGTCGTCTAAAAGCGACCTTTCGTCCTTGGGATCCACGTCGGTGTATAAGGCAGCCCCTAACTCTCAATTACAAGTTTGGGGCCTATCATTTGTGCAGCTAGGTCTCAACATCGTGACCCTCGCGCCGTACTCAACACGATTTCGGAATTTGTTTGACGCGATCCCTTGATGTGGGCCAACAGAACATTCCCACTAACTTCTAATTTAGACAGTATTTAAATTAAATATATGTTTGTGTGGGAGATTCGCTTTAAACCTTCAAATGTTGCAACGACCCTTTGGAAAGTCTGCGTGGAGGTCCTGTGAAACTTTTTAATGTTGTCAGACCTTAAATATGTAGATGCAAGGTCCACTTGTCAAAAGAGGTTTGTCTCTGAAAGATATTTACGCACAGTGTTTTAGATATTGGTATCAGAGATCACATTTTTTTGTTTACACTATTACCTAAAATATTAAGTAAAAGCCTTCACGTCTAATTCTGTTAAAATAGTTTTCGAACAGGAAGTACCTACCCATCATACATTTTATAATGCCACCTTCAATTACCACTGGCAGTTTGCATAGTTATAGAACCTAGCCTAATATAAGCAAGATAATTATGACCGTAACAACCATATCTCGATTTCTATATTTCGTTATAGCGTCAACAGAAATTCATCACTTGTCACAATTTCAGCTGTCACGGTTCATGAAATCCAGCCTTATGACGGACGGACAAAGTACAGACGGTCACACTGACCCTCAGTAATAGGGTTCCAATATTAACCTTTCGATACGGAACCCTAAAAAGCACTGTCTGAGTCACTGGTGTTTGTACCATCGGCTACGCCGCAATTTACTATAAGTTTTATAGTAATCATAATAAAAACAATGTTCGTCTTTTTAGACTGCTAACAGTAGCCTCATTCAAAGCAGGCGTGTGACAAATCTTTTTTTTTTGTCTAGTGGAAATCCTCATGGACATCATTCGCCCTGGGGAAGGCAAAGGGGTGTGCCGGACTCCTACCGGCTAAAACCACTGGAATGCATCCCGCTTCCTTTAGTCGGGGGCCAAGCGGGTGGCGTGTGACAAATCTAAGCTAACATACAATTTCATTGTCACAACATATAATTATTACACTACGATACACATTCCTCGATGGAACAACAATAATATCTTGATCGTGAGCTTTCCAAAAGCCCATATAACTTATGACTAATATATAAATTATACAAACGCTATCCAACGTATCTTAGATATACCTAATGACAGAGTTTAAACTGAGGAGCATCGAATAATATCGACAGTTAGATCGTATCGATATTCTGACTCATAGCGTAATAATAGGTTACTTAAGTCCCTCACTATTTATTAGGCACAGTTTGTATTCGGTGAATTTTATAATTCGAACATCAGAACGATTCTTTGAATTTGTAACTGATAATTTTTAGCGGCCGAACTATTCATTAGCGAATTAGTGTTGCGATAGATTCGATTTAATTTGTCTCGGGTCTAACGACCGATGACCATAGCTTAGGAGTTTATGAGCAATCAGGCTGCTGTTGATGTAGGTTTACTAGGAACAAGTAACAGGATTTTCATTTTAAAAGCTTTCGTGATATTTTGAAATAAACATACATACCAAATATTACAAACAATTTAGAGCTTCTGTATCGGCACTGGCTGGCTACGGTGCAAGAGAATTCCTACGCGAATTCAGACAGCGGCATCTATTGACGAGTAGCAGTAACTAATCGTTCTTCTGTACATTACAGTCAGCACTAGATGGTGCGATCGCGACTTTTTCGTTACAAATACAAATAGCAAGTTACATGACCATAATTAAAATATTTTTTTAAGACCCATTCCAAGTTGAATTTTGCAGAGACTTATAATTAATCATTTTTTTTTTTAATTATTGCTGTATATAGATATGGCAGTGAGTGCTAGTAGCAACATTAAATCGAATTTAAAAATTTGCAACTCTTTAGACAAAACGTCAAACTTGACAAATCGGCGTTTTTGAAGAAATCGCTTGTCATTCATTGAATACAGAATAGTTTATTTGAAATCACAAAACAAAAATGGCTTTACTCGATTTGTGCCGTTTAGATGAGAAAATTAACTTGAAACCCGTTGACGCCCTTGCATCTTTTCAAAATGACGTTGTAGGATACAGCCAAAACTTTTTACACAGCACTCAGCTCGCGACGCCACCGTTTGCTAACGTAAGTAAAGGTTATAGCGTTTAAATACTGTATTTTTCTTTTAAAACTTCTGCTGATCATGTGTTTGACTATATTTGCAGCCTGTAGAAACCCTAGCCCAGTTTAACCAGAAAGATGAGACTGGCAAAGCGATCAAAATCCAGTTCGACCACGGTACCACCACTCTTGGCTTCCGTTATAAGGTAAATACGATATTTCGTGTACTTAGAAGCGATGATCAACTATATCTAGCATAATAATTAAGTTAAACATTTAAAAAAATCCTCGACAAGAAGCAATTTTGTATTGTCATTGTTAGTTGCTTTGTATCAGATGAAGATTGAATTACGAATAGTATTTTTGTAGTGAGTATTTGAGCTTAGGCCTCTTTCTTGAGTGCATTACGAAAAAAATTCTGTTAATAATAGTTAAATATACTCTTGATACTTTTATAAGGCATACTTGTATACAGTAACACCAGTCACTGGCCCTGAAACATACTTTTGTTTTCTTAACTATCTAAATATCGGGTATCTTTCATTTAAACCCTATGCACCAGTTTTTACACTCTATCTACACTCTCTACTCTCATTACATTGATAAATTGGTTTTTACCAATTCATTTCAAATCATATTTTGTCTTTGAATAATTATAATTAAAGTATGAAGACAAACTAACTATATTGAGATCATGTTGTCTATGAGTAATGTAATTCAATATACAAGTGTTATTTAATGTAAGTCTTGTGACTCAGGGTGGAGTGCTCCTGGCCGTGGACTCCAGAGCCACTGGTGGCCAGTTCATTGGGTCACAGTCCATGAAGAAGATTGTTGAAATCAATGACTATCTGCTTGGTAAGAAACACACTTCTGTACTACATATATTGCTTCATAATCTTCACTTCCACCATTGTCTTCCCACTACTGGACAAAGGCTCCCCTTTCAAGTGCCAACTTCAATGGTTCTGTGCTGCTCTCATCTAGACTTGATTTGAGACCATATTTAAATTGTTGACCCATCTTGCTCCCGGAATATTGGTTGGTAGTTTAAATAGTATAAAATAAATTTTATAAATGCGGACAACATCACATACATTGTTCTGAACCCAAAGTAAGTTGCTAAAGCACTTGTGTTATGGAATTCAGATACAACAAAGGTACCACATACACCCAGACCCGAGACAATGTAGAAATGTGATTTTTTACATTGACCCGACCGGGGATCGAACCCGGGACCTCAGAGCTAGCGACACCTTGAAACCGGTGTGTACGCCACTCGACCACGGAGGTCGTCAAATAAAAATATAAAAGGCTTTCGAAAAGGCAAGCAAGTTATTTAAGTAGGCAATAATATGTGAATGGTCTTATGAATCTTTAAACATCTCTAAACCAATATCCTAGTTTCAAAAACTTAACATTGACACTTAACTTGAATGGTCTAAGAGCCCGTGGAACCCAGACTTACATTATTTTATAAAAGCTGAAATTTTGTCAGCGGCTGCTCACAACATAGGTAAGAACAATGGTTGATTATGGAGTTTGGGTCATGGTGGCTTTGGCAGATAAACGGTACTAAAGGTGCCAAAAAAGTCTGACATGCACAGGCTCTTACTCATAAGTCCATAGTTTTCCATAATAACTTATCCCAATCTGTTTGCAGGTACTCTGGCAGGCGGCGCAGCAGACTGCGTGTACTGGGACCGCGTGCTCGCCAAGCAGTGTCGCCTGTACGAGCTGCGCAACCGCGAGCGCATCTCCGTGGCCGCCGCCAGCAAGCTCATGGCCAACATGGTGTACAACTACAAGGGCATGGGGCTCAGCATGGGAATGATGCTCGCTGGTGTTGATAAGAGGGTAAGCAGGTTTTCTGTTATGTTACAACTACAGTATAGTTGTAATTTTAGTAATGTGCAATGACATAATATATATATTTATTCTAGATAAAGCTTGTGGTAGATGTTTTTTTAGTAGCAGTTTCTAACAGCAAGAAAGACAGTTGTGACAATTTTAAATGCAAATCTGCCTTCTAATCTTTTGTGGTAGTGACACATGCTTCAAACCCGTGACACAATGAAATAAATTCCTTGCAGTATTAAAAAAATTCATTGAATACATTTGAAAAAGAAAATTGTCATTTTAATTACTTATCAAGCAATTTCATCATTTTTACAATATGTTGTCATTACAGGGAGCTCAGCTATACTACGTGGACTCTGAAGGCACGCGCACGCCCGGCAAGGTGTTCTCCGTGGGCTCAGGGTCAGTGTACGCCTTCGGTGTGCTGGACAGCGGCTACAGCTGGGACCTCAGCGACAAGGACGCTCAGGGTATGTAATGAAGATCTTACTTGTAAAGAAATCGATTATATTTCAATAGGAATAATAGAAAATAAAATTTGTGATTTACGATTATGATTGCATGACAAAATAAATCAAGAAAAATATTTCTCACTTACTATAAATAAAACTGAAGAAATTGGATGCTATAAAGTCTATAGTGTCCAGTGGTTTATAGTATAAACTATAGGTGCAAATTTCATTTTTGTTATGTGGTATTCAGTAGTTATTTTCGTATAGTACATTTGAACTTACATAATATTCAAATTTTCTTTGAAACAGGCAACAACTTTACCGCTTGTTTGACGTAGCTTCATTAGGATTGCTTTCCCACACTGGCTAATTACATAACTACCTCTCAGAACTCGGTCGCCGCGCCATCTACCACGCGACCCACCGCGACGCGTACTCGGGCGGTATCATCCGCGTGTACCACATCAGCGAGAAGGGCTGGGTCAACATCTCCAACGAGGACTGCTCCGACCTCCACTACAAGTATGCCGCGGAGAAGGGCACGCCTGTCGCTTAGATTTTAATAAAACTATCGTATTATTTGTACAGTTTTGTTTTATTTTACAACAATTCAAGTTTACTGTTTAAGCAGAATACAACATGACAATATGATAGGGTAACTTGCCCGCGGTTACCAATTGAAAGTTAACCCACGGAACATAAATTCGGGATACAATATATGTTATAAACAAGTATCAAGTGGTATAAGTAGTGACCAAAGTTTTATCTTAATCCGTTCAGTGGTTTTTGCGTGATAGAGTAACAAGCGCGCCCTAATATTAGTAGGTTTCTTGAATATAAGAGTAAATAGTTCAGCATATTTTTGAGTGAAGTTGCTTGAGAATACTGATGAATATTGTTTCTACTGAGTAACATGACAAAATATTTAAGGGACTGGTTTCCTTTTTTTATAGTTAACTTACGTCTATAAATGATACGTTTTATGAAGGTGAAAAATAAACAAGCCTTTATACATAGGCATGATATGAAATTTAAACAATGTTGCATTAATAAATACAGGTATCTTTGGCACCATAAACAACAACAAAGTAATTAAAAAAAAAGAGGCTATACAATTTTTTATCACTCAAAGTTAACAATAAGCTGTGGCATTTAATACTACAGGGGATTCTTAGCGTAAAAGAATTGTTCGTGTTTACTCTTAAACTGACCATACACTACGGCAAAATACATAAACCAGTTATTATTATGTTATAGAAAAAAACTTCCGCTCAAAGGACTTTAATCCTTGTGTCTCAGGGCGATTCATAAACATTCAAGACACAAAAACGCCCGCCCACTCGGTACAAGCATTTGCCATACGCGGGAATCGCACCCATTACAGGTTGTTGACAAAGTGGGTTTGACGTGGTGAGCTCAACCCCTTGGCTAACCGTGCTGTCGTGTGTTTAGGCCGTACTTTCCTATAGAGTAAAAATAAAAACAGGAATACCGTGTCATGTATAGCCAGCTTTAGAGCGACCATAAACGGACTGCTACTAAGGCCGACATGAAAAACAAAAAGCTATCGCAGCTATAAAGTGTCGCGAAAACTTGTCAGCTCAAACAGTCCATGTCTAACAAATATTAAAACTTAACACAAGAATTAACATATAAATACAAGAATATCGCCCATTATGAGCTTAACATTGATTTGCCCTACCTTCATACCTAAAACTACAGATACAGAAATAAGGGTTATGTTTGAAACCTATTTTATGATTTCTTGTCGTCCGTTTTTTGTTGTACATTATGCGAGTCGAGAGATACTTTGCTGTCGGTGTCTTCGAGCTCCCACTCCTTAAGAGGTACTTCTGTTAGTTTGTAGAACTTGCCGTGTTTGCCGATACCTGCAAATAGTAGATAAGTTTAATTTAACATTCTACCACGCAGAGACACTGGAAACTTAACTCTTCTGAGTATTTGGGATTTCTCCCCAAGAAGATAAATAAAGCAGCCTTGAAATAGTTTATTCCATCAATGCTCAATGTCAGTTCGTCCTGTCTTCTTATTGGTGAAGGAGTAAATAAGTAGGTCTGCCAATATTATGGTTTCAAATCTAAAGTGTAAAAAACGGAGTCCTTTAAATCTTCGCTGACTGTCCGTCTGGTTGTCTGTTGCCAAACTGTCTCATGAACTATGGTAGCTAAATAGTTTAAATTTTACAGTATACAGCACGTACCTGCTTGGAACTTCTTAACGCCTTCCTTCATATCCTCGATAGCGTTCCCCAGCAGACTGGTCATGACGGCCTCGTCGCGCATGCTCTCCTCGCTGTTGGGGTTCAGCTGCGAGTTGATGGCCGCTAGTTTGTCCATTATCATCGCACTCTCGGGGAACTTTACCAATGATTTGGCGAGCTTCATTGATTCGCCAAGAGCTGGAAGGATTTTATGGAAGATTAGTAAGTGTTTGGGATTTTGTAGTAGGTCTATTATATATTTTTATATTCCTACTATTTCAGTTAAAAACTAAAATACTTACTAAACTGTTATATTTCAATATAAGTATGTTATACAAAACAAAATGATATGTGTGACAATCTTGGCGTTTTAAAGAATTAATTTCCCTACAATATGTGGGCTATAGGTATTTACCGGTGCCAGTGGACGTGACTTTAGTGGCGAGTCCGAACTGATGCGCTTCAGTGCCCGTGATCAGTCGGCCGGTGATGAGCAGGTCGAGAGCGCGCGACAAACCGATCAGTGACGTCAGCTTGCGACCGCCGAACAACGATTGTGGAACACCTGTTGAGGACAATGAGGTTTTATTGTTGTTTATAACTGGTACTTTATTGTACTTAAATTATTATTTATTAAATTATTGGGTATGACCATAATCTGCTGAATTTTGTATAAGGAAAAACAAATATAAGTATGTGATTACTTTTTGAAGGGATGCTTTAACTGTTAGGTTTACGGTTCAATTCTCACTATTTTTAGGGATTTTTACCGTGAAATGGAAACCTAATAGTGAGGATCCGCTGTTTGTCCGTCTGTCAGATCGTCCGTGTCTAGGCTATGTGGTAGGTGGATAGATAGAATTTAGAAATAGACAGAATTTAGAAATCAGATGAAATGTTAGCAAATTATGTATTTCTGTCTCAACTATAACAGCACACACTAAATACTAATATTTATTTATTTATTTATTTTGTTTTGGAAGACCAACAGCATTTACAAAAAAATACATAAAAAGCAAGTTTAGCAACATACAGCCAATTATAGGTCTTCGCTATTAAACTATTGTATAACATTATTAGATTAATGTGGACAGCAAAATAAACAATTCATAATACAAAGAAACGCAAGAGAAAGTAAAATAAATATAAGAATCAAGGTTACGGAATGGTACTACGTCTATAAGTTTATTGGGTGACAAATGAATTTGATGGTTAAAGCGTCTCAATACTGGCACGTGACCAGTTAAATAACTTTTCATGCCTCTTACGTGTAGTTATTTAGATTACATACCAAACCTCCTTCCTAAACATCCGAGGACGGCGGTATCCTCAATGATGCGCAGGTCACACGACAGCGCGAGCTCGAAGCCTTCTGCCACCGCGTACCCCGAGACTGAAGCTATCGTGATCTTATCACAGAGAGGCCGGCGGAGGAGTCGAGTCTGTAATGACATTTAGGCTAATAACTTTTGATCGGGATGATATTACAAAGGCTTAGGCTTACGATCAAATGCGAATGCAGAGGAAGGACATGCAAGAGATATGTTTATGCTGCAGTGGTAAAAAAATATGTTGGGATGGGAAGAAGAGACAGTCAAATAGGTGGATTAAATTGGGTCAGATTTCGAATAATGTATGGACATTAATTACGAATTTAGCTACTTATTAGAGTATATTCCCGTTCGTCCATTCTTGAATTAGGATTAGGACGATTGGGAAATTGAGCGGACGAACGGGAATACACCTTTTTAGTCCTACTTCCTACATGAACATAGCTTGAGTTTATCTACGGTGTAAACTACTTTAGTACCAAACATCCTGAGCAAACATCATCAAAATTGGTCTACCCATTCAGGTAAGAAAATGCTAACATAGATACTTTCGCAAACTTCCGTCTTTATAATATTAGCTTGATGACAAACATACCTACTCGTTAAATAACGTTATTTTGACATAAATTTAAACGTTAATTCGATTGTAAGATTATAATATATAATCAAAAGTTAATTAATATTTGAAGGCCACAATCATTCTTAGCTAATGAGTGTTGAGCATCAAGTGCCATCCAATATTGTTAACGAGCTATAGATATTAATGACCACCGTTACGTAAATCAGCTTTAATCATAAGTCTTTAACTTTCTTCTTTTATTGGAAAGCAATGAAAAATTTCTAAAGTTTTTTTTCTCATGGGCTACCTACATTTTATGTTATTAGAAAAACTTTCGTGAAGCGAAGTGACGCGTATTTATCGGGATCCCGGTGTGTTCTAAAACTAGTCGGGCTATCCAGATCCAAATACGCGTGAGAAAATCTTTACCTACGACATGTTTGCTTCTTCCTCAGCCCTTATATTATGTTATGCGGAAATAAATACGGTAAGTATATTTTATGACTCAATACAGTTGTTTACTGTCGAACAAACAAATCAACAATTAGCTTAAATAGTTTTGAAATCTATTTTAAGAAAAATTGATACAAGTTCCTGTTCGATTTAGTTATTTTAAAATGCCTAGAGTCTCCGATTGTTTACTTATCGCTCGATAGGACTTATCACAATGCTAATGTGCTGCAAGTTTAAGGTTGATTGTCTTTAATGGACACAAAAATGAAATAAAAGAATTGCGACGCATAATATCCGCTTGCTAATAAGCGGAAAGGAACATACAATGTGTCGTTCAGTTGCTCACGAACCACGGTACTGTGAAGATATTGAAATAACGGTCATGGGGAATAATCTGAAAATTATAACGTATCCAACTACTACAATCGTCCATCATGCGTTAAACAGTTTTATAATTACGCAAGAACATCCAAATTTCCATGTGTTTGAGCATCTGTCGTTTTTCGTGAAGTTTGTAGTGTATATGGTTGTGTGCATGAATGTAGGATTTCATTGGTTACGGACATCGATGATTATGGTCCGTAATAAGTTTTCTCGGTCATAAATCCTGTACTGTAAACGCCACAGAAGTTTTTCAAACTATTCTATGAGTCAAGTTCAAGAATATTACTTACCGCAGCATCTTTTAAAGTGTTATATCCTTTAGTGCCTATTTCGTCCATATCAAAGCCAGAGCAGAAGCTGCCTCCTTCCCCGTTGATGACCAATACTTTGGCTTCCGGATCTCGGTCAAAGGTATTCATTGCCTCTTCAATCTCTCTGAGAGTGGCTTCGTCAAGACTGTTACGGCATTTTGGACGGTCTATGTTAAGTGTAGTGATCGCACCAAATTTTTCCACCATTATATCTGAAAGTTATAATTCAGTAGTTTTGTGTAAGTTAGTTTATAAATAATAAGTTTTCGAATAATTTAAGGTGTGTGGGACATAGATATGCATTGATAGCATGATTAATGAGGGCGATTATTCCCAAAAATAGTTGCATACACACCTATTTTCGCGTGCGTTAAGTACTATATTTCAAGAATGTCAGTGTATCAGTATTTCTTACAACTTTATTATCCTTTACATGCCTAAAGTAACAATCCATCAACCAAGAACTTTTTGGCTTTCCTATGTTAGTACGTAGTACACTCTAACTTAACAGTATCCTTATATAACAAAAATACCTTGTACAATACTAAAAAAAATCCGAATTTGGAATTTTACATAATAATATTTTATATATTATATATAATGCTCGAATAGATGGCTTCATTCACAAAATATATTGCTGTAGATACATTTTTTGTCAGTGAAACAGCGTAAATCAATATTAATTGCGTCCTAAATTACGAAAATAGAAAAATAACCTCACTTTTTCTAATATCTTCGAATTTCTCCTCTTCTTTCTTCTCGGTTTTTGTATCATTGGAGGCAAAGCGTACAGCATATCGACGAGTCTGAAGTCCTGTCGCTGTTAAAAACCTTTTAAGTATAATTCTCATTTTTACTTTAGTGCGAATCCACGGTATTAGAGATCGCAAATCAAAACAAAACGAATTGAAATGTTCAGTCAGTCAGTGGGTTGAACTGTCACTCAAAATACCATTTTATGAATATGGCAATGAACCAAACTCTTTATAATTAAAAAAAAACTCTTAAATCAACGTACGAAATCAAACCAGATAATTATTTTTTTCCAATATTCATTTAGAGGAATATTCTAAATCAAATGATTCCAACAATCGTCTTATCAACGTCAACAGCTTCTACAAGTTGCAACACTGAAGAAATGTCAGAAATAACACAATCATCCTCTTGGTTGAATTTTCTCGACAAATTCTCTTAGTACACGTGTACCTACATTATATTGTTAATAATTTCATCATCAGCATCTATTTATGCTCGAACTGTTGAAGTGTATTGTGTTTTAAAAGTTGTGTACAATCCCTTGTAACCTTTTTTCTTAGTGACCTAGTTGTTTGTGTTTACATTGTAAAATGTCTGAATTTAGGGACTGGTATAACGGGGTACCGTTTTTTACGCGGTATTGGTTGACTCTAACGATAGTATTTAGTTTATTTGGCCGATTTGGACTCCTGAACTATGGTTATTTAGTGCTTGATTTTCACTATTTCATCTATCAATTCCAGGTGAGTTATAAGTTTTGTTTATGGACTAGGGTTAAAAATACGAAGAAGAATATTATAGAAAACATTGCCTTTTAATCAAGCTAAACCTGTCTTTTTTTTATAATCATAAACAAGAGACTGCCAATTTCAGTTACAACAGTACATCATAGTTTTAAAAGTGTTTAATATTTGTTTCTCTGCAAAAGTAACTACCCAATAAACTGCTATTCAATTTACGCTATAGACCAATAAAACTGAAAACAGTATTATTTCCATTGTTCTACCAAGTTATATGATGATAATAAATAATTATATGTGTTATTTCAATCATGTAAAGAGATGTCCACCTTGAAGTTTATACTTAGCTGAGCTTACAAAAAAACAGTTTTAAAAGTTACACAAGTATTTCAAATCTACTGGGAGAGACCTAGCTTTTATAATGCTGAAAATGTTTTTATATTAAATGTATATGCAATAAATGTCATCTTTAAAGGTAGTTTCTAGAACAAACTGCTCATTAACTAAACACTGTCATTGGCTTATGTTAGCAATGTTTATCATGGAAATAAAATTTTATAGCTATGAAATATTATTTACTTACCATAACTTTATCTACTTTTTAAAATTATTTCTTTTTTTATTTAAAGTCACACGGGCATGTTAACAAGGGCAGGAGCTATTTTTCTTACACCAATATTTTCACCCTTCACTCTTGTATAACACTCAAATACTTCCACAATTGCATCTATAAAATATTGTATATCAGAGTCTCTGAACATGGATGTTTAATCAGAAAACAGTCTGGCTATTTTTTTTTAAATTTTAGCCTCAAAAGACATCAATATCTGTTGTGTCTCCCTGGAAAATAACAACAACAATAATAATCATTTATAAAACTTGTAACAACTTTTTTACTTTTTACAGATATGGCGGCCACTAACAGCATTATTCTTCTACCCAATCAGTCCGAGCACAGGTTTCCACTTCCTGATCAACTGTTACTTCCTCTACAACTACTCACAGCGGCTAGAGACTGGCATGTTTGCCGGCAAGCCCGCTGACTACTTCTACATGTTATTATTTAACTGGATCTGCTGTGTCATCATTGGACTTCTAGTTGGATTGCCTGTAAGCTTTTTAGACTAGTACATTCTTAAATTAATAACTGTTAAAAGCACTAGAAAAACCTCCTGCTTCTCCCATAGAACAAGTTATAGGCAGTGCTGTGTATGGTCCACTAAAGTCATTCTGCAAAATTTAATTTATTTATCTTTTAGACTCCTACTAATGACTGCCTATGAGGCTCTGGGTAGAAAACACATGATTTTAAGTCATGCACTGTTTTGTTCTTATGGTTCTGCATGAAGGGATATCTTTTGAACATTATAAAAAATAAGATAATAGAATACTTTCTAAGTATGACGCAATGACTATATACATAAAGTTCGTCAAACAAGTTAATTACCAACTAGTAGTTAAACAAACTGTATTTCCTTTCCAGATTCTAATGGACCCAATGGTCTTGTCAGTACTATATGTATGGTGCCAATTAAACAAGGATGTCATAGTGTCATTCTGGTTTGGTACTCGGTTCAAAGCAATGTACCTGCCATGGGTACTTCTAGCTTTCAATCTAGTCATCAGTGGAGGGTAAGTTTGATTCTCTTGAGATAATTTGAATCTGAATGCTGAACAAATACCAAGTAAATTAATGATTATCATAATGTTTATTCCAGAATATTCCTATCATTTTGACATTAGTAAAATTGCTATGTCATTCTGATAAACATTGACCTAATTAGTCATTGTAGCTTGATTGAGTACAACTAAAAAATGGATTTAGGTGAACTAAATTTGTTTTTATGTAAATCAGTTGAGTTACAAAAGCCAAAAAACATTGAAAACCCAATGGTAAAAATTTTGACTCCCTATAACAGATTTTTATGAAACGTGTCTAAGAACATTTCACATAATTCACCTGTAAATGAGTCCTTAGCGAAAACTGCGTGTTAACGTATGATTGAGGAGTAAATTCTGCTGTATTTGTTGCAGTGGTGTGATGGAGCTGGTGGGCATCCTGATCGGCCACTTAGCCTTCTTCCTCCTATTCAAGTACCCTCAGGAGTTTGGCGGCCCAGCTCTTCTTACTCCACCTAATTTCTTGTAAGTATATTGTGTGTCAATGTTGTAAATCTGCAAGTTTGTGAATATCTGTTCACACTCAAACCTTATTCACAATTCTATTCGAATCGAATCCGCGACTTCCGGTTTAGCAGTCAAGGCTACCAACTACTAGACGAACATGCCATGATTTATAATAAAATTATGCCACTTATTAAGATCACAAACTCTTAACCTCAGCAGTTAATATAATACATTATCATAATATAAGTACTTATGAATTTATCAATATTCATTCTACAGGAAACAGATATTCCCGGACACAAGGTACGTGGGTGGGTTTGGTACTGCCCCACAAGCGCGGGTCCCCACACGGCCGGGCGCCACTGTCTTTGGGGGCCACAACTGGGGGCGCGGACAGACCCTTGGGGGCAACTGAGATAACCACGCAACAAAAACGGCTTAGTATATTATTATAAAAGGATTGTTTCCTGCACTGAAGTTGTGATTGGTGTTATCAAGGCAAAGGCAATGTAATAATAATACTTTGTAATTTAAAGCTATAGTTGTACTTTCCGTGATTGTTTGAACAAATGATATAAATGTATGTGTCAGTTAAAATTAGTAATAAGAATGTTGAGCAATCAACTAAGCCTTAAAATGCTATAATAATTCTAATTTGTCTATTATAAAGAGGTCCCATATTTTTCTAGAGCTGTACAGTTACATTACCTTTGCCTAACTCGTCGATATTTTAATAGTAAATTCTTGGATAGTTTGAATAGACTCTGTGCTCATAAAAATGTGTTGAAATGTAAAAAATGATTTGACAATTTAATGTCCATTGCTGTTGTCCTATTAGAAGTTGAATTAACGTTGTTAGACTGTCGTAAATGAATGTCAAAACTTGTTTAATGTTCACATAAGTTTTGTGTTTTTGTAACGGAATGAATGATTTTAAAATATTCTATGATAAAGACATAATATATACTGTTGTTTGCGTGTAGCTAAAGTTTAATATTTTGTCTTTATTAATTGTAGCCTGAGTTTTCTGAACTGGAAACATTGTACCCTAATGTTGCCAGGATACACACCTGCATATAACCTACTTGTATTTATCAAGCTTTTATTTAAACTAGTCTGATGTTGCAATTATAATTTGTTTGATTATTCCATAGTATTCATACAACATGAACTATTTAGGTATATTATCATCATTTTCATCCTTATTTTACTATTTCCAAAGGCGTGGGAATTATTTTACTGGGAATAACTATAATTTAATTATTAATATGGTTAATGATCAACGAATCTGTTGGAAATGGGAAGATGTAACTTCTTTTTGTATCTCAATCTTAAAAATAACTTGCCACTTGCACTTCAAACAGGATATCAATTCATGTGGACGCTCTCTTACTTACCCATACCCTTAAGTAAAACTTGCAATTGTGAAAACCTAATAGATTATTTGTGGAGCACTGCCTCTTCTTCACGACTGCAACAGTAGGCAGCAGGTAACTGGGTTGAGGAGGTCAGATAGGCAGGCGATCCTTTTAAAACGGTACCTAGCAGCTTTTGGTTAGAGTATCGTTGATAAAACCTACAAAATCTAGCTTCCCATTTTTAACTTTACCTAGTTCTTATTTTCTATTATTATTCTGTATAAGTTAACTCCACTAGAGACTTGCATTTACTTCGTGTAGTACGTTTATTTAATTTCATCGTGATTTAGGACGGGGCGTACCTACAAGTTAACGAGAGATTTTTTTAACTTTGCTGTATTCTTCTTAGTTGCTGAAAGGATCAACATATAAACAGAGGTTTTTTCCATTCTCAGGCATGCGTAGCTTATAGTACAGCATTGCTGTTTTGGATGGAGTAGATGCATGATGAAACAAGGCATTCAAAGCATCATTATCAAAGTACTAAATGTATTTAAGCATTGGCGTTAAGTTTGCAACAAAGAAGTAAGGTCTATATTATGTATGCTTCCTCGTTCACTAGTTGACAATGCATTTTTTTTTCGATTATCTACAAGATGCGCCCCTCCTTTAATTGTTACTAAAATGTATTTATTTATTCAGCTGTTATATTGACGACGACGTGACGATATCAGGGAACCTAAACTAGGTATATTTCTATAACAAAATTGTTTTAACAATAAAAAACTATGATGCAGTTTTTATGTTGTTTTCAAATTTTTCCCCTCACAGTTTATTGAATACATATAGAGTGCTTTCAACTATGGCTGGAATTACCAGGTTTTCAGAAAACAGATGAATGGTACTGGGAGCGCTAACAGAGATTCAATTCTACTATAATTATACTACTACTATTACTGTTGGGTATGAATATGAGGGTAGTTATAACCCTATTTACAAGCAACTTGCAAAAGAAGGTTCTCAATTTGTCTATATTCAGTATTTTTTATGGTTGTCACCGCAAAATCTACTGGATAAGCCGTTTTTATTCTTTATCTTAAAAAGCAATCAACTTGGTCCCATTTAAACTTCATCAAGTTTGGCTCAGCAGTATTTTATTTGAAGACACACAGGTTACATGAATTTGTTGTTAAAACATTGTAGTAGCTGTAGTAAGGATGATTTATAATTAAAAGACGCGACGGTTTCTCAGGTATAGATTAAATAAGGCAAACGTAGTGTAGGACGCCCAGTGGCCAGGTGGGATGACGACTTGCGAAAGACTGCAGGCGGTTGCTGGATGCGGCAAGCCGAAGACAGGGCGCTATGGCGCACATTGGGGGAGGCCTATGTCCAGCAGTGGACTACTAAAGGCTGATGGGTATAAAGCAGTAATACGTAACATACAAATGCCTATCCAAAGCGGGGATCGAACCGCCGAACACGTCGCACTCAGTGGCTTTTTGGCATGGTGACCACAACCACTCACCTATTCATGCAGCGACCGAAATAAAAGTTCATATTATAGATGTCAAGTCATTCTGAAGTTATAGTAATAAATTGTAAGGCCAACTATACCAGCTCTAAGGTAAATGTGACAGTATATAAGAAGAAAACAAAGTTCTAAATTAATTGATTCACTATATTACACAACTATACAACAGCTTAATGTTTCTCGTCTTTCTTGTCGGCGGGACCGTATTCCTTCTCCCACATGGCAATGAACTCCTTCTTGCGCTGCTCTCGACGCTTGAAGTACTCCGGGTAGTGGGCCTTCTCGAGAGGGTGCCAGTAGTCAATGACCCAGTCCGGGGGAGTCACCACACGCTCATGGGCGACACCACCCTGACTTGTTGCAACTGTGGGTAGATGGATATTTTTTTATTGGTAATGCTGGACTAACAGCACGGCTAGCACAACTTGGCGCTTCGGAAAATAATATAAAAGATTGTTAGAGCGAGATCAAAGTATGCGTGCACGTTTTGTAAGACAGAGAAGGCGATATCTTGCAGCTCTTTCCCGACGCGCCAAGTTACATCAGCTGCACTGTATCATGTGGTTGATAAAGTTGTACGAGTATAAAAGAGACATTAATAAAAACTAAAAGGTGCCCATTATAAAAACCGGTCAAGTGCGAGACGGACGCACGACAAAGAGTTCCGTACAGATAGGCTAAAGGTAATCCAGTAGGGTACCTGGTTTTACCCTACAAAGAATATTGTTTCCTTTACTATCTATATTTTAATAATCATTCTCTTGTTGATATAAAATAAGGTAAAAAAAATCCTCACTAAAAGCAGTCTGTCACAACATGGAATAATAAAAAGGCACTGAAGGTTATCCTGTATCCAGAATTATTGTATCAATAAAAACTAAACATTGTCTATGGTCTAGGGTTAAAGCAGTCTGGAAATAAAATATAATATTCAGTTCTTTATACTCACAGTTTCTGGGAATAGGATGAATGACTGAGAATAGTTCCTGCTCTCCTGCCTCAAGGAGCTTCACAGCCTTCCTCATGTCTGTCTCCTTGGCATGGCTGTCGAACCTTTCACGCAGCAAAACTGCTTGGTACCGGTATACATTGCTAGAATCATAAACATAAATAGTATAAGAATGCAGTAAATAAGGAATGTTGCAAATTTTTGCTAACTGTATAAAAGGACCTCTTTAGGTACATTGGAGAGTTATAAGTAGCCAAAATACCTCAGGAGACATCTTATTCTTTTACAATAAAATTCTCAAAATAGTAACAATTTAAAAATACACGAAATGTTTCTACCAGTACCATTTTTTTCCTATGTAGGTATAGCAATATATCTAAATATTAGTACCGCAAGTTTTAATGTGTACATAAATTATACATTGGTTTTTTAATTAATTACCAGACTAATTTAATTATAGTTTCTACTATGATAATTTAGTTGTACCAATATACATTTACATTACATCGGACATAGTCAATTGTAAAATATAGGTCTTGATTCTAATAGTAACATAATATGTACACTATATTTTACGGGATAAACTAAAAATGAGAATGAATGATTGTATGTTGCGTACTTTTATACGAGAAATAGACAACATAAAAACCTTGTATGTTCGTTAACTTGAAGTTATTTTTATTTGACATTTTAACATGCAAAGTATTATAACGAATAAGAAATCTGAAAAATAATAGAGAAGTTGTGGTTATGTTTAGTAGAATTACGTAACGAGAAAAACAAAAGCTATTAGAAAGGTATAAAACATAAAACTATATAGTTTAACTTACCGTCTATCATAGTACGCCTCTAAATTGCGCAAAGCCCGTTTGTAGAGGGAGCAAACCTTTTGAGAATGTGATTTTATACCCAGAAGTGGAATATTCGCCATTTTTATTGTTTTGCTACTGTGACACCTGTCACTGCAACTGTCAACTGTCAGAACATCATTTTTAATTTTCTTTAGTCTATGTATGTAACGTAGCCAAGGTAATAGACAAGAAGCTTTTCCTAAATTGATTTCGTATCCAAGATTTTGTTGTTTGATATTTTTTTTACACTTGACATGCTCACCTTGACTAGAAAATTGTGGATGCATTCTTCAGAAACATTTATTGAATAATAAATGTGAACAATTATATATTTGCATTGGGTTTATGAAAGTACATTATTTATTGTCAACTCATAATGAGTACCATTAAGCAAGAATTACATTTTGAATAAATTAGCATAATTACGAGAATTTCATATATAAATAATTATATACCATAGGTGCCTGGATGACCGGTTTCGGTAAATTATGTTTTAGCAACACTAGTACTACCTAAACGCCACCTTTGGAATTTTGGATGTATATATTTTCTTCTATTATAAGAAAAATATTGTTAAGTTTTTATAAATAAAGTTGAGAATTTAATTTATTTATATATTTATAAATTTATTTATATTTTTAAACAGATTTTTTTTAATTGAATTCTTTTTACATTTATTGGTACTGGCACCTTCTTTATGCAGAATTTCATGAAAATCCCTGTGTCACAATGTTAGTTATACCAACTTCGACACTTTTACACCGCTTTGGATTTTTATATGCATGATATTTAGTAGGTACAAGTCTTGGCTATGAGATTTTTGATACCACTGCACAGTCATAAGGGTGGAATTCTTTCTACACCCGAAAAAACCTACAAATAATTTATAAAACATTGTGCCTTAAAAGAAAATTGTCTTCAATTAGCAGAGTTTCATTCTAGCTTCGTTGAACAATAAAATACGCAGGTACCTTGAACCGCGAGCGTTAACTTCTCGGTTCACATCTGTTACAAGGCCGTCATGCACGCCACATGCAACATCTGGCTGTTGTGTTAATGTAACGCATCCGCTGAATAATCTGTCACTTCAAATTGCATACGAATTAGGCTGAAGGCTTGTGTGCCTTTGCGCAATAGCCCTCTATTAGCTGACGAGTGTTGTTACACTTTGACGGAGATTATGGTCGAAATGACGTTGTTATTTTTAGTATAAGATAAAAAAACATAATTATCAGATGGATAGAGGGAGCTAATTTAGCCGTTAGTTTCGATTTATATTATATCATGTATGTCCCAAGCATGCAGCCTTTAGCTTTTTTATCGGAATATTTACGTTATCAACGTTTATTCAGCGCCCGCAGCGAGAGGAGACTAGATTAAAGTGTGATGTATACTTTAACGCTCGTCACGACGTTTTATTAGAAAAAATGAGTAACCTGTAAGTAGGTTGATCGTTTTTTAGTTTGCATTTGTTGGAAAATCTAGCTTAGTGATTTTCCTACAAATGCATGTGCCTACAGTAAAGGCGGTCTCGTTGTGAAACGTAGGTCAACTCGTATTCTTTTAGGATGGAGCCGTTGAAACTAGACTAATCTAAAAATATATTGGTATAAAAGCATGATAAAAAACTGTGTCTAATTTTATTCACGCAAAAGTTATGTCATTATCAGTGTAGAAAGTTATGACAAAAAAAGAGTACAAAAAATGACATAAAATAACTACTGGATGGCCTCTGTATTGCTGACGAAATTATTTTGGCCTTGTGTGGGAATTTACCCATGTGAAAATATATTCTCAGATTCACAGGTGCATTATAATATTTATGTCAATGCAATTTATTAACTCACGATTTCATCGTTTCTTTTTCTTTTTAATTTTGCGCATGGTTCCGTATGTTTTCTTAAACAGCCTATAAAATGAACCAGAAGATATAGGTAGGATGTAATTCATGTAATCCAAATGAATAGGTAAGAAGATAATTAATGTGTGACCTAAGTTAGGTCATTTTATAACTTAATCTCTGAATAAACACCCTTGGATAAGTGAGTTTCGAGAAGAAAAAACAGGATAGTAGAAAATCCATATTCTTTAAATATTTTAATCACCTTTTCTAGCTACCAACAAGCAATCAGAACGGTTGCATTAAAATTCTATCAAAATGCAATCACGAACAAAATGTACCGACTCGATAATCGGGGTCAAAGAAAGTTAGGGAAAACGGCGCGCCGAGATGACCAATCAATGAGAACCGGTCGAGAACCGACCAATCAGAGAAATCGCGCCATCTTTTTGAAAATGGAACACTGATCCTGGTTTATGATTCCTAAATAAGGCTTTTTGCATTGTCCGTTGCTATGCTCATTTTGTATTTATTATGCGCAGAAATTGCATTTATTTCGATTAGATTGTGAAGTCCGCGCGGTGAACATAGCGTACATTGTTGTACCTATCTCAGTGTTTGAGCGACACTCGGTGCGGTGGGTAGGACCATCGCACGTTAAAAAAATCTTGTTTTTTTTTCTGAGTGTTAACTTCAGTGAACTATTTCTATTACTTAGGTAATTTTGTGAAAATCCTTAGTGGGACACCCGTCGTTTGGCTGTTTGGAATTTTCAACGCTTTTCAGGTATTTATTTTTAATTTTTGATTTATTTTTAATATTTAAATATTGTAATTACGTGTACAGTTAATATCGTATTAAGTTTTAGCAAAATATAGTATGCGTTTCAATCTCGATTTATGTTAGTTGTAGATACTAGATTTTAGAGAACTTTTTTTTTGCTTTCATAGTTTATTTTGGTACCCTATTTACTTTTTTACCTGAGGCTGATTCCGCTGCATGGAAATGTGTAGAAGATAAAAAAAAAAACTAAGAACACAACTAAAATTCTTAGTATATTGTGTGTTTGTTTGTTTCTCTATTTTAGTTTGCTAATGCTTAATGCTATGCTAAATAAGGCATAGCATTCGAATAATTAAGCAATTAACCTGGTCATTTAATAGGTGAGTTCTTAGGTCTTCCAGGGCTTGGTATCAAGTTAAAAAGTTATGTTTTTTCGTTCGTTCGTTAAAAATTGGGACTGATATTTATTCAGACAGTTCTAAGATCATTTAAAAGCATTCTAGTACTGTTTGCTTTTCAAGGTTTCATCTTCTCATTAATTAGTTAATTTCACGTGACAATTAATTAAGATTCATCTTTAATAAAGTTGAAAGTCTTTTCTCTAGTCATGTGGAAACATACCTACATTTATTTTGAAATTTTGATGATAAGTTTAGCTTTGAACAGAATAGGTACCTACTCCTTTTGTGTCCATTGCAAAGGAATTGAATTTAACAGCCCAAAAACAGGTAAGCTTAACGTAAACATCTCAATAATGCTCAGTAAAATACCTCTGACCTCAAAACAGGAAGAACTTTAAAGTTAATGATGGACCTTTTAATATTTTATCGTAACGAAATATCAAGAAGGTTCCTCTTAAAGGTTTTGCTTCTTAAAACTTACACCAAGGGATCCTTAAAAAAGTTAATGAGCCGGACGAAGGCCACGTTACAATGTCAACTTCCTGATGACCATTATATTGACTCCTTTAATTATTGACCTTTTTGATTAAATTTATGGTCCACCACATCGAAACTGGCTGTGCAGGAATATAATAATTATAGGTTATCCTCCACGTTGAATTTTATATGACCTGTTAAGATTTTTCTCGAATTATTTTGAGATAGATTCCTAATCTCACTGGTAGCGTCTCACTTTTTAGGAAATACCTCGTAGTGAACTATTTGTCTTATCGTAACTACTTTACTACTGTTTTTGGGAGTTTATGAACAAATCACGTACAACTGGGTTAACAGGATCGCATTCAATACATATTAGATTACGTACCTCCTCAAATTACTATACACGCGAATGGCTGGATAGCTATGTTTGTGCATCATACAACACTGATAGAACTGTATCTGGATAACTTTTTTCCTGCTGAAAATGTCATGGTCTCCTCCGCTCTGGGTGTGTGAGTTTTTTACCTATCTTTCTTCTTTATTCTCTTTTACCAGGTAGATATAAGGCGAAAACGATTACAATACAATTCCTCAATAAAGTTTGTGGAATGTTTCATTCTGGATTAGAAATAGATTAAACAGAGTCTTAGGATGTTCTTATTATGTTTTAACATCTCTTCATAGAATAACGTATTTAACTATTTATTTCTGTTATAAAGTAAAACGAGAGCAATCCATTGCCGAAGCTATAATTCCGTAAAATGTAGCGCTGTGAACAAGCGGTCATTATCGCAATTATTTTTCTATCTTCCCTAGGTGGCAAAATGTTTCACTTTATTTTTTAAGTAAAGTAGGTCTGAATACTGACTTATTGTTGAAAGTAAAACCTCTTTCGTTTGTTACTTTCTTTCGTGGGAGTCACTTTTATTGTTAAATCTAAAGTAGGTTTCTGTAGCGTCTAAAAATACTTCGTAGAGCAAGTTGCTTGTTTTTTGATAAACACAATAATATAATCTTCGTTTTTTAATGAGCCTTCCGAATATTGTGTTGCCACTTATCAAAAACTGTGACTTCATCCTTTCTCCGATGCAGACATGGAATTTGATGTTTAGTTTGTTTTACTACAAACTAGATGAGAAAAGTCTTATGCGAGACATTACTCGTGACTCAGAATTTACTCCTTTCTTTCTAATGCTAACTTTTACAATAGTTCTATCTCTTTCTGGATCATCCTCAGCCTATCTATTGACTATCATTCTCATTATTATTATAAGACTAGACATTCATACTTAAGTGCAGCATACAAAAGTTTACTCACGTCGCGAGTCGAACTGTTTGGCTAGTGAACCCGCTGCGGCGTCAGCTCATGATTAAGGACTCCGGTTGGGTCCGAAACTAGTCGAGCAATCCCGATAAATGCGCGTATCATTTACAAAGGAACTAGAGGTTACTCCTCGTTTCGACAGCTATGTGCATATGCCATCATGATTATACTAAAAACTATATTCTAGTCTAGAATATTATCTTTCGCAACTTCGCTGTATGTTTCACCTGTTTTCATTTATAATTGTTTACAATTTTAAGATAAAAATAGTATTTGTAAACAATTTCATGGCGCTGTTCAGCTATAGCTAGCTTTTATCTGGAATTATGTGTGATGTCATAACTATTTGGGGTTATTTGAAAGAGTTTAAATAAAGATTGAATATGTCATGTGGCTGGGTGATTGTAATTGCTTAGATCTACCTCTATAGCTGTTTTACAAATGAAGAAGTGATAGCAAAGGCGACGCTTGACTGCCAAATCAAATCAAAATCGCTTATTGCAATCCATAACGTACAATTACAGGTGGTAAAGGTATAATAAAATTTAGATACAAATTATGGACCCTGTCAGGCACAGCAAAGTTTAAGTAAAATAAAAGCGTGTTAAGAAGAGAGGAAGTTTAATCTTGCCACGTAAGAATGCATATGTGTCTTACAAAGTAATTATTACTTGATTAAAACGATACAGGAAAAAGTCGTAAGAAAACTAGCACACCAGATTTTTTTTCCAGGCTGTACAAAGCTACGTCTGCTTTTAGACTTTTGTACTTACATAAATTATACCAAGAAAGCACGTTTAAAACCCAAAATTATTTGCATTAAAATGTATAAAACAGTTCTGTTTTTATAAAACTAAATCAATAAACGTTCTCATTCTCAACATTCTCTAATAATTCCACAAACTTCAAAGATGTCGCAAATCAAACTGTAATTAATCAATATAAGTACTCACTTCGCAATTAAAGGTACCTAATAAGAAATTACACTCAATAATGTGTACGCAACTTGTCGATGGAATTGCTTAATAAAATGCGACTTGCTTCAAGGTTTCGGAAAACTCAGTTACCCAACCATAGAGTAATGGTGTTGATGTGCCAACGAGCGTTCAAAACGTTCACGATGTGTAGAGCTATGGAGATGTGAAGGACAAGCTTATGATATTTTTGGAGTATGGCTTAAAAACTTACTAGAATATTTTGAAGGTACGCAAATTAATAAAAGAATAGAAAGTATCCTGAAATGTTTCATGTGGGCAGTCCTTAATGTCGAATTATTTCCAGCTTCATTTACTTCTGGGTTTATTTAACTGCCGTAATGGAGTTTAAGACAGTAATTTTGTCTTAATTTTATTTTTATAATGATTCCCCGGGAGAATCTCTATTGATTTATTTTTACAAAAAGGTAGAAGTCGAACCATTCCAATAAAATTACCGAAATGCTCGGTTAACCTTTCTATGACCCACTTAATCCATAACATGATTTTAATATTACCCTCTCATGAAATTCTTGCAACCTTATTAGTTAAATAAAAGCTCGCAATATCTTATATGTCAGAGAATAAGTAAAAGGTATATAATGTAGGAAGTACCTAGCTGTCTAAATATGAGACGAGTCAAAAGGTTTTAAATCTATTTGACGGCAAAGTTAGTAGTCAGCAACAAAAGCAATATCGGATTTAAAGAATAGATTCACCATCACTACAACAATAACTGAGGACTAAGATCAGCTTATCCCGCCCATTTGTTTAATCTTAGAAAACACTTTTATTAGTATTCTAGATAGAAAGGTAGAATATTCTTGATTGCACACCACATAAGTACAGGATTGGATACAAATAAATAGTCACATGGTGCCAAAATGGTCGGTCTTATCGCTAAGACTAGGACTAAATTTAAGAGTTATTCCAAATATATCCTACAACTTTTGTTGCTAACCAGACAACACAGCATTCAGAATCCATCAGTAGTGGCTCTTCCGCATCATATTTGCTGGCATGATCTTACAAGTTCAAACAAAAACTACTCGGTAGGAAAATCTGTCGTTTCAATATTGACTTGTCAAACAGTCTCTGGGAATGCGTCGTTCGTCTCGCTTTGACACTCGCTGTCAGTGGAGTCAACAGGCAGGTAAATATGTTTTCTAGGCAATCCTTTTAAATTAAACACTAGGTTGGCACCTTAGTACAAGGTCATTGTAAAACGGCCTGCCAATCCGTTGTCCTTAGTGCTATTTTACTGGCACTTGGTGTAAAGCCGGATTTGTTTTGTTACTGTGACATAATATAGAGCTATTAAGTAATATGTGGTAACGGAGTCAATAGAACAAGTCGGAAATATTGTCTATCTAGTATTGGTAAATTGTTGGAATTTGTCAACAATTTTTTTCAAATAGGAGTTAAAGAATGATTGGTTTTAGATACATTGTAAAAATGTAGATTGTAGGTATATAAAGGCAGTAAAAGTTAATAAAACGTAATATTTTGCAGTTCGTTAGTACCCAATCAGGCGTGAAATTTTCGTTGAAAAAAAAAACAATAACGAGGCTACCCTTAGTCCAATAAAATTACATAACACCATTTCAATTTATAAAAAAATTCTTGACAAAATTATTGTTTTGAAACAAATAATACAGCAATACTTTGTCAAAGAAAAGTAAAATAAGTCAACGAACTAAGATCGAAGTCTACTTGTTAATATTTATTTACGTAAGAACGATCTCAACTGGAGAGGTTTCGCAAAACATTTGGAATAGGTAACGCTGTACCTGTTAGACTCTAGACGTTTCGATAACCTACATTAGTACGTACTTATGCAATAACTAGTGGTAACCCTCCACCCAGTTTTATACTGGTTTTACTACACAGTTACGAGAGTAAAATGGGAGTGGTATTTATGGGCGTACTGGGATACTGGTGTTTAAAATGTTAATCCCAGATTCCAGATTGTGAAAAACTTTCAAAATCTGTTATAATATTATTCGATTTTCTAAATTGAATCTCCTTAAGTGAATGGTACACCGAAATACACGCGTTTCAGAAACCCCAAAAGTCTGAAAAATCGAAGTTAAATTGCCAACATTAATTAACACTAAGACCATTCCTTGTCCGATTAAAGTCTACTAAAACTTAAATAGAGATTAAATTAAGTAGAATCTAGTTTATCGCCGAGACTCGGTATTTACCGTGTGAACCTGGGTGTAACAATTTATCGCTCTAACACAACGTCTTGGTATCTAACACCGGTGTAGACGCACTGATGTTAGATACTTTCCGTAAATTACTGACAAACTTGGGCCTTACGAATAAATCTCAGAAACAGTCTTCCGGGGCTCAACGGGGTCATAATACTTGTAAGTAACCCGTTTTAGAAAAGTTACAGACTTGTTTATAGACAGCGGGGAACCGCATTAGGTAAAATTTACTTAACATTTATTTTATTCAAGCGAATATGTACAAAGTGGATGCATGAACAGTAAATTTTGCCGCCGCATTCACAGAATTGTTTGATGAAAAAGCTTTTGTGAATTTCACGAATTCATTGCAAAATTAAAGAGCGTAACGATTTGGTTTTTAACAAAAGAGGTTTTTCTCACACTAGTTCAAGTCTGAACAATTGTTTTTTTTTTGTGGTATACTTGTCTAAATTTGGAGCATGTTTTTATTTAGTGCATTTATAAATGCTTGCGGATGCGAGCTTTGCCATGCGTCCTCCATGCTCATACGTGTGCAGTGGTTCAGTCAAACTGACTCACTTGTCCCCATTCTGGTCTGCTGGCCAAGACTTTCACTGCGTGCTTGTATAAGATGTTGCTTTAAGACGAATCTTATTGAGTTTTTTATTGATTGTTGCAAAATATGAAACGCGGTGTCGTGATGTCATTTATTTTTCAACTAGCTTGGGTTTTGTGCCCAAATTGTTATGTCGTTATCTTCGTCAGTGGTTTTTTTGGTTCAAAGGAATTTTAAGTGATTTGCGTTGCGTTATTTTATTTGGAGTAAGGTGTCATTACAGAAAAAAATGTTAATGCACGTTTGGTTGGGCTCGAATAATAGAAATAACTTGAAATATATCTGAAAAAAAATAATGTGAAGGAACTACTTCATTAAACTTGCAACGATCCAAAAAAAATATCTAAAGTAACTACCAATTTAAAACTTATAAACCATGATTTATGTTAATTTAAAAACACCTTTCACACATCTTTTACTCCAAAAAAAAGACACGTAGCCGCGTAAACGCAGTGAACCAATCTAATTAGGGTTGTAAATGACGTCACAAACAAACCGACACACTTTAAGTCAATGTCATCGAATCAGGAACTCATCACTAAAGCCAGTCAATACAAATAAATCAGCGGCAGTTTCCACACAGATGCATTTAAGTACACATTGTGTTAATATAATTGGTTCTGTACATGGTCGCTAATGGGTTTAGCACGGTTTGACAAAAGGGCGGACATGTGGACGCATGGATGAGCTATGAATAAGCTCCGACACCTTACGATGGGCGTCACGTAGGATAAAAATGTAAGATCTAATTAATAGTTGAGAAGCGTACGGAGTGTTGTGAGTAGTATTTTTTATGGCGGTTGGAAAAAGTACGACAGATGGAAGATAAGACATGCCTTTGTGATATTTATAACTGAATTATTTATTTAGTCAAAAGGGAATTGTTTGATATTATATTTGATTCGAACAATTAATAAGGTAAATGGTCAACCCAAAAAGGTATTAAGAATGCGTCAATAATAATAAAATTAAAAGCCCAATCAATTAAAAGATAAAAACACTATACAATCTTTAACTGTCCCTATTAATCAGGCCTTGTTGAAAGAAGTACAGTTTTTACTGGTTTTTTCATACATTGGCCTAACACTATCTCATAAAGTTATACTATAGCAATTGTGTAAGCGCAATAACACAATACACGGTGTAGAGCAGCATCTCTTTTCCACAGCTACAATAGCATTATTTTAAGAGGTGGTAGTAGGCCCCAGGGGACTTATTACACACTCCATACGGGTGATAATGCAAAGGAGTCCAAAACTGGTATGGTGTCCCACAGGACGTCGCGATTCGGCAGTAACGGGACCCGGCCAAGAGCATCGACCGCGAGCCCCACTTTCCAAACATTACACAGCTACTTTTTTCACAAAAAAACATTTTCGTAACTATCTTTTTCTTTTTTAAATTTAAAGCGAAATAATAATGTCAGTTTCCACGCTTTCAATTGTTTCGTGAGTCATATTATGACGACAGTTCTGATAGTTGTGACAAACGATCATCAAATTTTATTTGGTGGACGATTGTTTGGGTTGTTACCTTAAAAGTTCGCTTGCGCGTATGTTCTAAACTAGGTTCTAAGTCTTTATGTTTAGATACAAAGCCGTTTATTAATTGCATGACTTCATTTGCATATTATTGTGTTTACCCTGAAAGTCAATATGAAGGTATTCAAGTCTGAGATAAAATTGATGTGTTAACTTAAAGATGAAATAAATTGGACTTTTATGAACAATTGAAGTTCATTTTTAAACAGCTCCGTTTAGCATAATAATTTCTTGTTACTTCTAATTGTAGGACTCCCCAAAAATGCATATTTTACATTCAATAAATCGTACAGCCAACTGTCACTTAAGCGAAGTCTATTTATTTTTAATGTTTGTTTTTTCTCTTTCTTATGTGCCAGCTTGCTAGACAAAAGGTTGGCCTACAATGATTTCTTGTTGGTTAAGTACTTCGTTCACAATGTTGTAATAGAAGGGAGTGGCGGTCCAAGCTAATAGGATTTTGTAACCACTGCCTGTGCCTCTGTAAGTAAACGAATAAAAGTAAATAGGTGCCTGAGTGCCATTGTTAAACTCTTAAATTTCCGAAAATAAAAAGAAGAAAAATCCAAGCTTTTTTAAAAATACTACTTAACTGAACTTTCGTTTGGTAAATAACATGTCTTTAAAAGTTTAAACAGAGCGCTCTATATTATTACCAAGTAAAACACAAACAAAAGTCTGAATCCAGTAAAATATATCAGTTAAATGAAATCATTTGTCAACGATCCGATCGTATCATCCAAAGTGGGGTGAAGGGACCTATTATCCGCACTTTATAGTAACGATTGCATTACTCGCTGTTTTATTTACTACCTTTGAATTGTAACGACCTGTTTGACACTGGAGTTATCTTCTTCCGATACCTGATACTCTTAAGCCTCGTGGACTAGGCCGTTTAAATAATATACTCGTTTTCTTGTCCGCGGCTAATTCATTTTCATACCTGTAATGATATTGTAGGCTATAGGGAATTCAAGCGCTAATTTGAATAATTTTTAGCCAATTTCTGTAGATAATTTTCAGGAAAATATTAGTAACCAATAATACAATATTATGAGGCTAAATCAAGTAATCTTGTAAAAAAAATGTCATCGTAAATACAAGCTATATTCAAATAACCTATGTCATTAGTCTACGTCGATATAATGTTACATATGTATAGATATTATGGAAAATAGATGATTGACGTAAGAACCATATTCCACATTATCCGAGCATTATTTCTTACACAACTGTTACGACTTATGAGTCTTCATGTAACTTTACTATAACTTGTAAATTTTAATCACATATTTTTATTGACTTAAGATTGAATTTGTCTGAGAACAATTATGTTTTGTTAGATGATGATGATGTATTTTTTGTAAGGAATAATTTATTGAGTGTTAGTTAAGCCAGTTTTCGTGTCAACCTTTTTGTAGGTATCATTTTTGTAAATTTACTTTCTTTTCGATCGAGATCTGCTAAGCATTGTCGGTAATTTTATTGACTATTTTTACCCAGTTTGTCAGTACCATTAATAGAAATACTCTATTTAACATTACACACAATCCATAAATTCGGTAGCTGTATAAGTAAAAACCTAAAAATGATATGATAAATTGCGCCATCTATTGAATACCTACTACCTATACAATCGTTATAAAAATTTACTGCTGAGGAAGCGTGCAACTAGGACGATAGGACTTCCATATACCGCGATATCCTAAAGACACTGTAATTCAGTAACCGCAGTGTGCAAGATACAACATTTAAACAAAGACCGGTAAAGTCTTTCGGCTTTACGACTGCTAGTAACAACTGTCGTGTGTCACGACAATGGCCATTGACGCCTACGTCTGTATTCTCTCTGGGAAATAATAGAGATTCTATCGTCATTCACTCAGTAGGACTCCAGACTACGATAGATGCGCGAAATTTTATTAGCGTGTGAGTTTGTCTTTACTTTTATCAATTAGTAAATGTATTATGAAAATAAAACGATCTGTGACAAGATGCAACTCCTTTTTGTTTCATCCACACACTTGTTGCTCTCTGTAAATTTTGCTTTGTGAAAAATTAACTTGAGAAACACTAGTTCTCTTAGGTATAATATTCAATTATTATCTAGATGAACAAATCTGATATTTTTGTTTCTTTTACAATAAGTCCACAGCGATGGTGACTACATAGCTAAAACCACACAACTTGCTACAAGGTTCGTAGTGAATTTTCAAAACGAAAAATTTTGTAACTGTCACTCGTGCTCTTTAAAATTCCATGCCAAAAGGACTTTAATTAAGTTTGTGGTAGTAACTCATCTTATCGGTCACGATATTTCTTGATATGACAAAAACACGGAAACGTTCCGAGCAATACCGCGGGACGTAGTTAGTGAAATGACCGAAGATATTAATGTTCTTTTTTCGGTAGCTGTATTAAGCTTTTGGATGCAGGAGCTCAAGTGTGCTTACGTTAAGATAACATCTAAGTAGCTGTGTTTGATGTATGGCTCTCCAAATTCAGTTTGAAAGGTTAGTTTATTTTTATCTTTAGGCGTTGACTCTAGGGGGTAATAGTATGTGTACCGTTTTTATTGATTTAGTATTTGTTATGGTACACAGTTTATATTTTCTAGAAAAAAATATAACGATTTCAGTCCCTATTTTTATTTTTGGGGAAATTTTCAGTTTTTCAGGTTTACTTACCTACACAAAAAAGTTATTCTTATGCTCATAATTACTTTTCAAAGAAAGTTTTTTAACTCAATTAGTCGAAACAATTACCTGCAGGCTACACCCTATAGGCTGTCAAGACAAATATTATTCTTCTTCATTTGCAGGGCAATACCCTACATACAAAATACTTATAAAGCTACGTTATTCCGTGAATCACGGAGGGCTTGCCGTATGTCGCAATATTTCGGGAGCTAACGGTGTCGATCGGGTGCATCGACCGAGCACAGCCAGTACGACTTGGCCTACCTTTGTCGTGTGACGTGCCGACAACAGTGGTGTTCACCCTTTAATTTATTGAAAATGTGATAGATACGACGTGATTGGTGCGTTTACCTATTCTAAGTTTGTTGTTTTGATTGCGCGGTCTATGCTTCTTATTTATATTTTTCATAGATAAAGTAGTTGCAAAGTCTTCCTTAAGCATAGTTCTGTAGTTGGCTTTTATTAGTTTTTTTTTTAAGTTATAATTAATGAGAGGTAATTATAATAGGAAAAGCATTGTTTTGTTTCTTTTGCCTTAATTTTAAGCCACGTGCTTTACATAGGTAGTATTTTAAAGTAAGTTTAGTTTAAGTAATAGTTTAGCAAGTTTTCGATAAATCTAGACTGGGATTTAAGAGCTGTAATAGATCGTAATGCGGCTAATAGTAAATGCTTTCAGTGTCAGTGGTGAATTTAGTTTTGAAAACTGTAAAAGAAAATCACCGATGGAAAGATTGTGTTACTAATTTATTTATGAAGATTTTTGTTTATTGGTTTATAAAGTTTTCATACTTTTCATCTCGGTGATATTATACAGTATCTATCCCTAAAAAAACTTTAAGTAATATTTTCCAACACAGCTTTTTTAATTCAACCAATTTTTTAAATCTTTAATATATCTAGAACTTTAACAGAATCTACGAATTATGACCTAATTACGGTTACGAAATCATTACCTCTCAGGTACTTAAATACTAATCACTTCGCATGTAATCACATGAACTTCAGTTAACACGAAATATAATCGATTAGCCATTCTAATGAGTGTTTAATTAGCTAAAGGAATGTGGTTCCATGTTTACTTATTATTTAATACGTTTGTTTAACGTAACGCATGATAATGATACTGGTCTCTCGGTGCACGCACTTTTAAAAAGTTTTTTTTTATTAGAACCTTTTTTGTTGTATTGCGATGATGTTGAAGAGAACGTATATCGTGTTTTAAATTAATTAAATATTATTTATTTATATGAATTTCAAAAATTGAAAAAAAAAAGAAATAATTAAACACCTTTACCTCCAAAAAAGATAACAATCAAACGTTAAAGGGAATAGTGATAGAAATTGTTGTGCAGAATTGGGAAACTGCATTAAAAAAAAATCTTTAGCTCAATTTATATGAAAATTATAACGCCTCAGCAGGTATACAAAATATAAATCCAGGATTAAAGGTAAAGGTAAAAAATAGAATTTTCTTTTATATCTAAATAAATACAATGGGCTTAAAACAAACGGCAGGAAACTCTTATCCTGTGATCACGGCTAAGTACATTGCCATGTCTTTTATAAGTCTGTTCGGAACATCTATAATGAAAAAACAGAGCAAAAGAAACCATAACGAAAAGAATTAAAGTCTAAAATCGAATGAAAAATATAAAACAATGACGTTAAAGTTGAGTAGGTATGCGATACGTTTGTCGACTCCAAATGGGTTTATTGATAATAACGATAGAACAGTCACTGGCATATCAAACAGTGCTTTGTATCTTCTTAAGTTTCGATAAATACATGAAAATCTACTTTTGAAATTAGGGACGATTGTAGGGACTTTTACCTTATAACAATTTGACAGTTGACTGATAAGAGTGTTACCTTTGCGAAATAGTTTAGGAAGTAAAGTTTAGTTCACTGTTGTTTTTTTTTCTTCATGCAAAATTAAGTCGATAATATTTTTTGGTAACATGGTTAAAGATTGGTTGTCATAACTTGAATAACCCTGGACCTCAGGACCTCTTCCTACCCATGTATTTTTAAAGTCTTAAGTGAGTAATGATTATTAACATTAAAACAAGATCTCGCATAAAAATCGCTAATTTTTCAATTTCTTAATTATAGTTAACGAGAAAGTGCGGACGTTGTTCTAGATTTCGCGTTATAAGATATCCGACGCGATATTTAACTTATACGGTACTTAGTGCATTAAATACATTAGCTGTTTCTAGTGCTCTGTAGAGTACAGGCAAAAACAGAAGTCGGGTGACAAGATCAGACTTCCAAGGTTCTAGGCACCAATTCCGCTATTTACAATTGCCAATGAATGAATGGAAATTGGATTGGATTTGACATTATTCGTCTCCTCCCAAGCCTTTTTCTACACAATAATTAGAAATTCGCTGTATTGACAGTGAGTGTTCCGCCCCGTGCTGAATTTTAGCAGAATTGGGGCCCTGAATACAATCAAACAGAATGTACTTTTGAATTATGCTTATGCTTTATAATATATGCTTCGACTTCCCTTGCTGACTGTACTTATTATTACAAAGTCTGCAAGTTCTTTTTTGGTATTTAAGTTTTTTTTATATCAGTACTTATTTGCTCTTACACTAACTTGGAGTTCGAACAACTTTGAGATATCTTAGAACAATAGGTTCCTTAACCCACCTACTTACTACTATGTAATCTGAAGTCAATCATTTATGAACGTTTGACGGTTTTACCACTTGTAATGTTTATTACTTGATGACAGGATACTCAGACTAGTATTACAACACGTCCTTCCTAACAATATTGACAAAACTTATTAAATAACACCGAGGCATCACTTAACAAAAAAAAACAACCAGAGACAAGAAGAAAGAAGGTTTATTCTTTTAATAATTTGCAACAAATATTTTGACACACAAAATCATGGCCGCCATTTATAAGAACATAAATAAAATCTATGTAATGGACTAAAGGGGAAAGTGGTTAGTGAAAGTTTCGTTTTAGCAGACTAGTTTGAAGGTCAGATGACGGACGCGCACTGAATAGAATATAACAACAGTTATAATGATTAGTTAAAGGATTCCGCATGTTAAAATTAGTTATTTTTAGCTTTTTAGTGATCTAGTTTTGTTTATATCAATTCGTTTTGGATCGATTATTATTTTTAGCTTGGTGTACCGGTGTGGTAAAAAAACTATATTGAGCGCGTCAATATAAAAATGTTTTAGTCTATAATCGATATAAAAGCTGTAAATAAATGTCTAGCATGTATGTGAGATGTACGTATCTTATGCTTGTAAAATGACTTTTGAAAATTTCAATACCCAATTTTTTTTTACTCCAACTTAAATTTTTCATCGTCTGCTTCTACTACATGTTAATTTTAATATCTAATATAAAGTCATCATCATCGAAAACATGAATTTTAATGTTCATAGTAATCATCGGAAGCCTGGCAATAAACTTTTACTTTCACATTTTTGCGTGATACCTACCACACACACACCTACATAATAATTATGTTTCTCTTTGAAAACTTCTAATAGAATGTCGTTAATTTTTCGCATTTATTTAGAAACTCGCGCAAAGTTAAAAACGTTGATGTTAATAGGAGAGACTCTCAAAGATCTCGCAAAAAATAACTCTTATATCCTTATTCTGCAACAGGACATTTTTCTAGCTACAAAGTTTAATAACATTGATAAAGCAAGTCACATGCCCAAGTTTTTGCAGCACAAAACAACAAACATACAAACGAGTATACAAACTAGAGTAGAACAAATGAAACCGTGTATTGAAGTCAAGTGCATGTCAAGTAGTCGTTATGTAATTCAAATAAAAGCGTGTTTCATACTTTCAACTGTGCAGTGTGTGATGACTGGTAAATTTGGCGGGAACAAATTTGAATGTCAAATGTATTTTTTTTTAATTTTACTTTTTTGTTATTAGTCTATGGTGGATAAGTATTGCCGACGATAAACGAACATTTCCTTTTCAAAATTTCATTCGACCTATTTGATAGAAGGTTTTAAAAGTCACACAATGATTTTTTGAGCCTTGAAAGGTTTTTCTGTGAGTTTAATGTAGAGGTTCACCTTGTTTTGAATATGGTGCCAAAAGAACTCGCAAAATAGAAACTTGCAATAAGGTTTCAAGTTTGCTGCGTCATGCTGTGGTTGAACTGATGCAAATCGTAATATTTTGTCCCAATTTTGTCCGCTCATTTTATTAAAAAAAAAAATGTGTTTTCTTCTCCGCTAAGGCTCCTGGAAAAGGTCGTGTGCGTTGTATGTGGTCTTTTTATGAATCTCACTACTTTTATTGATGTTTATGATGAATATATAATTATTGTCTTATGATTATTGTCTTCAGAGACTATTATTAGTTTGATATCTCATTGATGTATTTAAGGAACATTAATATGAAGTTGGCATACAGTAACAGACGATGTTATACAATCGTGTGTAAACACTAACCTACTTTTAAGAGTATTTAGAAAATTTGCCTTTGCGTGATTCGCAACTTAGTGCGAAACTTAGAAGGCCGTATGATATTTGCACGTATATAATTATTGTTAATTAAACTCAAATAATTGTAAATTGAGGCCTCTGAGCAAACAATTGGCACGTTTCGGCTTATTTAAGTTGGCGTGAATCCCTGTTTAAACACATCGTAAGACTAATAAAAAAAGTGATGTAACACCTAAATATATTTAAGGCAAGACCTTTAAATTATTGTTTCATTTCTACAGAATCAAAATGGCGACCTCAGTACTCCAGCCCGAAGATTGCCGAAGGGAACACGAACCGAAACCGGATATCCTCGACGCCCCGAGGTTGACGGATGATGATCGGATGCACATCATCGAAGCCAAGGAGAGGGAGACGGGAGATCTGCCTCCCGAACTGAGGGAACAGGCCAGGAAAGAACTCCGCGAAGAACCGGCTCTGAGGGAACAGGCTTTAGCTCAAATGAGACATTTCATTGAGAAGCATCCTGCTATCAAGAAATGCCGGACTGGTAAGATGAAAGAAAATATTCACCTACTGTTCTTTTGCAGGAAGTGAGATGGTGCTCTATGGCGTTAAGTATGTCGTGACTGTCATGACATTACCGGACCTTACAACCCTTTTTCAGTTAAATAGTAGCCTATGTCCTTTTCCCAGCTTTAGACCAAATTTCAAATTTCCTGTGTACCAAATTTCATTACAATCGGTTCAGTAGTTTTGACGTGAAAGTGACATAGACGGACAGACAGAGATACTTTCGCGTTTATAATGTCAGTATGGATGTTGCAATCAGCAAGAAAAAATCCAGATTTGAGTTATAACTGTTGCAACAGAAAAAAATCCTCCAAACCTGTAATAACTTTCTTTGAGTACGCTCATAATTGCAAAATGTCGTAACGACCAGTTTAAGAAATATAATAAATAAGAACTTTAATAACAGGCCAGATGGTGTGAAGAACATAATAATTATGTACCTGACAGGTACTTGTGAAACAACTCACATGGCATGTAAATAATGTGTCCGTTACTTCACCGTGCAGCCCTTTGGACGCTGTCTCTGAATGCACAATGATACTATGATGTTCTAGGACACGGGTTTAATTATGTGCTAGGTGACCTAATTCTTTTATGATCTCAGCAGCGTGTTTGTGGAATAGTTATTTACCTTATATTAAGTTGGAGAACTGAATGTACAATGTGTTTTAGGGTTTCGTAATGTTATTGTACGTATATGTAGATACTTACTAAAAATGAGTGAAAATACTTACATAAAAGTTTTGTTTGATACTTTAAATAATAGAGTACTTTTGTTACCAGCCAATTTTTAAAATGTTTTAGAATACTACGAAAAAAATACCCAAAAACGGCACGTATTTCACTTACAAACTTTTAACTTTCAACTTTTATTCCAGACACGCCATTCCTTCTTCGGTTCCTCCGTACCAAGAAGTACTCGATTCCTCAAGCATGCTCCATGCTAGAGCGGTACTTGACCATCAGGCAGATGTATCCTCAGTGGTTCCAGAAACTGGATCCTCTGGACCCTAAGATTGCTGCTGTGATTGATGCAGGGTACTTAGTGCCGCTGCCGAAGAGAGATGCGGAAGGCAGGAGGGTTGTCCTGTCCTGTATGGGTAAGTTGATTATGATATTTCGCGTCTGAAAATACTTTATACCTACTCAAGTAATAGAACATTTTTATGTGAGAGAAAGATAACAAAGAGTTCAAATCAGTCCAAGGTTGGTTTCTAAGTCGATTTTGCTGAAGTTTGGGCAGCATTGCACTTATATTAAGCTCTGATATTAAGGTAGTTGACTGTTATCAAAGAATTCCACAGCTTGAACTAGGAAATATTTAACTAGTTCTTTGATTTTGCTATTTTATTACGAATTACGATTATTTTCCTAAAAATTGATATAAATTAAAAATGTAATAAGATCTATAAGTGCTGTTTCGACAAACGGACACCATCTACCAGACTCTATATCTCTCCTCAAACGACAACACTTTACTAAAGTCCATATCATTTCCGCCTAGGCCGCTTCGACCCTCACCAGTTCGACAACTGCGTGATGGCACGTGTTCACTCGATGATCGTTGAACTGCTACTGGACGAGCCTCGATCACAGCTGCTGGGCTACACACATGTGAACGATGAAGCCGGCATGCAGATGCCGCACGTCAGCCTCTGGTCGCTCACTGATGTCCGCATCATGCTGAACTGCATACAAGTAAGTATTACAGAAATAGGATAGTCTAATAAATATGGGTCTCGGCCAGAGTCACAACTAATCGAACAAAAGTATGGAGAAAACCCAAAAAAGTTAGTTGTCAGTTTGATCGAAACCCGACTGTTATTTTCTGGACGTACAAAGAAAGCCGACCCCAGGGCCCCAATTCTGCTATTTACAATTGCCAACAAATAAATGGAAATTGGATTAAATTTGACTTTATATCCTCCTAAGTATCCCAAGACAATAACTTTAAATTCATTGTATTGACAGTGAGTGTCCTGCCCCGTATTGAATTTCGAAACTGTGTTGGCAAAATGCCAATTATTGTAAAATGAAAATATCGAGATTGGGGCCCAGATGATAGAATAAAGCTTAGACTGATGATGATATTGAATGCTTATTAATTTATAAAAACCTTTTTTTTCACAGAACTCAACTCCCATGAGGCATAAGCGCACACACTTCGTGAACATCCCGGCTTACGGAGTCAAGTTCTTCGAGTTCGCTGTGTCTCTACTTAGCGATAAGTTGAAGGATCGTGTGATGGTAATCCTATAAAGCATTTTTTTTTACCCTATTTACTTGAAACAAAAGTTTTAGTTTTTGCAACTAAAACTTTTTGCACGAAACGAATCAGCAAAATTTTCGATAGTCCTTTTTAAACATGAACATGAAGTATGCCATCTAAATATGAAGTGGGTAAAGATACAAAAAATGGTTTTCTCAAATCAATATCTCAGAATGGCGTAGCTTTACTAGACGAACGCTTTCAAATGACTTTCGCTTCTAATCGAGTGCATCTATTCCTCTTCCGCATATTAAGAATATTAAGAACAGGCATATCTTAATAGGAAATGTACTTTACAACACTTTGTTTAGTTTCGATTATAAATAATGAAGCTACTGGATACACCAGTGAATAACACATTTCGTTTTTGTTCCACAGTTCCATCGTACAAGCGAGGATTTGGTCAAACACGTTGACCCAGCGATACTGCCGAAGGAGTACGGTGGCACAGTCCCCCTCAGAGACATGATTGAAGAACTCAAACGGAATCTCTTGAAGCAACGCGAAGCTCTAATGTCTTTAGACGAAATGTACGTCGACTTACACGCTTTGGAAAAGAACGACTTGACTCAAGACATTCATTCAACCGCCGGATCGTTCAGAAAACTAGAATTAGATTAGTTTAAGCGAGAGTTTCGACTACTTTCGATCACAAACAGCTTCATGGTGTTGTTTTCTATTGTAAAAAAAAAACTTCATACATATTTTGAGGTTTTGATAAGGAGTCTCGTAATCTAAATAAATAAGATAAGACATATTTTTACAATGTACTTTTACGTTTTCGAATCTTGCTTTGCTTTCAGGTTAAAATAGGGTTATTTTTTTAGATAATAATTAATCATTTTGTGATGGCTATTTTAAATAAAAATATAATCTAATGTCAGTACTTACTCAATAGAATAGTATATGACTATGCAAATAGATCTCATTCACTATTAGACGAACATTTTGTTTTAAATGTATTCGACAATCTTTTAAAAATAGTTGCTTGTTATTTAGGTAATCTTGCTGGTACTACATTTTATGGCAGATCACACTATTATTAATTCTGTAGGCCTACATTTAATTTTATTTTAGTGACTAGAGAGCTTGTGGCAGCCGTCGGTGGTGTCACGTTACCATTCTTAACGGAAGGTTCTGAAAAATGCTGTCATTGCCATCCTTGCAATGTGTGTTTATGAATTAGCTTGTATTTTTAAGATAACTGCCAACATGACAAACTGACTGCTGCATGAAATTAAACACCTTTTGTAATGTAAAGTGGCTATTTTGTAACAGCGCTTCTAAATAATAACTGTTATAATGGTTTATTATCTGTTAAATGTCTCCGAAATGTTTTGGGTACAGTATGGTATAAGAAGTAAAAATGAATTAATCATAATTTCGTTGTTTCTTTAAAAGTACCTGTTTATTTCCCAAATTCACACTCATTTATAACTTAGGTGTAACACTAAAACGTAACGGTGAGTAAAAAAGTCATAAAATAAAGGTGTTCATGGCACTACTGAACCCGATTGTACATAGATCAATTCCTGCATTAACCATTGACTATATTACCATAGTCAAAATGCTTCGATAACAGAATTATAGAATGCCATCGTTCATAGACAACATACCGACGCCATAGAGTATAGAACAACCTTGAATTGCGAGCGACATGATGCCAACTTCGCTGTAGTTTTTCCCGCAGTTTGGCGTCCACATAGATTGATAAAAAAATTATAAGCACGAATTTTCTATGTATTTAGATCAATAGGACGATTTTTAACCCTTATGATTTGTTTTCCAGTGACGTTTTCATGAAATGACTATGCTTTAACAGTGAACATTTTGTTTGAGTTGTTATATTGTGGTGGTTTTTGTAAACATCGGGACGTGAACGCAGGCCCACGTCTATGAATTCTTGTACGTATTCTAGCCATTACAGTTTTAAGTTGTCTGTTTATGTGTAATCGAGATGCAAATTCGATATATTTTGGTATAATTTGGTATAGTTATGATGGATTAACCTCTTAAGTTTGTGTTGTTTGCTTGGTCGTAAAAACTGGGTCTGCCATAATCTGGCATAATTTGATTGTTGTATAAACCACGAGCACAGCAACAGGGTAGGGTAAATATCACGTTTGCGATAGTATTTCTGCGAGGAATCGAAAAATTATGACTGAATATGTTCGACACGTCATGTTTTATGTTTCTAAACATCATAACGATATTGTTTTGAGAACGATGCCCTTAATTATTTGCAATCGTACATAATCAATAAAGAATTGCGTGCCGAGAGACAAGCATCATGTTCGACATAGAAAATGCAGTATTGCACAGCTATGAGTGTTTGTACACAGTTGACTATGTTGTCTGCTGGCCATCATGGTCATGACGAACTTATACCATAGCCAAGCATAGTGGCGAACGAACTCTTTGCCTCTTGATTAACAGGTAAACATACAAACCCAATAACTTCAACATCTTCTGCATATTTTAAGTTTACATTTCAGTCACAAGAACCTCATAACAGTCATAACCCTCAATATTCTAGAGATTTCTACAGAGTTTTATCTTATAGTTCTAGTATTGTCCCTTTTTTATATGCTGACCTATTTTCTGAGGACAAGTTATTCATTAATATCTCGTTATTATATTGATATTAAATGCTCTCTAGAATTATGTAAAAAGCCTTTTAAGCTGTGCTGGTAACACATTTCTAGCTGATAGCTGTGGCTTACAAGCTTGCTCAGTGTGACATTGCTATCCTCACCTATTTCAACATTATATCTGTCTTACAACAAATTGAACAAACTATTGAGATCTTACACATTGTCATGTATGTGAGTGCAATTATTGAAGATGTTCATGAAACCAGAATTGTTCATTATTTATGTTAACCCGTGACATATGTTGCCATATGTGTTAGATGTTTTGTTTTTCAGCATTTCTCGCTCTTTCTTGCCTTAATCATACTCAGACCTGGCAAGTTATATCACATTGGCACTTGAGACTAATATGGACATACAATTTTTGTTCTTTCAATAATTAACGGTAACTAGGCTATATATACGCTGTCTGCTTATTGTATGATACACTTGATAAAATCTTTCTTCAATATAGTTTTATCTCCTATCATAGTGAGGCAATTGTTTCAGCTTTCTTTACTCTTATTAGATTTAAATAAAGTGTGTGTTGGTAGGTGAGCAATATACTGGTAAATACTTGGTATCTGGTGTACCATAAGATCAGAATCCTGGCTTAAAAATGTTAAGAAAAGTATTGAACTAAAAGCAAACAAGCCTGGATTCTTTTAGCTTGTTATTTGTATATATTGATTTTTTGGCTAATGAAAGTTTTTGTTATAAATTTACTCCTAAATTCCAGTCTTACCAATGAGACCATAATGTGTTAAAGGAGTAGTATCAGTAGATTTTTTTGTAAAGAGTGGTTATAATAATTTGATGGGACCAATCTAAATTGAATCAGCTGGTTTTAATATTGCAGTTTGAATAAGCTCTGAGAATCAATAATATTCCTCTATCTTTTTGAATATTGAGTATATGCTATTTTTATATGTCATATTGTAAATTATAGTCACATATTCAATAGTTCTTTTTATTTGTAAGTATACAGTTTGAAATTGAAATTAATTTAATTTTGGATCTCTGTTTTCCTTCTCTATGTTGAATACGGCCTTTTCCTAGTTGTGGGATGGATGCCTACATGCTGAACATATTTTTATGAACAAGTAGATCCACTTCATTAATAAATAATTTGATCTTTTCTTGATCCTTTCGATTTATTGGGCATTTAAAACTTAGCTCCACGGGTTCTGATGAACTACTAACTTAATCATTAATCTGTTTTGTAAAAACTTTCTTAATCGTTATCCCTTCTAGCTATAAGCTTTATTTAAATGTGATAATTGTTAATTTTCATGTCCAACTGTTGCAGATTGGCAGCATGGCGGAAATAGTGTACCCGCAAGGCTGCCGTCCAATCACCGATGACCTTGGCCCTGATGAACTTGTCAGAAGACTAAAGGTATTTATATTTATATCATCATCTATTTACATCATAACTTAATATAACATTCTAAAAGTTTTACACTATGCCATTTTGACTAAAATTAAGCAAAACTTGTATTATGAGTACTAGACAACTGATAAACATATTTATATATTTCTAATTACATGCATATTATAGAATTACCATACTCATCTCTAAAATATATATTATGTTCTGGGTGGGATTTGAATCCCTAATCTCCAGGATAGCAGTCAGGGCCTCTAGCCAACTAGACCAACAATCTCTCCTGTTCTATCATGTTGCTGGGAAAACAAACTTATATCCAACATTAAGTAGTGTTATAAAAGTAATACAGATCAACTAGATGGTTAAAAGCAAGTACCTAATATGCGCCTAAATATAACAGACTAGCAATATCACTAAGCAAGGGAAGACACTTTATTATAAGGATATTTTTAAGCTCTTGATTTTCGACTTGCATATGAGAGCTTATTTTGTCATGCATTAACATGGGGTCAAGAATCTTCATATTCTGGAACTAAAAGCAAAGCTATTTGACTGTTGAAATACATTATTTGGACACCATAGACAGATTTCAACTAAATTGCAGCTGGACTTCATATTTAAATTTCAATATTGATCTAAATTATTTTTTTGAACGCAGCCGAAGCGAGATGCTCTTATGCACAATATAGTGCAATGTCTCGCTACTACACTGACAACATTATTCCTTGATGATTTAGCTTTTAGTACCGGCACATGTGTCGATAGTTATCGGCTCACAAAAAAGCACTCTTAACACATTGTAATAAAGACGTTCTCAGTACCTCCCGTGTAAACTTTACCATTCGGTTGACATCTCCTTTGTATTCGTTAAATTAATAATCGGATTAACTAATTATAGGACTTTAAGTTACGGTTGTTAACATTCTATGGTCAATTGACTTATAATCCGACGCAAGCAAAAAGAGCTCTGACGCGTCACTGGAGGGGATATAATATGACAAATCAATAATTTTACAGTAAAACCACGCGCCGCCAATAATATTTTCAACAGACGTCGCGTCGTCTCTTCCCACCAATTTCGTAATTTTGTCCTTGATTCGAGCCCGGCACAGGTGGTGTCCCGGAGTTCTTTTGAAAAGAGTCACAATATAGTTAATACCAGCTGTTGCCCATGCGCGCCCGCTACACATCGAAAATGATCCCATGAGAACATAATACAGGTTATAAACTATCTGTATACCAAGTTTCTTCTAAATCCGTTCAGTAGTTTTTGCATGAGAGAGGAACATACATCTATACATCCACACATACAAAATTCGGGTTTATAATATTAGTTTGACCAAAGTCAGCTTAATAAAAGCCGTTTATTCCGAAGAATTTTATAAACGCCCAAATGTCTGTAACATGTGTGTGATTGTTGCAAATGACATATGTATGCACGGAACTCATTTCCTACGCTGCTGACCCTACATTATACCAACGAATAAAGCGAGATTAATATATTCATAAAACTTGACATTCATGAGAATCAGATAAATATTATCAGTCAATGTCTTTTCGAATAAACTGAGAATTTGTTTTAGATAAAGAAGTTAACAAGTTTGTGTGTTATTATAAAAACTTGTAAATTTAAATAAACAATAACGTTTATTTGTATCTTTTTTTATTCTTATTTTAATTAGTCTATAATCTTGTCTAAATGGTGTTGCACAATCATACAATTTTTTTCGGGTGGAAAATCTTCAGATGACTTTTTGGCTTTGGGTTGAGGGCAGGCTTCTACTGACTAAAACCTACCCATGTTCCGTCCTTTGCCCTTCGGTACGCGAAGGGCAAAAGATGGAGGATGCCACGGTAACCTTTTCGGACAATCCCGCTGCTGCGGCAACCCAACCATCCTAAGATATCAAATTGTAGCATTTAGAGTAGTACTTCTTAATTTTGCCCCATCTTATCGTTTTAAGATATTTGCTTGTATCTCGAATTGTGCAAGATTTTTACGGAGTGATAATGGTTGCTAGCGTAATGAGTCGAGGGTATGCGAACCTAATGATACTTAAAGCCTAAAACTCACGCGAGACTGAGTAATTACCCTTAAGTGTCGCTGTCTGTCAATTAACAGTGAAACGAACACAGCATAAATGCAAATCCAATTGTATTTTAACAATTTCTAATAGATATGAGCAAAGTGTCAAGTCTTTGTCATTTTTTCATTTTTTTTCTTTAAAATACTAACGTATTTCAGACGATTAGAATTCCCTGAACATTCTATATGCATATGTAGGTATAGCGCTACGTATGTAAAAGTGTTACTGCATTATTTATAACCCTTTATCTTATGCATGTTTTTGTGCGTTTATGATACGATGATTTTTACATTTGTTTGAGGTTTGCCTTATCTGCTTTGAAGAATGTGGTAACGTAGTTAGTCTTGAGTTTATCTGAAAATTTCTATAATATTCTGATCGATTTTTGCCCTACTGCTGCAAGACACCAGCTTCAGTGTCATATGCCCAACACAGATGCACTCCGTTTCCTTATTCTCATAGTTCGATGCGGCGGCAATCCTACCCGCCCGGAGATAGATGAAACACAGTTCTAACATTTTGAGTCCCTGCCGAAATACGGGGGATGTTATAGTATTACTAAAACGCACACAATATTCTAAATTGTGCGCGACCCTTGGAATTGAACGTGAATCTGATAGTTTCGTACTTAGTGCTGGTTACCCTGACCCTTGTATAAGAAGGGAATTCCCTTGAGTTGTCTGTTATTGTCTTGCCAATATCTAGCTATTGGTTTTTAGGGGTGTATAGTTTTCTCGTGGGACAGGACTTCTGATATATTCATAATAAGCATGTAAGTGTTATTACTATTTACTATTAACCGTGTTCAAAAACGGCACCTTATTTCGTGCCGTTCTTACACATAATATGTGACTGCACGGATAGGCTAGTTAGGTCACCACGCTTAACCAATGGCACGCGACATGACGCGGATTCGATCCCCGCGTATCACAAGCGTTTGATCCCTGAATGCTTGTTCCTAGTATAGATGTCTTTTTGCTTGTGATAATTATGTTTGTTTTTCCTTTTTTTTACTGTTTCTCTACATTCCACTCAATAGTGATAGAGATGGCATGGCACTTGGGGAAGCAAGAGTATTTTACTACAAAGGCTGAATTTAGAAAACCTCATTTGACAGTACTGACGTAACACTGTTAACATAATTGATTGTATTTATAGTTATGACATTTAGTGATACAGCTTTAGTGGCTCGTGTCTCCGATAACCGCCCACGCGCTCCTGTGGGAGGATGGATCGTTCCGGTGTGATATCTAGATTGCATCTGTTTACAATATCACTGATGCTTGAATACTCGCCAATAATGTTTCCTAAAAGATTTAGGGAAGAGCACGTTCAATAGAATAACAAAGTTTGGGCCACGTTCTTAGAATTGATGGTGCTGTTTTAAGTTTGTAAAATTTCGGAATTTATTTCTAGTTTCTTGGTATTTCACAATCTCCTCTGCTGTCTTTTAAAATTGGATTTATCATTGTGTTCCAGGTCTTTATTATTTTATCTTTAGTCTATTTTTTTTTCTTTACTATTTCCGAATGGCTATCGATTTTGCTCGTAAATAGGAAACGGTATCTGCAAACTCTGTGGATGTTATCAATATGGCATCATATTTGAACATAGTCTCCTTCCAAAAGACTTTTGTGGGTATTATTTAAGTCTGGAAAATGGTATTATATAAAATTCCTTTTCAACCGACTTTAAAAAAGAACGGCGTTCTAAAATCGTTTGTTTTTTTTATGTTAGTTACCTCTGAATCTTGGACTCGGTGAACCGATTTTGTTGATTTATTTTTCATATAGGTTCGTGAAATATTTCATCCCACAAATTTCATCAAGTTGGGCACAGTAGTTTTTGTTTTCTGTCGGTAAGCACCGCACTGACTGACGCTACACTTGTTTCGAATTGATTAAGGCTGCACACATACATTCCCTAGGGAAGTTAGCTATCACATAATTTCAATGTACTGCTTGGTTTTCATCGTGATCTGTGTAACGCGATGAGATACACTTACAACCATAATTGAGATTGACACTGAGTAAACCGCCCTTACGAGTCGTGCTAGCTTTGTCATTATCAAACAAAATGTACGAGACAGATAGACATTTTAACACGTCACTTCGATATGCCTCTTTCTTACTGGGGCTGTTAATCTGTTTATAGTATTAGCTCGAATCTCAATGTCTTCAATGTATTGGTATATTTTCTATAAGAAAATAGTTGTTGATGGTTTTATAGTTCAGTTTCGTCGTAAGTTATTTTAACACCCCGTGACAAATAGTTCGCAGTACTCCTAGAAGCAACTAGGAGGTATTGTTATTCAGTACAAAGATTTTATGTCTTAAATCGTTTTATGAATTTTAGGGGTCGATTACTGAAGCAGCCCTGTCTGTCACCAGAAACCGTGATAGTAGAGTTTAAATTTTCATATATTGTACATTCTTATTGCCGCTTTAACAATAAACACTAAAAATAAACATCGAGTCATGTTTCATCATGATCATGTCTTGTATTTGTTGGGTGATTAAAAAAAATTGAGTTTGTTTGTCACAAGTCCGACTCGCACTTGACCGTTTTACTTTTGTTCTCACATTATTTTTAAAATGCAGTCGATTCCACTGCGAAAGCCATTACATTACATATCTGAGGGCCTACCGCCAAGTCGTTAAGAAAGACTTGCAGTTTTAAGAAAGAGATGCGCTCTACGTCCTGTCATGCGCGGTCTCGCTTCCACAACAACAGTGCCGGCTTAAGGGCCAAAATATTGTGGCGCCCACTTGAGGGAAGCAATATCAAGTGTTAGTTTTTTGCTGATCCCAAGTAAAATTATATTAAGAATTTCATCTTTCCTTTAGCGTTACGTTTGGCGGTGGAATTATTCCACCTCTAGCGTAAAGCACAGTTCTGAGGGTTTGCGCCAGGGGAGGCAAGAGACTCCAACTTCAGACAGAATTTGTCGCCCTGGGCCATCGCCCCATCACGCCCCCCCTGCCGGCACTGCACAACAGCAATAATATTACTTTAAAAAGCAATAAAGTCCCTCTGAGCATTCTATACCGATGACCAAATAATTTTGCTTCAATGCATTGTTACTTGAAACTTCATATTCACACTATTCACCTGGACGGGTATTAAGTTTCCGAAGATACCCTAAACTTGGGGCCGAACCTTCGAAGCATCCTCGTGCTCGACATTGTGTATATAGGATACCTTTACATGTACATTATGCGTGTGAGAATTAATTAAACGTGTTTATACCTTCGTAGATATACTGACCTCAAGAATTTTGATAGGGGTCTTTAAATACTGGCCCGTCGGTAAAAACATGGTGGTATGGGGCAGTACGACAAAAGCTGTTTAAGAACTGTCTGATAAAAAAAATTTCGATATGATGTATAGTAATTCGGGGTGAATTGTAACTGAGGAGGGTGGATAACAACGTAATTTGAACATAAATTAGCAACATTCCACCCATAAGTATAAAAAAAGAAAACAGCAGTTGGACCTACATTTAGTTTTCAAATTGTGACACCTTTTGTTATTCGCAAATTACAATAGACCCCGAATGACGGTACCTACTTCAACTTAAATGTCGCGAAAACTTACCATCAGTGATATTTAATTCTAGACTTTAAAACTAGAACATTTTCTCCACAAATTCTTGCCCCGCTCGGCCATACAAGTCTAGCCCAAGAGAATAGCCCGGCAGTGATTACTTGGAGCACAAACTCTTTTAAGACTTCGTACATCTTCGATCGCTTCTCGTATAAACTTTCACAACATCCTATCGGCGTACAGTTTCTTAACTAAATTTAGTATCAATTCGTTTCTTTGGCTAATAGTTTGATCTAAGCATTGACATTTTGTACACGCTGTATGCAATGTACTGAAAAGGTTAATCGATGCAAAATTATCATCTTCTGTAGATTATCTATTTATTTAGTTTGATCCTTAGTGATCGTAGATGCGAAATTAGGTAATGCTGTTTGTTTGTTTGTTGCGCGGACAAACCACCTAATTATCTAAAACTCGGAAGAAGCATAAGGACGTTTTACTTTTTTTTGTCAAGAGACCTAGTCAATGTTTGGGTTCAGGCTTATTGCAGACATTAAAATTAGCTCCTTAATAATCCCATCCAACGTAAGGCGAAGTTTTAAATACGTAATAGCCTACCAGGAAAACAAAATTGTCGCGTAATTTTTCACATATTAATTTTCTCTCCATTCAATATTCCCCAGGGAACTCAACATCAAACAATTACGAGCAAAGGTCGAATATTACGAATTGTTAAGAGAGGCATTACATAATTTCGGTCATAATTAGGTCACGTATTTATACGGACCTCGTATTGACTGACCGTTTCAAACATTCATACTTGTATAATATTCTTCTACATATATACATAAGTAAATATTATACACAATTTTCGGAATTAACCCGTTAGAGCGATTCTGTAACAGGAATATATTTTTTAATAAAAGCGTTTCTAGGTATCCAATTAGTCGTACTGGAAGCATGGAACACTGAATCTGAAAATAAATATGAAATAAATTTATTCATGAAGTAAAATGTATGTTCTTTCGATGTTACTGAGGGTTTATGAAATACCGTCCGCATGGGATGTAAACATCGTATTGTGTATGTAAATATAATGTTTTGTTTCCTTTTTTTAATGGTTTAGTGGGTTCGGCTTTAAAACCCTTTTTATTCTAGTAAATGTTGTCTTTTTTTTAATTTAATGACTTCATAAAGCAGCTTTTTTGTGAAATTAATGTTTACATGTTACCCGTTGTGAATGTAAGGATTTTAACGATAGACTAGATAACTTTAAAATTCCGACGAAAATATATTTGTGCCAAAGACGAACACAAATGAATTAAATGTTTGTCTAATTTTGCCTTTTGTAATTAAATAAGGCTAGACAAAAGACAAGGACTGAGTTAAAAGTGAAGTACATAAGAAATAGGAAGGATAAATGAAAGCTTGACATCCGACCCTAGCTTCCATCTAAGTTCGCGTTTAACAGGAACGTAATTAGCTAAATCTAATTACTTAGAGTGCACCGTGCATTCTCATCGCTATATAAGGGGTTAATTTACACAAATTATAAATAGAAAAAAGGTTGATATGTAAGATATATTTAAACCGCGTGCCATGAGAAAGGTCTACGTTTAACTGTGGCCGGGTTAATGGTGATGATGATGAGACTTAAACGCATTTATTTTAAAGTTCTATGGTTTTTCTACTTCACCCGTACTCCATAATAATTTATGAAACTAGCGAATAACATGGTTTTATATTGGTAAAATCAAAATCAATTCATCAATCAGTAGATTCTGATATTCCTTTTTATAATATTAGTATAGATAGCAGTGAAGGAAAACGACGTCGGTCGTTCAATTACAAATCGGAAATTGAAATCGCCAACCAAAACAACAGTAATTTAGAAAACCAAAAAATAATTATACCAATGTCGGTCCTTTCTTAGAATGAGAAAGCCATTTCATGATCAATCATTTATCGTATTGCTATTTTGAAATCAGTTTTCTCAATCGACTTCAAAAAGTTCTTAATTCGTCTGTAGTTTTTTATATGTTTTTTACCTCAGAACTTCGTATTGCATGTACTATTTTGTTGATCTTTTTTTAATTTAATGTGATATAGCTGTCATTTGGTCTCATAAAAATTTCATCAAGTTTTTCTCATTAGTTTATTATTTTAAGTCAGTTGTATTTTTTTTGCTCATTGTATCAATATTATTTAAAGCTCCGAAAACAATGCCATAATTCCCTGTCCACCTTCTTCTTCCACTTATCGCGTAATAATATACCTCGCTAGAGTAATTATAGACCATCTTCTCCTATCAATAACTCGTACTTGTCCTTGATTACCTAATAAAATATTATTACGTTTATTTAAATAAACAGCTGCAAACTGCAAGGTGTATAGCCTGGCTAAAAAACAAGTTTTACTGATCACCATAAGTACGGATTGATAAAGAAGGACCGCTAAAGTTTCTCGCTAGACAGCGCTATATACACTGCATCGTGTTGTCTCGCTTCCACAACAGCAACGATAACGACTTAAATGCTTATAGTACGGGTACATACAGGTTTGTCACCTTGCTTTTCGCGTGGCCTGATGATTAATTAATTTCGGCATGTGATTATGGCACCCTCAAAGCCGGTTAAAGTTGATGATACTACATAATACATAATATACCTTATTACACCAATACTAACACAGGTTAATAAGTAAATTATGAATGAATAAATAAAGTTAAAAAAAGGGTTCCTGTAATATAAATACTCGGTGTACTCGCCAGTTCTTTTACTTGAACTTGGCTTGACACCCTACCGCGTATCTACATTGTCAATTTCGTATACTCGTTTCCCAGTTATATGAGCTTACGAGTAGGTATTTAATTGCACTAGTTTGTTTTTATACTGAAAAGCAATGGTATTTATTACTCTCTTCACATTTACGAAAAGCATTTTACCTCGATTAATGATCACACTACTTTTTGTAGCGAACATCAATATTCTGTAACTTCATGACAGGCGAGATAAATGAAGTGAAAGATCACGGAGCACATTTCACGCAAATATCACTTTAATTACAATGTGAAACGTACTGAAATAGCGTAAAACGACAACTAGATTGTAATTTTAGCACCACGTTAAAGTGCCAAAATAAACAAGTTTTATTTTTAAAGTGCTGAAAGTATTACTATAGTATAACATGGATATTGTACTATGCACGTACATTTATGAAATGCTGACCTAGATTTTTCTTGTGTCGCATTGTATGTAGCATGTTGGGAAAATTGTTTTTATGTCCTTTGAAGATTGGGTGTTTAATTATGTAAAGCCGATTTCGTATTTTTAATTAATGTAGAATCAGCGTAGGTACGCCCAAGCTTAAATTCTTGCCTTCGTGGCAATGACACCGTTAGAAACAAACACTATCTGTAAACATATTATTATTGTAAGTTTATATGCGTACTGCGTAACCGAAGCGGCCGCGAAACTGACAAAATTACGTTTATGCATAAAGTCCTGCTACAAACGAATCACAAAACTTAACGATCTGTAAATATTTGTCACGAAACACTATTCGGTAGTTAACCAACTTGTCAAACAGCCAAACTAACAAGAAAACGGTTGTTTACTATTAATAGTTACCAACTTGTAATCAATGCAGGCAAAGTCAGTATGTTGCGATTTCCACTTATGTTGGTACTTTAAACCTATAGTGGAATGTGCAGAATATCCACACCAATTAGATATCCTGTACTTGTAAAAGGTGTGTCTCGCGAGACAGTCGCGCGATTTTAATTCGCAGTACTTGGACACGATAATAACAGTAGATATTAATTGTCCCCTACATGAAAATAACGCCTTATAGGTGGCATTTATATGACGTGTATACCTAAAGACCTACCATTAGAATGAGGCCAAAAGAAGACTGGCACTAATGCATTGAGCGTCTCACTTTCAAAACAATGTTCAAAAATATATCAAAGCCGAAAAGCCCTCGTAATGTCAGCATTGTGCAGTGATCGAGGCTGTCAATAAAAGTTGTCTTAATAAGATCTGTATTCTAATTGTTTATTGTATTTGCATCATAAATGATTGACTTTATCGCACGCTGTCCAAGTGGACTTTCTGTATAACCTGTCGTGGTACAAATTGTATTATTGTTTACCTGTTTCACGACTATGAGGGGAAGTGAGCAGCTACCGTTATTATGTAATGGCTCTAGGAAGGAGAAAATTACTCAGTTTTGTAGGTTGTATTTACTGTCATCTTGTAACAGATTGCATTCTGTACAGCGATAGGAATTGTTTGAAGTATATTTTACGTTCATCATTATTATTATCAGCCCTGAATAATCCATTGCTGGGCAAAATTCCTCCCTTGTTTATGCCATTCTTCTCTGTCTCTTGTCCTTCGCATCCAACCTATTCCTGGTATCTTTTTTATTTCGTCTATCCATCTTATACTCGGCCTGCCGAGATTTCGCCATCTTCCAAATCTTGACCACCATTCGGTTATAAATCTGGAGTAGATTTGTTGTTGTGAGTTGTTCTTTTTTTGCAAGCCACAAATAGGTAGCAATAGGTAGTAACTTATGTGATTTATAGCTCCATTTTGCTTACTAAATATGAGCTTGTTTCATGCAATAAATAAACCCACAATACATTAACACAACATTACTTTACGAAAATACGTACATTAAAACGGCACACCTACTATAAACCCTTACCTACGTACTGTATCTAGATTGTACACCGTTGTCGATACCAGAAAAGTAAATATTAGTACTGGAATACACAAGTTAAAACGGCTTTATCGATTACTCGACAACGTCCCGAGACTGCGTCATAACTCGTCTGTCCCGCTTTTCGCATTTTCATTTAGACTTGAAAGCGCTCTAACAAACTCTCCTTTTTTTTGTTCATTCAGTGTTTATTTGAAAGGGGTTGTATGATAAAAAGATGTATTCAAATGCTTGTAATACTTTTTATATGCTGAGGTATTCGAGTAAATCTGCGTTAAGTTTAATATAATTTATTTACTGTATGAAATAGCGCCTAATAAAGATGTTCTTAGAGGCAGTTCAAGGAAAAAATATGATGTGCCGATATGATGGAAAGTAATTTGGTATTGTTTCATGCCCAGCCAGTGTTGGCAATATGTACCACCACTTTCCCAAGAACTTGGCGCAATATTTTTACCGAATGTCCGTAATAAATTTAAACTTTTTCTTAATTAAGTTTCATCTTAAGTTATTGCATTTGAATCGTAACTTTCTTATACAACCTTTCGATAACGCTCAAGTTTTGGCTGTGATACCAAGTATTTATGTTTTAGTTCCTACGTAAAATAAAGGTTTTGTTGCATTGGGTAAGCTACTGGCTTCATGTTCACGCCAAGTTAGTGCGTCCCGGCCTACCAACATCTCTCAAAGTAAAATTGCTACCTTTTTTGGAACAGAGATGCCACTTTGTACACTAAAGGACGCGCTTTCACTTCGTCAAAAGTCTTTATTTCATCGTGCATACGGACTGTTACTGTTGTAAAAGTGAGAAATCGTCATACGTAGAGTACCTAATGCTGTGTCTCGCTTTAACAATGACAATAGTTTTATTCCAAGGGCTCAGTATAGATAGACATTGGTAGCGTTAGTACTGACTTAAATCATTCCGTTTAGATTTTTTACAAGCCATTTAACCCTTTCTGCTACTAGCCTAATGTAAACGAGCCTCTACATAGAGGGGGTGAAGGAGTGGTTTGGAAATGACGTCCCTCGTTACCTTGAGTTAAAGATCGTAATTGTGAATCAATTGTGATAGGTTGTTAGCCTTTCGTACTACGGCTGTATTGTAACCAGTTTCCCTTGTTTATTTACGCGATTTCGCTTCTATGGATTGTTTCCAAACGTCTTGACTCAGCTAGATAAGAATTGGCTTAGGTTCGTAAAGGGTTGGTCCTCAAATAATTAAATTTCTAAACGTTATGTGTAGCTGTAAGAATTAATTCTGGTCCTACATTTAGATCTTCTTTGGTATCGACCTTTCGGTTCCTAAACCTGTTAGCAAACGATACCTATCAAGGAAAAATGGACAAGATACACGTTTTCATTAAATGAAAGTAAACCTGTTTCGTGTAAGTACTTAAGCCGTCCTCCACATATATTAATCGAAGATAAGCCTATCATTTGTTCTTATATGAATCGTAATTCCGTAATCTTAATTAGTTGTACCTATTGTTGTTGCTAACTGCGAGTTGTGATGTCATTGCTCTTGTTTAAGGCTTGCGCATTTCTGACTGCAGTGTTGTCGTAGCGCCATTTTTCAATTCCCGTCAATGGTTTGTAAGATTCGTAGGTTTAAGATATAACATAATTATAGTCCTTTTGAAGTGAGCATACACATGAATGATATTCAGTATATTGTCTAGTAGTAGCATAGTGTGTCTAGTAAATACCTAATAGGATTTCAGTTTTGAGTTCATTAGTGCGATCGACAGCAAGAGAGATACACGTAATAGTGTTTGTAAATAAAGTTTTATTTATAAAGTAGTCGATACGCTGCCATAACGTTTGGTAATGCGACTGCTGAACATGCACTCAATTACGATCAATCATTCTGTGTATGCGATTAAAGTGAACGGGGGGGCTTGCTCGATGTCTGCCGTATTGATCCGTTTGCTGCGGTTCTTTACTGGATGGGTGATCCCGAATGTTGTTTTATATTTAAAGTAAACTTTTGCTCATAGCTTTGTTGGATATAAGTTATTGCAGCAAACACTCCAATTGGTGTACTAAACACAGTTAGTACACCAATTGGACATTTACTTCTTTAAAAGAGGTCATCTAGCGACAAGACTAGACAATGAATAAGCTTTTGATAGTCTTCTGCCTATAAAACACGTGTGAGGAACTCAAGAGTTGCAGCTATATGGCTGTAGCCAGAATTCCCCACAACTAGCACTTTATACGACTAGTTGTTGAGACAGGGCAATGGGAAAATATTTTAAACAAGAAGAAGGCAAAAACAAGGACAGCCATCAAAAGTTCAAATGTTTAATGCCGAGTTACATCAAACATTTCAAACAGCCATTACACATGTTATCCCAAACTCTCACAACATGCAAATATCAAAACAAATCATAATGAAACTTCATAATAACATGAATGAGAAGTCATATCAGATTGGATTTCATATTTATTGACTCACGTTAATATACATCAACGGTATTATTGTGTGTACGTCATCGTTCTGGCCTTTTCCCAAGAACGTAAGTAATTTGCACGTACGTTTCGGTGTGTGAAAGTCGTCACTAATCTAAGAATCGACGAGAAGAAATGTTTCTTACATCCTTCTTATTTCCCAAAAATCCCTTTCTAGTTTCCCAAGAGCAAATTTCGAACTCTGTCAAAATCAAAATCAAAATCAAAATTCATTTATTCAAATTAGGCTACTAAGTAGCACTTTTTGAAGGTCATTTACATTGGACAGCACCCAGTTTCGCCCACCCTTCACCGCTTCTTAAGTGCTTTTGCTGTGAGAGAAGAAACGGCGCAACAAACTCCCCAGCAGCACGCTGTCATTCCGTTTACAAAAAATATTATAATTGTACAGAACAATAACAAAAATAATTGTGCAGGTGCCATGCCAAACAAACAAAAGTTTGAGGTCGCTGTATATAAACCTATACGAAATTAAACTTTAAGTACTAAGGCCAAGGTCAGCAGACCGACCAGCCACCGCAAGCAGCACCCGTTCACGAGTATGACGCAAGGGTCAGCCATCACCTCCCTCGCCATATTAGAGGGAAGGAGGTGACCCGACCCAAGACGCCACCGCAGGCAGTGACGACTTAGGGAGCATGACGTATCTGCTGCCGGCTAATAAAATAAAATAAGACTGAAAGAAATACCCCAAACGTTGATTTACCTGGCATAGCCCTAAACACGGAGGCGGCATAAATTGCTACGTCATTCAATTTTATAATTAATAAATTATACATGTCAAAATTTATAATAAATAATATATACGTGCATGCGTATAATTATACTAAAAATAAAACAAAATAGGTAACACAATGTTACACACATAGAGTATGTCTATCAAATTACACAAATACACGTCAAACATTAATCCACACTAAACCGTCCTGTGCAAATCACGGCGACCAACTATTTTTATCATTTAAATAATCATTGATTGTATAGTAAGCCTTCTTGCACAGTTTATCTTTAACCGTTGTTTTAAATGAGTTAAAAGGCAATTCCAATAAAGTGAGAGGCAGTTTATTGTAGAGGCGAACACCAAGTCCCACAAATGAATTGTGTACCCTGTGTAACCGGTGCGATGTACCAATTAACTTATGTTTATTTCGTGTATTTATACTATGAATATCACTATTTTTGGAGTATAAGTGAAGGTTTTTTCGTATCAGTAGTATATTATCTAAAATAAATTGGGATGCTACCGTTAAAATGCCTATCTCTTTAAACCGCTCCCTAAGAGAAACTCTAGAGCCTAGTTGGTAAATGGATCTGACAGCTCGCTTTTGTAAGACGAATATCGATTCGATATCTGCTGCCCTACCCCACAAAAGTATGCCATAGGACATAACGCTGTGGAAATAGCTAAAATAAACAAGGCGAGCTGTGTCCACGTCAGTAATCTGCCTAACTTTTCTAACCGCATAAGCCGCAGAGCTGAGTTTATTTGCTAGGTATGCAATATGCGCCGTCCATTTTAATTTTGCATCAACTGTAACGCCGAGAAAAACCGTTGACTCTACAGTCTCTAGTACTTCATTATTTATAACAATATTTGGCCCAAGATTCTTAACATTAGGCATCGCAAATTTAATACATTTGGTTTTTTTGGCATTCAAAACTAAATTATTAACTGAAAACCAATGTGTGACCCGAGTAAGTGCACTATTTACTTCGTTAAAGTCATTTCTGTTTCTGTTAACTTTAAATATTAAGGAAGTATCGTCTGCAAAGAGCACAACGTCACATATGCCTTTTAAAAAGAATGGTAAGTCATTAATATATACTAAAAATAAAAATGGGCCGAGTATTGAACCCTGGGGTACCCCTAGTTTCACAGGTAGTCCGGTGGACTTACTACCATTTACATCTACACATTGGACCCTATCACTCAAATAGGAATTAATTAAATCCAGTGACCTATTTTTGATACCGTAATATCCGAGTTTGCATAATAATGTGTCATGCCGGACGCAATCAAATGCCTTTGAAAGGTCACAGAAAACGCCAATGGCGTTCTGAGAGTTCTCCCAAGCATCGTAGATGTGTTTCAGTAAAGCTACACCCGCGTCGGTAGTTGAACGTCCCTTTGTAAAACCGTATTGCTCGCTATGCAAGAGGGTCTTGTGATTAAAATAATGTAGTAGTTGTTTTAATATCAATTTTTCAAAAATCTTACTGAATGCAGGTAAAATTGAAATCGGTCTAAAATTACCAACGTCACATTTACTGCCTGCCTTAAATAACGGTATGACTTTACTGTGTTTCATCAAGTCCGGGAAGACACCTACGTCTACGCATTTATTAAAGATAACAGCTAAGGAGGGTGCTACAATGTTTATTATATTACCTAGGAGTTTTACAGAAAAACCCCAAAGATCTTCGGTTTTCTTTTGACTGAGTGATTTAAAAACATTGGTTATATCTAATGGAGTCACATATTCGAAACTAAAAGTAGAATCACAACTGGGCACGCAATTACGTAATAGTTTTTCCGCGTCAAGTGATGATGATTTTAAAGATCTCGTTGTTGTTAATGGTATATCTGCGAAAAAGTTATTGAATATAGAGGCGATTTCTTTAGCTTCAGTAACTAGTTCATTATTGGATAAAATCTCGAAGTTATTATCGCGTTTCGTAGCCTTACCAGTTTCTTGATTGATAATATTCCACGTGGCTTTTACTTTATTTACAGAGTTTTTAATTTTTTCGCTGATATAGTTAGATTTAGCAGAGTTACAAACCTTTTTAAAAATTTTAGAATAATTTCTAACATAATTTACAAAATCTACGTCAAATTTATATTTTTTCATGCCATATAACTCATACAACCTACTTCGACTTTTGTATATACCAGTAGTGGCCCATTGATTAAACGAGGCAGCAGAACTGCACTTGACTTGCCTAGTTTTACACTTAAAAATTGTTTCAAACTCGCTTTTAACTACATTAAAAACTGATTCATAAGCCTCATTTGGGTTAATCGAGTCCAAAAGTGATGGCCGTAATTTTGACTTGATGTTGTTTTTGAAGCGCGAACAACGATGCGCTGTGTAAGGCCTACTGACCACCTTAACAGTTTTATTATGAAGTAACTGGGAAAAACTAGCAAGTTGGCCGCAATGGTCAGAAGTAATATCAGTTAATAGTAATCTTTTATTTGCTTTACAACTACTAAATATATTATCTATGCAAGTTGCGGAAGAGGCCGTAAACCTGGTTGGTTCGCAAAAAAGGTTATCTAAATTAAACGACTTGAACAAATTCAGAAGTCGGATAGTAAATGGAGCTAATTCTAAAATATTAACATTGAAATCCCCACAAACTATAACTTGTTTATTATTACATTTAACTTTCGATAGTGAATCTTCCATAACAGATTCAAATAAATTAAAATCACTTGAAGGGGGTCTGTACACACAAATAATAATGTATTGCTCTAGTTCTACACAGGACAGTTCAATAGAGCGTTCGACAGAAAGGTTGACAATGTCAGGACGTTCTTTACATTTAATTTCGTTTGAAACAATAATCAGTGACCCTCCGCGAATAGCACTCTTTCTTACAAACGCACTCTGTATGGAATAATGGACGCTATTAAATACCGCCACCTCAAAGTCTCTTAACCAGTGTTCAGTTAAACATAACACCTGAACATCGTGATTTTCAATAAATAAACTTAATTCTAATTCTTTGCCGGAGAGGCCTTGCATGTTTTGATGAATAACATTCAATCCATGCAGCCTCTCCGTTGTCCCGCCTTGCTGTTTAAACAGCTAGATGTATATAAATTGTTAGTACTATTACTAACATTATCAAAAACCTTCGGTACATAAGTACCTGAATCTGGTATGTCAAATATCGTTTCTTTGCTTCCTGCGTATCTCTCGAAGAGTATTCTTTTTACCAAGTTTCATTGAACTGGGTTCAGCAGTTTAGTCTTGCAGGCATAATAGATGGTTATGGATTGAGTGGTGGCGGTTTCACAACTACTCAAATCGCACGCAGGGAACACCCCAACATTTACCGCATATTTGTCTCGAGAGGATAGGACTATAGGGAGCGTAGATGCGCTCCGGAGGTTTTAGCCAGAAGAAGGTACTAGGTATACCTAGAGTGATGGGCGATGGGAGTTTTCCACTGAGTCACAAAAGAAGGAATCTACGCCACCTCGTTTGCCTAGGCGGTCGAAGATTTATTGTACTAACTAATCTTTATACCACTGCTTATTAAATGGTGATTGAAATACAAGAATTTACATCATCAACATCAAATTAACGATACACTCAATTTAATTCGACTTGACCAACAGTTTTGAAGTTTGCGAAAAATAAAACTTCGACTTTTACTTTATTAGCCTTCAATTATCGTTAAACTATTAAAAGTTTTGTTATCAGGTTTTAAGCGGATTCTCATTTTGTGTGTTTGCCTACACTTTAGGGTCAACTTACAGGTGCATGCATTTAAATTATCATACTAAACGGTACTCATTAGAAAATTTTATGTCTCAAATACAAGACGTACCAACAAGATATCTATTGTACAAATTCTAGTATTGTCTGCACGATACCTGACCCAGATCACAGAGATGTATTTTAACAAAACGCTACAGTCAAGTCTATAGTATCTTGTATCTACACTATCCACTATCCATCGCAAGGCAATTACTTGTTTTATTGAGCTCTCGATCGAAAATAAATCTTATATTTTGCTGTAACATCGATTCTACAACAGATTCCCAGCAAAACATTGCAATGTTTGCTGGAAATCTTTTACGCAGAATTTTATCGCTATATTTTTTGCACTAGCAATTTTTATCATGGCAAACTGTGTTGCCCAGTGAAATAGCTTGTGTATGCTTTAAGCGGGAAAGGGAAAGTTGAATAGAAAAACCCTTCTATTCCTGAGTATTAGATATACGTTGACAGCAGCCGTTACTGCTTTGGGTCCCGATAACCGCAAAATACTCAGGCTGAATGAACTAACAATTTGATAGAGAAAAATAAATTGAAGTTAAATTCCATCTCTGTGTTGTGGTCGATCGTATTGAAGCCATTCCGACGATTGAATGGTTTATTATTTGAATACAAACATTGAAAAAAATACCTGAACCTAGTTTATTTAGAAACAAGAGCAGAATCGATTACAGTACGTTTATTTATGTTGTTTTAGAAATGTGCTATGGAAGCGATTCGAATTACTCTTGTTTACGAAACCCATTAAAACGGCTTTATCCTGTTAACCGTAGCATACTTTACTGATATAATAATAGTAACTTAAGTACTATTAATTGGGTGGAATGTACCTAATATGTGTTAGTTATTTCATAACGTAAATGCGCTTGTTATTATTCAGAGTGTGTAACAGTTTTAAAGCATTTTGAAACTGTAATATATTAAAACTATGAGCATATTAGCTAGGATTTAGCATAATAACTGTTTGGAGACGATGGTTTACCTTTGCAATGCCACTTCTCGATTCTCATAAAGCTGACAGCGTCTATGCTTAGTGAAGTACACGAATCTGTTACTTAAAAGTGTACATGTTCTAACTATTTCGTTTATCTTGTGCAGGTCTTAGCCCACACATTACAAGGTCTCGGTCAAGATGAGGGCATGTACCAGCAGTACATCCCGTTGGCGCTGCACCTGGCTGACGAGTGCTTCCTCACGCACCCCTCGAGAGACGTCCAGCTCCTCATCGCTTGCTGCATCGCCGACGTGCTCAGGGTGTATGCCCCGGAAGCGCCATATAAAGATCAGGAACAGGTGAGTTCTATAACCAGTTGGAAATTCATTTTTCCAGTTTAAGGGTCTATCACCAGCTCTGAAATAAGACTGCTAGGCGGCATGCTGCACTTAGCAGAGTGGCATATGGCACTAATTGCAGAAGTCTTACATTTAGCATGTAAATGTGGATAAAAATTGAGGAGTGGAGGAAAGAAGCTATTTTCGAAATATCTTTAACAGGGTGGTTCAATATCTAAGAAACCCGGGTGATATAGGAAGTAGACAGGAAGTGCTTTTGTCTGAAATCAACAGAAGGACTTTTTAACAACCTAATTTACTGAAAAAACTTATTTCTAAACGCGAAAAGGATGTTTTAGATTTCTACTTTGTTAAAAGGTAGTCACTTCGGGAAGACGTATTTGAAGATAGACAGTATAAGATTTCAAGTTTATTACTTTATCCCAATCTATCCCAAAAATGACGGTAGATTTGACTAAGTAACAAAATTCTCAGGAACACACAAAACACATAATATAAAAATGTATCACAAACTGTCTCAATAACATTTTGTCGTAGAGCTTACCGATATTGTATTGAAGGTAACTAAATACGACCTTTGCGAAGCTTTGACCGGTCGTTTACAGTTCAACCAAAGCTCTCGGAATCGATAAAGCCAATTTGTACCGTATAATTATATTGTAACTGTGCTGCTTAGTCCTATGAACTACTTATATTTATAATAGATGGGATTGTGTGGTTTTACGTTTTGTTTTTGTGTTATCATAAGCAGGTATATGCAATGATATATATAGGTAGTAACAATCGTTAATACATTATCGTAGCTGTTTGTTATGCTTGTGTCTAAATAGATGAACCGATTCTGATAAAACTTGGTATCGAAGACAAAAAGAATCCCGAGAAATAAAAAGTGCTATTTAATTCCTTTTATAACTGAAATCTACGCTGATCGAGGTGTAGGTTACAGGCTAGTGCCGTTGCAAGCGCATGCTTCAGTTTCTTTAAAAGTATTATTTGTTAATGCAGGGCTCTACATAATTCCCTGCCGTGTTCATAATAAACAGTTTAAAATAAAGGAGTTTGTGTATTCATATCTTCGAATCTGTACCTATACCGCAATATGCATTGAACCATGTATTTGATTACTATATCGCCTGCATTATGTATCTACAGAATTATTCATCTAGAAGAGCGCAGAGCTCTACTTTGAGTGAGAATCGTTTGATATATATTCATGTTCATGAATATGGACGGTAAGCTCGAAAACCTTTTAACGCGACGGAAAAACTTTTCTAAGTTTAATTGGATATCGCAAGTTATTGCTTAAGTTGATCAAACTCTGTATAGAACGTGTTTACGTTGTAAAATTCTAGTAGACGTATTATTTTTGTGAAATGAAATTTCTTTTCTGAAGAATTGAGTTTAGATCTCGTTACATTTAGAATAAAGTGTTCTATGATAATAATGTTAATGGCAAAGTCACTAAAGTTCAATTAAAACATATTATGACCATGCTAATATAAGGCTAAAGATTTGTTTAGTTGAATGTTAATCATCTCTGGAAGTAAGTTCGGTACTTAAAAGTTTACGAGCACTCATCGTAGTATAAAGTCATTTGCTTTGCCTCGTTTACCAACGGCCTTTTCTAATACAGTCATGTTAGAGAAGTATAATCAGCCAGCCACTTTACTATCAAATAAAAACTATTTAATGAAATTTTAAAACGATTTATCCAAGAACCCTTTTCAACTTTTTCCATCCAATTTATACACATGGTGGTATGAAATGTTATTACTATTGCAATGAACGGCTTCCGACTGCCTAGCCTAGCTGATAGCACAATTGCTGCACCGGCAGTGAGCCAAAGGCGAGACGTGACGACGTGTTTTTTTATGTACCGAGTCGCATTTTATCTTCCTTTTTGTTTTCTTATGTCTTTATACGGTTTAAGATTATACTTGAATTTGTTTTGTCGGATTGTAATAACGTAACACGTAATTGGATTAATATGCTTAAGGGATAGAGTTTTCTGAGATATGTATGAATTATGGGTTTGATTAAGATCTAGAAATCTTTGGGCTATCAGATCTCAAGTGTTCATCTTCTGGAAAGAATAGTCTCTGTATTAAGTACTATCTTAGATTTATAGATGGTCAAATACATGTACAATTATTTGGTAAAACCCAAACATGTAATAGGATTGAGATAAATTTATTAACGATAAACCTGAATAACTTGTAAATCTTCCATATAAATGCGTCTTACGAGTCACTAATGTTAACTATCCACACATCCTAATTAACTAACTAATCATTTATCTTTCTCAAACAGGTAAAAACAATATTCCTGTTCCTGATCAACCAGCTCCAGGGTCTCCGCGACCCGAAGGACCCCGCCTTCAAGCGCTACTTCTATCTCCTGGAGAACCTCGCCTACGTCAAGTCCTTCAACATGTGCTTTGAGCTGGAGGACTGCCAGGAGATATTCTGCGCCCTCTTCTCACTCATGTTCAAGATTGTCAAGTGAGTAAATGTACATATTTCATGTATATTGTCCTGTTATATTGATAATATTAGTTGGGATATTAACGGAGGGCTTACCGTCACCTTTTAAAATAATTATTTTACTGCCTTTATACCACCGAGTTATCACACTTTTGTCTCTTCAGCAATATTTCTTTAAAGAAGGTGGTAGTAGGCCCTTTGTTTAGTTTAAGTCGTCACTTACTATTATTATCGTAGTCGTATAACGTATCGTGCTTGAATACGGCCATGTTTCTCGATTTTGAGACTGAACCAGCGATTTTATCTGGCATGTCACAAAAGAGTAATTGGGATAATGAAAAAAATGATACCATTTTCCCTCATCGATCTTCATCAAGTACTAAGGCTACTTACTAAGTTATCTAAATTTAGTACATAATGCGAATTTATTTGATTTAAACAGATACCGTTTGCTTGTTAATGAGGGTAGAAGTAAGCTTAATTGTCTCGAGTGCACCGGATGTAATTAGGGCTCGACACTTGGGAGGCATTTATACCCTAGTGGCCAACTGTTAGACGAAAATAGCGGATTATACATAGATGTAGAATTATGTATTAGTTCACTATTTATTGATGTTGGTATTAATGATGATCACTAAATTATTTTTTAAGATTATTATTTGATTTGGTGATGAATTGAAGTGACCATATCCTAAATGCAATATATTTTTTAATTGAGTTAAAAACTGGTCAAATACCAGTGGGACTCATGACACTGGACCGTGTGTTAAGGTTTATATTCCTGTATATTTGTACGCCAGGTATTTGGCAGGGCATAGTGGTACTCCATATGACATAAGATTGTATCTTTACCTATGTTTCACAAATTGTGATTGATTAAGTGGAGGTTTCCGTACAATTAGCCACCCATCTAATTGATAACCATAACAATTATTGATTTTACTTGCTTTTTTTATCATGCTTGAAAATGTTAACTATCACGGTTTATGAAATTCATCACTATGATAGACTGACAGATGGACAAACAGAAAACCACCAGAGTACGTAATCCTAATAAGATCATGAAACATAAATATTAACATCATTGGTACCAATTGATAATTCCATTAGTACTAAAGAAAGACAGACAGATGAAGATCGACAAACCTGTATCAAATTTTTATTATAGACTATCATAAGATAAATTCAAACGAACTTGATTCGATTAATTCGACGAAAAATCTTAAAATTTAATGAAGTACTGAAACAATCTCATTTAAATAAAGTCAGAGTACTTTTATTTAATGAAATGATTGCTCTTCGTGGAAGAGAACCTTTCCAGCGATTCTATTTATAGACCTTCCCGGAACACCGGCTTTCTGTAAACAACTATGCTTTATGCAATACTGAATATTCCATTCCCTCTGATACATTCACAATGGTATGGTATCTTATCAGTTTATTGTAGTTTCTCTTCCTTTCTTCTGTTATTTCGTATTTTTTCTATGAAAATGGATAGAACTCGCGAAATGGTATGTTTTTGAGTAGTTACAGTCGCAGTAATTCTTTTTAACTTGGCTATGCCCTGGTTACATAACGCGAAAGAAGGATAGCTAGCTTTGTTAGGTACTCAAATTAAACCTTTGAAAAGCCTTATGCAAGACGGCTTTAGTTTTTAACAACGCGTTTCTTTGTGAGATGGTTTTGCGAACTCGTTTAGGGACAGCTAGCAGAAATTGGGTTATTGTAGATCTTCATAAATTTTTTAGCGTATTTACCATTTCCGAAGCGCAAACGGGATCTTGGTCTATGGTGGACTAAGCCTCTGCAGTTTAAATTCAATCAATAAATCAATTTAGCCTCGCGATGTCCACTGCTCGACATAGGCCTACCCCAATTTGCGCCACAACATCCGGTCCTCAGTAAAAATTATCGTGCACTATTTCTGTATGCCACTTTTACACTAAACAACAGAATATAATAACATTATTTGAGACACGGTGCGTTTCTCTGGATTTTTTCTGCCCTGCACATCTAAAATGTGGAATGATCTGTCGCCTGCGGTTTTTTCGAACCAATACGCCATTCAACCCTACAAGAAAAGAGCGTATTTTTTTTAACGTCGGTAACTTGTGACTCCTCTGGTGCTGCTTGGGATACCGAACGGCACCTATACAACAAACCTGACTTTTTAATAAAAGATGGTACAGAAATCCTCGTGCTCGCGTTCGCCTCGCACTTGGCCGAGTTTTCTATCACAGCCCAAGAAGTTTTGTGTTAGATGTATATGCTAACAATTAATTAATGCGCTCTTGAACTTCATCGTTATGTTTGCTGGCAATGAGATCATTAATTTTTAGAAATTTGAGGTGGCTTGTGTTCAATCGATTGAGATCCAAACATGTCTGAATCCAAAGACGTTGTAGGTTAAATTATGTAAAAAAATATCTTTGCATTTCCAGGCTAAATTGAAAAGAGCAGAAAAAGAGTAATAAAATAAAAAAGAACAAAGATTTTTTATTTTATAGGTACGTTATAAATGTAACTTAACAAATATTTATGATATCCTGTGTTAGTAATTACTTTTTTGTAATATTGCGTGTTTTAAATAAATATCTAAGAAAATATCAGTTCACAAGTCTTTTACAAGTCTGACCTCAGTACTTAATATAAATAGATAGGCGCGGCTCTACCTGCTGCGATAAAGACGCTACTTGTCGGCAAGATATAAATAAACTTACTCTGTTTTCGATTTAACCTAATTTGTATGGCGCGTGCCGTTCAATTTGGATTCTTTATAAGGTTTTAAGGTGAATCCATTTTGCTTTGTGTTTTGCGGTCACTGTTATACGGACAGATGTATTGATATTGCCGGATATTTGATCCAATGATAATAATCTGTGATTTATTCTGCTAGTACAGGACACAATTTTATCAAATGGTGGAAATAAAAATAGGTGACTAATTTTTGTTACAATTCTGAAAAACATTTCTGTAACTGTCTATTTTTACTAAACCCAAGTGTCCATTTAAGAAATTAACTACGTCATACATACGTCTGTAAACATGTTACTTAGATGAGGGAAATTGACCATCTCCACGCGCAGAAGCGTTACTTAAATATGTGAGAATTTCTATTGCACAGTTATATTATTATGTATAAGCAGACCACTAACAAATCCTCCTTCTTCCATAGCACGGAGCACTCGACGAAGGTAAAATCCTTCATGCTGGACGTCCTCTGCCCGCTCATCACGGAGTCGGATGTCGTCTCCAACGAGCTGCTCAACGTGATCCTCATAAACCTGGTGGAGCCAAACAAACGAGAACACAAGCACGCTTACTCGCTCGCCAAGGAACTGATAGTCAAGACCAGTGAAACACTGGAGCCTTATATACAAGCTGTAAGTTCAAGTATAAAGCGTGGCGCTACAATGGTGGCATTAATGACGTCACCGTAGTTAGCGCCACGTTTAAGACACATATAAATAACTGACCGACAAACTTTGTACCGCTTAGTTGATGATACCAAAACAGGCAAAAATGTGAAAATAATGACACACGACAAGCCCTTTAATTATATTTCTGGCAGATGAAGACCGCTTTCTACCCTTTACGCATGTCATTTCTCTTTCTCTAGAAAATGTGTGCTTAATAATAGTAAATATTATGTTTTTTAATTTGGTATGAAAACGCGATAGAGAAATAATTTATCGAAAAAGTTGGCTGTCTTGGAACCCGTACCGATAATAGTTAGAAGTAGTCAAATGGGAAATGGGGGAAAAGGAAAAATATTTTGTACTTCTCTCGTATGCAAGCGGGAGACAAAAAGAATGTTGCTATAGTGGAGAAAATACATTAGCATCATGGATTATATTTTAAATTGAATGGGTCCTAAGATTATATAATATTTGCTGCTTTCTGTTATTTTCATTATACATCGTAGGTATAACTAGAGCTTTGGACTCAGATATTTGCAGTCGGATATTATTTGAGCACGTGGGCGGCACTCCCCTTTTATCTGATAACATCTCTAATTGGTTCGGACTAACTTTTTCTGCCACACCCACGGCAAAATGCAGACTTGTTTTTACTAGGGTTTTTTATCTTTATTTAAGCTATGGGCATGATTTGTTTACTTTTTGTTGAGTCCCTTTGGTGATAGTTTAATTATATTGCACTAGATAAAAAGGGGACGAAAGTTTTCCATCTCGTTTCTATTAAGTACTGAATTAACTACAAAATTAAATTACTTCTCACCGTTGCCTAGCTAGGAAGCTAGTAACTAATGTAATCTATTATAGACAAATATCATCCAATATCATATACGTGGCCTCTTGACAAGTTATATTTCTCCGATGGACAACGCTATCGAATCACTCTTATGAAAAGTCTGAGTCACATCACTCAATGGAAAGGAATGTCATTCTGATACATATAAAATATGCTTACGCAAAGGAAATTTGTCTATTGATCATTTTATATAATTTTAGAATATCCGCGTTTCGTTCTTTTCGCCTTTCCGTATATCACACCTGTAAACAATTCTTCAAATCATGTCTTATCTTTTTTTCACAATAGGCGGCTTTACATTTCTTTGTGGTGATGAGTGCATTAACAGATACGAGTCTCATGTAAACATTTGCTGTTCGTACAGATTTGTTAAGTGTGGTAATTGAACAATAGTGTGCGATTGCCTGTTCTGGTCACCATTAATTCTTGAGAAAACTACTAACCTATAAAAATAACTTCTGTATACAGAATTCAAAAAAAGTGATTCAGCTCTGTCTATGTCCGAACCCATTAATACCGCCATACTGCTAAACAAATAATCCTAATAGAAATGCTCGTGGGATGCTCGTAATAAAGTCATAAAAATAGTGTGTTGATTGAGACGAGAATCTAATAATAGCTCATTGCAAACATGATTCATTCACATGATGATAAAACATTAAGCAATCTTTCGTTCCGCTTTTATGATCGAATACAGCGTGAAAGAGTTTCTAACTGTATTGATTTATGGTATTTTTACAGTTCTTCAATCACGTGCTGATTCTCGGCAAGGAAGAGAAGGGTCTTCTGATATACACTAAAGTATACGAGCTTATATACGAGTTGTACCAATGCTGCCCATCCATACTGCTGTCGGTGCTACCGCAGTTGGAGTGCAAGCTAAAGTCCGCGCAGTTCTCGGAGAGGCTCAGCGGAGTCGCCCTCCTCGCCAGAATGTTCTCAGAACCAGGATCAGAACTCGCGAAACAGTACCCAGCCCTATGGCGCGCCTTCCTGGGCCGGTTTAACGACATCTCAGTACCAATCAGAATCAAATGTGTGCAGTACTGCATGCACTTCCTAGTACACCATCCAGACTTGAGAAAAGACATTACAGAGACCCTCAAACTAAGACAGCACGACGCTCATGAACAAGTGCGCTACGAAGTGGTAATGGCTATCATAGCGACCGCGCAAAGAGACTTCCAGGCCGTCGCCGAGTCAGAAGACTTGCTACACTTCGTCCGCGAGAGAACTCTAGACAAAAAGTTCAAAATCAGAAAAGAGGCTATGTCTGGTCTAGCTTTAATATACAAGAAATTCCTAACAGAAGAAAGTGTACCACCAGCGACTGAGAAAGCGGTACAATGGATAAAAGACAAAATCCTACACGGCTACTACATGACAGCGTTAGAAGACAGATTACTAGTCGAACGACTGCTAAACACATCCCTCGTCCCGTACACGTTGCCGGCGGCGACACGTATGAAGAAACTATTCTATCTAATGTCCAATGTTGACGATAACGCGACGAAAGCGTTCATAGAACTGCAGAAACATCAATTAGTAGTCCGGCGTACAGTCGCGGAATGGATCGAACTTCACAGAAAGCCGCCAACGCCGGCCGTCCAGAAGGAAATGATTGCTAAGGTCCTGCACATCAGTTCCAAGTTCTTACCGGAGTCTGTCAAGTCGCAGGAGTTCCTGAACAAGTTCTCGCAGCATATGAAGCAGGCACCAGAACTGCTGCAAGGAATGGAGACTATACTGAACCCGAATGTCAGCTGTGAAGTGTGTGTCTGTACTACTGTGAGTATTCATGTTGACTTTATTGTTTTATACATGATTTAGTGACTACTAGTTAATCTGTTTGGAATCTTTATTAAAGATGTATAACAATACTTTAAAACTGTAATACATTTATCTGCTCCATGTGTCAAAAAGGCACTTTTACTTTGATGATATCAGAATCCGCTTAAACAGTATGGTAATATCACGTTTCTCTTTATTATTGAACTACTGAATGAATCTTAAATGTCTCACTTTATTGATTGCAAACATTTTGAATTATAAGGTCGATTTAAAAAGACTGAAATGTCTAATGGGCTAGACAGGTTCTTGTGGACATCCTATTCAAACTCCAATGAGAAATTGTACACTCAAAATCTTTTCGACTTCCATGATCCTTTTCTACTAAACCAATGCTACAATTTTCCTCTTCATTTGTAGTCGAGTGTCCTAAAGAAACTCGGTCAGCCGGTGATGACGAACCTGTACTACAACACGGTGAAGATGTTGCTGGAGCGAGTCAGCTCGGTGATGATCGACCACGACTCGCTGCTCATACTGGTCGGCTACGTCGAAGGCACTGTCAAAGGAACAGATCCCTCGATGGCGGAAGAGTGCGGTAAGAGACTTATGGTTAAATTCGTTACTGGAAGGTCATTTGGATTATAAATCAATATGAGAAAATTGAACATACAAAAATAAATCTCTCGGAAAATAGCTCATTTAATTCCACACGCTAGAAAAAGCCAACAGGGTCTCTGTTGGCATTTTTTAGCATCTAAATAATATGTGAAATTGCCAAAAAAGCTGTTTGTTCAATAAGTGAATATTCAATCAGTATTGGAGCACAGCGGTTCACTTGTACATGACTTATGTACCCATTAAAACATGAAACTAAACAAAACCTCTCTTCCCACCCAGGTATCGACGTAAAGAAAGCAGCGGAGCGTGGTCTGAAGCTGCTGGTGATGTTGTCGTTCGTGTTCCCCGCTCACTTCCTGCACGAGGACGTGCTCAACCGGCTGACGTCGCTGCTGGAGCTCGACGACGAGACCGTCGCGCCGCACATACTCGCCGCGCTCACCTTCCTCGGGAAATACAGGCCGCTCAGTGAGTACACGCACTTGCTATTACTTTACTAGATACCCACCTATTGTAAAAATTTGCCAATATTATTTAATGTTAATTAAAAAAATTGACTAGGTGTTTGGGAGTGGAGAGGAGACAAAAGTAATGTTAAAAACATTCGCCATTTAATATTAATTATCTTTCATCTTTATCATCAGTTATTTCAACGCCATTCTGTTCATCATCATCTTCATCATCAGACACCAGTAAATATAATAAACAACTTTGCTTTAGGTGAAGCATGCCCGGCGTTGTTCCCGCGCCTCATCACTCTGTGCAAAGCTTACGCCGAGGTCGGCACACCCAAACAGGCCAAGAATGCCGTCAGGTAAATAAATTTCATTAACATCATTCACATACAATTTTTAGAGGAGCTTTTTGGCGCTGTCCATAATGTTTATTTAGTTATATCCAAATTAGGAAAGAGAGAGAAAGGGTGAGAAGATACTGCAAGCCATTTCAATCTATACTAGGTTTGACATCAAATCATTTAATATTCAATTACTAGGCAGTTCCTAAAAATTAGCCATAAATTTATAGCTTAGTGAAGTAATCGAAACCTACGCTCAAAAAACTCGCTAAATGAACGATTTCCCGTCAGATGTCTGTTCGTGAACGTCCCTGAGCAGCGCACGCAGATCTTCACGGAGATCCTGGACACGCTGAAGGCGACGCTGTCGCCGCACTCCGAGCACTACCGCACCGCCATCGTCACGCTCGGACACGTCGCGCACAACCTGCCCGACAACTTCCCCGTACACATCAAGAACATTGTCTCCAGAAAGGTAGACTACGCATTATAAATTTCTAATGAAACGTGGTGTTTCGGAAAAAAATCTTTGTTGGAGATCAAGTAGCTAGTGGTGTAAAACAGGGATAGCGGTTTTGTAGTAGCTTTCCCGACGTGCCATTTTATCGGTCGCATTGATGTGTGTCTCATTTTGTGATGATGGATTCCCTAACTGACATTTGCTCTCTGTAGACTGTTAACAGCTTGAAATGATTAAAAAAAATACATTGAGAATGCTTGTGTTGATGACCAGCCAGCACAAGAGAAACATATTTGGTTTTCGTATTTGTTTAGGTAATTGCCAATAAGCCTGCAGGCAATGAATAATAGTTTCAAATTAGACAGCGGAAAGTATTACGTTTGTTAGTTACTAGCTGTTGCCCGCGACTTCGTCCCCGTGTGTAGAAGATATAAGTTATGATTTATACCTGCCTACCTGCCCTGTTTTTTTTTTCACATTTTCCATTGTATCTTCGCTCCCGTTAGTCGCAGCGTGATGGTTTATAGCCTAAAGCCTTCCTCGATGAATGGTCTATTCAACACAAAAATATTTTTTCAATTTGGACCAGTAGTTCCTGAGATTAGCGGGTTCAAACAAACAAACTCTTCAGCTTTATATATTAGTATAGATTAGCAAATTAATCTTACGGCATTAAATAGTAGCGATAAATGAAGGGAATGTAAACGATTTTACAAATACCAACAAACACCCACAATTAAACTAAAGCCTTCTCCCAAACACCGGTATCCATAACAAAATCCCCAACAGATCGTCAAAGAGCTCCTAGTCCGCGAGGGCGGCGCCAGTACCCCGGTCCCGGACGAGGCCTGGTGCGCGGAGGACCAGCTGCCGGAAGAGACTCGCTGCAAGCTAGAGGGCCTCAAGTGCATGGCTCGCTGGTTGCTGGGCCTCAAGAAAGACGAGCTCTCCGCACAGAAGACCTTCAGGATGCTCAATGCCTTTATAGTGCATAAAGGCGACCTTTTACAGGTAAGAGTAAGTTATCACTTCAATTTGTGGATATTTTTTTTACGGTGAGGTAAGTTCTTTTTTGTATTTGTGAAGTAAACAGTTTAAAAATTAGTACCTTAAAATAATGAAAAAAATCTTGCACCTATACTTGTTCATAGTGATATATATATATTTAAATTCACGCTCAGTTACCGTTGGTCGTAGACCATTTTGTCTGACTATCTTCCAAATGAGGTTAACATCCCAATTCTTCAGTCCAAGATAAGCTTTACATTATTTAAGTAATATGAGACGAGTAGTTACAAAGTATTAGTAAATTTCTGTTCATTAACCTGCTTATTGTTACTTCGTCAGTAAATTGCGGCTTCAATTCATCGTTTTAAATACAACTCGTATTGTTGCAGCAAAACCGTCTATCAAAAGCTGAGATGGCGCACCTGCGGCTGGCGGCGGGCGCGGCCATGCTCAAGATATGCGAACAGAAGGGCGTCGGCGACCAGTTCACCGCCGAACAGTTCTACAACCTATCGCATCTTATGATCGTAAGTTTCAACATAAACCAATTGAAAACAAAAATATAATGGTTTACAAAGTGGGTTTGATGTTGATATTTTACCTCAGTTTTTGACATAATTTATTTGTTTCTCAGGATGAAGTACCTCAAGTCAGAGAAGCTTTCGCTACAAAATTACATAAAGGATTGTCAAAGGTATGTTGGATGTAGATTTTTTTTTTAATGATCCGATTTTATTAGTTTGATTTGATAAGATGATTCTGCAGAACATTCGTTTTTTTTTTTCATGTTTTTGTCGCAATGACGTGCGATTAAATCTCTTTCAATGCCACGGCATTTTAAAACATAGCAATTTCAGTCATATGTCATAAAAAATAAGATCCCTTGCCATGCTGTCCCGGTTTGCCCAAAGTAAAGATACGTTCCGTCAATACAAGTTGTCTTTAATAGAATAGATACACAAAAAATCAGCGTGCGTGCATTCTACAGTGTGTTTGTGCCACAACTTGTGTGTACTACCGCGATTATACGTGAGAATCACGTATAATCCTCGCAAATTGCTAAGGCGCAGCAACTGTATATCATGAAAAGGCAAATGACGTCATAGTGACGTAAAAAAGCAGTATTAAAAAGAGCGTGCAATAGAATTCAATCCTTACTTCCTTACTAATATTATAAATGTGAAAGTAACTCTGTTTGTCTGACTACGTTTAAACCACTGAACTGATTTTAATGTAATTTGGTACAGAGATAGAGTTGACCTTAAGAAAGAACATAGGTTAGTTTTTATCCCGGACTTTTGAAGAGTTCTCTTGGAAACGCGATATAACCGACATCGACACGGGCGAAGCCGCGGGCGAAAAGCTAGTTGTCAATAAACGTCACTAAAATTTGCGGGGATAGTACTGCGGTTGATCATTCTCCTGAGTCTTACATATGGTCGGCAGGGCATCCCCAACAAGTGCCTGCCGCTGGACTTCATGGGCATGTACGCGCTGGCGGGGCGCGAGCCGGAGCGGCGCGTGCGCGCGCTCGTGCGCCAGTACATGCTGGCCGACGTCGTGCGCCGCCGCGAGTACGTGCGCAACATCACCGTCGGGACTAAAGGTAAACTGCTCTGTAAGTACCGCCACTAACACCGCACACCTACTAACTGCACCGGGAACTGATGGCCGTGCTGGTTTAGTACTGTTGTCAAAACCAGAACTAAGGGTGGAAAATCAACATGGAGCTATGCTGTACTGCGCTATGCTGTTTTCTCGACTCGCTCGTCTAATATTTTAATGAGGATACAATCAAGCCATGCTTTGTTGCGCTGTGTGAGGCAACACTCTGTTTAAAACCGCATCAGTCTCGAGCGCGGCGGACGACCCTCCTCGCTGAGCCGTGCTGTGCCGAACTGTGCTGTTTTCTATGGAGCTCTGCCATGTTTCGGATTCAACTTTGTCGTAATGATTCGGTATTTTTGAAGATAAAGTAATTTTTGACGAGATAAACGACTACCCGAGCTCCTGATTACTTTTTATACAGAGCAAAGAAAGCGCAGCACAGTTTGATATTGATTGTTATAAAACGTAGCTTAGGAAACACAGCACAGCGCAGCATACCTCTGTTGATTTGTCACCCTAAGATCAAGAACTGATCAACGGTCTTAAGTGTTCCAACGTAGTTCCAACTCTAGCTACCGCAATTGTCTCCTTTAAAATATTTATAGCGGTGAGGAAAAGAAATGTTAAGAACTTCATAACAAATAATCATAACATTCATTACAATCCATTCATTCCCTATAATTCCAACGCTTTATCACTAACCTAGTTTGAAAACGTTTTTCGATTATTTTATATGTCATGAATGTCATGTTTGAATTAATCTTAAGGTTTAAAAATTATTGGAACAATTTCTGGTTCATCTAACAAAATTCTCGAAACAACTACTTCAGTTTATTGAGCATGTTCTTTATAAGACCGGTACTGCGTTACGCTAACAGCTTGAGGATATAACACGCTTTATTACTATAGCTGCATCTTTTATCTACAATTTGTAACATTAACATAGCACATAATAATATAATGACATGCCCCTTGCTACAGTGGAGCGTGCAGTGAGCCAGCTGCCGCACATCCTGCCGGACTACATGCTGGTGTTCGCGGTGCCCATCCTCACGCACGACCCCGCCTTCACCGCCTACGACAACGTCGCGCAGCTAAAGGTACCACACACACAAATAACTTCCACATTATTATACCAGTTTTACAATGAAAAGCGCAATTACTATTCTACATAAAGGTCATTAATTTAACAAGACATATAATGTGATATCGTATTAGCGTTGTCGCGAATAAATCTTAATTGTTATCTTGTAGTGGCAGAATAGCCTTTTTGGTGGGACTTTGGTCTTCCAGCAGGTGTAACACTGAATACCACTTCTTAAAGTAATATTATCGTTGTGAAAGCGTGATAGCGCATTATATGTCGTGGGCGGTATCTCTCTTCCACACACGTAATAATATTACGAGAAATGACGTAGCGGCCTTTTAGGTCGAAACATTTGAGCTCGTATTATATTATTTTGTTTTCTACAAACTTATTCCTTTTATCAGATGGTCAAAAACTGCCTATGGTTCATACTGGAGCCGCTGATCATGCGCAACGACTTCTACTGCTACGGGTTCTACAAGAGTCTGGTTGAACGCATGAAGGTGCACAAGGATGCGCTCAACGAGACCGACGATGCTGTTAATTATGTAAGCTTTGTTTCATCTAATTAATACACTGAAGAATTACGTTATCTTTTTGTTACCATTCAATTCTTTTAATGTATGAATTATGGTCAGAGACGTCTACAATGATTAAGTTATGTTAAGTGGAAAGCAATATTGTAATTATGTATTATTACAAAATGATTAAAGAGCTTTTAATCGTAGAGCCAAAATTTTGGTAATATCAAATATATTCATAGATTACGATAATTTCGTATGGTGACTACTTTTTGAACATTATGCCTATTTATTTGATAGACTGACGCCTGTTATCAATCAAAAAGCTTTTCATTGTCTTTACAAACTGTGTGTTGTTACAGAAAATGTGGGCGGTGTGTGACCTAGCGATGTCAGTGATCTGGGCGCGGTCGCAGAGCTTCGAGTTGCGCGACTTCCCGTCGGACGCGCGCATCCCCACCATGTACTTCGCGCCGCAGTCCGAGTACTTCGCCAACACGCGCGTCTTCCTGCCGCCAGAACTACAGGTCTGGACCCAATTTTATTTAAAAAATAGTGTAGAGTTATAGTACTTTTCCGTATTTGCATCAATTAAATTTTTGATTCTTATTGGATAGGTGAAAAACCTATTATAGGCAGAACGTATAGCTTCAGAGTGACAACCGTGGGATCAAATTGAGTAAAATAATGTTTATGTAATGAATAGTGTTACTAAATAATAAAAATGTCCTTCAGTTCCAACCCAAGAGGCAGGCGACGACAGAAGGCAATAACACACGAAGCAAGAAGCGTCCTCGGCCGCTCCCCGAAAGAGAAAATGCCAACGATGTTGAGGTAAGAACAATATCATATTAGACCTCTGATAGACCCAATTTAATATGATTGATTGGTATTCCGCTTATAACTCATATGACAGCTTATCTAAGCCCTTTTTCATCGTGAGTACCACAAGTCTATATCTAAATATATCATAAAGCTGTGGTTTTGTAAGTAATGTTCATTGACTTGACGCTGATATTAGATATAGATATTTGTGTAGTTGTATGTACATTACTCGGGCTCAGTATTCCAATGAAATCATTTGTTATGCGTAAAATATTGAATGTTCTTTTCATGCCCATCATTTAACATGAAAAGACATGTCCATGGAATGTCTGTTATAAGCAAAATTACAAGTTAAATGTATTTCGAAAGATCTGGATGAATATTGAGCCTTAGAAATGTCACATAACTGCATAGCCTGACGACAGAAAGGCATATAGCTATTATAACTGTGTGAGCTTGGATTTACTAATTCTGTACCCGTTACGAATATTATTTTGCTATAAATATAATTATATCAAAATTAGATGAAAATTTTACTGAATTTGGCTCTAAATTACAAAGGTACAGAATCAGAGCTTTACTGAAATATTGAACATTTATATTATATTTACATAATTTCTATTCATATGTATCTTAATACCACCCTGTATATACGCTTAAAATATATCCGATCATAGTTATTTATTTGTAATAATGTTTTCCAAGCTTACCGTTGGACGCTCTGGAAGTATTGACGCTAAGGTAAACACAGTAGAATACAATCTTATACGTAATATGTATCTATTGAACTATGTAAGTATTCTTTGTGTTGCTATTATTTATTTTTAAGTAGCTTCAGATATAAAATTGCAAGAATTTTCCCTTAATTAAAGACAGTCGTGTCAGTACTAAAGTTAATTGAATTTGTTGAAAGATGCTTCCAGACGACTCGGCTGTTATATGCTTTATAAATTAATATATATTTGAGAATTTACTAGGGTGAACTTAGGCTGTACTGTCTATATCAGGGCTTGATGACAATTTACATTTCGCTGATCACTCAAAACTAATAAGTAAACTTACGTCATATGTCATACATTTGAAGTTTTCCGTTCCTGACTATTCTAATGCAATGTAACATTGTCTATGCCCTTCGCTATACAAGCCTTAAATATTGTATTACAATCAAAATTCCAGCTGAAAATAGATATATATCACATGTATACTTATTCTTAGTTATTTAACCATATTGCACCTTTTCTTCAGCCGTCAGAAGCGTCAGACACACAGATACAACTGCCCGGACTAGAGAACCCTCCCGAAACTGAACTAGAGGAGCCACAAGCGAAGCGAGCGGTCAGCGACTGAAGACGATCGCCCGCTGGCCTGTCCGGCGAGCACAGCGAGTAAGTGTCAGCTTAGCGATAGATAACGTGACCAATATAACTATGTCACACACACAATCTGTCTAAATTATGACACCTGTCACATCTGACAGCTGCCAAAGTCTGAAGTTGACTCAACATGAATTATGTTGCATAATATAACTGCGCGAATGCAAAATGACTTAAATTACGTTGTGTTTGAGATGTAGGTTAGCCTTTTTTTATATTTTTTTAATGAAAATTGATGTCACATTTTATTGACAGTAAAAATTATGCGTGTTTAAATTTTTGTGTAATTATGGAAGGTACACAGTTAATTGAATTTGTATATGATGGCGAATTAATTAGAGTTTATAGAACTTAAAGGTCTATAAGCTATAAGACTCTTTTTATTTTTATTTGGCCAGCGAATAATGTATGAAATTAATTAGAGATACATTTTTATATCAAGTCACAGTATCTATCGTTAGTGGACACTTAATATTGTACACAACTCATACATAATATACAATCTCATACAAAATGTTGAATGGACGTTTTATTACATCGATTATACTATCAAGATGGCAGATGATTTTAACATTAATTTCTATTATTAACAAAGACAACAAAAGTAAACTAGAAATGATTATGCAAATAATTAAAACTTAAAAGTTGTCTGCTGTCTTCAGCCAAATACAAGTATATCTTTTATAAAAAAATCACTAACATTTTATACAGTCTACTCATAGTTTAAGAAAGACCATGCATTTTTATTTAAATGAAAAGATAATTAAGTAATCTTTATAAAAGATATGCTTTTGGCTTTAATCTAGGACAAAACTCAGTCATGTATGTTTAAGCTGACCTAACAAAGACTGGCTCGTATTTACACTGATTGAACGAGTGAATGTATTACAGAACGATATCTCAGTTACCATGGTAACAAGCTAACAACATTATCTTTTGTCAATTGGCTTGGTATGAGATCGTCGTAAGTCCCATAGCTTCAAGTTTTTAACAATTTGCTGTAAACTTGTAGAAATTACAAATAAAGATACTAAAAACAAGTATTCCAGCAAATATATTAAACAAGGAATTGATGGTCCTTTGTTTTGTATGTGATTCTATGATAGCCAATTCACATGTATAAATTAGTATGTTGGATTCAATATCTTCATCTTTTAATTTTGAATACAAACTTTTTACTAAGAGTTAATCAAATAAGAAGATCTTAAACTCATACTTATTAATTACAAAAGCTACGTCAGAAGCTACTTTATAAACTTAGCTTACACTGTCGTTCAAAAGCTAAAATGTAATTTCGGATTATGTAAAACGTATATCAAGAGTTATTCTTGCTCATAGTTCTGTTTAAGCAACATTGCTATTGATGTGCCACTTGGATATCTCATGCCAGGACCAATTGTACAATGTAAATAACAGCATTGAAATAATTATGTTCAGATCTCTGTATATTAACAGATTGTCACGAATTATTCAATAACTGATATATAATTCATCAATTTTTATGTTCCTGACTTACAACTATAGAATACTAGCAATCAATTTATCTTTTTAAAAACCTTGAATTAACTAAACATTTTTATTTTTATAATTGCATTGTCTGATTCATTCTTTGTTTCTGGAACTCTAATCAATTAAATCTGATGTCAAATCAAAACATGGTTTGTTGTTGGTGGACAACAAGACTAAATCGATCACAGTAGCTTTATGTAAGATTTAAGAGACAATTTTCTCAGTTTTGTTTTGATCAGAGTTCTTAAACTTGCTGATATTCATCTTTAATCAATGGCAAATATTTCAATTGGATATAAAATAACCCATCCATTTCTCGGGGTAACCAATTTTGTAAATCATAGTAAACAATCAATATGGAATTAATCCAAACAGTATATTTTACAAATTGTGACAAAATATGGTATTTTTACACCTAAATGTAAATATAATACCGTTAAATGATATTGTATTCGGTTTCCAAGTACTTATGTATAATAAATTGCTAGCATTCATTTTTTATTGCTCAATATTTACGTTTCTTTTTAGCATAATGCTTAACTAATTCCATACATAAAACACTCATATTTTTATTTGTCATTTTATGAAATTATTTACATTTTAATGTCTCTTTACTTCCTTGCATTGTAAGTTATTATACATAAGATACTTAGGTACCATTATGAAGGCAAACGGTCTTTATAATCTGCGGTACTTTCAGGTGACATGGGGTAAATATTAAGCCACCATTTACCATAAGAGAGGGAGCTTGTTGATGAGAACGATTATAATAATCATTGGAGGCAAATAACTCAGAATGATTATTTGTCGAGTTATCTAATTCCCCAACTAGGTCTAATACATTTTAGTTGGGCACTGACACTAAACGATATATAATTGGCATTTTTTCGTTGTGTTCAAATAGACTTGTCAACAAGTAAGCATAGTCTTTGGTGACCATTTCTGCCCGAAGATATATGATTATCGACCTGTCGTCAAGTCTGTGTAATTTTAGTCACCGAGTCGAGAGTACCGCGTCAATAAACATATGGCCTTGAATTGACAAAAAGTCTCCTGGATTGATAACCGATCTAAGAATAGAGATAATGAGTCTGTATTATAGATTTTAATGAATAAGTTTTAATATCTTAATGTTTGTTTCTATCGTTGATTTTAGTTGTCGGCTGGTCGATGAGTTTTTCTTTATTATTGTATAGCTAGGGCCTCGGCGTCGAGGCAACGAATGTTGACTGCACTCTTGTGATGTTGGTTCGATATGTCCGGCTAATCTGTGGTCATCGCAGCGGCTAATTTTAAGGTTATTATTATGTGTGTTGTCGATACTTTGTCCCGTCTCTGAGATACGACCGGGTAATCTTTATTTTAAACAATTATATTCAAATCTTTTTTTGTTATCAGTAACGCCTACTGTAAATCATCTCAAAGATTTTTATTATATATTTTGCTATCAGTTTGTAAGCTACTCTTTATTACGTATCTCAGAAACCGGCCTTTAAATTTAAGCACTCGTCAACTATAATAATTTAATTTCTCGTGATATTATTCTAAATATCAATGTAGGTTTTATCAGGGAACGAACCCTGTAGTTTCAGACGCACTTAAGGATGGTTCACATATCCACATGATCTATTCTGTGGTAAACCGGGGTATGTGCTCCTATCCTTAATCTACGCTAAGTCGAGATCAGTAAGGTCACAGATTTTTTAATACAAATATTGTATGATCTGACGATAAATACATTATAAGGTTATATAGATTATTTATTCTAAGTAATGACATCGCTAACATTTATTTCATTAGTAAATACTATAGGGTTCCCCTGCTCCGCTCCGATGTCCAAAACATTCGTACAAGACCCGACATTAAGTAATAACTTTTTTTATTGATAAAATTTTAATTTAAGGTGTACCAAAAAAAGGAAAAGATTTGCGACACAGCGTTCGCTTCACTGTCGCAGTGATTCTCTGTAGTTATGTATTAAAATAAATAATAAACACATCTTTTTGTTGTTTTTGATTTATTTCCGTTGTTACGTAAGCTGTTAACCTCCGACAATAAATAGTTATAAATAATGATATTTTATACATTCATGCTTACTCATTACCTTAGTCTAATTATATACAAATGTCTATTTTGGAAATCACGCAATTCCTCATTCATTGTAGAATCGAATTTACTAATATAGAACTTAAATACTTGGCTAATAATTTAAGTGGAGACATTTTGGTAAGTCGAATTAATTAACTCGCCCATCAATTTGAAATTACGTATATTGAGACATAATTACTTGAGGATATACTGTACGTATAAATTAATAGTAGATTTCTTTTATTTTTCTTCAAGCACATATTATTCAAGAGCTCAATTTATTTCATGTTTTCATTTATCTATGTTTACTTAATTTATACGTAATAAGTATGAGAGACATAATTACATATTTCGAACCTTATCATAATTTGTACATATCCCAAAAATATTTCTAGAAAATACTTTACCTTGGTTTCCATTACCAGTTTCTCTAGACAAGTAGAATTTCTGTCAGCTTTTAATGCTTGGTAAATCAGTAGTATGGAAATGGAAAATGCACGTTCCGAGACAAAACGCTGGTCATTAACATTTCCATACATTTAGCCATTAGATATTCAAATCTTTAACACTCTGAGGAACATTACTTATCTACAGGACTTGCAAGAAATCTTATACAAAAACAGGTTCAGTCTTTTTCCAGTACTTTTGTATTTCTTCTAGACTTTTCCCTTTAGTCTCCGGTACGCAGAATATAGTGTATACCACTCCAAAGAGGGTGACTGTGGCGAAGGTGTAGAACACTACGTAGGCACCAAACTGGTTTGCGATCGGCGTGTAGAAGAGAACCGTCATTGAACTGCAGAAGAATGAGAAAGCCATTGATGCTCCCGCCATTCGGGCTCGGACCTGTGAAGGAAATAAAAATTAAGTACTCATATCTCCAACCAAAGTCCATGAGTCCATGAACAAATGAGATTGACAAATCTTGATGGGGCTCTGCCTTCTCGATATGGTCAAGCAAAGAGGAGGGATAAATCGCGGTTGAAAAAAGAAAAGATGCATGCAATGTGTGAAAAGTGATGTGAATGAAAAAGGAGTGGAAGGAAAAAAACGTGTGCCGATCCTAATTAAAGCGCCACAAGAACGGGAAGGAATAGTATAAAAGCTAATCAGCAAATATTGATTGTGCGTTTTGTCATTCTGGTTGGGAATGATTCAAATAGGAAGTTTTGCCAACGAACAACATTTGAGTATTTCATATAATTAAAATTAACTAATTACCAATCACTACTTAACAATAGAAAATAAAATCACCTGGAAAGTAAAAACTTCAGCCATTATAACCATGGGTACTGGCGCGAGACCGGCTCCGTACGCCAGTATACACACACACACGGCCGTCACTGGCAACCAGCTGACCACGCCGGTCCCGAGGTAGAAGCACGTGGCTAACGTCGTCATACAGATAGAGACGACCAGGGAACTGCATGCTAGAGGTATCTGTGAAGGTAGAACATTATAGGTATAGTCAGGAATAGTGTTTGACCATGTATGTTTCAGAGGTTTGTAGAAATTGGTTGTTTAGTAAGCATTGCGCATTGGGGCGTTTTGGTTCTCGACGCCACAGTAGAAAACAGATCTGGTAAAGTTTGTGCAAATAACGATATAAAAAGTAAAAAAAATCTGTTTAGCTCTCAGTTAGATAATTAAATAATTTTAGGCACTTATTATTGCCTTTTTCAACAACAAGAATTGACAAAAATAAACAACTTTAAAGTTTAGGAGATCCCGCTTGTGATGTAGCCATTTAGGTATACACAATTTTATCTGTAATTTGATTAATGTTTGCGGAACATAACAAGAAATACGTGGATATGCATTATAAAACACCAAGACGGACACTGAAAAAAACACTGATATCCCCTATGTGCAGTATTCATCATTGAAGAAAAAGTTGTATAATATGGCAAGAAAAAAAATTTAGTTCCCTACAGAGAAATTGATTTATAGCCATCGAAAGTAATCTCGGAAACTGCAGTGAGTATACGTAACTGATTAAAATTGCGTTTGGTTTGAAGTGTTGCCTACTTGTATACCTAATTGATTTTTTAATTGCAGTGATAAAGTGGCTCTGGGAATAGTTATTTAGAATTACTTAAAATTCAGTAGATATATTTGTACCACTGTTTGTCCTAGATAAATAATAAAATGACTAAGGCCCTACCACCACGTCTTAAAGTAGGTATAGTTACCGGCACGGATCTTGAGCGCTGACCTTCACCTGCGCAGAAGTGAGTTTTGGGTCCCTTTTGAGGTATGAAGTGAGGCGCGGGGCGGACTAGATTGCAGTGATTGGTTGAAATTCATTCTTTGCGTGTTTACGAGTACCCACAATTGAATCACTCTTCCGCCGAGCGCCCAAGATCCGTGGCGTTAACTATAGTTTTATCGGGGACGTGGATAAGAGATGCCACTCTACGCCGAGTATTGCGTTGTCACGCTTCCACAACCATAATGGCGGTATGGCTCTGTTCCTATACAAAAAAGTGTCAAGCTATAGGTACAATAAACTTGTATCAACATCCTCACCTTTCTTCCAAACTTCTCAATGGAAACTGTGGTAAAGAACGAGCCTGCAAGCTGTAGCGAGCCCATGAAGAGCGCCAGCGTGTTGGGGCTCCACTCGGTGCCGGCGCGACGGAACACGTCAGCCGCGTAGTTCATGAGGGCGAAGCACCCCGATAGAGTCTGCATTGCCATCAGCATGAGCGTCATCCGAAGCGCCGAGAACGTCGTGCGGTTTCGTACTGTGAAGGGGTGATGATTAGGTTTGAGAGAAGTTAGCGTAGTAGCATTACTTCGCATTATTTCTCATTATCGTTTCTCTCCGTCTTTTCCCAAGGCAGAGAGTGAAATTAGGCAGCTGATGCTGAGTGTATGTGATGTGACAAAATACAGAATTTATAAATTAGAATTGGAGCTATGAAACAATATAACCTATCGAAATTGTGTCAGAACAATATTATATCAGTTTATAAATATGTATAAGATCGTACATTTTTTCATTGCCAACGCGATCGTCATCAAGTGTGAGTCGGACTCACGGCACTGAGGGTTCCTTACAAATAAACGTATCAAAAACGAATGGGTTGGGAACAATGAAATTTGTTGGTCACTGACAGTTGTTGTGAAAGCGGGTGTAGCAAAACATCGTCTTTGAAAATTTCAACGGTTACGCATTGTTCACGAGATAACAGCCTGGTGATTGAAGGACAGATAGACAGCGAAGCCTTACTAAATAGGTTCCGTTATTACTCTTTGGGAACAGAACCCTGAAAATTATGAAGTAATTTTGTAGTAAGTAGTAAGTAGATACCTATCAAGCATAATTAGTTGTTATCTTCACCATAAACTGAAGTGGGTTTACAAGGCATTTAACAGCAATTAATATTACACCTAGGAAAAATCTGCGTTCTGATTATGTACCTACTTAGATTGGCAAGACGTATCTAAATATTATGTATTTGCTGTTCATATTTAGCACACTACACACAACTATCATACGTTTATTGCAGTGTATTAAGATACCGACAAAGATTTTCCCGAGTCTTTATTACACGCAATTTAAACATTTCCTAGTTTTTTAACATCTTTCACTTCGATTTTCCTACAAGATATAGGTACCTAAGTTTTGTTTAGAATGTTGCCTTAAATTAGTTTACTACACTTATCCCAAAATCGAACTTTAATTTTTTTGGGTAGTTAGTTACTCTTTTCAAGATTCCGGAGAATTTTGCAACTATTCAATTAACTTTTTAATAATTTCTATTCACACTTAGAAACGTTATTTGTGGATCACACAAAATATCACGGCAATTACTTTCGCTTCACGCTTCTAAGAATTAGGGAATCATTCACGGAATTGATATGCCTTGACTACAATTTGATGAATGATAAAATTACGCAGGTTGGCTGGAAACTAGTTTTTATCTTCTCTATTTAGTCCAAACATTGCTGCCTTTAATTGGGACAAGTCCGCCACACATGCCCGACATTGCTACTCCTTTTAACCAGTATCTACAATGAGACAACCAAAAACCACAAAATCACTTAAGTCCAGTATTTCCCAGGGGAACGATTCCTGCCGAGGCAATAGGACAGTCGGTAGGAGTCTGACACTCCCTTCTCAAACCAAAACGGAAGGAGTCATTTGATGATTTCCCATCCGAAAAAAGGGAGGCGATTAGCTGCATTGTAACCCGCAACGACATTAATCAGAAATAGTAAAAAAAGGGGGAGTAAGAAACAAAATTTTCCTGTTCACGTTGGTATGTTTACGCTGCTTCCCCAATACTCTAAATATCGTGTATCTATTCACATAGCTGTCTCATCTTCGTACCTTACCCACACTGATCAGGGTCACGCTGGCCATCTCCTCAAACTGGCGTTGTTCCTCCTTCAGCTTGAGCAGCTCTCCTGTCACCGTCTTGTGGTTCTTGTCCAACCCCCTCAACCAGGATATCGTGGAAGCTGCTTGCTGAAAGAATTAATGAAAGTTAGATAAAAACAAAACGTCTTCCGCATTAAGGATGCTTCCTTGGGTAGCGGGGGTGACACAAATATTCAAGTCATATGCGCAAAGACACCCAGACTCAGACCAAGCGTGGATCACACAAACGCTTGTCCTATACGGGGATCGAACCTGACACCTTGGTGACCTTAACCACTCGGCTATCCGTGCATTTAGATTTATTTACCAATAACAGTTTCTTGCTCAGTCATACTACTGTGAGTAATTGGAAAATGTAAACAAAGTAACTAATCAAAAAGAGGTCGCTACGTTACTTACGTGCACTAATTGTTGCAAGGCAATTATAGGCAATTTTTAATTTACATGGCTGTGTAAATAATCTAGAAAACGGAGTTCAAATACGAACGCAACAAAATTGAACGCCTTCTAGGCAGGGTGTTATTCTGTACTATACGCTTACAAAAAACGACCTATACGAAAACAACCTGAAATACCAACCTTTTCTTTCCCAACCTTCAGCAAAAAGTTCGGTGATTCAGGCATGAAACAAAACACAACGACATGCACGCAAGCCACCGCCAAATACACAGCCTGGTTGACTTTATACGAGACCGCCATGCCGACTGCATAGACGAAGATCACGCCTAGCTTACACACAGTCATAGTCAGGGAGCCCAAGGCCCCTCGTAGCGAATCTTCAGATATTTCTTTGACGTACACCGGTACGACTACGAAACATCCCCCAGCCGCGAGACCAGCTATCACTCTCGCAGCTATTAGGGCTGGTGGCATTATAACTGTCAGTTTTATTGTCCAGGATATCTGAAACAAAGGAGTATTTTTATGTCGAAGTTTTAAGATCACTGGCTGGCAATAAGAAATAGTCTGCTTATAAAGTTTTGTTCGAAACTGCGTAGTTGAATTATAGGGGGAGGTGCCTGCGAGATCGCAGAATATAGCTTGGATACAGATGTATGAGCATTAAATGGGCAAAATTTAGCCTTGTGGAAGCAAAACGCTGCTCTATGCCGTGAAGAGCTTTGTCTTGGTTCCTCAAAGCTTTTACTTGCTCGGTAACAGTCTTTGAGTAGTGGGTTTATTAACTTTTATAGTAACTGTAACTGGTCAGGCAATCCCGATAAACACGCGTGAGTAATTTTTTGCATCATTTAATTGATAACTTATTACCTATCGTATCTATTTTTTAACGTGATTTTTCACATAAAATCATTGTTTCACAAGTCATTAACACTCAAATAGTACAGACATAAGACAAAATAAATAACCTGTAGTTGCTATGTATGAGATGCTGTACATATTTACCTTAAATTAATATTTGCGAATCATTTAGATTCTGCAATAAAATACATTAGTCAAGTCAACAGCTTGTAGATGTAATCAGTCATTCAGTGATGTCATGTGAAACTATTTGATCATAATCATTGTTATATATCGCCTTTGGGGCCTACTACCTGTTATTTTAACAGCACTATTGTTGGAAAGAAGATGACGATTGGCGCAGATACAGCTGATGCAGATTACGCTGTATAGAGGACCGTCTTAGTAAAAATGTAAGAGATAGTGGTCCGTGTCAGAACCCTTTATCGGCCTTTATTTAAAAATTGTATCAAAGGTTTTATTTTTCTCTGTCTAATACCAATTTATTCGAAGATCAAACGCGCATTGATACGTGAATCCGGAGGCTATAGGCTTTATGTGACCGTATGAATCACTCACGCGGTAGGGAGTCAAGCCAAGTTCAAGCTAACAGACCTAACTAGCAACACAGTGTGTATTTACCCTTACTGTAAACTTATGAACACAAAATAACTGCGTTTAAAACGTGAGCACGAGTCAGAATAGTGATTATGTTTTAATTACGCTCATAAAATACTTACACAAGACAACAAAGACACGAGAATCACGCATATCTTCCTTCCCAATCGGTCTGATGCGTAGCTGAAGAAGGGTATCCCGCAAATGGCCGCCAGCGGTAGTGCGGCCGCCATCCACGAGATGTCGTTGTCCGAGAGCGGCGCCTGCGCAGGTGTCGCCGCGGATTTGAGGAGCGGGCCCATCGGGGACAGCCAGCCGATCTGGATGCCGTACGTAAATGTTGGTACAGTCGCTGGAAGGCAAGATGTTTTTAATATACTTACAGCAAAGACTTTCACATTGACAGCTGTATTCAAGAGATACTCTTGCTAAGTGACGTGCTAGTGACTAAAGTTTTTATTTGTCTCCACATTAGAAGACAAAACCAGCAAGGTACGTAAGAGCGATTTTTGTTCTTAGATACGACTTAAAGGAATTTAATGCTAGCACCAAGACACTTTATAATATGCACCTAACGTATTGTATATTTATTTATTTATACTTCTTTTACATAAAAAAATAGAACGGCAGACTTACTTAGTTCCCTATCTGTCAAACAGGGTGATGCAGAAATAATAAGAAGCAGATGCATTGGCAAGTTTGTTGTCTCAGATATAACAAAGGACATTCACACGAGGAAGAAGTTAATGCAGGGGTCGAAAACGCAATACATGCGCACAATGGATAAAACTTTCAACTTACACTCAATGGATAATAATAGTAAAGAGAGTTGTAATTGTAAATAGTCTTTCTTGTAAGGGTCAATTCACACCGCGAGAGTTTCCAACGGCATAGTCTTTATTTTTCAAATAATTTTGTATATTGTATACTTGAGTAAAATTTAACAATCGTTTAATAGCAAGGTCCGCGAGAAGCTTATAGCGACTCGACTTACTAGAAAAGTAACTGTACTTACAGTAAAATGTATTAAAGGTATCGAAAGGCTGCGAGCCAGAAAAAGGATAAACGTGTATAGTAATAGTCAGGTCATGATTGAAAACTCCGGTTGGGCCCGAAACTATTAGAGCAATCCCGATAAATACGCGTGAGTGAACCATTGTTTAAAGCATAGATGATTTATAAAAGGAGAAAATTACACTAAGTACGTCAATAGATTGTGGTTTCAGCTTCGAAATTAAAAAGTCATATTAATCATACATAGCCGGGTGGTTGCTCGTTCGATCCCCGCGTAGGACAAGCTTTGTGTGATCGAATGCTTGTCCTGAGTCTGAGTGTCTTGGTGCATATAACTTGAAATATTTTGTGAAACCCTACGACAAAAGATAACAATAAAATAAAATAGAGCAGGAGTCTTTTAAAAAATAAACATTCAAAGCTTATTGGATAGATTCATTTAAACGATCAATTCTACAAGGTTATGTAAGAAATTTTTCCGCTGTCCTCTCCTAACCACTTGTAGCTACTGATTTAATACGCAGTTTTCCCGGCGTGAAAGTTGTCTCGTAGGGCGATGTCAACACACTCATAATATTGACTTGTCATTTTACGTAGTACTAAGTACATAGGTATGTAGAGAGAGCAACAAAAGTCTAAAAATATTTGTATTAAAAGTGTCATAGCTACGACTGATTATAATAAAATGCAAAAAATATTTTCGTAAATGAAGATTTTATACGGCCTTAAAAAAAATACGCATCATATATTTTTTTTTATTACAAGGTGTCATTCAATAAACAATAACAAATGATTGTAATTTATTTTATATCTATTTGATGAAAGCCGTTTCTTTATTCTACAAGTTATAGTTAATTACTACGTGACTGCGAACACAAAAATCTGTTTTAATTAATGGTATCAAGGTATATTGCTTTATTAAGCGAGTAGTTATTGATTGTCCGAGAGCCTGTGGCCTGTGAGATCGTCTTCAATGTGAAATGTCATCCAATGGTTTACTTTATTATATAAATTTAATTGTATCGCTGAGACCGGCAATGGTCGCACCATAACAGGGTGCGGTTTCTAATTATTTTCCAATTCCTGTATTATACATGTATGTGTGTCAAATTAATGTCACCAATGAGGCGCCACGCATTATTAGGTTTATCTGGGCTGTGTGTATCAGCCCCCCATCTTCTTCGACCTCCTCAAAATACTTCTGAATATCTCCTTAAACGAAATTCGATTTGAATTAATATCCCTTCATGATCATTATTTTCCCTTAAATTTTATTTAAGATAGGTCCTTTAAAAGTAACCGCGCCTGGGCCCAAATTCCGCAATTAACAAATGCCTAATGATGGTAGAATATGACTGCACGAATAGCCGAGTGGTTGAGGCGACCACGACAAACCCACTGAGCGCGTAGTTTCTCGGGTACGAATCTCGCGTCGGACAAGCAATTGTGAATCACACAGTCAGTTGGGTGCCTTTGTGCATGTGATTTGAATGTTTGTGAAACCCCGCGACTCAAGAATTAAATTCCCTAAAGGATTCGTAAAAATAATAGATAAAGTTTGACACTAATCGTTTTCTCATAAGCGTTTTGACAGCACAGCATATCATGGGCAATGATAAATAACGGAATAACGAAATTAGTAGAACATATATTCTTATATAGTAGCAATAATTAAAAAGTGACTTTCTCAGAATCCTTGCCTTGACTCGTGTGTCCAGTGACATTACAAAGCTGTTTTTTAAAGGACTACCTTTGCTTTTCGATTTTTTATTTCTAAATACGACTTTAGTACTGTAAATCGCTTCATTCTGCAAACCTCTACCTGATTTTATTTGGAGTTCCATATACCAACTACAGGTACATAAGTGCTTAAAGCTCAGATAGCTTCATCACAGCATAACCATTTTATCTTATACTGTATTTACCGCTTAAATACCGTTTTTTTACAAAAAATATTTCCAGTATTTATTAATTACGTATTCCTAAGGCCTTCGTCGAACGCGTGTTTGCTTCGTTTTATTCAATTCATGAAACCATTGATACTCGTTTATTAGGGTTTTGTAATATATCAATGCATGAAACTTGATATCAGTACCCATCCAAATAGGGACCAGTTTTTTTTTATTTCTCCTGTCATCAGTATTTTTTCTTCTTTGTTTGAAGCTTTAACCTATCGCGTATCGAATTCCCGGCCGGTTTATTCATTCATTCATTAGTATCGCAGGTGCAACGTGAAGATTTGAATTTACTGTTACTATGCAAGCATGCAGTTCTGATGCCTGAATGCTAATTCTACTTCTGCATCCATTGCAGCTATAATACGGGATGCCGGCTGCTTTACGACATTGTTAGTACAAGAATCACATTATTAGCATGGCCCAAAGGGCTTGCACGCGACTACAATAATAATTACTCTATACGTTACTCAACAGTATAACTTTAAAAATAAAACGAAACGGATCTAACAAACTGTTTATTTTATCTGCGGAAAGCCGGCAGATTTCGCGATAAATTATCTCAATGTAATACTAAAAACTATGATGAAATAAAAATGTTTTACAGTCAAAAAATATTTTTATTATTTACTTACCTATCAGCGCCGTTAATATTTGCCTTTTAGCACTACTTTCGGTTTTTCGCCGGTCCATATTGGCAGAATAATATCGCACTTCAGTCACAAATTCACTGTATTAAAAAACAAAACAATGTCACCTGTAGGTTATTTTTTTTAACACAATGTCAAATATGATTTTTAGCATTAATCACGATAGTTATATGACTGAATATGACTAACACTTTACGTTTTAATTTATAATGATAAATTTCGATTAAACTTCGTGCGCCTGCGATTCACTTGACGTGTGTCAAACGACTACTTTTATAACCTATAATCTTGCATGTGTACTCAACAGTTATGCAAACACAATGTTATGTCATCCATTTCAGTTATTCTCAAACGACTCTTAGTTCTTGAGCATAAAGTTTATAATCGAACAAAATAGTTTTTATTAACTGATGCTATATTTTGGCGTCGTACCGGCTGACCGATTTGATTGACCGTTCCTTGAAAGCGAGTTTAATAAAAAAGTGCTTAATTTCGATTGTCATAAGACTGATTATCTCTTGATTGAAGATTAACAGTTAAGCTGGTAGTATTGCATTCAGTAATTGAGTTTTCCTGCGATGGTTTCATAGAAAGTGTGAATGGTTCCACGATATACAGTAGATGTTGATGCCTCTTGACACATTTTCGAGAGGCATCTATTAAAATCAATGAACAGTTTTCCTGCTATTTATTCCGTATATTGGAATCAATCTGTCGCTACCAGGAATACCTATAAATACTTTGTAGGTCCGTCCGTATTACATGTACCTAGTCTAGTAGCCAGTTTTTAAATGTCAGTGGAATTACGATTGCCTTAATAGGTCGCCCTTGCAAAGTTGTCATCCATACCATTTTTGGACATTGCCTTGCAAAAAATGGCTTAACTTCTAAAAATCATTAGGAATAGTTTTCCCTTCTATTATTAATATCCATAAGAGAATTATTTGTTTTCAAAACAATCAAGCTAGCCTTTTTTTTAAATTTACAAATGAAAGGGCTCGACTATTCATATGTATTCATAAATAGGATATTTTTCAGGGTAAACCTGCTTTTCTGTGCCATTCCGTTTTTAAATGTTTTTTTTATTTGTCAATAGATAGTTTAAAATCAAATCAATCAAGTTTTTTTGAAAAAGGTTTTATTTCATTCGCGTGTGACAGTTACACGTTTCACTTTAATCAGTCGTGTCTCATGTCGGGATCGGTGACAGCATTGTAGCTCTGCAGCTCATCCATGTCAGCAACCGGCGCCGGTTTCTCAGCAGACTGGTGAAGTGGCATCACCGGGACCTCAGGGTCCACCTCCTGCATGGCGTCGATCAGCTCTGCCGTCGTCTTGTATGACGATATTGTAGATTTTACGAAGTCCCTGAAAAATTTAATATAACAGTTTAGAAAACATCGTTGGGCAGTCAAATGTTACGGTTTACAAACTACGAGGATAAAGCAATATATGAGTCAAAGATTGACTTGATTTCTGTTTTGGAGCCCCACACAAGCGCCAATTAATGCCGTGGTATGAGTTGGAACCACGCTCGATAGTTTTGTTCGATAAAACAATTGACAACATGACTAAATCTAAACAGTCTAAAACAGTACTTACCCAGCTTCAAGAGAAAACCATCAAATAAATAAGGTATAACAAAAGGGTACATTTTTATTTCCAATGCAATATAATACGAAGACAAATTTTGCGTTAGAAACTGGTAGGTATCTGCTTCAGCTTTAGATGCAACTTCTATTGAAGGCATTGTCGTAATAGTAATAGATAAAGTATCAAATCAAATAAAACAATAGGTAGAAAGATTGCAATACCTGAAATAGAATGCCTTAACGAAGACAGCAGGCTGGTACTCGTGGCCGCAGTGCTCCGGCCCGAAGCTCATCACACCCATCAACCTGTTCTGCTGCACCGCCGGAGCGCCTGCGTCAAACTGATAGCAACGTTGCATTACTACAACATCTATAGAAATTATTAAAAGGAGTTTTATATATATCGTAGAATAATTAACAATATGAAATTTGTTCATAGCTTTCAGCATAGAAAATTGATAACTGTTTGTTGCATTGGCCGATCCATCACTGCGTAAGCGAGCTTAGCAGTCTGTCGGCCGACGAGTGACCATCTATGTGATAAACGTAGATTTTCTGACAACCAGTTTCACCATGGGTTAAAGTGTTGCTTGCCTGGGTAACTGGCAATTACGCCTTATAAAATACTTAGCTGTATCTGGTTAGCCTGGAAGCGGACACCAAAATAGGAAAACGGTTCAGCAAATTGCCAGATTTTTATATGTACAAAGAAGTAGGATATACACTTATAAACTGATTACCAGACACGCATCCCTGGTGCCGTTCCTCAACGAAGCGCAGAAGAAGTCCATGGTGAACTGGAAGCCGTTGACGAGCTGGTAGGCGTCGATGCAGTAGTGCTGCGAGCGGACCTTCAGACGCGCCGTCATCATGTCAGGCGTGTGCTCCCTGAAGGCTGTGTCTGTACCCTAGGGGCGAGGGGGAACATTTAATTGGTTATTGGGCTAAAAAGCATCTTTTTCCACATATGGTTATATGAACCATATGTATGGTGTCAGAGTTTAAGAGCGGTTTAACACACACTTGATAAATTCTCAGGTGTGACTTTTCCTCTCGTTATTTCTTCATCATTTTTAGCAAGGGATGATTACTTTCTTTTACAGTCGGGAAAGAAGTTTGATATTCGCCTTACCCTGGCCGATCCCCACCCTGTAACCACGATGAAACTTTGTGCGAATGGTTCCTTTATCCCCTCGTAGATCTTCAGAAGGCTGATGTGTCTACTGAACTCTGCAAGTGAAGTAATTGTTAGGGACATCAGCAAAATTATTCTTGCTTTTCAAATAGGACAGGGATCTGATCCGCAATTGGTTTCATAAACATGCAAGACACAGTCATGTTATCGAAACCCAGACGCGCAAGATCCACAAATGGCGTTTGACGCTTTTTTATTTTGGTTAGTACCGAAAACAAGAACTAATGCATCTTAAATGTTCATAAGGGAGCTGCACTTTGGGTTTACAACAAGCTCTAAGCAATAATGATTTTCTTCCCCAAAAACAACATTTAATTACTTTCAGTACGAAACCCCCAGAACTTGTGTTCCAGACACTGACATATGGGGTATCCCAGAAAGGAACTCCTAGTTTGAAACATCACGTAACAGTTATCTGCTTTTCCAGCTTACTGTCATCCGTCTGGATATTTACTTACCAAGGTTTTCTGATAGCTTCAGGAGCGCAACATCAGCGTGTGGTACGGGTTCCTCCTCAAATTTGGGATGCCGCACAGCGCCAATCACGTCCAGGAGAGTTCCACCCTCGTGGGGTTTCGAGCTGCCCACTCTCACCTTCACGTACTGACCCAGCGTTTTAAGTGGAGACACGTGGAGAACACTGAGATTTGTGAGTATTTAAATTATTGGACTTAGTTTCGTTGTATAGTACCAGCCTATATTATACGTCCCTCGGCTGGGTACAGGCTTCTTTCTATATATAGGGAAGGTTTAGGCATTGATCTCCACGATATGGACGGATGACAACCTCAGATTCAAATATTTGGAATCCAGTTTTCACGATGATTCCCCTCACCGTTTGTCCGTGTCTTTATTGCTCTATGTAAACTATTATTTGAAGAGAATTGGAGAAAGGAAAGAGGAGCTCGTGGCTAAACTATAACCACATAAGTGATTCGATCACAGGTTAAGCTATGCTTGACGCGGTTGGTCCGTAGATGGGTGACCATCTTTGTCATAACGATTTCCTCATGTGTTTCGGAAGGCACGTTAAATTGTGGGTCCCGGCTGTTATTCCTACATCTTTGACAGTCGTTACAGGTGACTACCTGTAACGACTGTCAAAGATGTAGAAGCTTGAAAAAGTCTGACAGCCAGTCTAACCAAGGGGTATCGTGTTGCCCAGGTAACTGGGTTAAGGAGGTCAGATAGGAAATTCACGTGACAATTTGATGAAGGATCAAAATGTAGGAAAGCTTTACCTACGTACTTTCAAGGTCAATGTTATATACCTATATAGTTAAATATTTTGTACACATAAAATTACCTTAGATTGGATTCAATCCAGGGTCGTCAACCAAATAAATTCCCAAGGTTTCATATAACTTAATTCACCATGTATTGCTAGTAAGTAGCTAAAAAAACCTACCTTCCACCCTCTCTCTACTTACTAACAAAGCCCTCGCTTCAAATACTTACTAATTCAAGCAATGGGCAGCAGTAACCACCCAGTTAACATCAACAATGGTCCCCGCACACCACAGCCTACCATTTATAATGACAGCTGCCATATAAGGGTAGTTCCTCGTGTCAGTCGCATTTCCCCCTTTAATGCGTAAGTTCCCCTTAGGGTTGAAGATGACGGGGTGCTCATTGCGTATTCGCAGTCCGTTCTTGTGATGGCGCCGTCGTCGTGTGTCCTCAAGGTCCTGGGTGTCCACCTGGCTGATGGGGTTCACCCCAAACTGGTCCAGCCCGACGTTGATGTCTTTTGTAAATTATGTTGGGTTATAGAAATATTGTTAGTTTTGGTGTGCCTTTCATCCAAAGTATGTAGAAAAATGTTTTTATGGAAGATTTTCACGAGCCACCAATGTAGGTTTGGCTTAAGGCTTTGTCAGTTTTTCGGAATATTCGCGCGAGACCGTACGAGATTTCAGTCAGAGCAAAGATAAATAACTACGGTAGCAATGTTCGTAAAGGGCAACCCAAAACCCCACAAGGGGTTCCAATTGACGTCCGTTCCAAATAATGTTTTTATGACAAGCCGAAAGACAATGCTTTATTTATCATCAAAGAGAAATTTGCGTGCAAGAGGAACAAACGTCCATACATCCATACTTGCAAACTTTCACGTTTATAATATTAATAGGATAGTACTATAAGACGTGGTACAGTTAGTTCAACTCATTTGTCGTCAAATATGACTTGGATTGACTACAGTAGGTTTTTTCCGTATATTAGTTCCTTTGACACCAAGTTTAGTAATACTTACCAACAGATATGTCTCTTCCAGATTTTTTTGATTCTATGCATACGAAGGTAGATATTACAAACAATACATTATTCCACATATTTTTAACAAATACTTTATATTCTGTACATTGGGAACAGTTCATATAATTTTTATAACTTTGCAGTCATAAATATTGTATTGGGTTGTTTTATTGAGGTTTACATTGTGAAATATTTATGTAGGTTCGTAAATTTTAATATAACAGTACTTTATGGAGAACTGGTATTGTTTCGTTTTACTAAGGACTGTCGAACTTTCTGTAAATCGTAGGTTCTTTGTATTCAATTGTTTTGACAAAAGACAAAACGAGACCCGAATTAGGGAATTGAATCCTTGTGTCGTGGGTATTAAAGAGATTTAAATTACATGCAAAATGACACAGACTTAGAGCAAATGCTTGTGGATCACACAAATACTTGTCCCACGCTTGAATCGAAGTGCACAGTGGTAATTGACATGGTATCCTATACTACAAGTTATTTTAGTAAATCCCATAGTTAATGTTTCTAATCGATTCCTTTGTAGTACAATATACTTTACGCCGCTTGTTAATGTAAGTAAAAAGCGGAGTCTGATATTATAGCGCAAAATTGCAGTTTCTGGAATTACACTGTTCGAATTTAGATTCAGACACGGTGGCGTGATGATCTGCGCAAGATGGTTGGCAGGAGCTGGATGCGAGCAGCCGAAGACAGATCACGATGGTGTGCTATTGGGGAGGTCTATGGCCAGCAGTGGACAAATGTGGGCTGATGATGATGAATTTGGGTTATAATAAAAATAAACAAAACGTATTCAGTTTGATATAAATTATTCTTTAACGTCATTCAGACATCTTAAACTAATAATACCAAATTACTAAACATTATTAATTCGTCATAAAATATCACAATCAGTTGTCGGGAGGCACATATCATCTTTCGGCAAACAATAATGTACTTTCACTTAATACATTTAAAGTTTAAAATTGTAGAGCTGAAAGATTTGAATTGCAGGTACAGAATGGCCATAGAATATGATTATGGTTAAAATATTTGTAATAGCTAGTGCCAGTGTTTTTAAAAATAAATCATAAGACTTTCGAATAAGGTCTGTATTAGTTTGACAGAGTTTTTATTCATGTGAGGTCCGACTGAATGGTTACTTTTTTAATACGTACTTCATAGATACGTCAAACAAAACTATTGAATGTTTTAAATTACACAAAATATTTTTGAAATATAAATCGTCACACCAATCGAAAAAAATATAAACGACACACATACTTAATTGAATTTAAAATCAGACCTCAGAATATTTGTCAGACTATGTCCTTTTTTCTATATAATCCTCGCAAATTGCTAAAGTGCAGGAACATTGTCTCATTAAAGGGCAAATTATGTCATAGTGACGTAAAAAGCAGTATTAAAAAGAGCGTGCAAATAGAATTCAATTGTCAATAAATGTCACTAAAATGACGCAATTCTCCAATAGTTTTTATTCCATTACTTATAATAAATACTCTATGGTCACTAGCCTGTCATTTTAACCCGCAATCACTTGGGTGGTCCATTTGTACCTGCGGGCCTACCGCCGCGTTTTGAAGTAAGATTACTGCAGCTTTGAGAGACAACGCTATGGGTAGAGCGGCATCTCTGTTCTGCAAATGCAGTAATGTCACTTTAAAAGGTGGTGATAGACCCTTTGACATTTTTTGTGGTAGGAATCTGTTGTGTTTTGAGATTATCTTCATCGTGGGACAAATTCTATGTGATTTTGTATGGCTTTGTGTTTTCATAGTCACATAAAAAATTAAATATTAATGTCACATAAAGATTTTGACATGATTTGATTTTAAAATATTGTAACAACGCATTTTTTTGTTACTGACTTAAGCAAAATGTACAAACTTTAAACTGAACATTGACATTTTACAATTCATATATTTATTGAAATGCTTATTTGCATTGAATATTTTTGCAAATTATTTGAAATGATAAATTGACTCCTTATTTGTCGCAACATTGTATTACATTCAAAGGCAATGACATCTAACTTATAACAAAGACTTTAAAATGTCTTATGAAGTCGGAAGTCGTAAACATTCCAACTGTTACACGTAGGAATGCACTACCTGTTCACAGACGAAGACAAAATGGATTAAAAAATATAATATAGATATGGGGTTCCATACTATTTCGGAACACATTTTAAATAAACATCTGTAAGTGGGGTACTGAAACTGTTACAAACATCGTTGAAAACATTGTAAGAGAGACGAGAACGAATTTTTTTTAAACACCTATGGCTAAGGTTATATAAAATATATTGATAAACAGACAATATAAACATTTTACTTTTTATGTGATTTTTCAAATACTTGCACGTGTAAGAAAAGTTAAGTAGATAGAATGTTTATACTTTAAACAGTTCTCAAAATATTCTCGTCAAGTTATAAGAAATGTGACAAGTCATGAATATTTTGTATTTCCAAAACTTAACTCATCAGTCATGTTCACTTTCATCACAAATTACAATGGCACTAAACAATTCCCTACTATTCAAGACAATCTCAAAACCCGACAAATCCTTTCCACATGACTTATAACCTACAACCTACTCATTTCTTTTCCATTCTCCAAATCTTCTTTCTCCCCTTTCCTCTTCTCCTTCTGCCTTCCATCTTGTAACAGCGCGTAGATCTGTTCGACCGTCTTGTCCTTGGTCTCCGGCACCCACATGACGGTGTAGAAGGTCCCAAGGAAGCAAACCATGGAGAACATGATGAAGACCCAGTGGATTCCCAGGAGTTTGAGGAGGGGGTCGTAGGCCTTCGTTTGCAGGAAGTCGCTGAGGGCGTCTATGGAGCTGACGAAGGATGTCACCATGCCACGGTGCTGGAAAAAGGAGAGTAAAGTTAGTTGGTGTTGGTCCTGGTGGAGGGTAAAGTTTTAATAGTCTATGTGAACTGTAGGCAACTTACCTCAGTAAAAATATCAACTGGGAGTATAAACTCATGTATTTGAGTGTCTTTCAAATTTTAGGATCTACAATTTTTTGTAAAAGCAATGTAAATTAACATCCCAAGTTTTGGAGGAGTAGCAGTGTTTTTAACAAGCACAGGAATTGTCCATAAATGCTAGATTTAAGTATAGGTGTATTTCGCATGAAGTTTGATTGATTATCTACCTCAGTGAAAAAAAAAATGTCTTTATGCAGAAGTCCACTTTCGATCAACAATACGAGTCATCGTTAGTGACAATATCACAAAACACATAGAAATCTCAAATGAATCTTACCTGGAAACTAAACAGTTCGGAGGTAATGACGTAAGGTACTGGCTGGTACCCTGCCGCATCAGCGAAGATGCAGAGACACATGGCCATGACGGGCAGCCAGCCTGGCAGCCACACGTTCAATGAGGTGATGTAGAACCAGGCTCCGAGCGCCAGCATCGACAGACCCGTCGCGAATGACGTACCGGCTAACAGCCACTGGAAAGAAGACTACTGTTAGCAAAATTTACTTATTTATTTAATACTTCTTCTACAAACCGCCAAGGTACCTCCATGGCGGACGTATCGCCAGAGGCATACTCTACCGGTTATCTATGAAAAAGAAGAGAAACCAGCACGTGTACTTACAAATAAAAAAAGACTTCCTAAACTATGATGCGAGATTAAAACCACGGAATATTTTTTCCTTAGAAAACCTTAATTTAGAAAAACTGACCAACCACCTTTGTTCCTTATTGAGTCCTTTGTGTACCGGTACATAAAACAAACATCCGAAAATCTCTCTTAAAGGGGTACCGCAACCTCGGGGTCGGTCATCCCGGCAGGCATCAGCCCTAATGGGTGCCACTGAGCTTGCTGACATCCCTTTGAGGAGGGCTTAGAACATGACCCTAAAGTAAGTTTCTGGTCGAGCAGTCATAACACACCGTCCACTTTCCCTTATTTTGCCCAATACTTCCACCAAGCGCCTCTGTCTCAACAACCAATATATATCAAAAAGAACCTCACCTTTCTCCCAGTCTTCTCCACAATACAGCTGGCCACGACTGACCCCAGCATCTGTATCGCGCCCACCACTATCGTCTGCTTGTTGGGGCTCAGCTTCAGGCTGATGGTCTCCGACGCTTTCTCGAAGATGGATCCAGCGTACATGAGCACGACCAGGTAGCCGCACGTCTCCTGGGAGAGCATCACGTTGACTGATATCCGGAAGGCTTTGAATGTTGTTTTGTCTTGGACTGGAAAGATAAAGAGGTTTTATTAAGTTTAATTTATTTACAATTTTAAACTTTGAATATATCGATAAACTATATTTCCTCAAATGTATTATTGAGATGTATGCTGGCTGTCCGTATGTCCATCTGTCAGCACCTCTGTCACCAGTCTGTATCTCAAAAACCACGATAAATTGACTGTAGAAATTTTCACGGATTATGCAGCTGGTATAATTTTACTTAAAATAACAATACCTAGAGATAGATCAGTAACGATTGTTACGCTCATAAATTTGATAGGTGGGAATCATCATAATCATCGAAAAATATAAAGTTGTTAATAGGTTTATTAATAACTATTTCTTCATTAATTTCTATACTCATTTCCATAAAATGAATAAGCGTTATCTTTATATGTAAACTACTTATATATAATATATAAATATATAATACAATTAAAATAAATATTTACATATTGATTCAAGAAAACACATAAGAGTTTTATTAGTTTCGTGGAATCGGTAGGAATATTAGCAGAGAATTAGCTTAACCACTTCGTAATTATTATAAATGTGATAAATAGTTAGGAACTGGTTTATGACTGAAAGAATACTCGTAGGAGTAGACTAAGTAGTTGGAGTAGATGAGTCTAGACTACTCAAGCATGTGTTTAAGTAGGAGCTAAAGTGCGAGTATGCGACATTACTTTTTAACTTGTTCAGTTTATCGATATAATAAAAGAAAAATACATTATACACGGTGATTTTTTGGTCGTCTTACAAAAGGAGCCCAGTTCATGTATCCGATGTAAAAGACCCCTAGGCGCGATTATTATTTTTTTTATCATCAACTAAGATAATAAGTACGAAGAAAAATTAAACAAGAGAAATCTGAAAATACTCTTAAAAATGATAAAAACGCCGCCGCCCGTGCCCCTCACCATTGCATTGTTACAAGGCTCGGACCGCGCTCGCAACAGAGCTGTGTTTCTAAAAACCTACGAATTGCGTCATAATATTGAATAAAAATTGCATTTTAAATTTATTCAAATCTCATAAATACCTATTGTTTTATCATGAACGTGTTCTAGTCATTGGATACATGAACTGGGCTGCTTTTGTAAGACGACTAAAAAATCACGGTGTATATGTGGGCAAATGGAGAAATGTCTTGGAGTTGTATGTGTTAAATACCTAATAAATTCATCTGTATAATTATTTTGTAATCTTCTACATTTTCTTTAACAGTTAAAAAGTCTATAGCGTTTTTTGATGTTTCCTTTTTCTAGTTTTTTTGATGCCTTGTTTTAATTATTGTTTTTGTTTTTAGTGTTTTACTTATTTTAAGTGCATGTAGATTGTAAATATCATTAAAATGCGTATAAACTTCTCGTTAAAAAGTTACTCATGATATTTTGTTTAATATTATATTCTTCTAAACTTGACTAAAACTGTTGTTCGGTTTTTTTGCACGATTCCGTTCAGAAACTTCGTAAAATTCCATTCATAAAAACCAGTTTTTTTATGAATGGAATTTTACGAAGTTTCTGTTACTGGTTTATAATAAACATAGTATAATTCCATGTTTTGTTTTTATTTTTAACATCTATTTATAGTAATATCGTAAAAAAGTGAAATCTTTCTTGCTTGCTTTGTGGTCTATACGATTCAATGTTTGTTTGTCCGTCTATGCGTAAGTGCGCGATGAACTTAGCAACGGCATAATCGATTTACTCAACATTTTGAGTTTGTTTCCTGAGAACCCGTTCAAATTATCGATCACAGGTTAAGCTACGCTTGATACTGTCGGTCCGTGGATGGGTGACCATCTAAGATTTAGGTTGTAAGTCATAATGAATCCTCCCGTGTTTCGAAAGTGTTGAGGAGGTCGGATAGGCAGTCGCTCCTTGTAAAACACTGGTGCTACATCCAGGTAGATTGGAAACCGACCCCAACTTAGTTGGGAAAAGGCTTTTAGTACGATGATGAGCTCATAAATAAGAAAGTTATGTCATTTTAGAGAATCACGTCGCAAAAGCGCGGGCATTACTAGCTTTTAAATAAAATAACAAAATAAGCTTTAATCAACGGAAAGTCGTAAAATAGCGAAAATGTTATTGTGGAATATTTTAACATACTGATCTGTGTTTATAAAACATTTACCTATAAATATAACTATCATGAGTCAATGTCGTGTTTGTCTTGCGGTTCTATGCAAGGATTTGTACGCGCGAGGTGCAGGTTCGATGCAAACGCAAGCAAAGTACCAATGTGAGACATTCAAAGTTATTAATTATATACTCTCTTAATTATCTAACACTGGAAAACATCGTGACGAAATCTAGATAACAAATATTGGAATCTGAAATTGCCAACCCGCAGTGAGCTAGCGTGGTGATCAATGTTCAAACCTTCCCTATATGGGAAGAGGCCAATATTACCTACTATAGTTCTTTAAAAATGTAAATTCAAACACATATTAAAGTTTTATTTTATTGATATTATTTTTTTTCCTCTTCAATCTAATATTATGAATAATATTACCTATCTTTAAGAAATGACGTCGTATACTTATTAAGGTATTAAGTTGTCTGAATAATCATTAAGTGCACTTGAGAAATGATCGGAATATCCAACCAATTAAACATTTTCCTTCCTTATAAATGATTATTAATTAAGATATGGAAATTCATATTAAAATAATATTTCTGTTATAGCCCGATCTGCGTTTGATTTGTCCGTTTAATTGACCGGTTTTTCCCACGTTTTTTTTAAACACTCACTTTCTTGTTTGTTTGTCGTTCCGGGTGGATTTTTGTAACTCAAGTTTGTGGTACTTTTTGATAAGCGAGCAGGCTGGAAATTTTCATTTTTCTCAGATTTTTATAATTTGAATGGAGTGACAATTAAGAGCGTGGGTATTTAGAAAAACAAATCAAATAAAACGGGTCTGGGCTGGGCCCCACTGCCGCTTTTTAAATTTGACCATTGGGGCGCAGGCTTACCTACTTCGTTCTTGGTATGGTTTTGTTTTAGATTTTGCGTCGAATTTGATTCCTTCTTAAAAGGTACTATGCAACCAAAGCAAGATCGAGTAGCGATCCTGTTATCAGCGTCGTTATCCGTCGATGGAGTGTAGTTCCAACTCACGACACTACACGATTTAGCGCTAGTGTCAGGTCACAGTAAGAACTCGGACACAATGCAATCATATATAAACGGGATGTTAGGTGAGGAGAAAAGCACACCTAATCCCGCTTTAAACGTCAAAATGATTTACTGAGAAATTACTAGTATCTTTGATAAATGATGTAGCAGTGAAGATGGATACACTGGGTCTTAGGATACAGTTATACCTACACTAGCTGTTGCCCGCGACTTCGTCCCCGTGGGTAGAAGCTATAAGTTATGATTTAGGTATACCTGCCCGGTTTTTTTTTCACATTTTCCATTACATCTTAGCTCCTATTAGTCGCAGCGTAATGGTTCATAGCCTTAATAGTGCCTTCCTCGATGAATGGTCTATTCAACACAAAAAGAATTTTTCCATTTGGACCAGTAGTTTCTGAGATTAGCGCGTTCAAACAAACAAACAAACAAACTCTTCAGCTTTACATATTAGTATAGATAAGTATTTACGTATACCTGAGAGGTATCCTATTAATATCTTCGTACACAAGTCCTTAAAATATCTTTATTAGCTCAAAATGGGACCAGAGATGAAAGCAGTACAGTCTCACACACTTTGACATACATCCTACAATGTATTAAAATATAATTTTAATACGTTATTATACTCTAATTCACTTTAAAAAAAAAATACTGAAGCAGTCAAAGCCAAATTACATTACGACAAAAAAAAACCGCTCGAACGGAGATGACTGTCAACTCAAAGTCACGTGATTACCCGAAACTAAATTAAATGACATTTCTATATTTTAATGTAAAGTTGTCACTTGGGAAGAAAAACAGCAGAGAATGCGTGTACCTACACACATTGTATTTTTTTATTTTTTTTAAGCAAATGCAGGTAATAAACGGTTGTGATTAAACCTTTTTTCATATTGGATGAGTCCGTATGAAATATTATGCGGTTGTTATAAATTATGCGAGGTGATCGTCTGTAGCTTTTGGAATTATTCGAGTGTGCCTCGATTGGTATCAGGTTTTGTTTGTTATACAGGGTGTTGTTAAAATGGACTTATTATTAGTTGTTAAATTTAAAATAACAACACCACTATTAGAGGTAAGGCTTAAAATTCTTAGTAATGATAAAATAAAGTAAGTCAGCCATTAGGTAAAAATATGTAATTAGTAAGTTAAGTAATTTCAAAGAAGATATTTGTAGGTTACCGAATTCTGTGACATTTTCTATTTTAAGTGTTGTTGTGACTGTACTGAAGATCTAGTAGTTAGTGACTCTGACTACTATACCGGATGCCGTGGGTTCGATTCTACCTAATACAAATTTTCTGAAATGAGCATGATCATTTTGCGTCTGTGTGTAATTTATTTATAATATGTATGTTTAGAAATATATAAGTATGTATCAGTTTTCTAGTACCTACTCATAATATAAGCTTTACTTATTTTGAGTCTAGATGGCGTTGTGTAAAGTTGAGCATAATATTCTTACATTACGAACATTTCTTATTCATTGCGTTATTTAGTCACCCTGTATAAGATCCGTCGCGTGCCAGCGTTCATTACGCAGGAAGGCAGTAAATATATCTCGGCCGCGGTGAGAGCACTTCTCGGAACCCGCATACAACCTCCACGGACTCATTGGAGGCAGGGGTTGACAACATTTTGTTAGATTATTGCGCAACGCGAGTTTTACGACCAGATAAAGAAGAACTTGTTTTATATATTTTGTAACTGTTCCCGCATTAAGGAATCCAACCCTTGTATCGCGGTAAAATGTAAATTTCACAAACATTCAAGTCATATTGACAAAGACACCCAGACTCAGCATTCGTGGATCACAAAAATGCATTTCCTAGGCGAGGATAACCTGCGACACGACGCGCTCAGTGGGTTTGGCGTGGTAACCTCAACCACTCAGCTATCCGTGCAGTCAAAATTCGTACATATAGCTACAGAATTAGCAATCTAATAAAAAATATTATGAAACTTGAAACTTGTTGGATGATCCCGATAATGTGAGTTAGTAAATCATGAGATTCGTATATTCAGGAATAACGTGAGTTAAGATCTTTCAACCTACTACCTAACACTGGGAAATTCCGGGAAGGTATTTTAAATTTACGATTTTCTGTAATGGTGCCTATTAGTCAATAAAACATGTTCATGCATTAATAACTTAACACCTAAGTTGAAGAGAGTGAAATTACCCGAAGGTTTCACATCTATGTCGTACATAACACAGTGCCAGTTTTAGTGCATTTCCGCCCATTATGGCGTAAATGTTTAAAATACAACAGTGTTTATTTAAATAATAATAAACTACTAAACACAATATAGTGTTTTAATAGTTTTATTTAAGCCGTTTTGTAGTTCAAGCATATACGAAAGAGGGCATTGACTGGTATAATTTTGCCGATGAACCCAATTCAGACGTCGAAAATATTAACAGGATGGAAAATCTTGACTGTCTAACTGTCAGACTTTCTATATATATCTAAGGAGCAAGTATTAAAAAAACGTCTTAAACTAAACCTACGCCTAGTACAAGCATTTGTGTGATCCACGAGTGCTTGTCCCGAGTCTGAGTGTCTTTGTGCACGTGACTTGAATGTTTGTGAAAGCCCCGTGATACAAGGATTAAATGCCTTGCTGTGGAAGTCGTTCAAAAAAAAGATAGTTAGCCCCTAAATGAATACATTAACGTGGTTAGTTCTATATCAACTTTTCATAGTACTCGAACGCAATACTTAAATTGTGAGAAAGAATAAATAACAATGTGTTATAAAATCAAGAATTTGAAATATACTTTTATAGCATACTTGGCTAAAAGTAGATATTGGATGAAATGAGTTTTTTACGTGTTTCGTAAAGAAAATATGCATCTGTAACGTAGTGTTGCAATTTTATACTTTTCAAACTTAATTTTACAAATTTTATCACAGATCGGCCTCTCTTTTCCACAACCGCTGAGTCAGACTTTAAGACTTGGTTGTATATTCCTGGATTCTTCTAGATCCTTGTTGTCTATGGTGGTGTTTCGGAGCCACGCGAGTGCTGCCCGTGCTTCCTGTAAAGACAATATTCGTTAACTCTCTGGACTGATTTAACTATATTACAGCTACCACAAATGCGACATTATTATTAAAATGATATACCAGAACGCATCTTTAATGCAAAATGGGGTAGTTAAGAGTGTATTTTTAAAGTCAATTTCCTTGTATTTCTAAAGATAAAAAGAACGCTTTTATCACCAACAAACGGTTTAAGGGATTTTTTTATTATTGTATATTTTTATAAATAACAATAACAAACATTTGCTCAGCTCATAAGAACATTATTTGGTTAGCCCAATTCTGCTTTCTGAGTTGACCATTTTCGAAACAAAACTGACATATTATTAATTTAGGTACAGAAGCAGTACTTTAGAAATAGCTCTGGTTAATATAAGCTCTATAAATAGAGGAAAATGTTGGATACTTTGAAAACAACAATTTATATGAAACCGCTAATCTTTAGATGCGGAAACTTAGACTCAGTGTCAAATGGACTGGCATTAATAATAAAGACACATTTAAATCACGTCTTGAGAGATAATTTGCATCTGGTCTTTCCCCGGCCCGGGAAAGTATCGGCGACCGGAAATACCGCTGCCAATGCACCGGTTTGTGAATCACAGGGGAGTGCAACCTTTTATGTAATGAGGAAGGTTTTAAACTAGTGATGTGCGTATAAATATTTAAGGTTGTGTATAGGGTAGTAGATTTTCATATTTGAAAATTAAATTTCATGTTTTTAACAAATTCTTGTTATTAATACATATTTATTTATTTCAATATATTAATGACAATTTATGTATTAATTATGTAATTTTATTCTACACTGATAATTTACACGTGTTCAAAGCCACTAGTTAGAATAGGTTATGGAAATATAATATTTTTTTTAAATATATTTACTAAGTTGGCTCTGATACGTTTTTTTCAATTTACTTCTACTATAGACTTGCAGAGCTTTTTTGATGCCTCGTTCTTTTCTTCTATAGAATGTACCGTTTTATAAGCCTTTAGCCTGTCTAAATGAACTACCCAAAAACGTGACCATAGCAAAACGGGCAGCGAGATACGCAAATAAATATTTAAATTTATTTAAAATCGTTTAGAACACCTATTTAAATACTAAATGATCTGCGGTATATGTATACATTTAAAATAATTTATTAAATTCGCTGACGCACATATTAATGCAAATGGAACAACTAATATTGAAATCGGTATTTCCCTAAGAGATGCATCGATTATTATTAAGATATGATCTTGTTTCTGAGAATGTCTAGAGGTCAAATTGACGACATTAGGTGTTGATACGCAAGTTAATTCACAACCGCGATACTTAGGACTACTTACTATCCAAATTATTTTATTTACTAGTTATAAAAAACTACATTGTCTGGACTTTAAAGTAGGCGATGACCTCTGAGTTTCTGTTCAGGGTGGCCTGATAGGAACTGTCGACTCCAGCTAGTTAAAAAAAAAATACATGTAAAAGTGATTTCATATCAAAATTAACATGACCAATTTGTCTAGAATCACCGTTTTTTTAGAAATAAGCCTTTATTACTTTCTTATAAGAGTTGTTAATTTTAAATCAGAAAATCAGTGATTACGAAACGGCAGGGCAACAGCCTTATTAAGTTAGTGGAAAACGAACGTGAAAGTAAATTGACATAATTGACTGACGGAAAATTTAGACAGCTATTACCGTCGTTTTTTCGGCATCATAAGCCAGAGCCTCAAATGTACCTATGTAAAATATGTGTTTATCTTTACAGCTATTATAACAATCTGGATTGATAATGTTCCTTAAATAGATTGATGGATGGTTTCATCTATACTATACCTGCTTTAGGTAACCAGGGGCCTTACCAACACGTTTTAAAGTTATTGCCGGTTGAAACAGAGATGCCACTATACATGTATTGCGCTGTCACGTTTTGACAACCTTATTTCTTATATTTTCAAGCGAGATCGGTGATCATAGACTCTTAACCTATTTTGTTACCTTATTAAAACTGCAAACCTTTGAATTTGCTTTTGTTCCTGATTTTTTTGGTTCTACTACCCGGCTTCTCACTTAGATCTCACTCTAAGATGCGAAAAGACATCACATCTTACCTTAATCTTCCCCTGCTTCACCAGAAACACAGGGGTCTCCGGCATCGCGATGAAGGCCACCAGGAACACAGCGGGCACAGCAGCACACAGCCACAGCACCGCCGCGAAGGACAGCATGTCACCGGCGACGTACACCACCAGGTAGCCCAGGTTCTGGGACAGGATGAACAGGGAGCCGAGCGCGCCGCGGATGTTGTCCGAGGCTATCTGATGGAGGAAATTAGGGGTAAGTAGATTCATAAAAATGGGCACGAACAAGAAGAAATGTGTTAGTGAAATTAGACGGTTATATTTCTGCAATAGATTGAAACGATATGTCACCTCATTTGTTGAAAGGACTGTCATTCACATACGTTTGGGATTCTGGGCGATGTGCATTGGTTAAGGTTCTTCCATTCGCTACGAACGAGTGAAGAATTTCATTGCGTAGTCTTGGATCAGCAAAAGTTCCAAAATGAGAAAATAATTTAAACATAAAGTAAGATTCAAATAAACCATTTCCTTAAAATTGCATACAATATTGCGTTAGATAAAGAAATAGAAAACTCCATGACGTCAAAAAGGACTTTACCTGTACTAAATGACAAATGAGCCAGGTAACTTCTCTTGGAATTAAACCACAAAATAACAAGGAAAGGAAACAAAACCTATTGATTACGTCAAAAGTTAAGGTAATTTGAATACTAGTAATATTATCAATTACTTTCCCACATAGTTTACAAATAGGCATAAACATAACAAACATGAAAAATTCCCGAATCCCATTGTTTAAATAATGACGATGATTTTTTGACGTAGGTCATGACAAATTTCATTCAAGTGAAAAACAAGTGAACAATTGGAATATCTGTTTACTAGACAATGGACAATGTAATCTACATATAAAGTTTCTAGTATTTGGGTGTCAATAGAAGGAAATAACAAATAATTACACATCCGACATAATTTGATAGTGAGGTCGAATTATAGTAAGAGTTATGGCACAGTGTCATAATTGTACCAAAAGGCTTGCCACCCTCATAAAGTAACGCTGTGGCTATTTTCAAATAAGCTTCCCATCTCTAAAATTAATGATACAACACTTCACACGAGAGTGGCCGCTTCGAATCACGACCCCACCGCCGCGTCAGCTCATTATCAGTGATGTATCCATTCCATTGCAATCCATTTGAGCGAATTCTTTCTTCTCTCTTTGGAGCCCAATCGTAATTCATGAGCTTCAAATTCCAGTGAGATTGAACGAAAGGGTTACTGCGGCCCCGGTATACAAAGGGCAAAGGAAGGAACATAACATGGATAGTTTTTCGTAAATAAAAGTCTGGAACGTCCTTCTGCTCCACCCAAAACGCAGAGTCATGTTTTCCGAAGCGAAAAAAGGAGATTTAAAAAATATAGATAAGTGTCGATAAATGGTAAATCTAACTTCTTTTAAGGTAAATGGTAAAACTTACTTCTTTAAGGTAAAGAGGTATGACGACATAGCAGCCGGCGCAGGCGAGACCGGCGACCGCTCGTGACGCGATCAGCGCCCAGGGACGGAGCGAGATCAGAGTGATGGACCAACTTATCTGAGAAACAAAGAGTTTATTGAAATATGCTGCAATACAACTTAAAACATAACACAAAGTACATTCAAAATAATAAACATGTTAATTTAATTTCAGTTGGCAAGCATAAGAATAGAGAAAAAATCACTAGTTTTTGAAAACTTATATGTGTGGACAATTGTTCCTCTTTCACGCAAAAGTCGCTGAACGGATTTAGACAAAATTTCGTACACTTATAGCGGGCGCCCTATAGCTAGTATCTCATAATACATACAATTCCATTGGAGTCTTAATAACGTGAAAATGATCATCATTTATTATGTCAAGTGGCTGATATCGATCTGGTTTCAATATAAGACAGATGTGGCGCTGACTAACCGCCGTCTGAATGAAGTGGTTACAACCGCACGTTAACGAAGCAGATTAAATGGTTGACACTGTTATTGATCGGCCGTGTTTATATAACGAGTCTTAAGAAATTAGATGTAGACTTTATTAATGTTTATAATTAATAGGAAACTGGGTAAGTTGTATAGTTTGCTGGAATTAAATTGCTTGCCACAGCTTCATCCTCCCTGAATTAGATTTGCGGAATAGAAGTTGTGGTTTTGTGTTCAAGCATTTGATATACGGCTGCTCTTATATTTATCAGCATGTAACTACTTACATGTATAATTGTGTGTCAAATCCTTTATAGATGTGATGTGCAATAAAGAATGTTCTATCTACCTTCTATTATATTTCATCAACTATGCGATCGGACCGGGAATACCGTGATAGCTAGCGTAGCAGAGCTGTTCAACCGAGCTAATCTCCACCTGTGTAGTTCTAGACACCGCTAGCAGAAGAAACCATGTCAACTCTTACCACAAGCATTAAGGCCGTCAGCAACGTGGTAAATTTCCTCCCCCATCTATCAGCGAGGTCTCCCACCATGAACCCGCAGAAGATGGGGGGTAAGAAGGTGATGGCTGCCATCCAAGAGATAGTGTCATCCGTGATGGGTTCGGGAGCTGGCCCGTCCGGGGACTGCAGTAGTGGCGTCATGGGAGACTGCCAGCCCATCAACATGCCGAAGTTTAGGGCAGGGATCGTCACTGAAACAAAAGAATGAGTTAGTTTTGACGCATTATGTGAAGCCTAAGGACTCAGTTGACTCTAATAAATATGTTTGCATTTCGACAGAAGCAAGTTTCATGGTCTCGATGCCACCATTTTACCCTATGGTTTGGGGTATATTGAAAGGAAACTGTATTCACAATTTACTGACTAACTCTATTTAACTTAGCAGTTTAGAAACAGCTTTCAGGTAAAATATATCTTTTTATTTACAGAAACTAGTTGTTGCCCTAGAAAACAAACAAAAATTAGTCCCACGATAAACAGGATAAAAACTATCTGTTAATCCTAGTTTTAAACTATCTGTCTACTTAGATTCGTCTAAATCCGTTCAGTGGTTTTTGCGTGAAAGAAGAACAAACGTCCATACATACAAACTTTCGGGTGTATAATATTAGTAGGATATGCATGCCCGCATTGACCATACATAACAATTGCTTTCATATCGATTGACCAGTTTCTTATACATCATTAAAATACAATTACTACACCGGTCGTATCATTTTATATGATTTATGAGACATGTTATATATATTAGTATGCAAATTGTAAACATTTATGCAGATATAATGATTCTCATACCTAGTAACAATTATCTGGAACTTTATATGCATGCAATCATGCATACATGCGTCAATCTGGTAATTGTGAGGGTTTAAATTGCGGTTTTAGATAGGTAGGTGTAGATAAAACGCATTTTGGTTTTTCTCTATAGCTTTAACTCGCGGTTTCGCCAAAATGGGTTATAACTGTAGAAGCATTAAGCACATTTAGCGACGTTGGATAAAAAGCCGGATAGAAAGTGGGTATGAAAATCCTATATGTTAATCCAAGGTGTCATAAAACAATCAACGGTATTTGTCGAGCCATTTAAATTAAGCGTAAGTGTATGTAAGACGATGAAAATGTACTGATAATATTGATAAATATTGATTATGAAACCATTTCTTTATAAAAAAACACCAAGAAAAGACACTTTCTACTTTTAGCCGCCTTCAAGTTGTATTAATTACTAGCTGAAGGTACTCCTGACTTTCTTAGCTTGTAATAAAAAAGTTAATCTTCTCTTCTAATATATAAAATTCCCGTGTCACGATGTTAGTTACCGTAGTCCTCCGAAACGGTTCGACCGATTTTTAAGAAATTTTCTACACGTTTAGGGTAGGTCTGAGAATAGAACAACATCTATTTTTCATATCCCTAAGTCATAAGGGTTGCTCACACAAAAAAAAAAAATATTTTTTGGACGAAATTTTTTGTTTTTATTTTTAAATGTGGCATTAAAAATACATACAACTAGAAAAAAAAATAAGCAAAACAACGTTTGCTGGGTCAGCTAATAGTTGTATCATCAGCTACCTGTCGATAAAAGTCAAATCAAAATCAATCCAGTGTTTCAGAAATTAGCTAAAAGAAACAGACAGACAAAAATTAAATTATTATTACTAAAACGGTTATTTTAATATTACAAACTGACACTCCAATTTTATATTTAGTACAGATAAGAAGTTCTATAGAAATGGTAGCGACCACGTGTACAAAGCTCTTAGTCATTATAAATGCAGTATCAAGAGTTTAATCGCTGTCATTACAATAATATACAGATAACTTTTATTGTAAAGTGTCATTAGTCATAAGGTAAACTACGGAAATCTTAATTTCGAGTGGACACTTGCGCTGAACACAGAATTAAGTTTTATTCTTGAAACTATTGAGTTTTTTGATAAAAGAAAGTGAATTATTGACTATCATCTACTTTTATCAAACACTATATTTACTATCAATAGAATAGTTTTCGAGTGCACGCACTTTCTACACGTGTTTGTAACATTTTACAGCCATGCTCCTTTAATACATCTTTGGCATTACTTAACATGGGCTATTTTACACTGAAATAATGATTCAAATCAGACACATAGTTTCGGAGATTAGCTAAACAAACAAACTCTTCAGCTTAACTTATATTTTTTTGTATTAAAAACGACTCCCACACTAAGGAATTTAACCCTTGTGTCACAGGGGGTTTCTCAAACATTCAAGTCACATGCACAAAGAAACCCATACTACACATACTCAGGACCAACATTCGTGGATCACAAAAACGCTTGTTCTCCGCAGGGATCGAACCCGCAACACGTCGCGCACTGTGGGTTTGGCGTGGCGACCTCAACCACTCGGCTATTCGTGCTTTATAATATATTATAATAAAACTATACTCGTGTCGCGTTATCGCTCGCATGTGTCATTAATATCCTGACTGAACTGGTTTATATTGGAAGCAGTAATTAATTCGTCTAATCTGCAATCTTATAATTTAGTCTGTTGTCTATTTACATTTATATCGACAATTATTATTTTATTTATGCAGACACCCACTTAATTACCTACGTGTAATAAATCACTAACTTTTCGCATAAATATTTTTGCTATGTTTGTAAGGTCATATGGTACGCCACGCTTGAGACAAAATTGACAGAAGTATAGACTATGTAATTACCTAATATAGAGAATATTAAAGTATTAACTCCTCTCTACATATATTTATATAATCTTTTGCGGCAAATTCTGGCAAAGACTTCATGAATCTCACAAATAGGGGGTCATAACCAAGACACGTGCGGTCAGTGAAATTGAAATTTGAAACAAAAGCTTTTGATTTTGATACAATTGTAATTAGCAAATAAAGTAAAACTGTTTGAACATCCTAGCTAGTTACATATCTCTCACTTACGAAGTATTTTATTATGTCTAGATATGATTGCATTGTTTGGTTTTGGAATGTCATATTATCATTCTCTAACAATATTCTAAACTTTAACATAACATGTTTGAATAATAATCTTGTAGCCAATGAAGAATGTTTCTAGAAAATACTTGACCACAGACAAGATATATTTTATTATTTATGAAGATGGGAATCTCTATGGTATGGCAATGATAATTTTAACATTTTGGAAAAATCCCACAGATGGAAAATGCCAATTCCCATGATAACAAAGACAATCAGAATTTTCTCTGCCTAAGATGTTAATTAATCAAATAAAATGATTTTTTTTTAACAATAATTTACTTAGGTGTGGCGAATTGAATTAACCGTGTTGGAACTTCAGAGAGATTGCCCAAAGGGCAAAATAGAGGAACACGGGAAGGTTTAAGTCAGTGTGACACTCTAGTCCGCTCTACCCAACGCGGAGGTCTTTGATGATTTTCCATCTGGAAAAAAATGTGTTGATGTGCGCTACTTGGATTTTTTATTAATGTTTATATAAGGAACTGAAACAGAAATCATAATTTCTAATGTGTGTTAATGTCTATACATGCTGTATATGATTGTTTAGAAATCAATAGATATTTGAAACCTACAGCGTACTAAAGATAGATTTAACTTGTTAAATTTACCGTCCATAAAAATTACTAGACATAAACCGATGTTTTATTTGGGAAACGAACAGATTCAACACCATAAATAACTATGAAATATAACCAAAATATAGCAGATTAAAAATAAAGAATCTTGATCAATAATCGTATAATGAATAAAGGACTGCCTATAAAGATTGAATGGCAGAGTCTATTCATAAAGAGCTAATAAAAATTAACGATCAGTGTTTCGGGCGGCGTGACGTCACACGATTGTGTTTCGAATGGAGCGAGATTTGCATTTGTATTTATGTCTTCGAAGTACCTACCTTGTGATAATGATTGTCTAATGAAAATCTGTTATCAGTCCTGGGGGTTACGCCGTATAGGGTAAGTTAATACGTCGCATTAACTTATAAGTATACAAATTGAAACAATCAACTGTACATGTATACTCCATTTTGAGAGACCTGAGATTTAGATTTGTCAATTTAATGTTATTGAGCTGTTCTGACAATATCTGCGCTCCTAGAAATGTACCTTAACTACAAGAACTGGTGGCGTCTACCAATTACTTTTGGGAGCTCGAAGGACCCTAGCTCTACATATACAGATAAAAGGAGGAAAACTTTAAAGAACGGTTACATCAAAATCTGTTTAGGAGTTCCGAATATAAGGTCAGATAACGACACTGACATTTATCCTAAATAAATACTTCTTTTTTGCCGTTCGTGGAAAAATGACGTAGCCTGGTATAACAAAACAAACATTTCTCGAGTTACACCAATTCTATTTCTGTCGGAAACAGTTCAATTTAATTAACTAATGCAGAATGATAAGGATAACGTAATGAAGGAGACGCTGATTAGTTTATAGGTCAAGGCTGTGAACTATTTACTTAAGTTTTAGAAGCTACGGAGGTAGGAGGGAGTGTGACGTTCATAGTACCATGCACTGACAAAGACCCATGCAAAATGGAACCTTTTTTTTTTTTCTCTAGCCCACTGTGTCCCACTGCTGGGCAAAGGCCTCCCCCAAATCCTTCCACGACTCTCTATTCTGGGCCGCATGGAACCAGCCTGCGCGGTAAGCGTTAAGGTCGTCTCGCCACCGCTTCCTAGGTCGCCCACGACGACGCCGTCCATCCGTTGGCTCCCATAGTGTGGTGACTTTGGAAATGGAACCTAGGTAACTTAATTTGATTTTAGATTTTGAGTCCTATTCCCGGTATTAAAAAGCTTTTTTACCGTGCACACTTCATATCCTTGCTTCATTATCATATTAGCATTTTATACCTGAACTAACTAAAAATATCAGACAAGTCTTTCTAGTTAGCACTCCATGACAAGGTCACGTCGCTCGGACTCTTAGTTGAACGATCCAGAAAAATACGAGAGATTAAAGCGTTGGTAAATATATGCTTTGGGTAGCAATTCTAATCCCTGAGAAGTACGAAAAGTGGCTTTTAAAGTCACATTATATAACTTTTAAATTATTCTAAGACACCATTGACAGTCGGTAAAGAAAAATATTTCGAGTTTAGCAGCATAGAAAATATTGGAATTGGAAAATCGACAGTGAAAACGCGTGGCATTATCCATAAAGCAGAGGCATGAACAGAAAACCGGCTGTTTGTAGTTAATTAGCCTTTTTTGACCCTTAAGAAGTCAAAATATGTATTCCTCTATACATATCGCAAGCAACCAATCATCCTCTAATGTACGCTGAGATTTCACTTCGCAACACTTTAACATATATTAGGGTATGTCAGGGGTTGCCAAAGTGTGTACTGCAATTTAAACAGTGGAAAATACAGGGGGTTAAGTTCATCCTATAACATTACCCGAAACCATAGGTTTTCGTGAAAACTTATGTTTTTTTGTTGAGTTTTGTTTGTTGACTGTTTATTAGCTTAAGTTGTTTCCTAGAAGGCGTAATGACAAAAACTTAACTTCCATGCAGTGCGACTAAGAATAAGACTACATGCCGTAAAAGATTGGTAGCCCCTGGAATGTCATTCACGATTCAAAACATGTGTGCGTCTACGGAAACCCGATTGATATTCATTGTGGAGTAGTCACAGACGAAACGCACGTGATTAGATGTTTGGGCGTAATTTTTATGGCCATCTAATAATAATTAGGCGACTCTATTAAAGTGTATAAATTTTAAATATTATGTTGAATTTAAGACTGAGTCAATTTAAATTGTTATTTTTGGTTGTAAGGAAATTATAGTGCATAAGTTAAGTTGGAAACAAAATAAATGGTTTTTATTTTAATTAGTATTTATTTGCGATAAATATAGACAGTACGGGCATTGATTATCTAGTTATTATTGAAACGTTTTTAAATTGCCCGGATAACATCCAAACTGGATCCTACGTGAAATAGAAAATTTTGATTTCAATTTTTTTTATTTCTTACTGGCAGCTTAATGATTCCAGAATTTAATATTTGAGGTCTAAATTAGAGGTTTTTATGTTTTGTCTGCCTTTTCAATATTTGTTTGTGTTCTTAGCGAAGACATATTTTTTTGGACTTTTAACATTGTTTTCAAGCAAAACATGTTTCTTAGAATAATGTACTATTTATGGAATTTAGATAAATACGCTTCCGTGTCAATAGTTTATCTTAATTCATTAAAAAGCCGCGAAATAGGTTAATTTATCATTATTCGCATTATCATAAGTATGTCAATTTCTAACGTAATAAGACAATTGCGTATAATTTTATGTATTTTTAAGTGGTGTAATAGTTAATTAAATTTCTTGTATCATTAAAATTATATTAAGAACACGTGACATAATTAGAACTTAGACATAAGATAACAAAATGGTTAAAGACATTTTGAAGAAAAACAAGTATCTGATCTATTATTAAGAAAAAAACTTATCGCTTCGTAAGGTAGGTTAGCAGACAAATGTGTAAGATTTAAAGTATAATATAGAAATAGCTGCCCTGTTGATCAAGAGGTAACTAACCCTGACTGCTATAAAGGAGGCTTTGGGTTCGATTCCCAACGAAGAGATATGTTTTTGTGATGAGCACGACCATATTTCTGTGTTCGGTTGTAATTTATCTATATTATGCACGTAATTAGAAATGTATAAGTATGTTTATCAGTTTTATAGTACTCATAATACAAGCTTTGCTTAATTTGAGACTAGATGGCGTTGTGTAAAATATTATTATTAATATTACAGTTGCTGACTACGCAGACATCTCGACTTATAATGTTACTAGCTTTTCGCCCACGGCTTCGCCCGCGTCGATGTCGGTTATATCGCGTTTCCAAGATAATTCTTCAAAAGTCCGGGATAAAAACTATCCTATGTTCTTTCTCAATGTCAACACTATCTCTGTGCCAAATTTCATTACAATCAGTTCAGTAGTTTAGACGTGAAAGCGTAACAGACAGACAGACGGATTTACTTTCGCATTTATAATATTAATAGGGACGTAGGGATTTATCGTTAAGGGTAATCTTAATTGCACTGGCCAAGTGTGTGTACGTAAAGAATTCAATCTCGATTCGATCTAATGGAAAAATCGATTTTATTAATCCCAGTTACGATTCCTAATCATTATTTACGCACTAAAACGGTTATTAAAAGTAGTTAAGATTAGGAATTTAATGATGAAAAGCAAATTTTGTAATAGGTTTATTTTAAATTATGAAATCGCGATGCTTTTATGGAAATCTTTTTTGAAAAAAAAGATATAGACAGAGAAAGAATTTTTTAAAGAAATTTTATGAGCATGTTGTTGCATCTAATTTAGTCTCTTTACATAAGCTACCTAAAAATAAAAGTCCTGTCAAAAATGGACCAGCCATTTTAGAGATTAGCTGGAAAGAACAGACAGATAGAAAAAAATACAAAAATAATTTATTTTCATGTAATATGTATCTTATTATATTCATATGCATAGACGATTTGATTGTTCCAATACCACCAATCAGTTAGATGACGACCGATCGCTCAAGGTCGGACAGATTTCTTCCCACTTATTAAATATGTAAACTGACATTATCTGTACTAGATTGAGGTGCTATATTTATATATAATTGTTGACATACCTATCTACGCTTCCTAGCTACGCTTCACACGGTCAGTCCATGGATGGGTGACCACCTACGCCCATGTACACCCACCATAATGCCTTCTTTTACTTTTTATGTTCCGCAGCTTTTAGTCATGATAAAGTAAATTAATATATTGTATTGTACGTCTGCGCTATTAACGAAAATATTAGATACATTAATAATTAAACCTCACTTCTTTGAAATTGACCATCAAACCTTTTATTGAATACGTGAATTATTAAACAATTCGTTATTTTGTAAGCAAGACATGTAAATAAATTCACTCTAAACGGGGTTCAAGTAAAAACCCTTTTTTATCTTTCAAGGTAATAAAAAGGAAAATATGTGATGATTTTGATAAATTACCTAATATATAATGATAAACAGATCAAGGTTAATTATGGTAAAATTTATAATCCTCATGATTTTAGAGGGATAATCCTAATAGATTTTTTCCGCAGACAACGCGATATTCTTCCGTAAGGCTTCCTGCTGACATTTAAATACTTCATAATAGTTTTAAATACATAATTTTTTCAGAAAAAATAATGACAGTTTCGTATGTAATCCGAATTATTTTCAAAATGTTTCATTTTTTTTGGGTTGAACAGCAAGCTGGTATTATAACCAAGTTACATAATATTATGTACATAGATATAAGGTAAATCAATAATTTCATTGTTTAGTCTTGATACAGTTGTTACGGCTGCATGATAATATTACGTAAATAAGAGCAAGGTCGTGTCACCAATAGTTATGTTCACGATTTCCTATATGTATATCCTTAAAGTTAATAATCTTTGGCCTGACATGGGACTTGTTTCCTGAATGAAGAAATGAATGAATTATCGTCATTTAATAATTTGGACGGGCCTGACTTAGCTGACTTTGACCCAAGTGAAATAATCTTAACTCATGCAAACTAAGCAGCACTTCACAACTGTGTGTTGGACATGCTATTTCAACACATTATAAGCGATTAGATCAGCTTAAATCCTTGTAAAGTAAAACTGGGCTTCGGGCACAATTTGACAACCTATACAATCCGGTGATTAGTTTATCTCCAACCAGCATCTCTCAAATTCGCGCTCTTAATCACCGGACTACGTAATACATTCCAAGTACACTAAAGTGATTAATGCCTCTCTCATATCTATCACGATGTTTACAATCAGCGGGAGTCGTGTACCAACTGATAACATATGTCAAGTTCACGTCGTAAACTGTTACAGATAGACTGACGTAGATATGATTACATATACGGAGTTAGAAGCTGCATCGTCTTTGTATATCGAACATTATTTTATTAAATAAAAAACGATTAATGCACTCAGGAATGTGTCGATTAACGCACTCCTTGTGTAGAGCTTTGTTTTCTAATTATATGCGCAAGACTCAGAATAAACATTCGTGGGTCACACAAATGCTTGCGCCGGCAACAAAAGCTAATGCGCTAAATAAACGCTAAAGCCCTATGATGTTAACAATGTAACAATTTTTGTGACCGTTGTAGGTAACACTAGTCACCTAGTGGCTAGTCACGAGATAAAATAAAACCGTCGCCTTGTTGTCCCTATATCCCTTTGTATATGTGTTTTTCTTCGACAACGCTTATTTAGAAGTTGTTTTTGTTATGATGCAATGACAGTAGGAATCCTTATCCAAATAACGAACGATAAAGAAATTCTGTAGTGTATATTAGCATTGCACCCGTGCGAAGTCATGAAAGACCATCAAGATAAGCACCTAAAAGATAAGACGATTGTGTGTGCGTAAGTGTTCGTAAATGTTTAAAGCGCCATTAAATAGAAAAGCCAAGTCTCGACACTGAAAGACATTTCAAAGACATATTTAAGGAGCTCGTAGCTAAGCTATAATAATTTGATCGATTACAGGTTAAGCTACGCGTGACGTGATTGGTCCTTAGATAGGTGACCATCTTTGCCATGACGAGTTCCTCCGTGTTTCAGCACGTTAAATCGTGGGTCCCGGCTAGTTGGAAGCTAGAAAGTCGGATAACCGGTCTAACTAAGGGGTATTGTGTTGCCCAGGTAACTGGGTTGAGGAGGATAGATAGGCAGTCCCTCTTGTAAAACACTGAATCCAGTTAGACTGGAAACCAGCCCCAACATAGTTAGGTAAAGGTTAGGAGATAATTAGCACGACCTGTGAGCATATAAGTTACAAATGTCTATCGAATTTCATCAAAATCCATTTAGTCGTTACGCGTAAATATGCAACGACGATACAAACTTTAACATTCAGAAACTTTGTCTTCATTTTTGGAATTGTTAATAGTTAAGATTCTGCAAGTAATAAATCAAGAACCTGTATAAACAGTAAGAAATCCGTCCCGTGCCGGTTTAATACAATCAAAATCATTTAAATTGAAACCATTGAACACTTACCAATAGGACTCAAAGTAATATCATTACAGCTGCGAGAACGGGACGCCACTCTACGTTGTATATAGCCCTGTCTCGCTTCTACAACTATCACTTTATGAATAGGGGACCTCTGAATATTTATTAAAATCAAGATGTGTTGTGAAAGATTTGATTGAGTGGATGGCAACAATCACTTCTGTCAAGTATATTGGCAATGGCATACCTTTGGAAGGAAACAAACTGCTTGACACGAAATACTTGTGCTCAAAATATGAGCTTATAGCCGGTGGTATGTTTGATCTTAAAAAATATCAAAGAATCACTTCTTACATCCGATTTTATGATGATAAGAAGAACCAAGAAATCTGTAACGCAATTCCATCATGTTTGGACAATTCTACTAGTAAATATGTACGGACTTTTAAAGTAAATGGGTCGTTAAATGTTAGCCTAATTAGACCTATGTATATGTTGGTAATCGATGGATGAGAGAGAGTTTCAGATTACGGATATAATTGACTGACACCGTGTCTGTCACAAACCAGTTTTTATCTTATTTGGCCATTTATTGCTGCTCGATTGGTCTTCAAGAAGTTTTTTTTTATCAATAAATAGAAAAATGAAAAGATACCATTTATATCTTTAAAAGCAGGATCTTCATCTTGTCAGTAAGCACAGAATGAACTTGTTTGACCTCCTGTGTCACCATGATAGTACTGTGCATAATGGAACCCGTTTCAAGCTTTCGAGAGGGCCGCAGTGACTCATGCGCAGAAAACTCTACCACCTTATCTTAAAGTAATATAAGTACAGTTGTGTAAGCGAGACAGCGCACTTGACGGCGTAGAGCGGCATCTCTTTCTTTCATCTATTTCTCAACTGTTTGTTTGAAGTTGTGATGGTATGTCCGCTGGTTTTGCCAGTCTGTATCTCAGATGCACTTAATGTTTGCATGTAGGTTGACAATGTAGCTGTTTGCTTTAGCGTTGTCTTTGATGTCATCGGTTAAGCTTGGTATTTGAGCTGTCATGTGTCTGTTTCATGTGGTTTAAAGTTCCGAAAGAATTGAGTTTAAGATTTAGGGCATGTTTTCCTTCTTAATTTGATTATTTGTTCAAATATAATTAGTGTCTGCACGCATATCCGAGTGGATTAAGTTCACAGTGCGCGACGTGTCGTTGGTTTGATCCCCGTAGGACAAGAGTTTGTGTAATGCCACGAATGCTTGTCCTGAACCTGGCGGTCTTTGTGCATGTGACTTAAATGTTTTTAAAAACCCCCGAAGTACAAGAAATAAATTCAGCGTGTGTTTGTGCATACCACTCATTCACAATAAGAAAAAACTATGCCTAATCTATCTGCTTATAACGAATACAGTTCTAGAATTATTATTATTATTTATTATTCTATTTATTTACGTCAAAGAATCTTCATGTAACAAAATGATACACAAAAAAAGATTTACTCAAAAATAAATTTGCGTTATCTATGATAAAGGCCCGGTAATTAAAACAGTATTTAATGAAGTTATTTGTTTATATTCTTAATTGGACATTACTCATATGTTTCCTCGTAAAGAATAATCATTACAGCTGAGCAAAGTCAAAAGTCAGACGATCAGACGTCATGCCAATATTACGTAGAAACAAACTGTTGCGTCACAACTTAAATCGTCGCGTAATGATAATATGTCAAGTTGAGTGCAAGTTCACCTTTATAGGTACAATGTGTTACAAACCGGCGATGTTCTACGTCATCCTCTACGTATGGAAATGCAGAAGATATGGTACATTTCACATTGGTGACGTGATGAATGCACGGATAGCCGAGTGGTTGAGGTCGCCACCTCAAACTTACTGTGCGCGACGTGTCGTCGGTTCAATCCCTGTTTTAGAACGAGCGTTTGTGTGAGGCACGAATGCTTGTACTGAGTCTCGGTGTCTTTGTGCATGTGACTTAAAAGTTTGTCAAACCCCCGTGGCGCGAAGGTCACATTCCTTAGTGTGGGTAAAATCTGCCTTCAAAAATCCAATTTCGACTATTCGAAAATATTGTTTGTGGGAGTCAAAAAGCAATCAAGTTGTACTAGCATACAACTAGCAAGGTCTTGCTAGTTGTATGCTAGTACAATCAACCGTTGTTGATTTCATCGCACACCAGCAGACAGATTACCAGCATACAAAAAATGAAAAAAAAACTCAAATTTTACTTTTCCACGATTTTATTAAATGTGTAGATTTTATTCAAACTAAAGTCATTAAACTGTTTCGTATAATTATTTAACCTACTTAGCAACAGTAATTCGTTTAGTATTTTTTCTAGTCAACCCACAGTTTCAATGGCAGCTGAAAATAAATATTTGCGTGACCCACATAAAATATAGTTGTCGAATACTGGCTGGTTTTCTATCATGTCTGTTCACACTTCATATGCTACAGAAAAAAGTATTCATGTAAATAGGTCGACCTTATTTTGTTGCACTAGAAAAGATTAGACGTAACCTATGGACGTAACCAAGCTCGATGTATTTGTAAGTTCATTTTGGTAACATTCAAAAGGAATCTGAGTTCGGGAAAGTCTAGTTGTTCGGATATTGAAGCTTAGTGTAATGATAGACATAGCCTTATTTAAATCTGTTACAACAAATATCATTTTCCTGTTATTACCAAACGGACGAACACAAAACACCCAGACTTAGAACAAGTTTTCGTGACGTCACAAATACTTTTGTGACATTCACTGAAACTCGCCTATCCGTAAAGAAAGCACAAAATTGAAATCTTTTAGTAAGAAAAGAAGGAGAAAAAAATTCCAGCAATTCTTTGCAAGAACTACAACAACACCATACCATAACTGTCTTAAGCCATTTGTCAATTTAACATACGTAATAAGATCTTAGCACGGCATTACAGATAAAGCCATGGTTGTTACGTCACACAGGTGTGTCCGCTACATAAAATAGAAAGTCGGTGATCGTATTATCTCGACGCCACGCGACATGCGGACACAATTTAAATGAGACCGCCATTGAGTACTTGTAACTCTTGGTAAGTACTATTAAGACATTAATGTTACTTTGTATTTATCTTGCATATGGTATGGTGTAATGTAATAAGTGGTATATAAGTATTGGTTCATTCATGGATTTGTCTTGGACTGAATTAAATAATGGTGTCTTGGGCTGGTCACGTAGCGCGAATGCAGCCTGACCGTTGGGCAAAAATCGTCACACACTGGACGCCGGAGGGAGGACATCGGCAACGAGGCCGTCCGCGACGAAGGTGGTGTGACGATCTAGTCAAATACGCGTGGTGCACGTGGCCGGAACTTGCACAAAACAGAGAAGTGTGGAAGAGTAAGGGGGAGGCCTTTGCCCAGCAGTGGGATCTAAAACAGGCTACATAAAAAAAAAAAGAATTAAATAAATCAATTCATTTATCTTCTCTTAGGTAGTGTTATAATTAATGTGTGGGATACAATTTGATATTTCACCTGTGTGAGAGACTGGCCTGATGTAGGTTTTCATGGAAAACCTCTGATACAGGTCACCAGTTGTTGGTTAGCGCAGATATTTGGTAATATTTCGTAATTTTTTTTCTTGTAATTTTGACTATATTTTTTTATTACGCCATTAATTAGAATAGTATGAAGATGATTTTGAGTCTTTTTTAGGTTTTTTCTGAGGCAAGTATAACATGTCTTTAAGATTAGTTCCGAAACCCTTAAGACTGTTTGTACTCATATGCGTACGCTTTAGGTGATATAGAATCACATAGCACAATCAATATGATTCCTCTGATTACAAGTACCGATGTAAGCTGTTCTTGGGATAGTAACAGAACTCCATTGTAAAAGGCGAGTCGCGAAGGAAATTCGTTTAACTGTTTACTGTTTCCAGTAATTATGTTCGTTAGCAGAAACTGAAATTATCACTTATTGGTACATCGTTGGGTACCAAATGAAACAAAAAGTGATGGCGTAATATTTATATTGATCTTGATAACTTTATGATCTTTTGTTTAGTATGTATATCTTGTCTATTTGTATCCTACATGCGTTAAAAGAATAAATACTTTTTTTTCTTAGTTTGTTTTGTATTGAGGTGAGTTATGAACGAGTATTCTTAGTTATGTTTAACAATAAGGTCAACAAGAAGGTAGAAAAGGTGAGTCATTTAAAAGTTCTGGGAGAAAGAATGAAATTATTTGTCATGTGGGTTCCGAAATTCTTGTTATTATGTCATTGTTCCTTTGACCACCTTTAGTATTTTCTTTTTTTTGCTATGCCCGACAGGACCCACAATGCTCCAAACCTAATATTGTATGTAAGCCTTATGTATCTACCACCTAAGTTCACATTGTGGAATGCAATAAGCGTATTGAGTACCATTCCTAACTTTTTAACGCAGAAATAAGCCGTCATTTTTCACTCACCCATGGTAGCCATGATGAACTGGTTGGCGACTCCTCCATCCTTGAGGCCGGAGAGCCACCGCACCGGGAAGACGCCCAGCATGGCGCGCGCGTCGCTACCCGTCGTGTGGAGAACGTCTTAGTGGCACATGGCACGGGGACCTGGTTCCTGTAGATAATAGAAAGATCAAATAAAAAATTTATATTTATTTCTCTCCAGAAAAGCAACAATGCATTTGCATGATACAAAAAAAAATGTCACAACCTATTGTTAACTTTGTGAGAAACTGGTGCCTGATGTAAGTCAAAACATACATGCTTAGATCAATGATGGTATATCGAGATCGTTTATATAACTAGCTGAAAATAATCAAACGGGAATATATGGTATACTATGTGCGAATACAGGTTATAAACTACCTGTGTACCAAATTTCGTCCAAATCCGTCCAGTGGTTTTTGCGTGAAAGAGTAACAAACTTCTAAACATGTTTAGAGACTTTCGTGTTTATAATATTAGTGGGAAGTAGGATGGTGTACTGCCGATGCCGGTCAAAAACCTTTAGACAAGAAGGCATGAATAGGAAAATGTCTGGAATGGCGCCGCACAGTTTTCCTTTCAATAATACAGGTTTTGTTTCTGATAGGTTCTGTTAGTCTTTACATTTACTAATTCAAATTGCCTAGTCGGATTTTTTTAAACCTATAAAATACTTGATAAATGAAAGAGAGTTTTTGAAGATATTTTTGATACAAAGATCATTCTGCTATTTCTGTCGATCAGAACTAAAACTATAGTTGAACTCACGCAGTGCCTGTACATGAGTAATTAACGCCATACGTGGCTGAGTCCTACTAATTACCCAATTTTACGCTTCCGTTGTCTATTTTAGTCTATTTCGTTTAGCACAATGAGTGAATTCATAGGCTGTTACTCCCTACAAATGGGAGAATCATAAAAGGTTTCTGATGTGGAACATTTTATTATTCGTATCTTTCTCTTATTGTCTAACTAAGTGCTTGTCTACTAATGTATAAGTTGATTTCAGTTTGAACACAGATTAAGCTACGCTCAAAATGAGTTCGTATTTTCGTATGCCTTTTTTTGTAAGGCGGGGGAATCCTTATCAACACCCACTCCCTCGGGGAAGGAAATGGGTAGTGTCAGACTCTTACTGACTAACCTGAACCACCGTGCTTCGACATGCGCGTTTTTGTGTCGGTGTATGGCAATGCGTTGTAATCCTTCATAAACGTTTTTTCGTATTTCTGACTGCTATTCCGGGTGGTTGGGAGTAAATAGGTTGAGAAATTCAGACACGCAGAGAGAGTAGAGCGGTATTTACTTTCACACAGATATAGGTCCCTAGATTAACTTTCTGAAACTACGTGCAAAGCAAAGGTCATCTTCAACTTTACGTGGTCACTGTGACTAAACACTTACGTAAGGTTCTGAAATATGATTTGCCTTCACTTATTGTTTACTAATTTACCTAATTGCCTCTCACACAATAAGATCATTTATAGACGAGTGGTTGAGGTCACCGCACCAAATCCTCTGTGCGTGACGTGTCGCGGGTTCGCATCCCGCGAGAGAGAAGTATTTTTGAGGTCCACGAATGACCTTGAATCTGGTTGTCTTTGTGCATGTGACTTGAATGTTTTTGGAATCCCCCTCGGCATAAATTAATTAAAACAGGAGTCGTTTAAAAATCACAGCAACGAATGTTCTCAATGCGTCCTTAACAATTTACGATTATGTTTAGTAATATTATTGAAATTAAGTAAATTATTTTGTAAGAAAAACATATCCTCATTTTTACATGTAGTTTTTCGGTTTTGCTCAGTTTGAGACAACTAAAAAAACCGGGAATGGTTCTTTTTCTCTTGTTGTATTTGTTTGCTTGTCATTTGCATTTATCAGTAAGTATTTTTTTTCTTATTATTCAATTCTGCAATCTTGATACCATTTTAACTAAAAGCAGATTTAGAAACAGTACGTGAGGTCTAAGAAATGACAAAGGTCAATCAAACTGATTACAAATGAATCAGATTCTACATATCAAAAGATATTAAAACCTTTTATTACTCAACTCACGTGATTTATCTTATTTATGTATGTAAATATAGATAAACGCCAGATAATAAGGAAGCGGACATTTAGTTTATTCGATTTTTATTGTAAATAATTATACCTATTACAAATTATAAATCAATATTTTTATTACTGGTTCTGTATGGAAATAAGGACTTAAATACTAAGTTATTATTATTAAATGACAGTAAAACGAAGTTCTCAATACAACCTGCGATCTTTAAAGAGGTTCTATGCTTTGTACTATCGTATTTAACTATAAAAAACTAGCTGTTGCCCGCGACTTCGTCCCCGCGGGTAGAAGATATAAGTTATGATTTATAGCTGCCGTGTTTTCTCCACATTTTCCATTTTATCTTCGCTCCTATTAGTCGCAGCGTGATGGTATATAGCCTAAAACCTTCCTCGATGAATGGTCTATTCAACACAAAAATAATTTTTCAATTTGAACCAGTAGTTCCTGAGATTAGCGCGTTCAAACAAACGAACAAACAAACTCTTCAGTTTTATATATTAGTAACTAGCTGTTGCCCGCGACTTCGTCCCCGTGGGTAGAAGATATAAGTTATGATTCATGTATACCTGCCCGGTTTTTTTTTCACATTTGCCATTTTATCTTAGCTCCTATTGGTCGCAGCGTGATGCTTTATAAGTTTATAGCCTAAAGCCTTCCTCGATGAATGGTCTATTCAACACAAAAAGAATTTTTCAATTTGGACCAGTAGTTCCTGAGATTAGCGCGTTCAAACAAACAAACAAACAAACTCTTCAGCTTTATATATTAGTAATAAGTAATAAGTAATATATAGATATAGGTTATAAATCAATATTTTTGGTTCTGTATGGAAATAAGGACTAAAATACTGAGTTATAATTTTAAAATGGTCATTAAATAACAGTAAGACGAAGTTCTCAGTACAACCTACAAACTTTAAAGAGGTTTTATGCTGATTTATGGCTGTAATAGGTATTTGACTATAAAAAATATGAACCATAGTAGGTTAAATACATATTTTAATTTAGTATTTTTTTAAAATATTATAATTTTTTTTTTTATATATTCTGTAATACTGCATTGACCGATTGTAATTATTAGAAGATGGGTACTTCTTTTTTGCCATTCATCAAATGGATTGCAAAATTAAATACCGGATAAAACCGCATTATATAGATGAAAAAAATACAAGCTTAAGCTAGAGACTCACCTAGTCAATAAATATAATAGAGCCAAGTTATTAACAATGAATATAATAAACATAACATAACCCTTATATATAACATATAATATGATATATATAAGGGTATACACACAAACCTTGCTTCTACAATCAAGGTCTACCGCATTCGAGCCCTTCACCGTTAATGCTAGTTGTTCGCTTTATATTAACAATATCTAGAAGCTTCTAGTACGAGATAATAATCAGGAAATACTTGCTAGACTAAATAGACAACGATGCTGGATAAACGTTCGGTAGGTCTAGACTTGTTGCATCATTATCAACCTTATATACACATAGCTTTATCGCTCGCAAAAATTTATTTTGTCTACAGGCAAAAGTGTGAGTGTGCTAATACCCTATTCATATTGTACAACGTGTTTAAGCAGACTGAATGTTATAGATAAGGTGAGGGATTCAATGATTTATTCTCAAAAATACGCCAGACTTTCGAATAACATGAGAGGAGCTCGTGGCTGAGCTATAACCGCATAAGTGATTCGATCACAGGTTAAGCTATGCTTGACGCGGTTGGTCCGTAGATGGGTGACCATCTTTGTCATAGCGAGTTCCTCCGTGTTTCGGAAGGCACGATAAATTGTGGGTCCCGGCTGTTATTCCTACATCTTTGACAGTTGTTACAGGTTAGGTAGTCAGAAGCTTGAAAAAGTCTGACAGCCAGTCTAACAACCAAGGGGTGTCGTGTTGCCTAGGTAACTGGGTTGAGGAGGTCAGATAGGCAGTCGCTCCTTGTAAAACACAGGTACTCAGCTGAAACCGGTTGGACTGGTAGCCGACCCCAAGATAGTTGGGAAAAAGCTAGGCCGATGATGACTTTCGAATAACATGATTAAAGACTCCCAATCTCTTGGTCTCCCAGTCAATAAACGAGCATTTAAAGCATTTTGACTAAACACACAGGGCCATTTTTTAAGCGCCGTTGAAAAATCCAAGGTAGAAAGTACTTCTGGAATTATGATATATCGTCACTTTTACGTCGTTTTATGAAATGGTTGGAGTTGACAGTGCCTATCTGAATACCCTGAGAAATATGGAAAGAAACTCTAAAGTCGAGACAAATGGTTATGGTATGAATGGTACCAGACCAGTGGCATAGCTACCTTAGGTGGCACCCCGTCGAAAGTAAAATACAGTAATTTGCTTTTTCACAAAAGGGTGACACCTAGTGCGCCCCCTCCCCCCTTAGCAACGCCACTGAATTATAGGTACTATCAAGTCAAAACAATATTGTTGCGGTGATAAGCGGTAATAAGCTTGGGTTGGTCTGTCAACCGCAATGACCAGGTAGACTCTGCGGCTTAGCAGAGGGCACGTTTACAGATGGGTGAGAAACGTGACATGCTTTGTACTTGGTAGAGGTTCTACTGTTTTAAATGTATGTACGAGATGGTTTGCTTTAGAATAGTTAAATGTATGGCCGGGGTAATGTAGTTGTAGTTCTGTGATATTTTTTCTTGAGGATACAATTTACATACATAATATTTTTGTTTTGCCGCAGCCGCACTATGAAATTTAATTCCTTTATCGCGGCGATTTCACATTCAAGTGACATGCACACAGTAACCCAGACTCAGGACAAGCATTCGTGGATTACTCACACGCTAGACACGCTTGTCCTTCGTCGGTATCGAACCCACAACACGTCGGGTACAGTGGGTTTGGTGTTTTGGCCTTCATCACTCGGGTACCCGTGCAGTAAGTAGTGAAACACGATTCGTATGATTGATACGACATTCTATGAATTTAACTTTAATATATTGATATATAGTTTTAAAAATGTAAATTTTAAATATTAAACTGCATTTAGATTCTACTACCAAATGACGGACATGATGGATTGCAGTCGCGCTTTCATCATTTCTTAATAAAACAAACCCTTTGCCTTCACCTTTATTTCTACCTCTTTCTTTCCTTTATGAACTTAACATCTTCTAATTATTCCTTTGGTTCATAGAATCGTCTTCAAGACTTTTGTTCTATCTCCCTGCGCCGTCAATACGATAATCTTTGGCCCGTACTCGAGGCGAATCCGTTATCGAAGCACTCGGCTGATCATCATAGGTCGCACAGATTAGTCTAATCATACTTAGGTTATAGACTACACACATTGGATCTGACCTTAATTACGCATATTTATATAACTCCTTTGAATAAAAAAAAAATCTGGTGAGTGGTTGAGGTCACCACGCCAAACCCTCTGAGCTCGACGTGTTAATCGTTCGATCCCCACGTAGGACAAGAATTTGAGTGATCCATGAATACTTATCCTGATTCTTGGTGTATTTGTGCTTGTGACTTGAATGTTTGTGAAACCTCTCGCGACAACATGATTAAATTCCTGCATACGGGGTCCGTTTTTTTCTGAAGAACTACGCTTGGTTATTTCTGTTGCTTTTTACATTTCACGAAAAAGGATGAATAGAGAACTTTATGTTTAATTTAAGCCCATGACAATAGATTTAATAAATGACCAACACACCTACATACTATACCTACATTTGTCCCACTAAACTTTAATCAGTATGAACGAAATCAAAACAGACCGCATATAATAAACAAATGATTGACACGCATGACGACATGATTTCAGCATTCCGATGACTCATAGTTCACTCGCATATGCGGCGCAAGTATGTAGACCATCGATCTTATAAGTGTAGAGAAGTGTCACTTTTGTTATGTACTGTAATTCCTGCTATATTTAAAAAAAATATAGCAGGAAGAACAAAGTAGATACCTTGAGGTTAGTTGTTTATTCAAGTTTGATTTTGTGACGTTGTAGGGAGTAATTTAATAAAACTTCTAAACCGATTCTGGTCGAAAGTCCTCTACCAACAGACAGATAGGTTATTTATGAATTTCATATTTGACTCGCCCAACAAGGTGAATACAACTTAAAATAACTAATGACTTGCCTAAGCTCTATTATGTACTATCATCACTCTAAGGTTGATCATCTGCTCCTAATACAGGCATGCACGTGTCATCTTCCCACTTCCTTCTACAGTCATTTATGCCGTCGTTTCGGCTGATATTAGATACTATGATTAATTGTTCATGTCATGCGTAGATCACGTTATGACGTATAATAGTTTGCAGCGTTATTCAAACAGTAGGGTTATTGTAGATTTTATTGTTGCATTGTTATTTGTGATATCTTTATGATACGGCTTCTGTTTTGAATGACGCTTCTGATTTTTCTGTCATTTTGTTATTTTATTGGTTGCAAATTTTGCGTCACCGATTTTGTAGAGATTTGAGTACGTCAATGAGCTCAGAGAAAGACGTCCTCCAGCCTGAAGTCGTAGGCAACAGCTAGTATATTATATTTAAATAGAATGACCAAAATCCCTTAGGCACGCCTAGAAATGTGACTTCTTCCAAAGTGACATTTCTAAAAATATGGCTCTAATCACTTGGTTATGTCACTTTCATAGGTTTGTGGGACTTTCCTTAAATAAAATGACCAAGTCTCGTGAAAATTTCATTTGTGTAAATTTAAGGTATTTGTGTATATTTTAACGTAACATCACTTTTCTGGTATCCACCTTCATCGACCTTGATTACATTAATTAATAATATTCATCTTAGCCATAGTCCTAGCCTTTTCCCAACTATGTTAGGATCGGTTTCCAGTCTAACCAGATGCAACTTAGTATATACCAGTGTTTTACAAGGAACGACTTCCTATCTCACCTACTCAACCCAGTATTATTATTCTAAGGATATCCCTTTATTATAAATGTAAATTGAGGAAAAATATTATCAAAATACTGGAGTTTACATCACGAGTGTGTTTTTCCTGGTTTAAAAATTGTATTTCTGTGTTAACTTTTATAAATGTTTGATAGCATACCATTTTTATTAAAAATGTTCTTACACTTTAAATTGGCATTACTTTTCACATATAAATGGTATCCAAATTGTATAAAACAATGAAATAGCGAAAACTATGCAATATTGCTACCAAAATTACTTATTTAAATAAATAAATAAATGCGGACAACATCACATACATTGTTCTGAACCCAAAGTAAGTTGCTAAAACACTTGTGTTATGGAATTCAGATACAACGAAGGTACCACAAACACCCAGACCCGAGAAAATGTAGAAATGTGAATTTTTACATTGACCCGACCGGGGATCGAACCCGGGACCTCATAGCTAGCGAAACCTTGAAACCGGTGCGTACCTCGACCACGGAGGTCGTCATATTATTTTGTTTTTGGAAATCAATTGTTTATACAGTAAATAATAAAAATAAATAAATCAAATACACCGGTTATTTAAATCATACATTTATTTATTTAATATGTGTTGTATAAAAAGACACACCAAGATAATTTACCTTTTTGAGTACATAATCCATGGTCTATAGTCACACATATTGACGGTTTTTACCTGATATTGTGGAAAGCAATCTTATAATTGGCTTTCGTAGTTAATAAGATTACTACTATTCAGAATTTACCTTGTGGTTGCATAAATATCCAAGGTCTTTTTTAATCCATACATTTTTTCTTAAATTAATAATATGGTCGTTTGATATTCTTAAATTTAGCTATATAAATATGAAGTAGGTATTAGAAATGTTAAAAATAGTGAACTTAGTTAAAGCTGTAATTTTTTTCAAGAAATAAAAACATTATAATTCTTTGAACAATTTGAAAAAATACAATTTAACCTAGTTACACAACTTTTTATGTATGTTTTTAATAAAAAAAAAATATAACGGGAATTAGACAATACAAACTACTAAAACGGTCAAGTGCAGTCTGACTTCCGACACTGAGGATTCCGTACAAGTAATCTAAAGAATCGAATTGGTTGGGTGACAAAAAATTGATTTTGCCCAGATATTTATTTACCACCCAAAAATTTAATTTTTATCGTCCATCGTTATTCTTATTAATGTTGTCATAGCGGCAACAGAAATTCAACAACTGCGTAAATATCTACTGCCTAGCTATTAGCTATCACGGTTCATGAGACACGGCCTGGTGCCAGACAGACAGACAGACAGTAGTGCTTCATTTCTGAAGCAGGGTTTCGTTTCCCGCCGACAAACTGTCACACAGTTTGGTGGGTTTAATTATTTTGTTATATGTTTTTAGAACCAATAAAAGATTTTATTATTATTATTATTATTATTTTACCCTTTGAATATGGAACACTAAAAATCTAAGTACCCACAATGTAAATAACTGTGAATACATATAAAAATAATAATACGCATTCTATTATTATAATTTGAATGCATCGGATTTGCTTTGTGTACCAAATAATACGCTTTTGTCTGACAAATGTCTGTGATTTACAACTAGATAGGGTAAACCGAGTGACAATCAGTTCAACAATGGCGAGAAACTCGTTCGTCGAAATGTACTGGGGGTCTATTACCAACAGTATGTATGAATAACAAGCTTATTTAAGGATATGGTAATAGGACGCAAGGAGACTCTAACCTCTAAGTAACATTGCGTTTAATTTTATACAGTGCCGGCGTAAGGGCCACTGACACCCCGGGCGAAAATATTGTGGCGCCCACTTGAGGGAAGCAATATCAAGTGTTAGTTTTTTGCGGATCCCAAGTAAAATTATATTAAGAACTAGCTGTTGCCCGCGACTTCGTCCCCGTGGTTAGAAGATATAAGTTATGATTTATACCTTCCCTGTTTTTTCACATTTTTCATTATATCTTCGCTCCTATTAGTCGCAGCGTGATGGTTTATAGCCTAAAGCCTTCCTCGATAAATGGACTATTCAACACAAAAAAGATTTTTCAATTTGGACCAGTAGTTTCTGAGATTAGCGCGTTCAAACAAACAAACAAACAAACTCTTCAGCTTTATATATTAGTATAGAGTATAGATAATATAGATATAGATTTCATCTTTGATTTAGCGTTACGTTTGGCGGTGGAAGTATTCCACCTGTAGCGTAGAGCACTTCTGAGGGTTTGCGCCAGGAGAGGCAAGAGACTCCAACTTCAGACCATGGCGCCCCCAGAATTTGTCGCCCTGGGCCATCGTCCCATCACGCTCCCCCGTAACGCACGGCAGATTTAATTGTTGTTTACCGTCTGATTTTAAAACTTATCATACTAATAGATATTACATGTAACGCAAAAGTTTGTATGTACGATGTTTGTTCCTCTTTCACGCAAAAACCACTGAACGGATTTTAACGAAATTTTTTACATAGATAGTTTATAACCAATATCAACTCATAGGATAGTTTTTATTGGAGATTTCATGTTCCCGTGAGGTCATTTTCGATTGGTAGCGACCGCGCCTAACATCTAGTGATTACATAAAAATACGATTTTACGCAGTAACACAAATGGGTATCTATTTTTTTTGTATGTATTTGTCCGTACAGTACACCAACTTATATTTTAATGAGCTTTATCTTGTAACTGTTTTTTTTTTTATAATTAACCGTTATTCCTGTTAGTTAAGACATACGGAAACATTGATTGATTGATCGTAATAATTATTATTATTAACAAGGGCAGCGCTAATCTCAATTCTTATCTTTGTTTGGCAGTAATTTGGGCCTTGACATTTTGTGTCTTCTTTATATTATTATAAACATTTAGTCCTTAAAGGAAATAATAATAACTATAAGGTACACTAAGAAACTATTCTATGATACTAAAGCGAATGTTTTTTTTTTTGTTTATTTTAAAAAACTTATCTCCGAAAAGGCTGGACCGATTTTACTCAGTTTTGTTAATGGTACATTGTTTATTTTTAACCCCGACGCAAAGTTTGTTTCGATATTTATACGTTTAGGCTGTAACAGCATCGCTCTAATAAAAAACAAATGTAATTAATGAAAACAAAAACTAATTACCGATAAAAATATTTTCATAATAGATTCCTATTAAATCTTATTACATTTATTTCCACAAAGCAACATTGCGTCATGTCTTTCTTCATCTAACACCGATTCTTAGAACCATAAACAAGTTGTGCAAGATTTTTTGCTCATAATATTGAATCTTAAAATTTCCGTGTGTCAGCGGCCCTTTCCATCGACAAAACGAGAAATAAGAAAACATCAATATCCATTGCTTGTTTAGTACCAAATGCAGCTTGGATATTGGAGAAAACTAAGATTGGGTTCTGACTGCGGAATGTGTCGTGTCACGGGTTCGACCCCCGCGTAGGCCAAACATTTCTGTGATCCACGAATGCCTGTTCTGGGTCTGGGTGTCTTTGTGCATGTGAATTATAATATGCTTGTGAATCCCACGACACAAGGATTTAATTTCCTATGCGGGAGTCATGTGGTGCAGGTCTGATCACAACACATGCAAGTAAAAATATGACCTAGTGTATACAAGTGACCATGAGTTATATGTACAAGTTACTTAATTATTCTGAACACTATTGATTGACACAGTCAAGGAAAACATCTGTATTCCAAATATCGGAATTTGGAACCGCTAACGTGACTAAGGCTTTTCTATATGAGAAGAGGCTGTTGCTCAGCAGTTGGACTTTTATAGGCTGAAAATAATAATTTTATAGACAAGCTAAATCATCATCGGCCTAGCTTTTTCCCAACTATGTTGGAGTCGGCTACCAGTCCAACCGGTTTCAGCTAAGTACCAGTGTTTTACAAGGAGCGACTGCCTATCTGACCTCCTCAACCCAGTTACCTGGGCAACACACACCCCTTGGTTAGACTGGCTGTCAGACTTTTCAAGCTTCTGACTACCTGTAACGACTGTCAAAGATGTAGGAACAACAGCCGGGACCCACAATTTAACGTGCCTTCCGAAACACGGACAACCTAAATATACCAACAAAAGCTGGTTAACAAGTAAGCACGAGACTCACGACATACGAGATTAAACAGAATGCTGGCTTAAATATATTTGTTGAAGCCCAGCAATGGATACCGAAACTTTTAAAATGACGACGAAGTTATTTCATCGCCTTATACAGGCTGTTTATTTAATGTTCGGAATTTAACCAAATGTGTTAGTAAATAAGAGCATGTGGTGATGTTTGTTTTTTATTTGTATCTGATTAAATATCGATTGGAATTCGATAATATGTTTACAGATTTATAAATACAAAGCTGTGACTTGTCTTTTGGGAGATAAATACTTCTTACACAGGTAAAGGATGGGTTTTGGTCATTTTGCAGTAGTTTTATTTATGTAGTGTATTTTGTAGCGTGTAAAAAATATATCTTAGATATCAGGGAATATATTATATTCTAGACTGTAATAATCTATACTAATATATAAAGCTGAAGAGTTTGTTTGTTTGTTTGAATGCGCTAATCTCATGAACTACTGGTTCAAATCGAAAAAATATTTTACCAAATAGACCATTCATCGAGGAAGGTTTTAGGCTATATAACATCACGCTGCATCTAATAAGAGCGAATATACAATGGAATATGTGGCAAAAACGGGGTAAAATTTTCAACTTCGAGGGCTTCCGTTCAAAAATTCATAATTTTCATAACGCCATCAACTTTAAAACTGAGCAAATCGTGTAGTATGAGTATACAAAACTCATATATTTTTGGATATTGTAGATACATTACACCTAGACAGAATACAAAATGATCGTGCGAATCACACAAACATTTCTTACGAGAGGGAATCGAATTTCAACCGCATCCGGATGAAATTATTAGCGGAGTTTTTATATGCTTCAATTACGCTTACATCATTTGACTTCCCATTTATTTTTATTTTTTATTTCTGCTATTAAGTGGTTTGGTTCGTTAACGAATGTGATAAGAAATGGACTAAAGGTGTGTTTAGACTGCGAGTAAAATATTATTTGATACTTTAAAAAAATGTAGGTGAGTATGTGTATGCAGAAAATACTAGTATATAGTCCGAAAAAAATGTACATAGTAGAATTAAATTTAAAACTATATGTACTTAGGCGAGCTTTAAGAATGTTTGGACAAATTTAAAAAAATAACTCAAGCTGATTTAACGAAAAATCAGAGACAAACAAATAATCTTTTCTTTTCCTTTAATAAAACGTCTTAAAACAATACGAAAAAGCTCTTTTTATTTCTTATTTTGAAGTATGTTACTTATATTTTACGTAGCGTACACCCCTACCGAGTTAAAGTCGTATTTCCAACACGACAAACAGTAAAACTAGTTCTATATTTAGATAAACTTGTTAAACGTTCTGCAAACTACGTTCTGATGTACGAGTATTGAACACAAAAAACAAAAGTTTATTTTTAAATGTCAACGATAAAAATAAACTTAACATGAAGGTACAGGAATTGAGGAATCTAGTGGGATTTGTCGAGAGGGTTACTAAGACCCTCTCATACAAAGGGCTAAAGAATTAGCATGGGTAGATATCGAGATGAGGAATGATGATCTTCGAGGAAGAAAAAAGGATTAAGCGCATATTTAGAGATTAAAAAGGAAAAATACTTAAGCTACATTTTGTGTCATTCAAAATCCTACATCCTACTGATATTTCACAAACGAAAGTATGTGAGGCTGAGTGTATGTTTGACATTCTTTCACACTTAAACGGCTAAACCTATTTTGATGAAATTTGGTATTGTATCCTGAATAAAATAGCCTATGTGCATATAACACATGGGCTATTTTTATACCTTCAGCTAAAACCTAAATTCTGTTGGATTATACCCCGGGACCATAGACCAGTTTTACTATTAATTGCAGTTTTTATAGACACGGAGATCTGTCTGTGAAAATATTTAAACGCAGACGCATTTTTACATACTTACAATACATGTTTATTGTTCATTTAATTTTCTAAGTTCTGACTTTGTACAGTTGAATTAAGTAATAAACAAAATTAATATACGCGCAACAAATTATAAATCTAAAAACCTATATAAATAAAAATAAATGAATGAAATGATTTCTTTGTCAACGTGGGTATTGAAATTGTATAGTAACAATGGTTGTGTAAAACAATTAACAAATGGTCTTGAATCCGTAAAACGGTATTTATCATCAACTAATTAACTAACTACTTATACGCAAAAAGTGATCAATGAAAGTTATGAATGAAAAGAGAAATTATGTTATTTTACATTGACCGAATTTGCGTATGATGTTACTAGTTTTTGTTTATAAAAATAATTGACATAAAAACTTTTCCATATTTTTTTTAACCAAAAATTTATAAAAATGGATACATGGGTGGATGGATTGTATAATTTAGTGTAAAAAAATGTTTATGGAAAATAAATCATAGATACTTTTTATAGAAGTTCTGAATGGAAATGCTCGAGACAGAGAAATAAAAGGAAGGAGGGTAGAGAGGCGTTTCCCAACAGTGGGATTTAACTCCCAAATTATTAGAATACTCGTCAAATTAAAGATGTTGGTTAATCTAATTATTTCGTTATTACATTGAAATATGTTCGAGATACAAGTAAATTAAAGAGATTCGATATTAAAGGCTCTTTCTATTCAATCAACGTTATAATCTGATTATAATGACAGCATTGAAATGTAGTACAAGCACACACTTACGATTTCACCGCAGATTCACGAAAGTTCCACAAAATATAACACATACACACTTGATTTTGTAGTCGGTTAACTCTTTGCTATCACAAAATGTGTTAAACACTATTTTTATTTATTTTAAAATCACTTTTCGTCACTTTATTGTTAAGTTATTTAAAAAATAGTTATATTTGGATTTAATTTTAGAATTAAATGTTTTAGTTTATTTTTTCTTTTATATAACTTGTCAAATATTAAAATACACGTCACTAAATATAGTTTTAAGTAAATATTTTTTAATTGAGATTTAATTTAAAGCTTTATTTACGATTTTTAAGATCACAGTCTAGTCACAGACTCCGAAATTTTATAAAATGCGGCGGCAGAGTGCGTGCGTTCGTTGCGAACATTCTCCGCGCACTGAGGCAAATGCTATGTCCCAACCGTTTATAAGTTAGTTAAATGATCAATGTAAACAAATAAAAAAGTTAGATTTACAATTTAAAAGCTCGTGAATACTCGTGTAGTGGCCATAAAATAATTATAGGATTGTTACTTTTTGAGTAAATAAAACCTTTTTAATAAATATTGTTATTTTAATGACGATAAAACTTATTTCGTAGGTTTTAAGTCTAGCTTACTTTATTTTACTATTTCTCTATTGTTAGGTACATTTTTAGAAGGTTGTCGCCTGCCAGATAAGTCCTGGGCCAAAGCACAGATTACTAAATAGTTTGTCCAAAGTGTGTACCCACTGGGTTCCATCCAACATAGAGCAGCAATGATTACCCAAGGAGATGGATAGCTACATACCACGAAAAATTGATGGAAAAAGCAACATGAAAAATTAATATATATATATCGAGAATATTTTTTTACTCTTAGATTACTTAAGATCTTTTAATATTAACTAGGTATTATTAACCTGGTCTGCTAACTGTACTCCTACGAGCAACATGTTATAAGTCTCTAATAAAAAAATAATTACTTACAATGTGCCTTGTATGGCCTCTTCCATACATACCGAGAGTGACGTCATCGGGGTTCAAGGATACCTTTTTGTTAAAACCTTTTTTTTGGTTTTATAAAGTGTGTATCCCAAACCTACCTGTGAACCAACATATTTGAAAGATGACCGTAAGCGTTTATAATTCATTTACTTTTGTAGTTCCGTGCCCAAAGTGTAAACCAATTATTGTCTGTTGTCTGTCACTTGCTGTATCTCAGGGCCTATGATTGCTAGATAGTTTAACATTTCACAGATGACTTTGCAGTTCACTGTGTCGAAACCCAAAAATTAAATCTGTTTATTTCCATGAAAAAATAAAAATAAATCTAAATAATACATTAGTAGAAAAATTCTATTACATCTAGATTGTAGGCCCTTATGGAGTCACAGTCTTATGAAATATGTTTTTAGTGTATTTTTCACAATATTTATTTTATTTTGTTTTGTTAAATTGAGGGGCCGCATTTTTCATTAAAACAACATACCAGCTTTTAGCTATTTTTGTTCCCCAGAGGGTCTATCACCACGTCTTAAAGTTACAATACTATATTTTTGGAAGCTTGACAGCGCAATACACGGCATAGAACAGCATCTCTCTTCCTCGCAAAGCTGGAATGTTGTTTTAATGAAAAATTGCGGCACCTTAACTCTTAGAATAATACGAATAGTGTCAATTTAATCAAATTTCCATTCATTCTTCGGCCATTGTAAATAGCAGAATCGGGGCCCTGGTCACCTAATCTCTTTGTAGTGCGTTTGCCATCTGCTTAAACTGCCTCTCAACTGTCAGTCTAAGATAAGTGTATAATGTGAAGTTGTAGAGCAGGTTTAGATAAATATTTGCGACAGTAGTGTAAAGAGAGTGGCGTGTCTCATGTGTGAGTCATTAGTCATGGTACTGTTTAATTGGGAATAATGTTACCGGTCTAGGAAAGTAATCACTGTTTTTTCTCATGGGCTGTTGTGAAGTTTATCATGAGGTTGCAACGCATTTTTGCTCTTAGGGGAGAAATATATTTTAGACTTGTCTTGTGCGTGCTTCATTCAAATCTTATCATCTCGATAAAAGACAGATTGTAAAACATTTGTATCCGAAGAAACAAATGATTAACTTCCCTAGATTCTTCGGAAATCACTCACAATTTTCGAACGAATTCGAATTTGAAGGATTCCGAAAGCTTGGTAATCTAAAAAAAAATTAGGCTTATTGGACTCTTAAACCAAAGGTTAGGTTTGATTATTACTACATAGTAATAAGTTTATTGGAAACTGGAACATCTGAGGTTTCTGCACGTAAAAGTCTAAACTCTGTCACAAGGTACATCAACCATGCAATGAGCTCCCTTTTTGCACGTAGGCTCCAAGTTGGCTGATTGAGATTGATTCGGGAGGTTAGTCCTGCCATCCCAACTCCCTCCATAAGCTAAGAAGTCTTCTGGCACATTTACATTTGCCTTGTGATGAAGCTCGGTGTACCGGGCGGGTGTTTCACAGTTTTGTGTGCCCACAAGAACTACTAACTTTAAAAAAAGGCTTGTAGTTGTGCAAACGCTATAGTACCTGACGTTTAATGCCGCCTCTGGTCTACAAGTACTGATCTTACTTTTCAAAATATTGGTACTCCCTAGATTTTTAGAGTACAAGCATCAATTAGAAAATATTTTAGTACCCGTTGTAACGTTTTCTGACATTACTTTGAAATAGGAATAGTTTTATTACTCAAAAGTCAAGATTAGTAGTTTGCCCTTAATAAATATTGATTTTACGCTATATACGCGATTTTCGCAACGCGAAAACACAATTTAATATTGTTGTTTTAATGCCTTGTGAATATTAATTGGGATGGCGAACAAATAACGATTGGAGCAGTTTCCTGGTAAATAGTATTGATAAGATCTTAGAGTAGATCACAAGTACGATATTTTTTGCTGTGATGTTTTTTGCTAAGGATTGTTTTTTAGGTTTATAAAGGAAAAACATAGTTTTTCAAAAATATTTTATTAAGTTTCCCTTGCCTTTGTATAGGTAACACAATCTGACTACTGACTTAGCAGCACGGATAGTCGAGTAGTTGTGGTTAAACCAGTGCGCAGTGCCGCGGGTTCGTTCCCAGGTTAGGACAAGCGTTTATGTGATCCGCTAATGCATGAGACTTAAATGTTAGTGGAAAATTTTCCTTTAATACGGGAGTGTGAGAGTGGGAGAAAATGTTCCTTTAACAAAAATAAATCTAACAATTTCCTTTATGTTGGCATCCTTGGGCATTCAGTATAACGAATCGAAATGACACATATGTACGACAGACAATAGCATTTATTGTTTTTGGTTTATGGACCCAAATACCGCTGATATATCTCTTTGGTGTTTTAGATGACCTTGGGTTTTAGACAATATGATCTTTGAATGCTAAAAATAGTTTTTACATTCTGTTATTGAATCATTACTGGATTATTTATATTTCGTATTAAACTTTAAACAGGATTTGCCTAGTCAACAATAAAAGTAAAAGAATCTCTGCTGTCCTTTCGTTTATTCCTACTTTTTTCATTATCTGTAAAAACTGTTAAAGCCTTATCGAATTTATAACAGTTCTCACCAACCGGATTAATTTCCGATATTTTTAATGTAAGTTGTTAAAGCGGCAAAAAATATAAATTATCTGAATAACTTGGAAGAACCTAGCTACAGCAGTTATAAGATGTGGCTTGGAGACAGACGTTCGAAAAAATAGCGGTGCCTCGGTACTAGGGTTCCGTTTTTAGTACTTGAACGAGGAACCCAAAAAACTGTATTAAAACTGTACTGTCAAATATTTATTGTTACAGCTTACGTTGAAACAGCTAATTATAAATAATTTGATTATATCTATACCTACTAATATATAAAACTGAAGAGTTTGTTTGTTCGTTTGAACGCGCTAATCTCAGGAAGGTTCAAATTAAAAAAAATATTTTTGTGTTGAATAGACCATTCATCGAGGAAGGTTTTAGGCTAATAGCATCACGCTGCAACTTATAGGAGCGAAAACACAATGGAAAATGTGAAAAAATCAGGGCAGGTATAAATCATAACTTATTAAATATACATCTTAACTAGCAACAGCTAGTTATAAATAAAATCTTTTGTCTGGACGAATTTCCTAAAACAACATTGGTGGTTTTAATATAGATACTGAATGTATGTCTCGTTGGGTCCTTCTAGTCCTAGTAAGGAAGAAGGCTAAGAATATTAAGGTCATTTAAATAGAGGCCGCTATGCTTCCTTATTTAAATAATTTCCTGTTAGGAATATTCGATGGCTAGACACACTTACGAATTCTTTATATCGATTTGTCAGTCAAAATATCTTGAAATGAAACTACTTTTACGGATTTTAACGTGATCATGATACCTGGTGGTGTCGAAACGTCGGGAACTAAAATCAAGTATCGGGAACCGAAAGTATTTTCGTTTCAATGTCCAACATTACATTACAACCTAAGAAATCAAAATATCTTACTAAATTGCCTACTAATAGGTCTTGAAGTTATATTGTAATAGTGGTGGAAGAGAGATGCCACAGTCTTGCTTGGCAGGTGAGTGTTTCGTGGTGGACTGATAAAGTTAGGTGGGATTTTTTAACATCATCATTGGCCTAGCCTTTTCCCAGCCATTTTGGGGTCGGGGTCAAATTATACATAAAAAATGATATTTTAGTATCTAATAATAATTAGTAAAATAACTCTAATTGTTTGTTTCTAGAATTTGCCAATGGAAAGGGCACTTTAGAAAACTAACGCAACTAATGACTATGAGAAAATACTAGAAAGTTTAATTTCCATCTACCTTTTCAAGTATTTAATGTGAACTGAAAATGTATACTCGGTAATGTCACATTCTAGTAAACGCCTGACTTTTTACTATTAGCAAGGTATAGCTTCGAGGCGATTGTGAAGAACGCCTGAGCATCTATACGTCAATATAATTGAGTTGGTAGATTTTACTTGGCAAATTAACAGGTGGCGAACGGATAGGATATAGTCTGGTAAAAATCGAACTGACGGACAGTCAGACGGACCGGAGCCTCAGTAATAAGATACCGTTTTACCAGTATTGGTATTTGGTACGGAACCCTAGAAAGTAATGTAGCCTATATACGTCTCACTGCTGGGCTTTATACGGTGGTACCTACCAACCAGAAAGTAGAATAAAAGTGCAAACATTAAATTGGTAATTGTTTATTTATAACAAGTCTTCATCTTACATTACATAATATTAAAATTATTATCATTATCACATATCTATAATTTAATTTATAATTCTTGCGTTATCAAAACGCAGATTCACATAGGAGTCCTTTTTGGAAGCCTGTCGTGTTACAGCTAATGTGACTAACGCCATCTCTTGACAAAATAAAGTACCGAGTTAAAGATTTCATAGACAGTAGCGCCCCTAGCGGTAATTTAAAGAACTAATTTTAGGGTGACCATAATAAATGTTTTGATATTGCTATTTATAGCTTTGTTTTATTTTTATTTCTTGTTATTTAATTACATTTTTGCTCACTTACAAGTCACAAATGGCGTTCTCTTAAACTAAGGATCCTTTAAGGATTATATTTTAATATACGTTTACAATTAACTCACTTATTAATACGTTATTTACATCATTAAACAATAATAAATATTTAATAATTATGCATTATTATGGCTCATAAATTACAAATAATTAATACACGTTTCATTCACAATTTTCATTCAAAATACAGTCAGCAGAAGTGAAACCTTCTTTTAGAATATTTCCTTCTTTAAATCCATTTGTCTGTATGGACAAGAAAAGAGAAATTTATTGTCGAGTAAAAATCAGATTTCACGGTAAGCGAGTCATGTTTTCCTCTTGGTCGTACAAAAGATTATTTTTATGTCATAATATTCATAAAAAAACTGCTTTTAAAACAAATAGCTTGTGTTTCTCTTAAAACACAGAACTAAACCCATCCAGGTAAGTGACATCTATTGACACTAGTTATAACCGCAAATGTATGAAAGTGACCAGTCATCTCCACACATTTCAGTGATTACTTCATGGGAATGTCATCTGTCTTTGGGGAAAGTGACATGTTTTAAAATAATTTACACATTATTTTTACATACTTTTTTTTTGGTTACGGAGTGAAGAGAAATGCTAAATTAAGTCATTGTAACCCATATTTTTTTATAATGTCATCAATCTCGTTACATTTGTAAAGATTTTTATATTTTCTATTAATACAGTAAATAGTGTAAGTCTAATAATTTTTTAACGAGTCAAGTGCAATACACATTCAAGAACAAATATTGGGGTAGTACAACACTAGTGCATAATTTTAAACAAACAAAAACTGTTTTACGTGTACAGACATTAAGTACAAATTGCATTTTGTGTCAATATTAAGCACACTAACTCCCGATTCTGAAAGGTTGAACAATTTCATATTATTTTAGTGTCAAATTTAATGATCCTGTAAACTTTTTGGTAAATCGCAATTGTGTATAGTTTGCCAAAATCCAAACAACCAATCACAAGACTGTTGTCTACATTACTATTGTCAGAATAGTGATTTTATATTTTTTGTGTTTATCATCCTTTCAGTATCCGGTGATAGGACTACACACAGTGAAGAGCTGGTAATGTATAGGGTGCTAGTTAGCTAAGCTGGTAATCTATTATCAGGTCTACAGAAATAACTAAAAAAATATTTCTATTAATTAACGTTAGCAGTAATGCCTATACATAACTAACTATGAAAGACAAAATACGAAATAAGTGATAGCCCAAAACTTTCCAAGTTCGAATGAATTGTCGAAGATACCAAATTAACGACTTTAAGGAAGGCACTTTCTTAAGTGAAGTACTAAGGTGGCAATAACAGTATGACATACATACAGACCTACTGGCAACTGATTTACGTCGATTGACAGCTATAAATCTGACAAGACAAAGGTTTCCAATTTTTATAACCCAGCTGTATACACAGACAGTCGCACAATACTACACACTGGACAAATCAACCTGAATAGATCATAAAAGTCAATTAAAATAAATACCTATACTTATTTTTAAGATGTAGAAAATTTGTGCATTAGTCTGCGAAAGTCGATTTCTTTGAAAATTTTGAATCAAGCTGCATTATTAATGCTGTCACATTTTCAGATGAGTAAAGTAAACAACAATATTTAAAAAGACACTGATCGAATATCTGATTCTGACTGCACTCGCACAAACACATGTCTGACACTCGCTGACACTAAATACTCTAAACAATACAGAGAGACGATCATCCGTACACTAACACTACTTAAGTATATACAATTAATAAAACTTGACTTTACAGGAAATCACAACGTGGAGTCAAAATTCTGAACAATTTTTGCCAGAATTTTCGGAGTAACAATCGTATTGGACGGAATCTGAATCACAAATAGGTAGAAATGGACGAAATAGAATGTAATAAAAATCACAGATAGCTGTGAATAAAAATGTTCCTATATTCAATTGAGTTCGTCGAAAAATTATTTAAATAATTATTTATTCTGATCTACAGAAAATAGAAGTGAGATCCTCAAATGATTTTGAAAACGTGTAACTCCTTCACTGATCATTGTTGTTTTAAACCAAGCAATAATAATACAAGGACTGGATATGACATGCAAAATAGTGCCAAGGGGTTCAGTAGAATTTACTAATTGCCTTAATACAGATACTTGGTTAATCAAAAGAAGATAGAAGTTCCACGCGTCCAAATACTTCGAGGTGAACCAGAGAAAGATGAATCAATACTTCCTTAAGTATTCGACCCACCTCAGATCAATAAAAGTCCATTAAAGGACTAAGAAACTTGACTGTATCTACAGACCACAAAAAACTACGGAGTAGAATCAATCCTGGTGTCATCCTTCTTGACCTTACCTGATAACTTGGAGTATATTTCGTCAATAGTCTTCTTTCTAGTCTCAGGAAAGTATATGACTGTGTAGAAGCAGGCTACGAAGCAAACGATGGCGAAGAATAAGAAGGTCCAATGGATGCCGATGATAGTACAGAGGACAGTGAACCATTTCGTTTGGACGAAATTGCTCATTTTCGCGCAGACGTTCGCGAAAGCTGATACTGTGCCTCTCATCTGGAAAATAAACGGATTTAGTTAAGTTTGGTTAAGCTTAAGTTCGTTGATTTTGATTTTGATGCTTGAAATCATTTCTTAAACTTTTAAGTTTGGTTTGCTAGTTCATTGCTTGCTTGAGGGAATTTCTTGATTCGTCCTTTTTGATATATTGGTGATATCAATCAGTTCTACGGATAATGTCTTAACAAACTTAAAACGACAAGTGACTGATCAACAAAGTTTTTGTTCTTGAGGACTTCCTAGAAAATGAACAATAGACTGAGTTTTGTAAGTACCTATTGAATACTTTAAATCTTATTCAACGTTGCTACGATAACGGCTGTATTCAAGAATGACCTTTAGGTAAGACAAAGTGATTATCTAAAATGTTTATCTGTCTCAAAATTCGTCTTGACAGTGACAAATACAGCATGATGTAAGGGCAACAGTTTGCTCACTTTTGCTGTAAACCGTACCCAAAATTCTGCAATAAAATACTCGTTCACGAAGCCGTATACGTTTTTTTTTTATTTTGTCACTAGTTTTCCGCAACATCACTTAATTAACCCTAAACAAATATTAAACCTGACTACTAACCTGGAAAGTAAACAAATCCGTGATAATGATGTACGATATAGGCTGGAAGCCGGCGGCATCAGCGAAGATGCAGAGACACATAGCCAGGACCGGCAGCCAGCCCGGCAGCCAGATACCTGATGACGTCACGTAGAACCACGCTGATAGGATCACCATGCCCACACCAACGGCAAATGATGTTGTTACTAGGAGGAGCTGGAATATAATAAAATGGAGTATAAGGAAAAATGTTGAGCTATGTCGATGAATAAGGGATGATATAATTTGAGTGCTTCTTTGTGTATTTTATTCAAGCGTAAGGGGTGAAGAAGTTATAAGCCTTATCCAAAATTGTTTTTTTCATATTGGTTTAGAACCGTCTTTGGTAATACGGGATTTTATTTGGTTTTCACAAACATTCAAGTCACTTGCACAAATACATCTAGGCTCAGGACAAGCATTTGTGGATAACTCGTGGGTATCCAACTTGTCCTGTCTCTTGTAAAGGGTTGCGTAGTACCCTCGACTACTCGCATATCCGTGCAGTCAAAAGTACTGAAATATTATAATCATTACAGCATGTCTTTTTGGATAACTTAAATAATACCTTTAGATTTCGAGAACTACGATTGATAAGAATCAAAAGAATAATAATATATTCATATACAAAGAAGCTATCGTTTTTAATTTGGACAAACATACTTTATTTAAGGGTAGGCAAACAAACATACCTTTCTGCCAGTCTTCTCCACAATGCAGGTCGCTAGTATAGAGCCGAGGAGTTGGACTACTCCGATCAGGATGACCTGTTTATTGGAGCTGAGCTTGAGGGTGATGGACTCAGAAGCTCTGTCGAAGACGGAGCCGGCGTAGATAAGCACTATGAGGTAGCCATCGAACTGCTGCGTGATCTTGATGATGGTGGTTATAATGAAGGCTTTGAAGGTCGGCTTGTCTTGTACTGGGGAGTAATGGACAAATTGTGTGAGTATAAAGGTAAGGCGAATACTTGCTACATGAAATCTGAACTAAAAATCTCGAATTTTTTTGGAAATAAATTCTAAGCGGATCTTTCTCTTAGCAGATGTTTTGCTCGCTGGGGTCATGTTTAACATACACATCCTGGGTTTATAGGTTTTCTATTATAAAGTTAAAGTTAACAAAAGTATTTTTAAAACTGCTTTAAAACCGGTTTTTAGACAAAAATTGGCTACTTTTCACTGTTTTCACCCATTCCGTATATTTGCATCATAAATATTCTTAGTACTATACCTATAGTGTTATGAATAGCATTTTATTATACTATAGTATACTTACCAACAATCTTCCAGACGGACTTGGAGTCAGCTTGAGTCTGCTTGTCCACCCTGACGATGCTCTCGATATCTTGCTCCACGCCGCGGTCCATCACGTTGACGCCTCGCAGCCACGCCAGCACCGTCTTAGCTTCCTAACAACATAGAAGTCAATATATAAATCTAATACATGAAATTCTTGTGGCACGATGTACGAAATTGAACTACTCCGAAACGGCTCCACCTATTTTGTATACACGGTAGGTCTGAGAATCGGATAACATCTATTTTTCATCATCTTTCTTTTTCATTCATGTATTTTTTTTGTACTGTGGCAAAACAACGTTTGCTGGGACAACTAGTACTAATATAATAAAGCACAAGTTTATTCATTTCTACCCACTAATCTCGGAAACTATAATACTAGTATTGGAATAAATAAACATGTTTATATTTTTATGAGAAGAACTTAGTTTTTTTGTTTTGACTGATTAAAAGAAGAAAGACTGATAGTAATTGTCATTTGTTTTTTATGTGGCCAACTGTGTTGAGGCGTTTGACTCCCGATATCCTTCCACGAGCTATGTTTGGATCTGAGTCTGAGTCTAGAGACAAACAGTCAGACAAAGGGTTCTCGTGTTGCCCAGGTTGAGGAGATGAGATAGGCAGTCGCTCCTTGTAAAACACTCTTACTTAGCTGCGTCCGTCCGTAGCCGAAACCAACATATTTGAGAAACTACTACGCTGATGATGAGTATGAAGGGCCTTAGATCATAAGTTTATTACAGGCTAAATAAATAAAGAGTTTTTCCTTCGAGAAAATTATCGTATATCACACTTGTTTACATAGTATTTATTAAATTAACATAGGATGACCAATAGCTATGTGGTCGGAAATGAAGTCGATGAATACAAATAGAATTGCGATGAGCTTTTCCGATATACCTAAGAATTATTATACTTAAGTGAATGTACCTATTATTAGATGTATATGTCTATGGCCTTGATAGGAATAGATTTTATTGTTATTCACAGTTAAAATACTTCGAAGCTATTAGCTATTCTGTCCGTAATTATACATATTTTGCGTAAAGTATGTATATGAAGTGCTGATTCGATCCCAAATATGAGGGTTTTGGGTAAATGAGGGTTTAAAAGTATATTATGTACTTTCTTAATATTATAAGATACCACTAATAAACGGTGAAGAAAAACATCGTGGGGAATCCTCATCCCAAATATTTGAATCTGAAATCGCCACCCCACAACGTGATGATCAATATTTCGACGGGATGAGGCCTGCGCCCAGTGGTAGGACGTAAATAGGCTGGTATTATTATACAAATTGTAATTGTTACAGGAAATATTTGAAAATGTAAAAAAAATAGCTACATTGTATATAAATTAAGAAAGTGCCAGTAATTTGATATATCTAAGTATAGTTTTACTTTTTCATTATCCTCATTATTGCATTTCATTCTATGGGTTTTTTGCCGTTTTCTACGCTCTGATCTAAATACATAATTTATAAATAATCTCTATTGGACTACGGTATCTGTCGTAAAAATACAAATGCTGGACATTACTTCCCAGACAAGATAAATTGAAGAGAGTGCAAAACCAGTTTCGTGAGAGTGGACTCACCCTATGATTAAGTGTACGTATCTTGTATGTTTATCTATTTATAGAAGTGATGTTCTCTTGACCGAATTCTGATGATATCGGCAAATATCAACACAGGCTAGCTATATGTGCGGACGAGAGTATAAGTTTCCTGTCCATGACAGTCCAGCACCGAAATCTATTGAATTAGATAATTTGACTGGTGAAGTAGACTATACTACACACCGCAAATAGTTGATTTTTGAGGGCAGAAATATATAAAAGCTATATAAAGAAGTTAAATGCGTAGTGAATAAAATACGTCAGGATAAAGTTTAGCAAATTAAAAAGTCATTTTAAGTGGTATTAAGCTGCTTAATACCATATGAGAAATAAGACATGACCGAAATGGCTTTCAAAGACACTTTCAAATTAATATAATGTAAAGTTTTAAGTTTCAGAGACTAAGGACAAAACATGCGGAGCCCACAAAAGACCTTTGTCCAGTCCAAAAAAATGTCTACATTAAAAGTTTAATTTGCTCACATCAACTTTCCCCTGTTTCACCAGGTATTCAGGAGTCTCGGGCATCGCCAGGAATATGAAGAAGATGACGGTCGGCACCAACAGACCCAGCCACAGGACTGTGTTCACATCCAGGAGGTCTGCGCATATGTAGCTCGTTAGGTAGCCAATGTTTCTGGAAACAACAATTTATGATTAGAGCTATTTCTATACAGTAGTTTTTGTTATTTGATGTTTCAACCCGAGCCGAGGGCGCGGCGCGGAGATATGTCAGATTCTCGACGGCTAAAAACACTCTTCAGAGTCAAGGGCTCGCTCACGCATTTTCTACGCCACTTTGGGGCTGGAATATGTGTAAAGAGGTCATCTCTTTTTTCTAGCTTACTGCCAAAACCATGAAGTAGTTGGCTTCTTCACTAGATTTAATTGAACACCCTATTTTATGCTAAGCGACAGCTTATTTATGGCCAACACAATTTTAACTGGTATTATACGTCATCACGACAAGCTTGCTTAGAACAAGCATTGTAGTTTGGGTGTATTTGTATGTGACTTGAATGCTTGTAAAATCCCCCACAACAGTCCCGCATTTAGATATTAAATCTTTACCCAGTCGTTAAAAAAAATATATAATAACATTAATTGTCAGGATAATATACATTTAAGGATCAACTTTCAAAAGACAGAAAAAAGGAACAAAATGTTTTCGCTACCGGTGGGTGTTTTCTGTTGGATGTCAAAAACGTTTTGGTTTCTTTTTTAGCCTATTTGTACGGAGCGATCAGTGTCGTCGAACGATTATCATCGTTAAAATTTCGAAATTAATATTGCTTGTTTATCTACAATCGATGGTATATAAACAAAATATACAAATACAACAAAATTATCTCGTATCTCTCTAAGTCCACGATCTAATGATTATTCTAAAAGCAACTCGGAGAGGTCGTTCATTACGTAATGCAACAATGTGGTCAAGTCTGATCGTTGAACTGTGCAGGTAGCTATTATTATTAATGTTTATTTTTTCTACCTGTCTGTATTACGATAACGACCGTATTATACGACTGATTAACAGGATTCAAGTCAAGTTAATAATGTACTTGTAGTGTCGCGTACAAAAGTGTAAGCATATTTTTGAGCATGAGCAACTGTCGAAGTTTAATTTATTGTTTTTATTCGTTATCATTAAAAATGGCCTCATAGTACTATTACCTACTATGAGGCCATTTTTAGAATGTTTTGTTTTGTGATAAAAACTTATTTAACGTGAATTAGAGGCCTAAACATTCTAGTCGTATCAGTGCTACATGAGCCAGAGAGAAAACAAAGTCACGCTTTGCCCGTATTCGTCAGGATTGCCCGTCTAGTTTCGGACCCAACCGGAGTCCTTAATCATGAGCTGACGCGGCGTTTTTGAGAATCAAACTACCTTTATATATTTCCTCATCAAAAACAAAACAATATCCTTTGTCAATATTAAGAGATTCTTGTGAGATTACATCTTGATCGATAATTTACAATATTGGTAAACTTTTTCCTCATTGAATAATTTTCCTCTCGGCTGTACAAGATGGCGAATGCAGACTACATCTAAAAATATCCTGTCCCTTCAGTCAGTATCAGTGTCCAACAAATTGCTAATGCTTCTTGTAATTACCGGTGACTACTAATTCCTTGGCATTGGCCGGCTATCAGGCCATGTTATAGGGCTGAGCTGACAAAGTTTAATAATTTAATAATTAATGAATTCTTTTAAAAGTGAAGTGTACTCAATACGTTTATTGCATTCCACTAGTTATATTGCTATTGCTACACATTAGTTTTGGAGCATTGTGGGCCCTGTCAGGCATAACAAAAATAAGCATTTGGAGGGGGCTATTAATAACATTTTCAGTTTTATAATTAATAATTATATAGGGAAATATTTTTTATAATTTTTATGTATATTTGGTTTTGGTATTCATATCTACATTTATATGAATTATTTGTTTATTTATAATGTAGAAAGAATAGTATTTTTTTACTCCGAGAGAGAAATAACTCAACACAGTTCTTTCCATCCGTCTGTCACTAGGCCGAATATCTCTGAAGGAATCATGATGGCTAGACAGTTCAAATTTTTAAAGATGATATGTACATATTTCGATAATAATGAAAATAAAAAACATATTTAAAGAGTAATTTGCGCGAAACCTAAGTTTTGCGAGATCGTACTTGACTTGAAAGTAACTTATAAATTACATTATTTTTATGGGTAACCAAAAACCACCGAGATCACACACACACACAATATTATACTATATACCTAATGAATACGTAGTATTATCATAATTTGAGCGAATTATATGTGTTTACAGTAGCCATTTGGACTTTCGTCGTAAGATGAACGATAAAAGTAAAGAAAGCAATCTTTTTTGTCATTTGACAACCCTAGAATCTTCTAATATCTAGGTGAGCACTTACAAAGTTGAATTATGTTTAGTGCGTATTAAAGTTGATGTTTCTACGGGAGCATCAGCCTTTATGAGCAACGATGCCTCGGGGAAAACCCTGGGCTGTCAACCTTGCAACCATCCACCAGGTGTCGGGGCTATGCCTGTACCGAATGTAGGTACAGACGTCTCTTTGCAGTATGAAAAAAGGAAAATTAAATTCATCAGTGGAATTAGACAGAAGACTGTTCCTTTTCCTGTGGTATTAATTTGAATTTTGTCGCTTCTAGACAAAAACCATTAGCCAAAGTCGCGAGACCACTGCGCGATTTTGGCGAAAGTGTGTCCAGCCTTTGGCATCAAATGTACCGTTCCGTAAAGAAATTCTATAATAGTGAAATTACTATTCAAGGTCGCATGAATATCTAGTCAGTGCCGATCCCAGGACTCTAACGGTTTCAAATCACCGCAGACAATCATAATGCATTAGTATTTGTCAAAGAATAAATTAAACATTACCGGATTCGTACGAAACGGTTCTCTCAAAACATGTTTTGATTTCTAGAGTCTAGATTTTAAGGTAATTAAATATAATGATGGTTAGGGGTTAAAGCTTGATCAAGGCAATCAAGAGGCGCCAGTGAGACGCCATTATCATGTATAATAATTGAGTTAGGTACTTAAAGACTGCTGTGATCGTTGACATAAAGCATCAGGTTTGTTTTATTTCTGAACTTTATGTATTATGCTTTTAGACGTAACAATTTCCGTGATAACTAAATTGCGAATAATTATCTGTCCATCTCCTTACTTCCAGCTTGGTATGCAATCAGGAAGAGATTGATTAATGTATTATTAACCAAAAAAGACAATGCGTTCGGCGTTCCCTTTTTCACGACACTTTTCTGAGCTTGATCAAATCATCCTAACTGCCCTGAGAAAAAATGACAAGACAAACTTGACATGTATGGGATATGACGTCAAGTTTGTTGGGACATGTCAATGGCCCGGACAATCAATTTTCGTCATAAGGTTCCCATTTTTTCCTTACATAATCGCTCGAAGATCTAACAAACAAAGATGACATAACAGTCAACCTTGAGAACCAGTAACAATGACTGCAACATAATTAAGTAATATGAATTAATATGCAGTCCATAAATTTTCCTTTTATCACTAAGTTATCGCATCGTGAATTCCTATCGACTATGCTTTTTGATTTTTCTGATCAAAAGAATTAAATTTTCGACTCGCGATCCCGCCGCGTCTGCTCATGATTAAGGACTCCGGTTGGGTCCGAAACTAGTCGGGCTACCCCTATAAATACGCGTGAGTAAACCGTTACATCATTTAATAATGAATCAGTCTCACGATAGTTATTATAAAAAAAAAGAAGAATTAAATATTGGATAAATCTGTTTTCTTAGGTTGATTATGTATTCTGTCAGAGGGAATTAAACTTTTGAAGCTTTTTACATATTGTTAGGCAGGATTTTTATTAAGGTATGTAAAGACTTATGTACCTACCATAATTACACGTATATAAATAAATAAATAAGGATTATAATGTGGTATAAGTTTTTCATAAGTGGGAAATGTCTGACAATAGGTTATGCATTTACTTCTGTCACTTTTGAAAAGACGGATATCAGAAATTTGTTTTTAAATATGTTAGGCTATAAAAAATTATAACGGTGCGTATAGAGTTAAAAAAAAGAAAACAATTTATAAACCTCAAATAAACTGGATACAAATTAGAGTAAAAGCCACGTCTCAAACTCTTCTGAATTACTTCAATCTTGAAAGTCAAGATCGGAAGACAATTAAATCAGATCATACACTATTCATACAAAAGATATAAATAAACACTGCAACAAATGCATTCTCTTATGTAACACAACCAGTATGCAAATGTATTAATTACCTGAATAACCAAGCAACATTTCTAATCGATGAAAGGACGATGTCGCATTCTCTGAAGTGCCCAAAGAGTCCGCCTAGACGTTAAACCTCCCCAACGATGCTGCAATTATTGTACCAAAATACTGGACGCATCAAATTTGATAAGGTTGTAGTTACCATCGATTAACAAAGAGAAAGAATTACCTGTTTAAAATGAGAAGAGATCCTAAGGCTCCCCGAAGGTCGATGTCGCTTATTTCCTTGAGGTAGATGGGCAGAACTATGTAGCAGGATGAGCAGGGTATGCCGGCAACCGCCCGGGCTAGGATCAACGCCCAGGGCTCGAGGCAGAATAGTTTGATCTGCCAATAGACCTGGGGACAAATAAAATTAAAAATAATAAAATTAATTCTTGAATCTTTTAATTCATAGTACCGCCACGTACTGTAATATCATCCGCGTCGGTATTTCTTGGTTATAGGGCGATTAAATATATCCTATGTCACTTTTTCTTAAATAATGTTTACCAGCCTATATACGTGTCACTGCCTCTAAGCACAGGTCTCTTCCTATATAAAGAAAGTTTGACCCTTTCTTTGATTTCAGATTAATAAAACATTTGGAATACCGGTTTATTCACGAGGTTTTCCTTCATGGTTTTTCAGTACCTTAAATTGCAAGTTCATAGAAACATTAAATAATATAGGTAGATACGCATTCATTCATTCAAATAATTGGTTTCCTAGTTAGGCTCAAGAAGATAAACTCTATCAAATTAAAAACCACTAGTTAAAGAAGCGATCGAGAACGATGAACAAGCAATCACTTATTTCGAATTTCTCGTTTCCGAAGGTAACGTTGAAAATGAAACCTAAAACACCAGGAAAACAATTAAAAAACCATAATAGAAGAAGAAAACAATAACAAAAGAAGAAGGGAACAACGGAAGCAAGATGCCAGGAAGGAAATCATCCAAGTTCAATACTCTTTCTTGTTAAAACTACTTCATGCTCCAACTATTACAAATAGAATCTCCATTGTACACACCATAATACCTATTGGTCCCTATTTAGTAAGAAATTGTAATTGTCTTCCGGATTTAGATCTGTATGAAGCCTTCGATCGACTAAGCTCAAAAATTCCGTTTCTGGATTTTAGATCGGAAAAACAAAATTGGGATTTAACGAGGCAAAAAGGTGTGTGTTTGCCATTAAAACAGATTATTGAGGTAAATGCCGGATTTCATGCAGATCTTAGTTTTGAGATGACTTCACACACATTAATAAAAGTAGGTAATAAAATATTGTTCACAGTAGTAAAACTTGTCAAAATGTGATTCAAAATCAAAAAGTTTTTATTTCAAATAGGCCGTTTTTCATACTCATATTAATACATAAGGTATGATATAGATGTAAACGATAAATAATATAGATCGTTTTTATCCAAATTTTATGTTCCTGTGTGATCTTTGTAGGGGGCACACCCGCGGGCAATAACTGAATAGTTATTCATAGTTTTCAAAGAAATAGAATAGTTTTGCATCAATTGTCTTATTTTCTCATGACCTTATGTTTGACCAGGCAAGAATTTGTGTTAATTATGGCAATTAAAAATGATATAATGACAATTCATTGACCTGAAGTAAGTGTAAAGATCTTTCTAGAAGCGAACTTTCCTATAGAGAATAATAGAATTGAAGAATTCATGAAAAACAACAAAAGATGCAGAGTAAAAAAATAGGAATAAAACAAAATGAGTATTCAAGTATTTGATGCTTTACTTAACATGCCGCCGTCTCCACAAGAGAATAAAAAATATTGAATAATGAGTGCAAAAAATAACAGTACAAAGCAGATTGTTGTATAAGCAATAAAAAGTTTATAGACTTCGATCGAGTCATTACTTTTATGTTGGGTGTCAAAGGAAGTTAAATTACCTTAAAAGAATAGATCTGTGGAGTTACTTATACCGTAGAAGAAACTGTTTTCTTGTAGGCCTTATCAAGTTCCTAAAATTTCGATTTAATACAAAACTGTATAGACGTTTTTTTTTAATATTCCTTTTATTTTGATTGTACGAGTCACCCGGCTAAACCTACAGTGGTCTTTTTCACGGGATTTAAATGATGATTCTAGTCCATCCCTTTTTGACGTATTTTTGAGAGATGTATAAGTATACTTTCGTCAGAGGAAATCTTTAAAAAGTTTGAAAATCAATAAATGTCAGCTTTATGACTTCCTCTGTTAAAATAACTGCCGAGTTAACTGCTGAATCAAATTGTGTAATACTTTTTCGGCTTTGAGTATATAAATAACATTGAGGTAGGTTTGAACTTAGGTTCCGTGGTAAACATTTAAATGAGTTCATTTTGTTGACTTAATTAACTTAAGAGTTTAGTTTTAATTGTACTTACTATCTCACTGAATACTTTAATCAGCTAAGAAATATTCTTAAAGAACCTTCCACCACTCAAGCCCCCAAGATACAAGGTCAAATTAGTTTGGCAATAACTGTCGTCATATTTATAACAATATACCTACAGTTTTAGAAACGAGATAGCACAATACAAGGTGATTTCCCATCTCGCTTTCACAAGTTGAACAATATTACTTTCAGAACCCTTCACAATTCATTGAAACTATACTAGCCCACCAGCCATTGAGAAAACATCTTCAGGGAAAGAATATTGATAGAGAATATAATATTCTACATAAACTTTATTCATTCACAATAACACGAACATTTTAATATTTATAGCACAATAATAAGCAGTTAATACGGATATAATAACACATTCGTTGTTTGCAGACTTTGTATTTCTCACGTTAGGAATATTGTTATTAAAATAGTTAGTAATAAAACAGGCATTGTAACACATACATAAAATAATACGTGTAATTACGACAGCAGACGCAAAAAACACGGAGATGTGGATGATTCTGATGTACCTGAATTGAATGAGCATTGAACGATTAAGAGAGGAATAGGATTCTAATGACGTAGACTTTAAAGTGAAATAAACTTTTAAGTCACTTCATCAAAATAGCCTTTTCCCTAACTTTATTTAATCGACTGTTGCAGTGTAGAATTTAATCCTTCTGTCGCGGGGATCTCACAAATATTGATTTCATTTATATTATGACTAAATACTTGTTCTGTGCCTGGATCGAATCCGCAACAAGTCTGGCTCTTTGGGCAACGTTAGATGTTACAATAATCGATGTTACAATTGTCTTACTTAACGTCCACTTGCAAAATATTTGTTTATATTCCTAGAGTGTTTTTGCATACTGGCTCTTGTCCAAAGCGATCTATAAATAGGGTTAATGTTTACTTTCTAAACTTTAAGAACGGATGAAATTGACGTATCTCAACCAACTTTCTGTCATCTCCAAAAAGTCTAAACAAATTTGAACAGGAATTAGATTATGTAGTAGAAGAAAGAGTTTCAAGAAAATTAGGCAACTACAACACGCGGACAATCGCGGTGGATAAATAATTTTTAAACACGAATTCATGATCTGATGATAGGGAATAAGGAAATCTTGTACTCAAATAAAACATTTTGCACAAAAATCACCAAAAACAAATTCAAAATTAGCATTTATACTTGGTTCTCGGAGTTCCCAAAATGCGCATTAAATAATTAATTCTCAATTTAATTGTTTTGTTATGATCCTGCCTGAGCTGTCGAATAAAGATTTTCTAGAAACTTCACAAGCCATCAATTTGTTTTTCAGTTGTTAAAATGCGTCGGTACCTTCATAATGACTGGTTTACATTATCTTATTGTTCAGAAGAGTGCTTTAGTACAACTGGAGATAGGCAAGCACTAGGCATAGGTACGTACTAACGTACGCCTTTGTTTTAGGTGAAGCGTTAATGACATCAACCCACGTCGAGTGCGTAGCACGGGGATATGTTGGAAGTATAGTACGCAGCCAAACTTCCACAGCTGCGCTAATATTAATTTAAGAGGTGGTGATATGAAAAAAGCGTCCAGCATCCTGTTCCGAAGATAAAGAACAATTTTCTTTACAGGTTTTGACCAAATTAAATCTATTTCTGTCACATTTTAACCACACCCAAATAACATCATTCTTCTACAGACAAACCACTTAATATTGAAGTTCTCCAACAAAATTAGAGAAAAGCATTCAAAAGAAGAAAACAGAACAATATAGCGGCGGTGCCACCCCGTAACGTTCACGACACAGCAGAACCAGTTCGTGCACAAGATGAGTTTCCGGTTTTTTAATAAAATTCTGACCTCAACGGACCAGGTTTTGCACTTTGTATCTAATGTTTCGAATGTCGTTGCTCCGGTTGCGACTCCGCGGTTTTTTGTTTTTCTCTTTTGGACTTGTTATTTGTAAACATTGGTTTGTATTGGGTGTTCTCTGTTAGGTGTTTTCTATTTTAATGTTACTTTTCTTATCATACTCGAATTCGTGCAAACCCGAAAAAAAAACCTTTTCAGCAATAATTAGGGTTCCAAAAATACGCCTAAATTACATTTCTTTTATCATCACTAGTTGGAGAAAAAAAATACAAACTCATTAAAGTTCACAAGAAATAAATTCCGATCATTCGTATCGCATTCATTCCAACTTGGATGTCATAGAAATTAGTTCTAATTTAAAATCTAACAGTTCACGCTAGATTGGTCACACATAACGCATTTAATTTCAGATTACTGATTATTAACAATTCAACCGGCAGGCTAGCTGCGAACTGTTGTTCATCGTTAATCATATTTATTTCTCTTATCAGCGCAAATTAATGAAAGTGCTTTTATGATTGAACTGGCTGCATTTAATGTTTTAGTAATTACTAATTTGTGATGGTTTGTGGACGATTTTGGAGTATTCGTCATGTCTTTTTATATCGCGAATTAGGTGATAGAGGAAGACCAAAGATGAGAAGAGAATGAGCAAAAATGATAGGAAGAAAAAAAAAGACTTGGCTACGCGGATATTCGAGGGGTGGAGCTCTCCAAACAATCATCTCACCAAACCAACTAAGCGCAACGCATAGCGGGTTCAATCCCCGTCTAAGTCAAAAATTGGTGTGATCCTCGAATGCTTGTTCTGAGTAGCAGTATATTATTATATTTATATAGAGTAGGTGTAATTTATTAACTGCAAAAATAGTCGCACGTGGCCAAAAATCGCAAGATAAAGAGGTCTGGAAGAGAAAGGGGGAGGGTTTTGCCTAGCAGTGGGATACGCAGAAAAAAAACAATCCCACCAAAAACATTAAATGTAAAAAAATGCCAAGTCTCTCGATGCAGTCTTTCCATCGTAAAAAGTTTTGAGATCTCATAGAAGCCAAGTCCTATTCAAAATATTTTGTAGTTATAAATCAGCATTTAGTAATTGTATCAATAGTTTTCTTTATATTATAATTATAGTGACTTACTTTTAGGTGTCATAATTTCTAGGACTTCAGCTACTGCTTTGCTTAGAACCCATTCTCTATCTCTATCTCTTTTGTTTCTTCTCTGAGACTTCGTTACTTTTAATGTAAACAAGCTTAAACTTATATATATATGCATATATATATCTACTAACTTACAAACTATAGCTAAACTAAACTAAATAACACGTAAAGTTCTCCGAATATCAATTATCACTACAATATTTTTTAGTTTCGAAATGGTTTTTCATAGACAGGTGGCGCTATCAAATGAAAATTATCGAATTATTCTGAAGTACTACTTAGACTGCGCTTTGTAACGAAACCATAGCGCGATTCAGACACGTACAACGCCATCTATCGAGCGCGCATACAATATTTATCGCAATACAATGGAGTTTTAGCTTTATTAATTTAATGAATTATGAATTTTATGTATTAATTTGTATTAATGATAGTCTGTGTATTACATTTATATTATTCTTTTCTATTCTATGTATGTATTCATCCAATTGAATAGATACTTAAACAACGAACAAAGTTAACAATGCAGTCAAAATCCATACATAATGTTCTTGCCAAACCGCAAATATAAAATTGTTTTCTATGGCATATTATTTTTTAATGTTTTTATAATTTTTCCTTTATATGTGGCTAAGGACCTATCTTGGTGCAAAATTTGAAGTTTCTAAGTCTGCTAGAAGTACCTTAGATTTTTGATGATCTGTCAGTGAGTCAGTGAGTCAGTGAGTGACAAAATGGTGTAACTATTTATTAACTTTGATCGACCGTAACTCCTAAACCATTAATTCAATTGGCATGTAATTTCGAACTTAAGCTTGTTCTAATGCCTACTATTATTCCCCGGAAAGCTAGCTTTGTCCACGTCGAAGATACAGGGGGGGCGAAACAGCCGCGAATCGCTTCGAGAAAAGATGGTACGGCCGTGCCCGTTTTGCTCGAGACTTGGCAGGGGCACTGCCGTGCCCTCAGATTAACAGCGATTCCTGCGCATTAAACAGTAAAGCTTATTCTTATACCAAAAACTTAACAACTTACAATTAAAGATAGCGTCGTCACCAGAGTCATAATTTTTCTTCCAAATCTATCTGTTAGATACCCCATGGGGGCTCCAAAGATGATAGCGGTGATGTAGGTGACGGAGGCCATCCAGGAGATATCGGAGTCGGTGTAGGGTTCCGGGGAGGGTCCTTCAGCTGATTGTAGCACTGTTATCATGGGAGACAGCCACCCTTGCACCATGCCGAAGCTGAGTAGGGGGATCGTGACTGCGGACAAGAGAGAAAAGTTTATAAATGGTGCGAAGAATATTGGTTTAGTAGGTAAAGTTACTTGAGATTGTATTATTGACTACCTACCAAACTTTTCATGACTGTTGTAGATTTCGTTCTACACGAAAATTTTCGAGTTAGTGTGTTAATTTTTATATGTATAAAAAAGCCTTTCGACAAACTAGTTTTGTGATTTCTGAGGTGAATAAATAATATTTTAGATTTTATTAGACTGTATTGTTGACCGTTTAAACAACGCAAGATAAACTTTGCCCGACATGTCGCAGGTTCGATCCCCGTTTAGGAAAAGCATTTGTATACTTATATGTGCATTGTCTTTATGCATGTAACTGTATTGCTTGTGATAAACCCAAACGATATAAGGACGTTTCAGCATTCAATTCCATAATACGGGAGTCGTTTTTTTTAAATAGAAATAGAACTATGTCACGATTCAAAATATTTACAAGAAATATCCATAAACAGGTTTGCATGCAAAATTAAGGGATGGACTCAAACATTATAATTTAAAGCAAGAAATAAACAACATTATTATGGGTTCAATATCCCGAAGTGGGTATTTTCGACACTAAAATAAAAATTATTTGGGTAACCGAAAAGCCTTTTACAAAACGATGTTTTTATCAAAGGGACGAATCTTTAGACGTTTTTAAGGATCAAAGGTTTAACCTGCAGTGGTTAAAGACTGTTCTTTTTGGAAAGAAAAAAAAATATGTTTAAAATTATGTTGTCTAAATGAAACGTTCTTTATGTCTTTTTAAATACACAGGCAAAATAATTAATTTAATTAAAAATTGTATGAATGAAATGCATTTTAAAACTGGTCAAGTGCGCTTTGGACACGAGACATAGAGATCTTATTACAAAAGATAAAAAATCCTTAAAAAAATAAAATATTTAACTTAAAAATACTGAGTCCTTAGCACAAACACTATAGAGAAAATAATTATCACATCGAAACCTTACATTTTGGGATCATTCAGTTTTAAACTCAACTTGATAGTATACGTTTAGTTACATTGTCAGTAATTCTTGTATAAACAAAAATACTTTGCCCTAACAATCACCATTTTGAAATATGTAATTGCTATCTACGGATATGGCTAGAAATGTTTGTACATGTGACAGGAAATATTAATTGCCTTCGCAGCAATAAGGCTGTTCAATGGCAGCTTTTAGAATAGATCTTATCTAGAATGTTGGTAGAGTACCTTAGGAAGCGATATAGGATAGGCGGAAATGTAGTTTGGCATAAAAAAGTGATACTGAGCTACTAGGCTTACTAATTTATTTGAAAATATGGATTTTGATTTTGCATTTTTTCGAGATTTTTGGTGTTTAATGGATGTGAAGTTAAGAAACACTAAAACGTCCATAATTTCACTGTCATTTATAAACTTAATAATTATATTATTAAAGAATAAAACAATGTATTATTTTGTCAATACTTTACTCAAATTGATTTGTTAATTTCATATATTATTTCGCGTTAGTCATTAAACAACCCCAAAGGCTTAATCGTAGATATAATAAAGAAGGACGAGAAATTACATAATATATCTCTGGATAACGAACATTGGTTATAATTCGGCAAAACTCTTCTGAGACATTCCTAGTTATTTTAATTTCAGACTATAAAATTGATACTTAGCGACTGGTTAATCAGACTTTTTTCTTGTTAACATACAAGATGAGGATCTTGCCATCTAAAAAAAGGTTTAATTAACCCATGCACTGCACATGGCAGCACGTTAGACCGGCTGTATCCACCCATAATAGTGTACATCCTTAAGGCTAAACATAGGCGCGGTAGGAAATATCGCTTGATTTGCTACTCATTACGGATTCTCGCAGGTGTGGACACCAAAGTGATGTACCATTGCCGGCAATGTATTTCAAAACGCAGGGTGTTTCTCGTCTTATCTAAATGTGGCTTTAGTTTCATACTATTTTCGCCCCATCGAGTTTCTTAATGGGTGGGAGGATGCTTTTAAAGGATATAAATAGAGGATAATTTAGAATGCAGTGGTGTTAGCTGACAACCGATCTGGCGTGGTCTTGCTAATGTATCTACATGGTGTTTTTTATACGCAGGTGCTTTAAGGACTATCTAGATAGAAGACGATGTTAAAATATAGTATTTAAATAGAATTCAAGCGATGTCGTGGTGTCCTTGTATGGATTTTTTGCACAAAGTGCAAAATTCAATCCCAATGGCAGAAGAAATGTTTCTTAATTTTAAGTCGCCGTGAGTTATTTTTCTCTGCAATTGTTTTATGTAAACTAAGTAATTGTTGATTATCTTCAGATCTTAAAATTATTTGCACATTTAATTCGTACTGGTAGATTTGACTTGGTGAGATTTGACTTGACCGAATCTGGTTTACCACATAAAAACGATACCTATTTTTGATTGTACATAATATTATTTTCGTCACTATAAATAAACAAAGGTTTTAGTACCTTAATGAAAAACCTAAATGCCATCTAACTATGCCCTTATTAATTGTTTAATGTCTACCGATTGACATTAACAATTTTAATGAATGAACATTTAATTGCATTGAACTTGGCTACGATACTACATACTTACGTGGAATCAATTAATATCGAGTAAGTGACCAATTAAGAGGTTCTACATCCATTTTATGAATGTTAAAAAATATTTGATTGAAGATGAATACTTAATTTTTTTGTTCTGTTAACGATTATTTTTATAAATATATCGATGACCAGTGTTGCCAATGTGGTATAATTATGGTTTAGATATAAAACATGTTAAACGTAAAGTTACAGAAAATTTTATTATTTGAAACACGACGCCCACACAAGGAGTCCAAGCAGGTAACCTGTGTGGGTAGTTTAAAAAACTTAATTTACAATAGGAATGGACACGTCACGGTAAAAGATTAACTTGAGATCTAACATCGTATCTTAAAGTCATCGTATAATGTGTGGACTAAACATAATACTAGCCATCAAAAATCTGTTCTAATCCGTGTAAAAATATTTAATCCTTAGAAGAAACTTGGCGTAACTGATACTTTCATAGATCGCATATTGTAATAAGAACGTGTAATAAAACGTAGTATTAATTTAAGAACCATAACAATCCTGGACCTGTTTTGTCATGGTATAAATAAGTTCTAGAGCACTTTCCTTGTAATGATACGGCTTAAGTCCAAACTGTTGCTTTATAGGAGATGTGCAAGTGAAATGGCGAACTACAGTCTACGTAGTGGCATCTCACTTCCACAACGGCTTCATTTTATCACATAGCAGGGATAATGATGAGTTAGGCCACCAAATATCGCACCTTTATTTATTTATAGTGTTCAAGTTCAATTTCTCATATTTAGATCAAAATTGAATCAAATCAACAAAGTAATTGAAGTTTACAGCAAATCACAACAAATTATTAAACTACGGACATTTAAAATAATTTTGACATTAGTATCACGTTGCTCTAATCATCAAACAATTATACAATTAACTTTGTCGAGTCCTATTTCCATGATTTTGTCGAATTGAGTCTGAATGGTAAGTAATTTGCAGTAATAAGCGGGTAAATAGTGTTTACGTTTAGATAAAAATGACCATAAGCACGAACGCGGATTGTAGGACTGTGCTACACGCGATTATCAATGAAATGCTGTGACCTTGAATGTGATAGCTCAAAGCAGCCCCTCTAGCCAAGTTCACGTATAGAATCGTTAAGCTCTATAAAAAAAGATTAAATATATCGATAAGTCACGTGACTTTTATCCGTCTCCGCTATATATTTGAGTGTAATAATGACTTTTTAAACATACTTATATACTATAAAATATTTTTAATTCTTTATCTTTGTGCGTAGCGTAAAAAATCAACACTAAGCGTCATTGAACAATAGTACTGTATTGTTTCTGTAACACAAATAATTCTCATATTTCCTACAACGGGAAAGATGCATTACTAATACATTATATGATTGACAAAACTATCGCGGTCTCTCTGACAATCATGTTGTAACCTGACGGTTAAGAGTTTTTATACCCTATTTATTTTATATAAAAAATGTAAGAAGTTATAGAAAAATTGCACCCAATATTTTTTGGAAATTTGTGTGATAAGCAAAAATTTTTTTTTTGTCTTTTACCCTATTGAAGTCAATATGCGAATGCAGGGCGGCGCCTTTGAATTATAATAAGAAAACTATTAGCTAACACCAAATTGCTGAGGTTGTGACGTCATTTTAGTCTTCTTCTCTGAGAGAAAAATACTAAGACCAAATCGCAAATACGGCAACTTTGACTGCACGGATAGCCGACTGGTTCAGCAAACCCACAGAAAGCCACGAGTCGCAGTTTTTATTCCCGTGTACGACAAGCATATGTGTGGTCTTCGAATATTTCTTCTAAACCTGGTCGTTTTTGTAAATGCGATTTAATTTTTTGTGAAACCGATGACGTATTTGGTAATACAACTGCAACTAATTTTCATATCTATTACCGAGCAAGGAAATATCACGAATTTCCGTTTATCAAATCTATACTTAAGAATGACTCATAGAGCATTTAAAATTATAACATCCAAATGCGAATATTAGAATTTTCACGTTTTATTAACATAGTGTTAAATTACGAGTATATAAACTGGTTATGTTTATTTCGTCACTTGTAATTAAACCTTTTTTCGAGCTTAAAGTCGATGAGAATTTTTTTGTGTTTTTTTTTTCATTATAACAGCATATTAAAGTCTGCTTTCAGTCTCCCACGTATCTAATTGAATGCTGTAATGCACCCTACATCTCATTTTACTAAGTCACATTTAAAAATCTGAAAAAGAACGCCAGAAATGGAGTAATTTCATTGCGGGGGTAGAGGAGAGATGCCTAGGAATATATTATAGGAAGGTCCTATATATATAGGAAAAAACTTCGTCAATTATAAGGAAAATGTAATATTTCTAGCTTAATTTTAAATCGTGCACTCGTCTTCATCATTCTTAAAATTTAGACGGAATAAATCATTTGAAGCTCACTTTTTATATGGCCGTGACGAAAACAAGTTTATTCGACATCAAATGTCAATTCATTGTTATATTTTTTATAAATTCTTACCAATTCTGTTGTTAATGATAACCCCTAGTTTTGCTACTAGCATGTTTTCTTATGCGATTTAATTTATGCATGACGTAATTACCGAACTTTGTTCTTAATCGATTTATTTTTTCGGGTTATGGTAATATAAATGACGCAGTGCATATATATATTTTTGTAGGGTTTTGACAGTGCACTACCTCTCCTAACACAATCATAGGAAATTCGGTTTGGGACGGAACACTTGATGTCAATACAGATATTTTCAGATATTGTGTTGGTCAAATAGTTAGGAGGATACGAATAGTGTCAAATTTAAACCAAATCTATTAATTAATCTGCCATTTTAAATAGCGGAGTTTTAGGACAGGACTTCTACAAAGATGCTAGTCTGACATATGCGAGCCAGCGTCGGCGTCGGTTAAATAAACCATTACTTTTCCATCTCAAAAACAAAAGAATAGGCCATCTCCGTATAAATAGTTAAACACTATACCTACCTACACTATTATTTATTATTTTAATCTCCATTCAATCGTGATAGCATGAATTAGGAATGTAGCGCAAAAAATATGAAATAGGTCATTAATAAAGGCGCCGAAAGTAAAAAAAATGGCGTCGAACAAGTTCTATAACCCCGCTTTTTGTCTATACTAATATTATAAAGAGGAAAGATTTGTTTGTTTGTTTGACATGAATAGGCTTCGAAACTAGTGGACCGATTTGAAAAATTCTTTCGCTGTTGAGAAGCTACATTATCCCCGCTGAACATAGACTATAAATTATTTTGAAAAATATTGGGATTCCGTAAGAATATTGCGATAATGTAACCACAGCTGTAAAACCGGAAACCTATTTCTGCGTACGCTGCTAATACTATTGAAAATAGAACAAAATTATGTACTACGGGTTTGCGTATCACGCGGACGAAGTCGCGGGCAACTGCTAGTATCAATAAATCGATGACGCCGCATCAAGAATTTTAGGAATTTGCTATAAAAACACTACTTTTTGATACTTTCACTTAATAGAATGTACCACATTAGTTTTAACATAGTTTTAACCAATAGGAGCTCATTCATTTCCATTGACGCTATTAAGAGACAGCTCATTTTAAAAACCTGTTAATTAGTGACCTACAATTAAAATTAGTTTATTTTTAATTTGTTTTGACTGACGACCCACATGCTAATGTTATTTTGTCTTGCGATAGAGCCATCTGATAAATATTATACATTATCTACCCGATCTTATAATTGCATTTGACCGGGCCTGTTGGTCTAGTGGTTAGTGACCCTGACTGCTATACCGGAGGTCGTGGGTTCGTTTCCACTCAGGACAAATGTTTGTGTGATGAGCCCAAGCACTTGTTCTGTTACTGCATTCGGTTAGACTGGAAGCCAACCCCAAGATAATAGGGAAATGGCTAGGTTAGATGGTGATGAAGTACATGTATTATCAGATGTCATACTTTTTGATTGATTGATTATATTTCGCTAAATGATCGTAATTTTATTTCACCGTGAGGAACTAATAAATCTCAATGTTTTCCTTCATATATTTGCGTAGGAATTAGTTTAATTAATACTTTTATATGGTTTGGTAAGGTCATACATCCGGTTTCCGGTAAATTGATGTCCATTTCCTAAAGTTGTTCTTATAGCGTGTATGTGTTTTTTCAAGTAGGTTGTATTAGAATTGAAATCGCCAATTTAAATCGGTGTTCTAATAGAATAGCTCGTGGCTAAGCTATAACCGCAGAAGTGAAACGATCACAGGTTAAGCTATGCTTGACGCGGTTGGTCCGTAGATTTGTGACCATCTTTGTCATAAGGAGTTCCTCCGTGTTTCGGAAGGAACGTTAACATCTTTAACAGTCGTTACAGGTAGTCAGAAGCTTGAAAAGTCTGACAACCAGTCTAACCAGGGGGTATCGTGTCTCCCAGGTAACTGGGTTGAGGAGGTCAGATAGGCAGTCGCTCCTTGTAAAACACTGGTACCTAGCTGAAACCGGTTAGACTGGTAGCCGACCCCAACATAGTTGGGAAAAGGCTAGGCCAATGATGGTGTTCTAATAGAATAGTGCGGTGCTAGTAGAATACTTTCTCCAAACATTTGTGTTTGTACTAACTTTTGGTGTGTTGTCTTCCATCAAGGAAACAGCATTTGCGTGGTGAAAATCGAATGACTTTAAACCACGTTGAGGTCTCAGCGTATCTTTTCTTATTTTGTAATAATATATTACAAAATAAATTTCCGCCCTGACGAATTTAATCATTAAACGCAGGGATAAATCCCGCGACACGTCGCTCACATTGGGTTTGACGTGGTGACCTCACCTACTCGGCTATGAGTCTTCTACAACTGCCTGGGCCGGAGTCCTTGGAGGGCTTATGCATGCTTTTTACAACTCTGGCCGGATAAGTACAACAACTCTGAGTTAAAAACTATTTTGTGAATGATCCAATGGTTTTTATACAGTTTAAAGGTACCTTCTGACAGGCAAAACACCCTAAAAATATATATCCAATGCATTTTTATATCTCATCATCGGAATTGTGACGTTGAATGTTTCCAGCCTACGTTTAAACAATATTTTTTTTAAGGTTTACCATATTCTATTGTCATCGCAAAAGATGAATGAGGAAGTGAATAATCTTAATAATTACGACATTTTGAAACAAAAACAAAGTCGTAAGAATTATTCAATTTTGTATACTTTAATTATTTATAACTTAATGATTGTTATTTGTACAGGTATTATATTAAAGTGTTTTTTAAGTATAAAAGATTATTTATCATATTGATTTTGATTCATTCACGATTATTTCAATTAATAACTGCACTTTTTTAATTTATCGTAATTTACGATGTAGAGTAATAGGGATGACGACAATTTTTTTATGCAGTGTCCGACTTGTAGTTTTTTGTATAATAATGGATACGTAGGTATTTTTTAATTTGTACCGCAAACATAAATTGCCCAAATTACAGTGAATGAAACTTACGGGTGGCGTCACGATTGAGTATAAATTTTACTCTATCGTTACGTCACAAGCCCCTTCTCCTAGACTTTAAAGCAGTTAATCTTTGTCAATTCTAGTTTTTCTGAAAAAGGAAAAAATACGTGTCTCATACTTTTCAATTATCTAACTGAGGGACTAATGAGATCTTTTCTTTTTATACCCAGTCATCATCCCTATTGGAAGCTTAAGAATTTAGTACACAAAACAATCGTTCTCGATAAATCTATGTTATTTTAAATGTACCACCTAAGTTTCTAATAAATAATAACAACTAAGTTTCTTACTAAACTTTGCCTGGCCATTTTATTTTTAAGCCACAATATTTTAACCACAACGTCCAATTTAAATTAAATAATTTTATATTATTAACCGGCTAAAGTGGTTATAAACTTTAAAATATCGCTTACTAAGCAAGGTCAGGAACCTGATAATCGCACAACACCAAAGCATTTGAAAACTTGATCGCTGAGGTGTTTGGCCTTCGGGATAAAGGGATGCAAATACATACATACCTACTACATTTTGTTGTTCATCATAAATATTGAATGCTTGATTGTAAAATTTTAAAGGAATATAATATAGGATTGAAAAATTATAGAAAAAAATATGATATATGGCAAAAAACAAAATAAATAAAAATACACGTTTATGGAAAAGTTTTAAATATCGGTAAAAAACCTTATAATATATTAAGAGTTTTTTTATTGTTAGCTAATAAAACAAACCATAGATTTTACCGAGTTTTTTTTAATGTATCTTTTATAAAGGAAAATAAAATAAAGATCTATTTGTTTACGTTTGTACATCATGATAAAGTTTGTCACACATTATAAGGCAGATGAATAATGTATCTGATGACTTTACAAAATTGCGCGCCGGTGCTTTTGTGCCGAATTGAAATCTTTAAAACGAATCATCAAATAATATTTACCTCAAAAGTTCGAAACCCCCTTTATCTCTAAGAAGGTTTGGCCAATATACCAACTTTTTTACATCGTACCGTGGGAATCATTCTGATACGCCGTACTGCCGTACATACAGAATTTGTTATTTAATACTCTTTCAAGATATACAACTCAATACATTACACTAAAGTGCAGTATACCGGTTTGGGATTACGTGACTAACGTAATAAAAATACAAAAAGTGCAAAATCGCCAAGTATTCGTTGCGAGAAGGATTTATACTTCTTAATTTTATCATTGCTACGAAACTACGCAGTTCACTCGTAGCCATAAATTGTTGTCGACTGAATATTGTACAGGTTTATAGAGTAATATGCCAAGCACCATTTCCGTACATAATAACAAATATATTTTCTCAAAAAAAAAGTAAATCCTAAAGCCAAAGTCAGTATAGGAAAAAAATTGTCCTCCAGTACAAAATTGGAGCAGCCAATGACAATTCCTCCGGAAAGAAATAATTACATATGTATATGTTTTGCTTGCCACAGTCTGGTTCTTTTAAAGTAAGTTAAATTATCTTATGGTTCAAAACCTATAGACGGACAGTGGTCTTTCAAAAATCGTTGTATTGAAAATAAATGTTTATGGAGGTACCTACTGGGGACAATCGGTGCAGGCAAAAATAATTAAGTAATACGCATTATAAGTTTTGGGCGTTTTAGCAGTCTTTTTCGATCATCGTAGCTTGGAAACTTAATAATTAAAACACATAGGTACTTCAAATATGACTTTTCCTATCTTAAACACTTAATTTTACTATCGATCATGAACCCATTCGACTTTTTCGTAGCCGTTTTCTAAGCGAAATTTCTCTGCCACAAACTCGATAATAAGAAAAAATATTAACCAATGAATATAAAATGTTTTAATTATTTTGTTTAATTCGCGGTAATGTCTTAACCTACCACTCTTTACGGGCTAATGCCGTTCGTTCCACTTACATGATTAATTGCTTATTTATTGAAAACCGTTACCTCTACACGTGACAGGCTCGTTTACTGAAAAGCGCATTGTTCAAAACGGCCGTCCGATTTTTGCAACTTTCAATATTGTTTTCTTTTTATATATTTTTTAATACATAGTATAATTATTATCACACACACTTTTTATTGACGCAATTAATAAAAGAAGAATTAGTGCGACAAATCCAGACCAGCCTCTTTTGGTTTCGACAGTCTTATTTGCTGATAGCAAAACGTTCCCATGTCTGAAAATAATAGATCAAAGTCTCGTGACTAACGAAAAGAAATGTCATTTCTATAAACGTTTTCCATTAATGCTAGTCACTTCAGAAATGTACTTAGGTACAGTTTGGACATAGTTCCTGTAGCCAATCTTATGTTTCCCTCTATTTCAAGAGATGTAAGAGGTTCTTGCTACTTCAAAGCCTAACTCACTAATTATGAGTCGTAGCAAATGAGGCCAGAAAATTATAATTTAATTAATCAACAATAAGTAAATTAAGATAATTTACTAGTATATCTTGACAAAATAAGACTAGAAATGAGGAACCGTGTTGACAGTTTGTACCGAATAGTTTGAAAATGATATTTTCTGTAAGAGATGAAGACATGAATGACCGGAACATAAACCTCTGAAAAAACACGTTTAAAAGCTATCCTGAAGCTTGTGTTTGTTTTAATTAAATATGTTTGTTTGTATTATTCTAGGGAATTGCTTAAACATCCTGTTTATATTAAACGTCATGTTACATAAATAATTTGCTGAAATGGTATGCAATTTCCTTTGTTTATTTACAAAGAATTTGACGCCTTAAGCCTTCACAACAAAAAAGTAAAACCAAAAAAGATCTGCAATTGTAGAAATATCTCGACGTAGGATGAACTCATTAGGGTTTCACCCCGGAAAAAGGTATTACTGAGGCCAGGTAAAAGACCACATTAATATAGTGAGTACAATTTGCCCGAACAATATAACCCGATATTTACGGCAGGTAACCTTCTGATGTACCTTATTCAAGTTAACTATCAGTCAAAGCGAAGGGTATTTGAAAACCTTTTTTTAAGTATGTTTCAATACTACCTGGTGCCGCACAAATCGAAAATGATAACACGGGAACATAAAATCGCGATAAAAGTATCCTATATGTTAATCCTGGTTATAAGCTATCTGTTACCAAGTTTCGTCTAAATTCGTTCAATGTTTTTTGCATAAGAGAGGATCGAACATCCATACTTACAAACTTTCACGTTAATTATCAGTAAGAGTTTTATATCCGTAAGTTTAATAAAAAAAACATTGTCAAAAATTGTTTGCCTTGACGTGACGTGCCGTGACGGTCATTGCTGAAAATGATGGTCATGGCTTTTTGAACTTTTCAAAATGGCCCTTATTATCGGTCTCATTTAAACATGAGTTTTAACAATAATATATTCTCCATTAAATTAGTCTTCAACAAAAGCGAGATCACGAGATTATTGACGCTTATGAGTATTTTGAGATACATTACAACAACTATACAAGTTATCTTTACAATGTTAAGTGTCATATTTGTTCTCAACCCCTTGATACTAGAACTGGCCAGGACTTGTATGCCTAGTACGTTTAATTATGGCTTAAATAATCAGAACCAGCTTTGTAACACCTGTTTAGTTTATTTTAGACGCACTGGTTGACTATTATTAGGACTGGATTCAAGGAGTTTTAAAATAGCTAAAAGTTGTTGAGTTAAAAAAAATGCAATGGATTTTTTTTATAAGTATTCGTGTAGTTGCCTTTTAAGATTACTTTTCCTTTTAGTTCACATACAATGATATTGAAATTTATTGAAAATTTAATCTCTAATAATGCCGTGAAAAGCATTTTATTTTTTTCATTTTATTACAGATAATTTAAAATCTGCATCGAAAAGTTAAAAACCAGTCAATTATGTCATTTTATGCAAAAAATAACCTTGCAAAATTAATTAGAAATCCCGTTTTGAATATTTAATTGTGACCTGTTAATTTATTATTTTTTATTATGATGACTTTATTTCTTTAAGGACCTTTAGTCTAATTTTGTAACTGATTCGCAATTCTCTGGCTGAATACAGATGTGCCCGTGCCTTATTCTATTGAATGAAAACTTCATGTTTCAAATCGGTAGTGACGATAAATTTTATTGTTCCGTTTTATTATGAATCGAGTTTCCTAACAATAAATGTTTTATTATTCGAAAATTTCATCAGTTTACGCACAAAATATACAAACGTAAAATTATTTAGGATAAATGCTGTTGTGTATGCGACTTGTTTATTCAACTAGGTTAGTTTTGATAGATAACTTACGAAAATTCATTATTGACCGAATTTTCTGTGGTTTAAGAGTATTAACAAATGTCTTAAAAGCGAACTTTGAGTTTTACGAATGGTGGGTATTAAACCAAGTAACAGTATTAAAAATATAGCACGCTGAGATAAGGGTAACTTTTTCTGATTATATTTTCAATCATAAGGAAGGTATCTAATACAAAATGTAATAAATTTTTAATAAGGTCGATCGTTTCATTTTAAAGTCTTGCTTGAATAACATCACACTATAAAGATATAAATAAAAAAAACCCTAACGCCATTAACTCTATTGTTCTAAACGTTTTATTGACCGCACGTGCAAATTTAATTTAATTATTTAAAAATTTCAATAATGGGCTAATACAAATTTAAATTAAATTAATTTATTTTAATTTGTAACGGTTTTATAAATTATCGTAAAAATTTAAATTATCTGTCAAATTATTTAATGTTGTGATTTAAAAACACGAACAAAAATGGCGGGAAACAAAACGAAATAAAATTTCTTAGATATTATTTTTGTACTTACTTATTATTGCGAAAACATATTGATTTATCCTACTCCCATTGGTCCACGTTAATCTTGTTATTAAGAAATTCATTTTTGTAACACACTTTTTTTTAAATGTCACTGGTAATACGCATACAGCCTGACACGGTGGTGTCTTCAAACGAACTGCCGTACGATCTCGTTCACAACAAATCATTCGTTTATTTACAATGCGTTTCTTAAGGCGTGTTTACACAGCCATTTGATGAATAAAAAAGTTTCGAGGTTTTTCTTTTCTTTTCTTATTGTAAAGTAACCGGTGTCAATACGTTCTGCATAATTGTAATAAAATCTTTTTGGTGGGTAATTAAGAACCTCGTTCTTCTTTAAAGTTTGGTACTTCTTTTGTTTTTGATTTTTAAATCTCAAGTGTTTAAATACTCCGTTCTACTATTAACAACGTACATGTAACTGTACAAAATCATTTTTTATAGCTCTGATAACGAGGTTACGTAGAACCTTGGTTAAATGAATCTTAATACGGTCAAGTGCAAGTTCACATCGCGTGCAGAAACTATACACACTTATGTAAATATTATAAGTAGGTAAGTCCATTTAATTATTTTGACTAAACTATGGTATAAACAAAAAACACCGTGATTGATTACTAAGGCATCTAAAAATATCAAAGTATTTCGTAACTAAATTATGTTATGATCAAAAGGAAGTATTTATGTTTACTTCAATACCAAATGAGGAATGCAATTCCGAAGAGTTACAATGAATTGTGAATATTTTCTTTCGTAGCTGAACTTTGCTAGCGTAAAGGGTCCACCTCTGTTCCGAAATTATATCGAGTTATATTATGATGCTCATAACAATTGCTTTCGAATTCAAGACATAGGTACAAATTTAATTTCTTCTCTTGTATTTAAGAACTGACAAGATTTGTCAGATAATGTGATTTTAATGGTCACTAAGTTTATAAAGGTTCCTCTTTAAAACAACAAACCTCATCCTCCATATTATAAGTAGTCACAATAATTTATACATTCTTCCAACGAAGTTTCATCAATAGTGTAAACATGTCGTTATAAAACATTGATGAGACAATTCTCTGCAAATTTTGAAACACAAACACGAACGCGTATAATTTGTCAATCTATATTTTAATCTGTGATCATAAAAAAAAAACATGGCGTCATTTTGGGTTTTTTAAATTAAAATTTTGGCTTTGAATAAACTATGTTGCCCTACCTACATAATTACTCAGACTATCAAAGATTACCTACACAGCTTTTGTTTTTTGGTCTATTTTAAGTGAAGTTAACTCATTTTGCATGCTTATGTTTAAGTTCGATTCGTCGGGTAGGTAGAAACCTAATATATTATTATGTCATAAAGAAGCAAACTTTGTGACGCTTTTGCGGGTATCTAAGCTGTTCCTCTTTTTTCCCGATTTTGGAATTTTTTCTATCAGTAGAAAAGATACACGTACGTTACTTGTGAGCTTCCAACTTGAAAATACTGCTTTACGAGGTGGGCACGGGTAAGTCAGCATAATTTAGAATTCCAGACTACTTTTGACCGTATTATATCTTAATTTTGACATCAACACCATGGTGGACGGTGCGTTAGTGATCCACTCACACCTTAAAGAGATGTCAGCGTATTAGGGCCGGCTGCCGAGCCAGCGGGATTGTCCGAAAGAGTTACCTCGTCCCCTTCACAGAAAGGGCAAAAGAAGGAATGGAGAGGGTTTTAGTCAGTAAAAGTTTGACACTCTTTCGCTAAACAGCGGGCCTAACGTAAAGGTGTCATTAAAATGATTTCACATGAGAGAAGAGAAGTTTGACATCAACGGTTAGGAACTAGTTAAAGATGCGTCGTTTGCAACTATAACCTTGCTAAGCTAATTAAGAGGAGTTTGTTTATTTGCTTATTTAATTTATAAATGTTCGAATTAATTATCATTTTAACAATACACAGTTCAGATGTTAATTTTGTGTACGGGAACTGATTTTTTTATTCTAAATACAGGTTTTTGTGACTTTGTATTGTTATTTACATTTGCTGACCTATTTGAACTCAAGGAAATGTTTCTAATTGCGAGTCAGATTCTATGTACTGACAGTAAAGTAAGTGAATTTTAAATTGGATGGTCTGAAGTAAGACTATCTTCGTCTCAGTCTTATACACCGTGCATGTATAGTTACATCTCGCTTCAGCAGTCTTTTATCACTTTTCCGAGGCGACTAAATTATATTACGTGTGGATTCATTGCAGACTTCGAAATGTCTTCGAATGGTCCTCGTTTGCTACGACAATAGGGGACGGAGACACACACCGGTGGTATTAGCCCTCTTTTCTGGTGGGAAACTTCACAAGACTCCTTACGCTTTGGGTTGAGTGGAAGAGAGTGTCAGACTTCTACTACCGAAATTCATCCACGTTCCCTTCTTGTACCGGGATTACGGTTGGTAACATTTTGGACAATTCCGCTGCACCGGCAGGCATCAGCCCTAATCGGCTCCACAGAGCTTGCTTACTTATGAATTTAACTTGTAAGAGTCCAGCATACCTAGTCCTATGCCTTTGCGAAAGAACTCAGAGAGGAAGTCCAATGGGTAAGAAAAGAAAGGTATGACACTCTTTCGTCAAAGTTCAAATGAAAATGGTAATGTTAGTCGATGCTAGTTAAGTATATGTACAATTATGTAAAAGGGAACCGTGCGTGAATCAGTCTTGTTAAAAATCAGATTCAACTGTTGTTCTGTTCCGTTAATACCTGAGAGTAAGTGGACCTAAAAGATAAGGCTAATCAAACAACTAGTAACAAGCTAACAAACCTAGGTCACGAGAGAAAACAATGGTCATTTTCATACACTTGAGCGATTTGTTCCATCATTAACGCTTTTAATATCATGACTTTGGGAGCACATTGTGAGCAGTGATAGCCTAGTGGTTGGGGCCTTGGACTCGCAATTCAAAGGTTGTAGGTTCGCGTCCGGGCACGCACTGTCTTTTTGGATGCAGGCGCTTATGACAAGGTAATTATCAATTGATAAAAACTTTTAGGGTCTGAAAAGCCACCTCATATGCCTTTGGATGGTTTAAATTTTGCCACAAGGCCGTCCATCAAGCATTAAATAAGAATAAAGGATCATACATATATCATGAATCTATCTAAAATCAATGTAAATATTTGTGTATAAATAATTGAAATAAATTACAAAGCCACCGTAAACATTCCTGAACGTCACGTTTGATCGCACGACTAGGTAACTGTGGAAATTAATGCTTTTTGTTCCTAAACCGATTGGCTATAGATATAAATTAAATTTAAAATTACTTTACAATACAAATATGACGGTATGTTGTGAGATTGTTTATGAAATGGTTTTAATTGAGCAGCTCGTGGCTAAACTGCTACGGCATAAGTCGATTGATCACAGGTTAAGCTACGCTTGACGCGGTCGGTAAATGGATGGGTGTCTTTCTTTGTAGGTCATATAATAAGTTCCTGTGTTTTGGTAGGCATATTTATTTGTGGCTCCCAACTGTTATTAATTTAATTAGGAATAGTCTATTGTCTATTTATTTTAATTTCGTTGTCATGGAAACGTGTAAAAAAAATATAATAATATTTTTTTAATGAAAATAATGAATAACCTTCGTATTTCCAATTACACAGATAATATAAAATAAATAGTAAACTTGCCAGTAGATACAAAATAAAGTCAAATAAAAGCCAAGTTTGTGCTCAATACATTTATTCTCAGCACCAAAACTTATCCTACACTTATTTACATTTCAATATAAATGTTACAAACATAATATTATGTGCTTTACTTCTCTCGCTGACTTCTGTACCGAAGACAACTTATTGTTTTTAATCTATCTATGTATATGTAAATGCTTTGGTTGGCAATACCTGTACTATAAACTACAGCAGAACACTTGGTATTGTGGGAGCGAGACAGCGTATTACATGGTATGGAGGCGTCTTAATCACATAACAACAATTGTCCTATTTTAAAGCACTCATACTAAGTGCGAAGTATACAAGTTTCATATAAAACTATATTTTTTCTGCATTGAACATAGGCCGGAAGGAAAACATTACCTACAATAGAAAAAGTTATTTATTAAATAATGCAACGGTTTACTCACGCGTATTTATGGGGATAGCCCGACTAGTTTCGGTCCAACCGGTGTCCTTAGTCATGAGCTGACAAGGCAGTGGAGTCACGATCCGAACTCCCGCAATCCCGATGAATACGCGTGACTAAACCGCTGCATCATTTATAAGAAAATTACAATACTAAATGAAATAAGAAAAAAATCTTCTTAAGTAAAAAAAATGAAGACTTCTGACTTTCTTTCATATTTATGCGCAGACGACACTCACTTCAAATATCGTGCTGATGTACCTATTACTATAAAGTGCAATGTACGACACTTTGCCAAGTGACGCCATTATTGGTCCAATTAACACTTGGCAAAATGTCGTTTGTGACGTTTGCGTACCTCTGCTTTTCAGCCGAAAAGAGGGCAATCTAAATTCCTTTTCGGAAGGACCATTATTATTCTTGTCAGTTAAGAATATTGTTCATTATACATGATAATTAAGTTAATTAGGTACCAGAAAAGCATAGACACGTTGGGTAATAATAAAATACGTATTCGCGAAACGTGCTTCTAAAGGGACACGTCCAAATGTGTTAACCATTGGAAATGACGATGCAATAAGTTTTAGTATGTGTGACATCTTTTATTGTAGTTACCTATGTGATAATTAGAACGTGATAGGTGTAAAGAGATCACGACTAGTAATAAAACTTTTGTCAAAAGCCTACTTTAATTATTTTAAACGCGAATGTTTGTATGTATGGATGTATAGATGTTTGTACCTTTCACGAAACTACTGAAAGGATTTAGATGAGTTGATCCGTGACTGTGAAGACATGCTCCACTGTGGGTCCCAGCTGTTACACCACTACTACTAGAACTAACGCGTGACATTATTTCTGTATATGCTTGTGACGTCACGACTTCGCAAGCTTCGAAGTCGTGACGTCACAAGCACCCTTTCCTAAACTGTAGAACATTATCTTCATTTTATTATTTTAATAAAAACAAAAGTATGTGTAAAATATTTCTTGATATAATCAGATATTATTATATTCTCAGTCGTCATCAATAATTATACTTACCATTAGTCTGCAGTACAAGCCGTTAAAGAAAATCGTGTTGAATGACAGCCAAATATAGTAAAATGCATGAAATATGTATTAACACTTACATTCCAATTTAATAAATACATGAAAACGGAATTATTATTATTACAAGTGCCATTGGCCCATCAAAAATCCCTCATACGTCACTTTTATATTCAGAGACGGCGCGTGCGCATACATTTTACAGATCTACTTAAAGTGTTAATTAGGCATCACAGGTATGGTCAGCAACAAAGGTAAATTGGTATACAGTCAACATAAAATATTTTTAATTATGAATTACCTACGTAAAAGTACCGTAACATTAAAGATTTAAAATCGATTTTAGAGTGTAACAATGTTGTGTTGCCGTCTGTACATCGTGCAGTCAGCGACGGTATTCGGTTGACACGACAAAATATTAACTGAACATTATTAGATACAATAAGTCACTATTGTGCTACATACCTCTCCGCTTTTCCCAGGGTGGAGAAAGTCCATGCAATTTCCAAGGGTAAAAAGAGTTATTAGGTAGGCCAAATGGACTCATTTAGCACCTAGTATAATTAAGACATACGGAACACCAATTCTAACATCAACATACACCAGCTCTTTGTAAATCTGATCTTGAGATCCGATATCTATTGGTGACTGTACACCGAAACTTTTGTAACAATGAATTACGTAAACGTACGATGAGAGTTCAGAAATCGAATTGTATTTTTTACGTCATAATTATCAATGTTGTTCTGCCACCTGTACATTATTCAAGTAGTATAAAAAATAGTTTATTAAAACGAAATCATAATTTTATAACATTCCATTCGCATTTATATAGAAACGATACTTAAAAGATGCAACGAAACGCGTATTTATCTGACTAGTTTCTGACCCAACCGGAGTCCTTATTTATCAAGAGCTGACGCGCTACGCGAATCGTGGTGCATCTATTAGGTATGAATACACACGACAGTTACTTTAAAAACAGTTCCGGCATTAGGGGGGGCGTGATGGGGCGATGGCCCTGGGCGACAAATTCTGTGGGGCGCCAAGGTCTGAAGTTGGAGTCTCTTGCCTCTCCTGGCGCAAACCCTTAAAACTGTGCTCTACGCTAGAGGTGGAATATTTCCACCGCCAAACGTAACGCTAAAGGAAAGATGAAATTCTGAATATAATTTTACTTGGGATCAGCAAAAAACTAACACTTGATATTGCTTCCCTCAAGTGGGCGCCACAATATTTTCGCCCGGGGTGTCAGTGGCCCTTACGCCGGCACTGTTTAAAAATATGTATACATACAAAAATGTCTGATTTTCTAGTCAAACATACTTCAGGGTTCTGTCTTGTGTATATCCATTAAGTCATAATATTCAATTCATTTATTTTGCGAATATGCGAATGGGTGCCTAGGTCACAAAAATAATTGATATGAGAGGTTAATATGAGCATCGTGTTTTTGTTTCAATCCATAAAACTTACTTGTTGTACTATTTGTATTCCACATGACCGGAAAATCATAAAAGAAGCAAGTATTATATTTTATTTGATTATCTAATAAATTTTACCTAAATTACAAAAATATCTTAGGTCTCAATTATTTCGTTATGTCATATAAAACAATTTCCTTTATAACATTATAATATAATCTCATGTTTGAAGCTCCTTGTTAAATGTTTGTGTGGCAACACTATTGAATTCAGTAGGATAGTTTCAGCGGGAACTACAACGCCTGCGCCTGGTAACAAGAAAAAAAAACATAATTAATTAAAAATATTATATACCTTTTTTCACTTTCATTTCGAACGGTATGTTAAAATTATTTTTCTATTACACTATTTCTTCATAATTCTTAATGGAAATAAAGCCTAATTAATGTTTTTATTCCTTAAACAAAAATTTGTTGGTCCGTGCCTTTGTGCAATTAACTTAGCAACGGTAATACCCAATTTAGCGAACAAGTAGAAAATTTTATCATAAGACTACTGCCATAAGTCACTTTTCCACGCGAACGACATCAACGCTAGACTTAACTAAAAACTTATTAATGTATCATAAACTTTCTAATACATACCCAGTATCGTAATGGAAGGGTTGAGTCTCCCATCGGTGTTGAATAGCGGCGTGTTGTCCATCTTAGCGAAGGGCTTGTTAGGGTCGGGGTCCGAAGGGGTGCCCTCTACCCGGGACCACTCACCCACCGACGCTTCTTGGCCCACTAGGATTAAAAAGTAACTTTAATATTGGAAAAAGAAACAGCCTCGTGTAAATTAAAAACTCTTTTGACTTAAATATGATGATGATGTAATTTAAAGATTAATTTGATTTTAACAATATAAAATTTGGTTAGGCATTTAAAAATAGTGTGAAAAGATTGTAGTATAAAGAAATCGACATTCAGTCAGACATTACCCTGATTTTGTGGTACTTGTATGAAAACTAAGGAATTTTATTTTATAATTTAAGAATATCATACACATACTGTCTAACTTTGCTTTCGTGCATTAAAAATTGACGATAAACTTTCGACGTAAACACGATACATAAACACTTAAAAAGTATTATCTGTTTTAATAATAATATTGTTTTAAGTACAACCATCTTCAAATCAAAACTACATAGCCAACCTTAGTTATGCATATTCAATGAAAATTTTTCACAATTCAGTTTAAATGAAAAAATAATCAACAAAATCGTTTCATCTAGTCTGAAGTTCTAAGGTAAGACACCTTAAAAAAACAATATTCCGTATTTTGTTTTAAGTTGGAGTTGAGAACCTCCTCCCTTTTATAAGTCGGATAAAAAGTACACTCACCAACGGAGTACATAACTAGGGCATGATCGTGTACTGTAGCATTGTTCAGTATGATGGACTCCTTGATCCTGACGCCAGCTTTGATCGTCACGCCAGCTCCAATGGATACGTTAGGGCCAATCTGTGGAAATAATATTTGTTTAACAACAAAACATTCCATAAACGGATAAAACTACTGTGCCAAAGTTTATTAAATTTTAAAACAATTTCTAATAAAAAAGATTGTTTATGCAGTCATAATGAGCAAAGTTCAGATGAATTCAGAACCTTATTTTTGAAGTCCGTTGATAATTTGAAAATAAATATATATTTGTATTAATAGTCAGCACAAATAAAAAACAAGATCTGTCAGTAAGATACTCATTTGGAGGTCTATTATTATTCTCAGCTGGTGAAACAGAAAAATAAACATGAGTCCTGTATTATTTGAATCTTTTTTGCATTTTACTTAACATTTACATTACATTACTTAAAAAATATTTACTTTCAGTAGACACTCAAGAATTTGAAAGTACAAAAAACGTTTTTAGTCACTCGGTCTCTATGAATCTCCAGATAGAACCAGCCAGCATAAACCTCAAAAAAACCGGTTGCCATGACAACGATATAAACAGCAACCTACCACAGCAGTAGAGTCGACAGTAGCCGTAGGATGTACAAAAACATCGGGTAGTATCGTGCAAGGGTTGTCTTTAGTCACTCGGTCTCTATGGAGCTCTAAGTAGTGACGGTTGGCGTAGATCGCAGAGCCTGCTGTCTTCACTTGGGACCACCAGGTAGTTACCTAAAATTATAAATAGGTTTTTTTTATATAGATAATATTTGGTCGTATTTCTAAATTTCTTAAGAGAACTTTAATTCGCAAGTTTAATTCGTATCTATTGGATAGTTTCGCAAACATTCAAGTCACATATACAAAGACACCCACTACAAGCGTCCATCACACAAACTTACTCAGGGATCGAACCCGCACTCGGTTTAGCGTGATGAGCTATAGAACTCTGCTTAACTGGCTTGTATCAAATACATTACCTCATATTATTCGTTTAAAATATGGATGCCTTATTTAGTGTTTTCTAATATTACGAATACATCAAATAATTACCTGCATAGCATACAGCTTGTTGGTCCCAGCGAGGGGCATCAACACATCTTGCTCAAATGACATGTAACCAGGGTGTGGGGAGCCTTGACCATTACCACTGAAATAAGAAAACATCATATGAGAAGTTTCGTTTATAATACAAAAAACTTCGGAAATATGTCGTGTTTGAATTATGACTACTTTTGTTCATAAAAACGCAACGAAGACTTCAATAAGAAAATAGCAGTTTTAATATTAAACTTCTGAAGAAACTGATATGCTTTTTTGTCGATACGTGCATAGGAGACATTTACGTTGAAAGTTATTGCGTTTTTTTCTTTCATTTAATAAAATCGACTTAATGCGGGGTTAAGGATTTTCCGCGGGGGATTTCACATACATTCAAGTCACCAGACTCAGAACAAGCATGTGTAAATTACTCAAATGCTTGTCCTCGCGGGGAAAGAATCCGCGACACGTCGTGCTCAGAGGATTTGGCGTAGTGACTACATCCATTTGGCCAACCGTGCACTCACAACTAATGCCATCCTTTTGCCATACTACATTTTAGTAAGAGACATGCCCCAAAATCCCTTTATTTAAGCCGGCATATAACATACAAAAAATAAAAAAGTAGATACCTATAAAACCCATCCTGTTTCTTCTGAAACGCGTCGGCCATGGTATGGAAGACTTGTAGCGAACAGACATACACTCCACAGTTGATGAGTGTTGAGACATAGCTGTTGGGTTTCTCCACGTAGTGAGAGACCGACTTCGTGGCGCTGTCGCGTACCATGGAACCGTAGTGGACAGACTGCTGGCGTGTCGCTTCTGTACCCATTATTGTTACCTGTAGGGAGAAATTAGGGATGGAAATTGATTTCTCTTTCTGCGTTTCCGTTTTGGGTGATAATTAGTTAAGTGGCGTCTTGTTAATAAGTAAATGCTAAGGCTGCAATCTGATAGATTACAATATGATTAAAAATGAAAATATGCTTCGATCCGATTAAAGTAATTAAAAATTGTTCAGAGTATAGGGGTCGTGTCACGGTGTACGAAATTGAAATCCACTGAAACGGCTCGACTGTTTGCTATGAAATTTTTACGTACCTACATATTTCGTAGGTCTGGGAATCGGATAACATCAATTTTTTTTCATTCTTATATAGTATAGCGATACAACAGCTCCCGTCAAGGATTCTTGTTACTTAACGGATATTATGATATATATATATCCGCAAGCAAATCCAAAATTGCTCATCCATTTCATCCCTGTTTGGACTCAGTCCCTTAAATATCCAATAACTAAAGCGGAATTCCTCGCACGTGGACATTCGCCCCCACTTGACGGAACATGAGTAGTATGTGGTATTGGACAGCATTTGGAGATTACACCAATACTTTTTTCTAATATAAAAGTGGAATAAGTTACTCCTATTACATCCAGCCTTTCCAAAGATTGCAGGTACAAACCAATGATGTAACAATATTGAAATTCTCACCAAAGCATTGGGTCTCTCTTCATGGAAATGCCACAGCTCTTTCAAAGGGAAGTCTGCACAAACATCACCGTTGAGTAAAAAGAATGCAGCGGGATTGCCGGCCCGGACCTGGTCTCTGAAGTGATAGAGCCCACCTCCCGTACCCAGGGGTGTGAACTCTTGGAGGTATCTGAAAGTTGACGAATAAAGTTTTAATGATTAGATTTTTATTTACACAAGTGTGACCCCTAAGAAATTAATCCTTCTATTGTGGGGAGTTCCATAATTGGGGATCTTGCATTTGGGGATCTTACTGAAGCTAGTTTTATGCAGGAAACAAGCCTTGTCTCCCAGTCGGATTTAGTGTGGTAACCCTAATCACTTGGCTATTCATGCAGCCAATATAGATTGAATAATTAACCAGGCAGCTGGTTTAGTTGTTCGAAAAAAAATGGATTGCATATCATATATGTGTATTATTACAATGACAATGAAATTGAAAAATGACACAATTTTTTAAATTGATTACACAAGTCACAAAGGCTTTTCACAAGCAGTCCAAGTATACACAAGAAAAATCCAGTCTCAGTAAAAGCATCTATGGATTTGAAGATCAAATAAATGACATGTCCCAGTGGGTTCGATGTGGCCTTCTCAACCTCTTCACTATCCATGAAATGTTGAATAAAACCTTTTCAGCATATTTCTTATTTAGTGTAAAAAAGATTTCAATTATTATTCTGTTCTTACTCACCTTATAATAACATGATATTCTTTCTGCATATCATTGACAAACTGCATCATTGTGTTGGTTGTGTACGCGCCTATGATTAAGATCTCCTTGCATTCTTCCAGCTTGGCACATGCTTCTATGTGATGCTGTATGAGGGGAAGTCCAGCGATAGGGAAGAGTGGCTTCGGTGTATCGAGAGATAAGGGTCGGAAGCGGGTACCTGGAAAATATGGTAGAATTCGGGCATAAAGACTTTTTGAATGATTCCTTGTATTAGGTTGTGTTGGAGAACCCTTTAAAAGAGTATAGGTAATGGAGACATTCAAATTACTTTATTGAAAAAACACTTATCTATTGAATAGCTATAAAAATAAAGTTGTGCTTAGTAGAATATGTTGTATTAATAGTTTTGATTTTGATCTATTTTTAAAGTATGAGGTGGCTACTTTTCTGCTATTAAATATTATAACACTTGTGTCTACTGTGCAATTTAAATGTCAAAATGTAAGGACTAATTAAAATTAATTTGTTGAGTAGTTTAATATAGCAAGTAACAGGTATGTATAAATTACTAGTCGTGTAGATAAGTTACTAGTATGATTTTCAATTATTGATCTAAATCAACGCAGTAATATATTTCTTAAATTATTGCACATATGTTAAAGATTAACATTAACATGTTCTAGTCTAGTGAACAAGCAAACACAAATACTTCATGACTTCTAAGACGTCGCTGAATGTCATAGCAACAGAAAATGTAATGTAAATCTTTATTTACTTAACCTAGACTAAATAGTTAAGAAATGGTCTTAAATATTTAAACGGACTATTATTCAAGGAAATATACAGACATTGCAGATAGTATTTGTAATTAATGTACTATTAATAAACAATTGCTGTGCTTTTTTAAACAAACAATTGATAAGAATGCCGGCGACGTTGCCCTTGTATAAAATCTTACCTTTTTGAGGTCCTCCAATAAGAATTACGGCTTTCAACATTTTTAAAGATTCTTTAAAGTTTTACAAATACAGTGAATGTGTTATATCGCTTAGTAATCACTTATATTTGATCAGTTTAAATAAACAACAAGACTGATACGTACACAAACACGTCAGTTTATGTCATGTCAAAATAATTGTCAGTGTCAAAGCCAAAAAAAGAATGTTGGCTTGGAATCCTGTTATTTGAGACCTAGACTTTCTAAAATCAATAACTTTTTCGAGAATTACTACTGTTGTCTTATGAACGTAAAAGTTAAATGTGGTTTGCTCTTTTGCATCATGTAAGCTTCTCTTACCAAATCGTGTAGTTTTTAGGTGAGAGAAAAAATAGTTACGCTAATTTAAAGACTCAAAAATGCCCTAAATATTTTTTCGGTAGTAAATAATAATGTTATAATATAATTTATGGAAATTTAAAAAAAACAGTCAAATGTTTATTTTGTAGGCTAAAACTTCTACTAAACCTAGTCACAAAATACAGTGTCATACATACCACCAGATCCGACAGAAAAAATAACTCAAAGGTAGATGAGCTGTAATTTATTTTAAAATCTATTAGTCAGGATTAAGCGTTCTCGTTAAACCCGGGATTTCTGTTTACCATAATCGTAGTAAATCTTTCTCATCTAAATGCTGAGTAAATCCCAACGATTCATATTTGCCCTTGACGTGGGTATTCCTCTGATTTATATTACTCAACGAACATAAGGCTCTTTGTTTTTTAAATTGCCTAAGACATAGATGGCTCCCGTTTTGTTTGCTTGGATTCTACTATGAGTTAAAGAACAAGCCTTTTTATTAAAAGCTGTTACGTGTAATCGTCTTTTTTACTAAATTTTTAATTGACATTAGACGAATGATTTTTAAGCCCGGCAAAAAGAGGTGATTACAAAATTTGTCTATCTGTATGTCTGTCTTGGGGCTTGATCGCTTGAAACATTTACACTATATATGTGAGGTTAGACTAATGTTATTAAATGTATCAAATCATCAAATCATCAAAATCATTTATTGGAACAAAAAGTAGTGAATAACATTAATTATGCGTTAACAGCCGCATTAGTTATTAAAAAACTGTGTCGCAACTGTTAGCGCCCATCTCCGAGATGGGGAGTGCTCCAACATTGATACAGAATTGAATAAGACAAATTCTTCTTCGTTTCTAGCCATGTAGATCGGGTATCCAGTTTACGTGAAAAGTCCTTAGAAACAAGTACCTTCATTTATAAAACAAAGTAACAACATAATATTTTCTTCTTTTACTTTAAAACCTTTAATGGAGGTAGGCCTCATTAAAATAATTATCAGGTATTATGTAGGCAAAACAAAAGAAATAAAGGGCACTTTCTAAATTGTCTTTGTTGGTTTTGTGCGCCTTGAAAATAAATAGGTACGTTTAGACACATTTGCGTACCAAAAAAAAAATACAGCACTATTTCTACAGGTACACATTCTATATGCCTACTTTTTATCTAATAGGGCAACAAAAATTCATTGACATTGACCGTGTACAATTAAACTGAAAATTTTCTTGTTTAAACCAACTTCTGCTACTGACTGTTCATCGTATACCTACCAGCAGAAAACACATCCGCAAAACTACTCTCCAAGAAAAGTATTGCTGTAGCATTAAAATCTCATTACTATGAGTATTGCTAGTTCTAGAAAGATCAATTTAGATTGAAGTCTCTGGAGTGCTCGATCCATAAATCGTATTGATACAACTCATGTCCCGATGCACTCACTTCAGTTGAAAGAGCAACAGACAGCAAAATGAAATTATAAACTTCTTCGAACGCAGTTCGTAAACTGCAGGATTGTTAGGGCTGTCTCCGTGCGGTTTTAAATGAAGCTTGTGTGTGAAGCAATAAAACATAAGTGTTTCGTTTTCTGGGTGAATAGCGTGTATGTGAGAGCCTTTATTCAGCTATAAATACTTAGGCTCTGCTATTCTGGTCTCCTATGGCTATTTTAATTTCTAATTGAATGCACGGATACTTACCATAGTCATACCATAGTGACCCGTATAGCGTCAATGGTGTTTTTTTCGGGCAGACTGGTCTTGGTAACAGGCACGTTCCAGCAGCCTCGGCGACCGCCGCCTAGATGCATAGAGGTAAGTAGGTAGTCCGGGTTTATGCGCAACGCCTCGTGACAGTAGCATAACAAGATATGGAGCAAGACCGATTTGCCGAACCACCTACAGTTGTACGTCGGGTACAACCAACATACCGGCATAACATGCCAATACACCAGCATACCAGGCCGATACATCTGCATATACCGTATCTTCCAGGATATATGCATACCGTGCACAGAGTGGGGTTCCAGGATTAGCGAGTTCTTGTTTTCGTTCAGAGATAAAACGACAACATTATGTTCCAGTTGAATCCTGACAAGTGCATCATATCATACCCTGACAGTAGCAATATCTAGCTTTGCCTAAAACAGCGGATAATATTGGACGGAAATAGGTACGATACGGTAGACTATAATTTGGTGGCAATTTGTCTAACTATAAGTGGTATTGGTCTAAACTACTAAGTATCTGCTGTCTTTAACTGAAGTCAGGCTACACCACTGTTAGATTTATATGATAAAATCGTTATTGATATTCTACATAATTTTAAGACAAGATAGAAGGGCCTGTAACGCAGGTTATGAAGTTTATGGCTTCATAAATACGGGAACATTTGGAGGTCTTATTGCTTGGGAGAGCGACGAACGAGGTGGACCGTGGAAAATTCAGGTTATATCGATTTGGTCACCTTCCTGCGTCATTATGTACCCTTAGTTTATGAGTATGTCTATCGAGTTCTCAGATTCCGATTTCCAAACGACTATGACAATTCAAACTTACAGAGGTCCGTTTATAGAAATGTAGATGTTTGGAGGCTGAAGTACCGGAGAGTTGTATTATGTCGTTCACGAAGGGCGTTTTTGTTTGTACTTGTACGGGAATGGTTTTCATTGGCAAAAGTCGAATTTAGGACCAGTTTCATAGTTGCTTTAAGTTCTCATAGATGGGTGAGCCAAGTCTGAAGAAAGCAAATCGGTTAGGTGACAAATTGATGACCTTAACAACCTCGAATTTTACTTTTATATTTTGTATAGTGGTAACAATAGACTTGCTGAAGGACAGACCTACAGCTAAACCTTAGCGATATGATTTCAGTTTTTATCCTTTGCGTCAATTCCATTCGATTTTATGGTACTTCAAAGAAAAATGTATTCAATTTTCCGCAAACTGTCAACCCTGCATCCAGTTGAAAGTTGTTTGTCATTGAACTACAGCAAGGAGGGTACACTGCTATATAACGAAGGAGCGATGAAAATTTTGTGGTCAACCCAACTTGTTGCAATAAATTTGAAATTCTTTAGAAAAGGAGAATGGCTTTGTTTTTACGCGATGTTGATTGATATAGCGTTTTAAATGTCAAGGTTCCTTCCAAAGACCCTGGAGTTGGTTTGTAAAAAGTGCATGCTTTCTTTCTTATACTTATTATACCTCAGAAGATACTGTATTAAGTAGGTACTCAGTGGATCGGGTGGGTTGTCTTGTAATGATCTGGGCCCCGATTCAGCTATTTTACAATGGCCGATGAATGAGTTACAGTTGAAGTCTATTTATATATTTATTTATTAACAAATGCATTAACAATTATTGTTTAAAGTCTTAGTCTATGATCAGAGGCAATTGGATTAAATTTGAAATTATTCCTATTTTCTTAAGCATTTTGTCAAGACACTAACTTGAAATCCATTGTATTGACCTTAAGCGTGCCGTTCCGTACTGTATTTCCAATCATTTTGTAGGAAAAAATACAAAAAATGACATTTTAAGCCAATTTTCAGTCATTCATCGGCCATCGTAAATAGCAAAATTGGGGCCCATATAGGCAGTAACTTCATGTAATGTATGGTGTTATTTATTTTGAATGATAGCTGTGATTGTTGAGAGCTTCGTACAAATGAGCTAAAGAAAAACCAATGAGTGGGTTAAAAAATTCAAAAAGAAATGAATAAATATAATACAAGCCTTATTTAGTTCAATTTATTGTGACTGGCAGACGACCCCATTAAAACTAGAGTAAGGAATTGCCAGAAATTGTCTTAAAAAGCTCAAGTTTCATTTGATTTGATTGAGCTTTAACGTTTATTGGGAGATTTATTATTCTTAGTATTCCGGGACATATTTTCCTAAAGGTCAACATTTTGCACAGGAATCCTACTAATATTACAAATGAGGAAGTTTGTATGTATAATATAAAAACCAGTGAACCGATTTAATCGAAAACAAAGATAGTTAGGACCAAGATTAACACAGAATTGTTTTATCCCGATTTTATGTTCCGTGGGCAAGCATTATGGTTGGCGGTCCCGCGAGCATCAGATAGTATATAATATTAAATTAAGTGTAGAAGTTGGCTTGCAAAATATGAAAACAAATAATGTTTATATCATAATTTTTAATTGTTAATAATCAACTTTTTAATGACGGTCATGTTAATCTGATATGTTTCCTCAACATCAAAATACAAATGTCCCCAACACCAAAACACACATTTCGATAACCACCAGAGAACAAGCGACATTGTTTTTCAATTTCGACATTTATCGCACTTTGAGGGAAGCGAATGTCCAGAAAGGCACGTTACGGGCCATTTTCAAAACAAACCGAGCGAGCCCTTGACATTTCCAGAGTAACCAATAATGCTGGACCCATAATAATTTATGCGGGTACCCCATTAACGAGCAATTTGCCGGGAGGTGCGGCGAGGGAGGGGTCACGTTGGAGTGGACAGTAAGTGGCACTGCCGATTGCTAATTTGATTGTGGGTCGTACGCGTCGGAGTCATGTTTGCCTGGTACTTGTAGCAGCATTTAGGTTATAGGAGTAACTGAAATGTTTGGGCCTTGCAAAAGCAATTATTGCCGGACCTAAATTGGACATTGGAGCTGGCAGAAGCTTCGGGAATGGTTTTGATAACCTAATCAAAGACGGTGAAAGATTCGATGTAACAAAATATTGCATATGTTTGCGTTTTTACTTAGTTATACTTCAAAGGAATAGTAGAAATATGGGAGAAGCTCTCGTGTTTGTCTATTTCTTGAATAAACACTTAAATAACAAGAGGCATGCAATGAAATTCTTATGATGGCAATATTTTGTTGTGAAGGTCAAAGTCACGAAGAGCTATAGGGAAACCCGAATTAGAGGCTTAAATATACTTAAGACTTAATTTATCAAACCTAACAAGTTTTAAGGATATTTCTTCTAGTTATAAACATCTAATATATAAAATTCCCGTGTCACGATGTTAGTTACCGTACTCCTCCGAAACGGTTCGACCGATTTTTATGAAATTTTGTATACATATTGGGTAGGGCTGAGAATAGAACAAAATCTATTTTTCATAACCCTAAGTGATGAGGGTAGCTCACACAAAAAAAAAACAATATTTTTTGGACGAAATTGTTTGCTTTTATTTTTTGTGGCATTAAAAATACATACAACTAGAAAAAAGAATTATTCAAAGGCAAAACAACGTTTGCTGGGTCAGCTAGAGTTTTTATAATCCCACAATTTGGAAAACGCCCGCTTTTCTTCCAGACCTCTGAGCCTTGTATATCATTTTAAAAAAATGTATTTAATCTATTGTATTAATTTAAAACGCTTTCTTCTCACAATTCCAAGTATAAACAAAGTGCAGAGTTCTTTCTTTTCCTTATATTTTCTTGGAATTGTAATCGTCTGCGGCTGAAGCAATTTAGAATATTGTTTTTATGAAACATGATCTGGTTAACGCGGTACAACGCTTTCTTTTATCGGTAAGCTTATTTTAATGCCCCTATATTATCTTTAGACCATCCTTCTCGTATATTATTATGTTTTGGTGTAGATTAACTCAACTCCTATGATTATAACTATTAAGATATTTTTACTGGTTTTACATCCGAGTCATTTGTATTCGTACATGTATTTAAGTAATGTGAACTATGTTTTTAATAAATATATTTTTATTTATTTATTTATTTATAATGTTTATTGTATTAAATTCGATGATAACAATACAGGCAAAAATACATAAAATATTTTTCTCGAAACGATATCATTTTTGAAAAATAACTATTATTAAGAAGACCTTAGCATTCTATCCTTGTATTGAATCCAAGTTTTCTCATTTCAACTTTAGTCAAAACAGGTTGATTGTTCATAGCATAAAATACAAACATCCGAATAGTTCTAATATTAGATAGTTATATAATATTATTCAATCTGTTATTAATATCAGCATACAATAAAAAGATGGTCCTTCAATACACACTAGCTGTAGGTACCTTATTTCGCGTGGAACTAAATAAATTTACCTTCCGACAAAACTTAAAATCGGTCCAGCCATTAAAAAGATTAGCCGGAATAAACTGACAAACAGGTGTTCGTTGTGTGTTTTGGTGTATATACATATTATATACATCTGGTTATATCCTTAAACATTTGTTTAAATATCTTTTCCATCAAAAGTACTAGGTACACAAAATCAATAAACAAAAACAAACATTAAAAACAAATCTAAAACTGTCTCTAATAAACAATTTATCTTCTTCCTAACTTTGTCAAGGTACACCTGACCGCAAGTGAACGATAACACCGATTTTAAAAAACCAACCTTACTCACTTGCAATAAGGTTGCTATTGGAAAAAGCTTTTGCAATCTGGTAGACTGTATAAAGGGCTTTATTCTAAAACTTTGACGACTTTCGGCCCTTTAGGAAGATTAATATTGTTTGGGAATAATATGGCGCTACACAGGGAACAAATACTGTGTTAGAAACTAAATTTGAAATTCATAATATATCACATTTTCTAGTCGCATTATGCATTTACTGTTAAAATTTGCTAAAATTGTAAGTAATCTATTAGTACTGACACATGTCAGTGAAAAACGGGTTTTTCAGTATTACAAACTTTATAAAAAAAATATTTATTTTATAAAATTGGAGTACTATAAGTTTCTAATACTGAAAAAAACGTTTTTTACTTCATGCATTTGAAGGTATATATGGTACTGGTATATGTACCATATATACCTTCAAATGCGTTTGTCTGTTTGTTTTTTTGCCTAATCTCTGAAATTTCTGGACATATTTTGAAGGAACTTTTACTGACGGTAACAGATACTACATATTAAGGACAACTTATCAAATAGTTTCGCCTCAGTATATTGAACTAAACTATCATACATACAAAAAAACGTACAAAGATATTGCCAAAGCGATATCAAAACAAAACTATTTTCCTCTTCCATAGTTCCCAAATAAAAATATCGCACGAAAGGGAGGTAATAAGTAAGTACATCAAAACTTGATGTAATGGTCCTGTAGGAGTCTCCGGACTTTGTCTAGGCCAGGGGTTCTCAACCGGTGTATGAAGGATTGCAACGCATTGCCATACACCGACTCAAAAACGCGGATGACGTAGCACGGCGGTTCAGGTTTAGTCAGTAAGAGTCTGACACTGCTCATTTCCTCCCCCGAGGAGTGGGCGTCAATGAGAATTCCCCCGCTGTATCAAAAAAGGGGGTCTATTAATTCTAAATAGAAGATTCTTATTCCATTCGATCTGGAAATTACAGCCATGGTAACTGCACGGCTAGCCAAGAGGTTGAGGTCATCACGCCAAACTCACTGTGCGCGTCGTAAAGCGGGATCGATCCCTACGTAGGACAAGCATTTGTGCCCACAAATGCTTGTTCTAAGTCTGGGTGTGTTTGTGCACGTGTTTTGTTTCTTGTGAAACCCCTCGCGAAAAAAGGATTAAAATCTTCATTGCGGGAGTCGTTTTTGATAAAAAAAAACTACCAAAATTGCCATTTTAGTAGATATCCGATATCTCTGTGTCGAGCTCGGACTTGATTTTTATTATAATTACAGGGTGATCCCCTCTTATAAAAATAATCTTAAATTGGACCTTGACCACGAAAAGCTTGGGAACCCCTGGTCTAGACAGATCGACGTCTAGACATTGCCGCAGACGAGATTTGTTGTTCGGAGTTCTTTTATTAGACTAAAATAGAAAGATGATAAACACGCAAGGGTCAATAGGCTTACGTATTATACCTAGAAGGGCTTAAGTATTCAGACAAGAAAACTAGGTATTTTTTAGATTTCGTATCTAAAGGGTTAAAACTGAATACTATTGCCTGTATCTTAAGATCCATGACAGCTAGAAATTTGAAATTTGATTAAAAAATGAATATATTTACAAATAGTTCAATTATATGTACACTCAACATAAATACATAAGCGAGCTAAATATTAGTCTATTTCATTTTGCTTTAGACCAAAAAGTGCCAAAAACACTGGATAATAACTAGCTATTCGACGGTTAGACAAATTGCCAAACAGTTTTTTGCTTACTTGACTCACAATGTAGAGCAATTTAGACCAAACAGTGCCTTCATTATGTACTAAATAAAAATACTTAGAACCTATTTGACTTGACCTTTCTATTGGTTCGTACCTTTCAAGAGCCTGATATACAAATTCTATTAACGAAATTCAATGAAGCCAAATAATTGAATTGATCAGGAACGCGGCGCAATGTTTAGCATTTTAATTGATATAGTTTCTACAATGATAGCAGAAAGGTTATTTGGTACTTTGAAGGGTAGAGATAAATTTTATTCACTGCTACGATGTGCTACGAAGAGCTACGCAGTCTACGGATTCATGATTTGTGGTGGCTTAGTTTTTGTTACACTATAATATTTTCAGTTAGCATACTTCATTCATTCAAAGCATAGGGATCTTGTATAGTAATTGAGGCTTAAGTAAAATTCGTAGTCACTTCATATTTCGTAGCACAAGCATCATACGTAGCAAATACAAAAGTAGTATTCGTAGCAACAACTGACCAACGTAAATGAGTCCCTAAATTGTGCTAAATCCTATTCTCATGTTATAATTGAGACCTTTATGTATTTGCCTTGATCTAAAACGATAAGATTTGAGGCTAATAGTCCCCAGGATTCCGAACACAGAATGCATGCCAACGTAATTGATTTTATTTTCTGATAGAATTTAATATCGTTAAAGGTTATTTAATGAACTTATATTTTGCCCATAATTAACGTTAAAATGTTAAATGCATACAGCAACCAAAATATCAAAACGTAAATACTCATCTACAAATAGAAAACTACCACAATTACGCAAACCACTGGTATTTAATTTCATCACGAAACCAATATTATTTCATCGTTATTGCATATTTGATTTATGTTAAAAAAGGAATAACAATTCTCGTCGCAACAGATATCTACTACCAGCTTTTAAAGTGATACTGATTTCATTGTGGAAGCGAGACGGTATAATACTTGACGCCTTGTCTCTCTTACTCAATTGCAATAGTCATATTTTTAACGTCTACGCGAAACGAGGAGGATAAGTTTGACGCGTTTGTCTATCAGTCTGGGACATCATGATCACGATTTAAGATTATTTTTTTTGTATGAAAGGTAAATTATGTGCGAGTATGCATAGACATTTTGATAAAAATCGGTTGAGACATAAAAAAATCTGGGGTATTACCTTCAGGGATATTTTTTAATTGTTTTTTGTCTTTGTTTTCCTGTCGAGGTTTACAATTTTTTTATAGGTTTTCGTCTTTACAAAGATAAATGGACGAGCATTAAAAACATTTTGTAGATATTGTATTAAACGTGAAAGCATGTAAGAGCTTTCGTAATGTATTTATATTGTGGGTGTCTATTAGTTGGCCACAAGGAGCGACCTTGAGACATACGGACCGACTGAATTCACATGTTTTTGTAATTTAAGACTGATTTATTTTGAAACGTGGCTTAAAAGTGATTCAGTAGAAAGAAGGAATGCTCTTTTTAAGTACGCTATTTTCCATCATTGGGAAATAATAATAATTAATATATTTTTATCCAATACGCTAAAAAAATCATAAGATAACAAACCAATGATAGAAAAGAAAACAAAAGCCCACGTGCATAAAAACAACAAAGCAATAGAAAATAAACTAAAAAAGAGAAAACAATGATTAATATCCTTTGATATTATTTTTTGAAATACTGGTAGTATTAAAAAAAACCTTTATCAAACATGGCGCCACACAGCCGCCATGTTTGTTTTTAATGTCAACGTCGTTAAAACCTGCGAACAATTCTCATACTTTTTCACCAGTAGGTAAACAAAGTGAGCATGAACTTTTTATCACTGCCTCTAAACAAGCCATTAGCGCTTCCAGTCTCATCAATATTTCATACCAAACGTTTTACAATTAAGGCTCATACGTTGTAATGTTTCTTTCAGCTGAAAAACAGGTTTTATTTTTATTAGGGTTGTCAAAATATATTTTATAATGTCCTGTACATTACAGCATAGCAAAAACTACGGTCTATAAAAAAATATCAGAAGATAACTCATGACGTCACGAACCAATAAAATTAGTGGAATAAAAATTGATGGATGAAAATACATGATAATAATATATAGTTAAAGTATCTTGCAGATGCCTTTACAAAGGCGAAAGTCACCGTTATAATACGTATAAGCAACGAATAGCACGGTCACTAAATGATGGGTGACAAATTATTTTTGACTATTTACATATATGGAGCAGTCATTGTCGCGACTGACTGGCACTTGACCAGTTTTTTTACTTTATGTACCGAGTGAAAGTATTTTTTGACAACCCTAATGCGACTAAAAGTAAAAGTATGTATTGCTTTCCAAGTTATTTATTTATTATTGGGTATATGGCACATAGGCGTTAAAGACAAAATTAAGAGCACTTTTAGTCAGGTTCTGAATAAAAAAGATATTTGCGAAGAATTCAAATAAAAGGTAAAGAAAAATGTAATGCCACCAAAAACAAATCATCTGCTTCCGTTATTACTAAAACCAAAAATTGCAGTTGAAGCCAGAATTAATTTGACAGTCACCCACAATTTTATTTCTCACTGAATCGATTTTTCGTCCTATTTCGTCCAACTCACACGTCACCAGTTTTTCAATAAACTACCAATTATTCTACTTAAAATATAATACTCTAGAAATTACTACACCATTTACTCTGCACACTGAAACTATTAAGTCATATCCTTACAAACTGTCCGGGTTATTGATGTTGGACCGGTCCTCGGGTCCTTTACCTGTAAACATTTGCCCCTTGGTCCTTCTATCCGGAACACAGCCACTTTACTTGATCACGTATACGTACATCAACAGTTTGTACCTTCAGCAACAGAATGCCTTTAACACAAATTTTCAAAACTACTTTTTAAAGTGATGTTGCGATTCTGCTAAATCAAAATGTCTTGACACCTAATGTTCTTAAAGCATACCAGTGTCGTGTAGTACTTTTTCAGTGTCGTTTTATTGTTCAAAGTATAATAATGGACACGTATTTTCAATTTGTCCTGCAAACATAAATTGATCAAATTGCCGTGAATAAAACTAACGCTTGACGTCACGATTGTGTGTGTACAAAATCGTTCCGTCGCAAACCCCCTCATGAAACTTTAAAGCAGTTTATCGTCGTCAATTTTAGTTAAAAAAAAAAAGAGTAATATTTTTCAATTATCTGATTGAGTAAATAGTTTTCTTTTATTCCTAGTCGTCATCCATATTCCTACATGTCACTGAAAAATACTTTTACTTCGTTGACCGACCTCTTTCGTTGACTGTACGTTACGTGTGTTATTGGAATTCATGTTGGAGTATATTTCATGGTTCTCAATACTCAAATACTTTATTGCATTCCACAGTCCTTCGGATGTACAACTTCATATGGACCGTATCGGCCACAGGTAAATACGTGACAGAATGTTTGATGCATGCATATAAAGTTGCAGTTTTGTACAAGAAAAATGTATTTCGAAATTTTTCGAGCGGTTTTAAAGTTACCTCAAACTTTAACTCTTGAATGTTTTATAATAATCCTTGTCCTGTGGGGTTACTATGCAAGTTTTAAATACTAGCAAAAAGACACCAAAACTCAGATCAACTCCCTTTCTTTTTTCAGTGTCGGGTCTTGTAGTTTAATGCCTAATAAGTTTAGTTAAATTTAGAAGAGAGACCCGATTCTGCTATTTACAATGGCAGAGGAAGAAATGGCAATTGGATTAGCGAAATAGCGAAATTTCGCTGGCATTTATGAATCACTGCCGTTATAAAAAAAGAAACGAAGATTTAAGCAATAAATTCCCTATATCATGAAGCAAATTTAATTCCTGTATCCTAGGAACTAGGAACACACACACACATAACTAATACGCGTCCATGTTGACTTAAGAGCGTTATTATTAGTTGCACATATTTCTGTGTGAGTTCTCGCGGTGTAAAACTATGAAGCACTGACATCTATATATCAAACAAAATGTCCAATTCAACCTTATAACAAAGAAGTAAGATTCATTTTCGTTTAACTGAATTCACTGTTCTCAATCTATGTTAATTGAGAGATCTAAACAATCTTATTACAATGTCATAAGGTTCAATTTCGCTTACCGGAGGAGACAAGTTTTCATCGATGCGATGTAAAATCGAAATGCTGTATAATTATTAGTTTGATAGTTCATCGTATCGGTAAAAGTTTATCAATAGTTGTAGTTAAAACTTGTGGTTATTGGTACTCGTTTAGAAGTTCGGAGTAGGTACTATAGTCATAAGTACCTAGATACAATGTTATTTGTGGTTTCATTGGACCTACTTTGTCACTTAAATGATGGTACTTTGTTAAGTCCCAATTCGTTTACGATATTAAATATTGGTGGGAATTCTTTGTAGCTCAGTGAAATCTAAATTGACTGATAAATTCACCTATATATAATATATTACTAGCTGACCCAGCAAACGTTGTTTTGCCGATTTTTTTTTCTAGTTGTATGTATTTTTAATGGCACATTATAAAAAAAAATAAAAACAAACAATTTCGTCCAAAAAGTTTTTTTTTTTTTTTTAGTGTGAGCAACCCTTATTACTTAGGGGTATGAAAAACTCACAACTCACTCAGACGTTAGTCGATTCTCAGACCTACTGACTACGCATATAAAATTTGGTAAAAGTCGGTTAAGTCGTTTCGGAGGAGTACGGTAACTAACATCGTGACACGGGAATTGTATATATTAGAAGATCTATTCTACTCAACAAGATCTCTCCCTTTCCACATCGTGAAAAATTTTAAGATGTCTTAAATTGATAGATGCATTAAACCCATTTTTGTAGATTACGGATTATTCAGACCTGGCTACAAGAATTATAATTTGCGAGGCAAACACAAAGAACTAAGTGTTTACGGTAAAAAAAATAAAAATAACTCTTCCATTAACGAATACTTAAGTACAGCTGTTAAAAAGTACTCTCAGAAATATTACGAATAAAACCAATCTATTAGAAATACAACGAGATATAAACATTAATTATGACATTGAAATGAAACTACTTTTACGGATTTTATCGCGGTTTAATTTTAGATTTTAGTTCCCGACGTTTCGAAACCTTTGCAGGTATCATGGTCACGGGCAGACTGAGATGGCGTTCGTCTTGACAGGAGATGTTGCTCGTTCTACCTTCATATTTTAATTAATTATTTGTGGTCCGACCTACGCAGTATGAGCTCACTGTGTCTTGATGTCTTGCAGCGCTGCTCTTGGGTTTGGCCTTGAGTTTATTTATTATTGGATCCCAAGTAGGTGATATCTTCCAGCCATCTTCTCTATTGAAATTAGGGTGTTTTTTAATCTCAATAGCCTCGCGAAACATCCTAGGTAGGAATTTGGATTCTTTAGCGAGGATCTGTGGTTGGTCAAATCTAATATAATGGCTGGAACTTTCAGCATGTTCGGCGACTGCAGACTTCGTTGAGCGGCGGTGTTTCACGTCAGCTATGTGTTCTTTAACGCGGGTCCCTATGCTTCGTTTGGTTTGACCGATGTAAGAGAGGCCGCAGTCACAATCTAGTTTGTATACTCCTGCATCTTGTAGAGGTATGTGACACTTGACGGATGGTAAGGACTGGCTAATCTTCTTGGGCGGCTTGAAGTATGTTTTAATTGAAGCTCGCTTCAGGATGTAACCAATCTTGTCAGTGACTCCTCTGACGTATGGTAGTACAGCAGGCAAACGATCAACAGTGGCTGGCTTCACTCGGTTTCTGTGACGGGGCCGTGGAACTTGGAGCTTGTTGTCTCGCAGTACTTGCTTGACGTGTTGAAGCTCAGCGGCAAGGTGTCTGTCATCACAGAGTCCGTGTGCTCTCTGAAACAAAGATTTTCCCACGGTAGCTAACTGTTTAGGGTGGTGGTGAGATTCACCGTTTAAGTATCTATCTGTGTGGGTCTTCTTTCGATACACGGTGTGACTTATGGTCTGATCAGGATTTCTTTTAACTAATATGTCTAAGAAAGCAAGAGATTTATTATCCTCCAACTCCATAGTGAATTGAATTTTGTTATTAATGGAGTTGAGATGTTTTAAAAATGCATTTACTTGACTAGATGGTAAAACTGTGAAAGTATCATCTACGTACCGTTTGTAAAACCTGGGAGTGAAAGGAGCTGTTTTTAAGGCTGTCTCCTCGAAGTCTTCCATGAATATATCGGCGACTACAGGGGATACAGGCGAGCCCATCGCTACACCATCTACTTGTACATAGAATTTATTGTTCCACAGTAGGTAGCCAGATGTGAGGCAGTGCTCAAGAAGTTCTGCATATTCTAGAGGTAGGTTGTTCTCTGCTAGCTTCTTGGAAACAATTTCAATACAATCCTTAACTGGTAGGCATGTAAACAAGGACTGTACGTCGAAACTAACCATTACTTCATTGTCATGAAGATGTAGATGTTTAATCTCATTGACAAAGTGGTATGAATCCTTCACAAACGCTGTAGTGTTGCCTCTGAGTGGTGAGAGTGTTTTCGCGACGTGCTGAGCCAATCTGTAGGTTGGTGTGTCGATTTGGCTTACAATAGGACGTAGCGGGGCGTTTGGTTTGTGTATCTTTGGCAACCCATACAGTTTAGGTGGTTTTGCGCATGTAGGTATTAAGTAGGTAACATCTAGACTTAAAAACTGGCGAAAACACTCTCACCACTCAGAGGCAACACTACAGCGTTTGTGAAGGATTCATACCACTTTGTCAATGAGATTAAACATCTACATCTTCATGACAATGAAGTAATGGTTAGTTTCGACGTACAGTCCTTGTTTACATGCCTACCAGTTAAGGATTGTATTGAAATTGTTTCCAAGAAGCTAGCAGAGAACAACCTACCTCTAGAATATGCAGAACTTCTTGAGCACTGCCTCACATCTGGCTACCTACTGTGGAACAATAAATTCTATGTACAAGTAGATGGTGTAGCGATGGGCTCGCCTGTATCCCCTGTAGTCGCCGATATATTCATGGAAGACTTCGAGGAGACAGCCTTAAAAACAGCTCCTTTCACTCCCAGGTTTTACAAACGGTACGTAGATGATACTTTCACAGTTTTACCATCTAGTCAAGTAAATGCATTTTTAAAACATCTCAACTCCATTAATAACAAAATTCAATTCACTATGGAGTTGGAGGATAATAAATCTCTTGCTTTCTTAGACATATTAGTTAAAAGAAATCCTGATCAGACCATAAGTCACACCGTGTATCGAAAGAAGACCCACACAGATAGATACTTAAACGGTGAATCTCACCACCACCCTAAACAGTTAGCTACCGTGGGAAAATCTTTGTTTCAGAGAGCACACGGACTCTGTGATGACAGACACCTTGCCGCTGAGCTTCAACACGTCAAGCAAGTACTGCGAGACAACAAGCTCCAAGTTCCACGGCCCCGTCACAGAAACCGAGTGAAGCCAGCCACTGTTGATCGTTTGCCTGCTGTACTACCATACGTCAGAGGAGTCACTGACAAGATTGGTTACATCCTGAAGCGAGCTTCAATTAAAACATACTTCAAGCCGCCCAAGAAGATTAGCCAGTCCTTACCATCCGTCAAGTGTCACATACCTCTACAAGATGCAGGAGTATACAAACTAGATTGTGACTGCGGCCTCTCTTACATCGGTCAAACCAAACGAAGCATAGGGACCCGCGTTAAAGAACACATAGCTGACGTGAAACACCGCCGCTCAACGAAGTCTGCAGTCGCCGAACATGCTGAAAGTTCCAGCCATTATATTAGATTTGACCAACCACAGATCCTCGCTAAAGAATCCAAATTCCTACCTAGGATGTTTCGCGAGGCTATTGAGATTAAAAAACACCCTAATTTCAATAGAGAAGATGGCTGGAAGATATCACCTACTTGGGATCCAATAATAAATAAACTCAAGGCCAAACCCAAGAGCAGCGCTGCAAGACATCAAGACACAGTGAGCTCATACTGCGTAGGTCGGACCACAAATAATTAATTAAAATATGAAGGTAGAACGAGCAACATCTCCTGTCAAGACGAACGCCATCTCAGTCTGCCCGTGACCATGATACCTGCAAAGGTTTCGAAACGTCGGGAACTAAAATCTAAAATTAAACCGCGATAAAATCCGTAAAAGTAGTTTCATTTCAATGTCTAATATTCGCGTAAACCTAAGAAACCATTAATTATGAACTAAAATATAAGCAAAACATTACTTTGAGCTCGATACAAGTGCTTGGCATGTAGAAGTATAATAAAATCTATACTAGACAGTGCCCTTTGGGAAAATACACGTTTTACATAAAGATCATCGTTCACTGACCTTTTAAGAAACATATGGAAAGAAATACGCCACAAACGGGATTACAACTGGGTTTAAAAAAGTAAAAATCTTTTAACTTCTTCAAAATATAGGTAAATTAAAATATGAGGTAAGTATTTCTGCCAGTGTAAGTTTAGAGGAGTTTGTGTCGTAGTTTATACAAATAAGTGACGTCATGCGTGAGTTCCATTCACTGTAATTTAATCAATTTATGTTTACGGAGAAAAAAAAATGATATTTTTTCGTTTTATTTAAGTATCTAAACAGATCACTCCATCCCAGATCTAAACAGATCCAGATATTTGAGTACGTCATCATGAAAATTGCCGCGTAGGTACATGATCTTGTAGACTTTATTTCTTTAAGCAGTTTGCAATCAATATAACACAATCATTTTAACAGAATTGATGGATTGTAAATGTTTTTTTGTTGATAGTTGAAACCTTTTTTACTTTTTTATATTGTGCTGTGTTTTTAGTCGGATTATTTATATAATTTTCCGATGCTCATTTGATATGCAAATTTTCTCCTCAAAAACGGCAAATAATCAGCAAAAGTTCTTTAGCCAGGAAACGTCAAGATAAAACGTTTTGATAACAGTTACTTATAGTTATACTATGTACCCAGTATACGACACCCCTAATCGTTTGAAATCCAAACATGGTCGTACACCTGCGCACCTGATGCCTCTAGTGACCCCGAATTAAGTAAGACCGAGGAACCCAATTGGGTACAAGATGGTTCTGTAATAGAATTAGCTATCTCAATACTGTTTGACTCATTCAAATTGGTTTTATTCTGTTTACCAATGTCTGAAAGAAATTCAACCTCTTTCATAGACAGGTTCAATGGTTCAATGTGACAGAGCCTAGATATTAGTTATTAATTATAGATTTGATTTTCCTTTGAGTGATCTGTACCGAAACTATTATTATTATCTAACTCTAATATCTGAGGCTCCGCTGTCTGTCCATCTATCTACTACTAAGCTTAATCCCTACCAATATTATAAATGCGAAAGTAATTCTGTCTGTCTGTTACGCTTTCACGTCTAAACCATTGAACTGATTTTAATGATATTTGGTACAGAGAGACAACTGACCTTGAGAAAGAACATAGGATAGTTTTTATCCCGGACTTTTGAAGAGTTCTCTTGGAAACCGACATCGACGCGGGCGAAAAGCTAGTAATTAATAATTAGCAAAGTAATTTTCGGGAATGACGGTTTTGTTGCCATAAATAATAAAAATTGGTCTCGTTCTCTGTTAGCACAGTAAACCTACTAGTAAAGAGTCCTGACTGTCGCAATGTCGCAAATCCGATTCCCACCTGACAGCTTTTTTCACTAGCCTTCAAGCTAATGATATATTATATTAGTATCGTTACGTTACATAACAATCTAATGATTGCGAAGTATATAATGTGGTAATGAGAAAACTCCATTACTGCCCACAGTGCAGTCGAGAGCTTGTGGAGTTAACTTAACCTTGCCTTTGTTTCTGACATGTTACTTTAAAAGTATTCTAATGTAAGTGTTGTGTTTGAAAATGTACGACTGGTATAGAAGACTTAAAGTTCTTGCCACTAGGGTTTACTATTTTATGAATTGCTTTCCTTTAATATAATTGTCATATAAAGTTAGTTTGATCTTAAATTGTTTTTTGGAAATCATTTTAATAGTGAAACGTTTGAATAGTAATTTTATAAAAAAAAAATATCTATAAAAATGTAAAACCACCAATTTAGTAGAAATGACAACCATCAAGAAATCAGAACTCTAGACAACATCACTTAATAAACAAACCAAAAACGCAGTCGAAATAAAAAACATTCTTCTTACAAAACTTGCTTAATAATATCACTTTGAACACAGTAACACATTAAACTAACGCCTCCATTTCAAGTCACACACACATTTGACGTTCTTTACATAACATTGACTTAACACACCCCTCTATTGTTCCTGTTCAAATTAATTACACTCAGACACAGCAGAAACTATCCCGGTCCTTTGTTCAACCCGTTACTCAGCACCGAAACGTGGAACTGACAGATTTCTTCAAGCTTTTTACATTGACTTTGGTCCTTTTGTCCGAGAATTGGAACAACGTCGTGTGCGGAAAGCCATTAAGTTTCATTGTTTATGTAGCATATGATGGGGACAATGAGTTGGTTCAAAGGTCTGTGGAAAATATGTACTCTGATAATTAATTGTTAACGAGTGTATGAGTTTTACGGTATTAAAGAGGAATGTAAGAATACTGAAGTAGGTTTGGGCCTGGATTGAGATTTTAAAGTAGTAGTTAAAATAAGATTTAATGAGTGGAATAGACGTTTTTTTTTAAATTTCAATATATTCTTTTTTAAAATAAAACGTGCACTCGTCACTGATATAACTCACATAAAAAAATAAAAATAAAATTAAAATCATAACGTTGATAACTGACGGGAAGGATAAAGTTTTTTACTTCTGGACTTTTTTCAGTACAATCTCAAGACGAAGAATTTAGTCTATAAAGTACGAAAAAGTATCCAGCCAAAAATGTAATATTAAATTCTAATTCTTAACGTCCGTCTTATTACTTTGATCATCATATTTTTTAAATTCCCAGTCCGTGTATCTCCTAATTTCCCTTTTATGCATATTCTCATACATGCGGTTTCGAGGCACCCAAGTCGACCTTTTGTACAAATAGATTATTTAAATACATGTTGAACTAACGTGTTCTGTAGTTTGCATTATTAATGCTCTTACCTGCCACTTAGGTGAAGCATAAAACAGTTCGGACCGAAGGACCATGTGGAGCGCGAAAATGAACGTCCCCAGAGGTAGAATAATGAGAATTTTATATTTGAAGAGGTATTAAGAGATTCAATGAGTTGTAAGTTTGTAAAAGGTTTAAGACTTGTAAGTTGCTAGCTTAGGAGGATTATAAGTATTTATGAGTATGGAAAAAAATAAACATACGAAATAAGTTAACTTAATAACAAGTGCTACTTATAGTGGTATAACAATACGCTTGCAAGTCACACCTTGTACATTCACCCTCTTTATCTCTCACATTTACAAATACATGCCAGGATACAAACACACTCACAGGCACACAAGAATACATTGAACAATGAATTATGAAATAAACTTCTTACTCTTTCAGGTTTGTTCCCTGAGTCGTCAAGTCCCGAAAAGTTATTTAAAATAATTGTAATTAAATTAAAATATTATCTTACTTAACATCTGTCAAATGTAAAAAAAAAACTTAAAATTTCCCGAGATTCTGACTATTCCAACCACCTGTATGCATAAAACTTAGTGATTTTCTTAATTTGTGAAGATATATACAGACTATCAAGATAGTTTTAGTATAAGTATGTGTAACATTATATAACTACTATTTAAAAATAACTCGGTCCTATGGTACATTTATAAAGCTGTATTTTACCTCTTTACAAGAAGCGATGACTATAAGAAAACATCGTGCAACAAGTTCAAAACGTAAACTAAGTGTAAAGCATTTGTCTTGTTAATTACGCTTTTTACAGTTATTAATTAGTCCCACAACAGGTTTTGTTTGCGTCTCGAGTATTTAAGATTAATGACGGTTTAATGTTCTAGTAGTTTGTATTGTGCTATCTCAAAAACCAAGGCTAGTTCAATGGACGGATTTATCTGCCAGTGGATAAAGGCGAACGGTTTTCTTCTTGCCTTTCACAAGGAAAAGAACGCTTGACAACATCCGTAGCAAACAGCTGAACATAAAAAAGATATTTTTATTTGTAAAACATCATTATACATACATAGTGTGCATACAGGATGTTAAAAAGAAAAAAGTTACATTGATGTTTAGCCATTACAGCATACAAATATAAAGAAAGAAGAAATAAACTCTCCAAATTAACAATTTTACTTAAACATTATTAGTTTTATGTTTTAAGTTATAAGAAAGTTGTAACGTAATATGGATACCATAACTACATACTCATATAAACTAAATAGCAAACATACACAGTCACTGATATCGGCAAACATCTATACACGTAGCAAATTCCAGTACTGTTTGATCAAGCCACGGCATACCGATCAATAACGCAAGTTCTGTACCGAAGGACTCTACTTTATTGAATAAAATACGAAATAAAACAAACTGGATGTTTTAGATAATGCTAGAAGGACAAGAAAAAGACCCTGACATTTGGTATCAAGGACAGGATGCATCGAGCGACCTTCGCTCTTGACGTAATCTCGTTGTTTCGTTAGTGTGTTTTATAAAATACTGGCAGTTGCCTGCGGGACCGTTAACTACAAATCGAATAATAATATGATTCTATGGGAACGTAAAATGGGGATAAAAACTACTCTATATTTTAATCCTGGTTATAAACTATCTTTGTAGTTTTGTCTAAATCCGTCTAGTTTTTGCCTGAAAGTAGAACAAACGTTCATACACGCTACCAAAGTTTTCGTTCCGATTTTATGTTCTCATAGGATCGTAAGCAACAGCTAGTAATACTAAATCAATAGTGTAACACGTTCTGCATTATAATTCCAAGAATTCACTCATGTAGGCGTTAGAAAACATAAATATTTACCATTCATATCATCCTAATAACTTCACTCCTCACGTACACGTGCCGTCTATAAAAAGGTTTGTTTGTAAACATGTTCTGAAGAAAGTCCATGTTTTTCTTTTTAAAATGTTTTCAGTGAACTATAAACTGAAGGTTGGAATGGAGGTTTAATAAAATAAAATAATGAGAAATAGAGTATAGAGGTGCTTGTTTAGTATAATATATGGTTGTTGTTTATCTCTTTAAGAATGTTTTTAATAATATGTTTATCAGTATTCTAGTTACTTTAGAACAGGATGTGCCTTTTGGGCTTTGGCTTTCCTCTCAGGAAGAGACGGATGAAAAGTACATAGGTATTAAATAGACAATAGAATATATATTTTTTGCACTTATGCATGAAAGAAAAAAACGTACCCAATATTTTTTTGGAAATGTGTCTGACTGACCAAGACAGTTTTTTTTGTGAAATAGCCTATTATGAAAGTGTATTATATCCCTTTTTGTTACCCTCCCACGCACTTTAAGAAATGGATGTGGACTTTCACCAGCTCTCACCATAAAATTATAGAAGAGAGATCTGTTTTACAGAGAAGAGAGCGCTATCTCAGGACAACAGTCTCACTTCAAAGCTGATACGCCCACAGAACGATAATAACAATTGAACAATAGGAAGTTAACGATCAAAATACTAATATACGTTATTGATACCAAGATTTGCACTTACGATATGACTTATACAGTTTGTCAAGAGAAAAGCTAGCCGCTTACAAGGGGGAATGGACGAATTATTTACACAATACCGGTCCAATGGATGCGTATTTCTGAAATGTACTACTAATAACTCTATTTTATTTTGTATAAGACTGAATCGTTCGAAATGTAGGAAGGTGTAGTGCGCAGTTTGTAAACGTTGAAGTTATTTATTTCTAAAACGCACACATCTTTTGCAAGGTCGGTGCGTCTTTTTGATCAAACTTGAGACCTCTAACTTGGCGGTCTTGCTACATCACCACTCAGCTAACACGACTTCGTTACTAATATACTACCACCCAAAAGTTGGTGGTTTAATATCCAAAAAGAAAAACAACCAACAATGTCAGCAGGGTGATCATAATTAAAAAAAAATTGTTTACTGTTTTCCTGAAAAAAATATTGTGCCACATAAATAAGGAGATTTAAAAATTAGGATGGACTTCGTCAATACATTCCACATTAAATGGGTATTTAAAAAACTACCTTATTTTCTTACATATAAGTTATATTATACTTCGAAGCAGTATTTGCATTTACGCGCGCCGATTGATATCTGAACGAAGTAAACAATATCCCAAGTTGTAACTGCTTGACAAATACGACGGAACCCTCTTTCGCGATATTGAGTTGAGATCCTTAGACCAATAGGAGACCTTCAGTACTTTTTAAATGTTTAGCTTTCATTTTGGTTTCTAGAGATCTCAGTACTGTGTTAACTTGAAAGATCGTGGTTATTTTAGTCTAACAAATTGTCATGGGTGTCAAGCTGCCCAGGTAACTGGGTTGAGGAGGTCAGATAGGCAGTCGCTCCTTGTAAAATACTGGTATTTATCTGAATCTGGTTACACAGAAAGCCGACCAGAACAAAGTTGGGGAAAAGGGACTATGAGTTGGTAGTGGTTATTTATTAAAGTCTTAATTGGAAAAGCTGAAAGAAGGTGGTTAGTTTTCTAAGCTGAGTTAATTGAAATACATCTCAGAAGAGTTTTTTAGAGTTATCTCTTCAGTCAGCTTTACCGATGGTTTTGACTACTTGCGTATTACCTCGTATTGTAGAGCAGCTTTAGTACAAGAGAAAGACCTTATTCTTTCTCTATTTATTTCCAATATAAAATTGGCAAAACTAATAAATACAATGGAAGTTATAACCTCTGTCAGGACTCAAATCTGCAACTCAACACTTCTTTCCAATTGTTAATTCTTTCCGCCATTTTCTCTGAATTCCGCCGCAATAAGCAAGCTTACCCCTCACTTATCAAGACAAACATTCACCAACTATCTTTAAAATATTGAATTACCGTTAATAAACCAGTATAATAGCTTATTTATATTCGTTCTCAGAAAACTATAATGAATTTTCGTGGAAACCAAACAGATGAAGGTAGAGTTCTATAAAATTGGCAAGTTTAGTAACAAGGCATTGAAAACGTTGATTACATTTCAGCGTCAGGGCATTTGAATGGACATTTCTAAATATAAAACTGTTATTTATAAAGGTGTACATATTATACAAAATTATGAAAACGGTTTTCTTGTCATAAGTTGATTTATTTTACGGGCTTTCGTAGAGCAGGAGTTGGACGACTTGGTATTAAAACAGTATTTCAAATGCTAGTGGTTTTTGTGCTGAGTGGCTTGTACCCATCAAATTAATGACTGTTTCAATTGTTGCTTCTGCATGACTTTTATTTGTAGTTGAAGTTAACAAAAACATCATCTATTAAGATTTCAGCTACCTGTTCGTGAGACACAGATGGTTGTAAGATGAACGGACAAACAAAACGCGAAACCTTTGTTAAAGGGTTACGTTTTACCCCTTATGGATGTTCTAAAATATACATATATTTAAATCCACATTCCACTTCATAATGTCGTATTACCGTTACACTTAAGCCGACATTTTGCAATGCGTTGCTCTTGAATATGGCTGTTAATAAGATTTTTATATTTTCCTAGTGATTTCCTTTGCGGTTCCTGAATCAATATAAACCGCACCCGCATTGTCAAAATTTGCGCAAAGTCGGGATCAGGCTAACTTCATATTGATATTCAAATCAGAAGATTTTTTTGGCCGTTTAGTAAGTATGCATTATTAAAGAGTTCGAATAGCATTTCAATTATTACGTCATACATTTGCATGGGAAAATAGTGGGGTAACAATTGTTGAAAATACGTGACAATAGGACTTAGGAAGACTTAGGACATTAGGATCAAAGATGAGATACTCCCTCCAATAGAATTGGCGTCAATGGAAGAAATGCATTCTTGCTCCATTTTCACAGAGGATGGCTTTCTGTTGCCGCTATCACGACTTGTAAATAAAAACTAAAATCAGGTTCAGCTATGGTAGGCGCTTTCATACATTTGATGAATGACAAATTTTTACTGCACATTTTTGACCTATTTGTACAAAACCACTACTGCGATTTCCATTCATGTTTACCCGGTTTTAAGACCAACTGAATGGATTCTATCAAGAAATAATAATAAAAATGTTTGAAAATATCCATCTAGCTCCTGTATTACCGGGAATTTTGAAGTGTTTGCAGGATTACAATATGTGAGCTGAATAACATCCGGGCTTTTTGTATTAATACCGGCGTCCGGTAATGGATTCTGTATAGATACGGGGACTATTTGTTCACATATCAAAATAATTTACCTTGGAAACACATTTTGAGTAATATTTCATTCACAAAATGCCATCCAGTCAAAAGAGCTTGTATTTTAAGTACAAACCGAATGATAAATATACTGATAGTATCTATAAATGTTATAATCTATAACAACACTAATTACAACCAAATAAAATAAATGGTCGAGTTCATCACATAAATATTGGTCCCGGGTTTGCATCGAACCCGCTATCGCCGTAAATAACTTACTAAACAACTAACCGCGGTAAACACGTCTTTATATCGTAGAAATAACACTTAGCCATCCACGAAGTCCAATACAGCAAAAACATTTAACATCGGTCACAGAGATAAATAAAAAGTTTTTAATTAATCGTAAACTATTATTTTAAATACAAAAAGTTATCAGAGCTCAAACAGTAGTACGAAACAAAAGTCATTGTGACTGTGAAATAAGTTTTGAATACAAAAAGTATGATTAACTATTCACAATCCATTCCGCCTGAATACTCGCGATGACGGTATTAATTGCTAGATACGGCAAAACATACAAAAAAAATCGCATTAATTTTACGTACCACATTTTCACTTATTTAAATCTTAAATATATCTATACTAATATATAAAGCTGAAGAGTTTGTTTATTTGAACTGGCTAATCTCAGGAACTACCGGTTCCAATTGAAAAAATATTTTTGTATTGAATAGACCATTCATCGAGGAAGGTTTTAGGCTATATACCATCACGCTGCGACTATTAGTAGCATTGTTAGTCCTATTCGGAGCGAAGATACAATGTAAAATGTGGAAAAAACAAGGCAGGTATAAATCATAACTCATATCTTGTAACCACGCGGACGAAGTCGCGGGCAACAGCTAGTTATTGAGATAGTCCATGTAAATACGTAACGTTCGTAGCTCAAGCGTAGTTCGTAGCATGCGTAGTACTGTAGCTTTAGTGTAACGTGCTACGAAACACAGTAAGTGCAATTATTAGAGTAGGAATGGTAGTGTTATTAGCTTAGCAGTGCGTGTAGTAGACGCAGCTTAGAGAAATGGCCTCTGAACTGATGCAAAATATCATACGACAGGATTAATTACTAAGTAAATAAAAAATCATCTTTTTTTGAGGTTAACGTTTATAGAGTTTAATAGTAAGACAGATATGTAAAAATAGTGTTACAACAAAATTAACGGTTTCGAGATCCTGAGGATCTCATGAATGATCCGGTTGGTCTTGTGTATGTACAAATGCTTAAGAAAAACAAAGCGCTCCAATCGCTTTTTAACTTTTATTTTTATAGCAGGAACCGAAATACATCTTCTGAGAAAAAATCATATAATATGAGGTTCATGAAATACAGCCTGGTGACAAATGGGCAGATAGATAACGTAGCTTTAGTAGTAGAGAGGTTTTACCTTAGGGTATGACAAGAAAACATTAAAATATAAAAATGATAGTGGTATATAAAAATCTCAAAAACATAGTACTTATTAATCCGTATAATTAGTCAAAAAACAGTTTCCAAAATTAATGACCTTACAAAAACGTTTCTATAAAATAAAGTTCTGTGATCAAAGGATTTCGTGAAACGCCGTCACATGAAAATTTAATTTATACTCTTTGAAAACGCGAGCGAATCAACGAAAGCTGGGAACAATGTATTTTAATTACATTTCATACACACGCTTTAAATAAGGTTAAAATAATTAAAAGACATCGTTAACTAGTTCAGGTTGAACGGAATAGGTTATTGGTTTTAAAAATCTATTGGACAGATCGTTTTTAAATTCATGGTCCTTCTTTGTAAAGTAGCTAATTATTTTTCCAGATTTTCACATCCGTAGATTAATCCCTAACTTTTTACTTAAGTTCTGTTTTCCGTCGAGTTGAATCGTTTAATAAAAGAAACGTCGAGGTTAAGTAATGATCGGTACGGTCACAGACTTGTTATTTCTCTCACTTATTTGTACGTCGTGTACTAACTTATAAAAATCAATTTTCTGAAACCGACTCGCACTTGCCCCGTTTTCAAATTAATAGATTGTGATCATTTATGTACTTGGTCTTTAAGAGTTTTTATACAAATCAGACTCACAACTGCAAAATAGACCACAACATAAAACCATAAAGCTTCATCTGTTTCACCGGCCGAGTGGTCTGTCTGTCAGCCTGTAACCAAATATTACAAGTGGAATTTGATTCGCTTCCCGGTTTCCGACTAAGCTGTAATTTTGACAGCATATTGTATTGTTTATATAGCGTTACCATGTTATATTATGTTTGACATGATACAAAGATGATCTGAGGCTGGAGCTAAAATATGGCCATAGGAGTTCCGCTAAAAACACCAGCAAGTTAAGATTTGTTTCTGTATAAAGGACTGCAACGCATTGTCATACACCGACACAAAAACGCGGATGTCGTAGCACGGCGGTTCAGGTTTAGTCAGTAAGAGTCTGACACTACCCATTTCCCTCCTGTGTCCATGAGGAATCCCTTCCAAAATAAAAAGAACAAAAATGTTAAGATTTGTTTGAATTGTCTTTTTTAATTTGGTTCCAAAGCAAAACAAAAGATTGCTTTTAAAAAAGGTTATTTAATATTAGTTTGTTACAGAGAAGAATGGGTACTGCCTTTTAATTATCTTCTCAATAAGAAGACTTTTAATTACAAACCGACTCTACCCTTTTCTTTACCCTTTTAAGCCCGATATTTCAAATGAAAAGGTTCGAAACTAGATACAGACCTCATTTCGTCTGCCAAAGGTTTTAGGTTCGCTAAATTGGCACCCTTATATTTGCGGTCTGTTTGTCTGTAGTTCATTATTTATAATGAAACATGTTTTTTTGATATGTTACCTAGTGTCTAAGGTTAGGTAGTATGTTATTTTATTAAATTATTGTTAATACTGTTACTTTTAATGTAAGTTATTTGTAATGTTATTTTGTTTGCCTATTTTACGAGCATTTTATAAAATATTTTGAGTTAAACATGATAAAAGTAAATAATGAAAAATGCTATATTAATAAACGAATCAAAAGTTCTGAAGTACAAACATAAAAAAACAACAAAATAGTCAATTTTAGAACCTATTCTTTTTAAGCCAGTTGAAAAAGAATAAAGGTTATCTGAATGCATATCTAAAGATATATATTTTTCACCGTTTCGCAAACTTTTTCTGGAGCAATCACGATCAGTTCTCAATTTCGATTTTCCGGAAAATCTAGCAAACAGTTATCCAGTATTTTTCGGAAGAGCACGATTTTCACGTGCGACTTGCAAGCATTCTAAGTTACACATGTTTCCTGTTAGCCATTGACCTGGATTCGATTCAAGTGAAAAATTTGAAAGTCGACGAAGTTCTTAATAAATATTGAATGTTAGTTGATCGCAAGATAGGTAAAGTCCTTTCCCAAACTCAAAATTTTTAGAATTGAAATTGTTTTCTTTTTGTATAAAAATCTTCAGCATCAAATTAAAATATTTTCTTTTCAGAACATAAAAGCTGAGAGCCCTTTATCAAACTCTTTAGTAATTCGAAGTACTTTAAATGCAAACTCAATGGCTATAGAAAAGTTGATTTATAATTAATTGCCTTTGATCAAAATTTATTATAATGTTATATAATTAATTATCGAACGAAAATAATAGTCATTTATTTAATGTGAAAAGATTTACCGACTAAAGAATTTTACAACTATATCTAAATTACATAAATCTAACCAGAAAAAAATGTTCAGAACCACTGGCAAACACAGTTGGCTGTCATCCTCGTTTTAATGTGTAATAAAAGAGGGAACAATAAAACATAATTGAGCCTCCCTGAAGTGAACAATTGTTTTATACGGTGACGACATTGTTCAGAAAATAAACTGGAACTATTTACTGCCGACTGCTTTCTTGGTACGAGTTTGTTTTGTTAGCAATTAAGGAAGGAAAAACTGTACAGTGAAAGGCACCGTTTTTAGTATATACGAGAAAGTCGCAAGGTAAATTAGAAAATTTATAAAGCCATGAGAATAAAATAGTGTCTGATGCTAAGGTGTCATGGACAGACACACGGTCCCAGAAACATTAATTATTTATTGTTAAGATACTATTTATAAAGCAGAAAACACATAATAGCTGAGGAGTTTTTGTATTTTTCAATGTATGTTGATTTTGTTGTATAAAGAGGTCTTGAGGGCCGTATCAGGAAGACGTGTGTAACAGCCAGGAAAACTAATTAGTTACAACAATAAAATTGAATAATAAAAAGTCCATATAGCATGTATAGAAAGTAAAATTTCATGTACGAAACCTATATGTAGTTGACTGAAAAATCAAAAGCAGTAATTGCAAACATTTTCCAATTGCTTGCCCTTTTTTCAAACCACTGACGGGTTCTTTCCCTAAAAATCTCAATTTCTCGACCTCAACTCGTGCCCACATATACCCTACAATACATAGCAATGCGTAACTTAAAACAGTTCGCAAGGGTAGCCCGTAATTACTGCTTAATTGGGGCGCCGAGAGCAAGGGAAGTGACGCGATGGAATGTAGAAAATTAGATAAAAGTGCCACTCAAATAAAGTCAAGGTTCTTAAGTCACGTGTCTACTTATATAATTATTACTTACCTGGACATGGTTAAAATTTTCTTTTTTCTTGTAGTCCTGATAAAGACTTTCTCTGCTTATTCGAAATTCCTGTTTTCTGTATTTTCTGAGTACTGACAGGTTTGATATGCAAATAAACCCTGGGATACAAATTTCTCCCTTTTTCACCCAGAGCACGGCGTGGGGATATGTCAGACTTTCGACAGAAAATAACACCTTTGGCCCCTATATTCGCCTAAGCCAGAGTCTCGGGATCGCTCGTGCATACCCTTGATTCTTTCCGAAGATATATTTCTCTATGCGCAAGAGCAATTCGCAACGTTCATACGTTGAACATCATATAGATACCATCATAGTTGATAAATGACAAAGGTAAGGAATATCAGACGACAAATACAATTTCGCGACACCTAAGATTCTACTGTCTTGAGGCTCTTCCATCGACTATTCAATGTTCCATAAATGAAGCGAACTTTGAAATACATTGTTTACTTTTAAAGGTAAGGTACAATTAATTTAAATTGTCTTTTGTTTGTTTACCATCACACCTTTTAGGGCTATAAGGTTTGATTTCACAATTTACCTGTTCGACAAAAAAAGGACCAAGTTTTTATTACTTTTGCCATAATTGCCGCTCGTTTTGCCTTTTGGAAAAGTTTATTTTACTTAAATAATATCAGCCCACATACATAAGTCCCAATGCTGGGCATAGGCTTCTTCTCATATCTTCCAATGATAGGAATACTTATTAGTCTTTTCCATCTTCGTTTTTCAGTAGTACGACACATAACTTTGAAAGATGCTGGAGATGGGGCTATACTAGCTACCTCGTGTTTTAAAATCCGAAAAAACATGCAAATATACCATGGCATACAATACGTATATATTTTTTCGCAACCATTATTAAGACTTTAGAATTTAACAAAAAGGGTCTCCAAGTTCAATACAAATATATAGAAATATTTTCCCTTTTCACTTAAAAATATACCGGTAATAAACTATGAGGTAAAATGTCTCAAGCCATATACAGATTGAACGAGCTTTGCAAACCATTTCTCTTTGTTTATTGATACTTAGAAACAGATGTGCTATTGTTTTTCAGATTTATAACAATACATCCAGAGCGCGTGGCTAGAAATTGGAAAGCAATATAGAATTGTTAGTAGGGCTGGTTTCTGGCAACAATGAATTTTGAAAATGATATTAAAAATAGAGACTGAGGTTTAATAGCGTTTTATCCGTCGTAAATTTCTTAGTCGACTGTAGTGTTGACCAGACTCATGACGAAAATGTTGGTTGTAGAGTTTATGAGGATGCGCTACCAATCTATACTAATATATAAAGCTGAAGAGTTTGTTTGTTTGTTTGAACGCGCTAAACTCAGGAACTGCTGTTTCAAATTAAAAAAAAATATTTTTGTGTTCAATAGACATCATCATCGAGGAAGGTTGTAGGCTATATAACATCACGCTGCAACTAATAGAAGCGAAGATACAATGGAAAATGTGGAAAACCGGGGAAAAATATTTATCTTCTAGGGCTTCCGTTAAAAAAATTCTAACTTATATCTTCTAACATAGAAATACTTCTAATATCTTCAAGATAGCACGAAATTATAATATTATTACAAATAAAAGTCTTTCAGGCACTTCCCAAACTTTAAATGACTCTAATTGAGTCTAGACTCAGGTATGTGTAGTATATGTTAACTTAAAAGCATCAAAACTAACTTGAACGTAATGTAAGGGAGAGTAGAATTTCACTTTTCACACAATTTCAGGAGTCCTGCTACCACGTCTTGGGCAAAGACTGTTGTGATTGTAAGAGCGAGATAGCGCTCTATGAGGCGTGTATTGGCATCTCTCTTCCACACCTACCAAAATTCTTCTTTCGAAAGGCGGTAGTAGGTGTGTACGGTAACTTATACCGGAGTGGTTGCCTTCATAATTATTATTAAATTGGAGCGCAGGGGTCGTTTACAATAACTAAAACATTATGCTCTGTTTACACTTCGGTATTATACACTCACTTGTATCCCCTGTAATGTTGTACAAATAAATATTTGTGTGTATCTGTCAACCCTTATTTCAATTGCATTAATGGTTAGTTATTAAATTTTAAGTTGACTTGCCAGTGTGGTATAGAATACCACACTGGCAAGTGTGTAACGTATATAAAACATAGGAATCAACAAGATTCCTATGTCGTTCCTTTACGTCGTAATTAGGTTGTATGTTAATAATATTATAATAAGGCATGAATATAAAAGCCACTGAACCCCTGAGTAAAATTTATAACAACCCTTTTTGCGTCGGGAGTTGAAAAAATTCGAAACCTACAATACATTTTCTGGTCTTCAGGGTCTCTTACTCTATCTAATTGTAGTAAGATGGTTCAAGTGAGAAGCTGCTTGCTCTACGTCTAGTGTGTTGTCGCCCTTCCACATCGGTATCAACAAGTTTTACAAAATTACATATTATTCTAAATCAGTTCTCAAAGGTTCACTTCATCTAACCAAGCTACTTTTAGACAATCTTTAACGTTAATAGAGAACACTCGAATATATTGCGATATCAGTGTATGTTATGTAATTACTAAAAAAATATCATTTTAAAATTTAGTTCTCTATGAACGCTAAAGATTATGAAATTGCCTTTTCTAATGGGCAAAATTCTCAAAGAAAACTTACAAGCTCTTATTCAATATTCCTTTAACAAAGTAGACATACGAGAAAATATTTTAATCATAAACTATCGATCTCTCTCGAAGACTAAACTTGCTTCAATATTCTAGTCTATAATACTAAGCTGCGCCGTGTGCCATAGACTAATAAGTAAGTAGGCCGAGAGACAGTGACCAGATGCGATATAACATCGTCGCATGATTTATCTTTTATACTATTAGACTACTTACTGGTGATTGGTAATTTAAGATACGCATATTTGGTATCTAGTTAGGTAGGTATTTTTTGTTCACTCTGCTTTTTGCTAAAAATGGGTATTTTTTTTTTATTCAAAGCGTCGGAATTTCGTTGAATTTCCAAAAATATCGTATACGTATTATATTTTACAATTATATATAAATTTTGTTTGTGTTCAATTTCACAAGCTTAGAGCTAGCACAGGCATAGGTGTCGCGAAGACAGGTAGATAGGAATCTCAATGGTTGGATCAAGGTCACTTTAGCAGATCTTGATTAGAGTGCTGTATTACCTCTGTCCAGAATCTTAAAGATGTTATCTATATTATGAAACATCACTTGGTATGGCTTGGTTTCTTAAAGTAAAAGAAACTTACAAAATAAATAGTTTTATTGTCAAAGCGTGCCCTGGCTCTTAGACTACAACAGGCTTGGACTTACACGAGTGACACTCGATTAAGTCTTCCTACACGTAGTTATAGCGTGTGAAAACATATTATGCAGTGGCTGTACATAGTACTTCATTGCCTTTTAACTTCGTATAAAAAAATTTCATTTTTTAGACGTGTCTTTTATGAAAGCACTAGCAGTTGCCCGCGACTTCGTCCGCGTGTTTGGAAAATATAAGTTATGACACCTTGGTTTACAATATCGCAATTTTCTTAAGGAACCCTAGTATTTTTGAAATAAATTATAGCCTATGTTCAGCGGGGATAATATAGCTTCTCAACAGTGAAAGAATTTTTCAAATCGGACCAGTAGTTTCGAAACCTATTCGTGTCAAACAAACAAACAAACAATCAAATATTTCCTCTTTATAATGTTAGTATAGATTACTCAAGTACTTTAGATTTGAGAATACAAAATACTACGGTTCTATACCCAAAGGGTCAAAAGGTTAACCTATTATTTCGGCTCCGCTTTCAAGGGATACCTAAAACAAATGTAAAGTAATTTTATCTAGTTAAATAATAGTTTTAACATTTCCGGTATTTAATTACCCCGATATGATAGACTAATAAGTAAATATTAATATTTATAAAAATTAAATTCAAAAGCCGGGGCTTTGAGACGGGCTAGACAGCCAGACAGGTCAGACATGCTAGCATTACACACCAATTTACAATATAAACACGAAAGTTTGTAGGTCTCGATGTTTGTTCCTTTATCACGCAAAAACCACTGAAAGGATTTAGACGAAACTTGGTACACAGGTAGTTTATAACCAGGATTAACACATAGAATACGTCGTTATTATCCCAATTGTATGTTCTTGTGGGGTCATTTTCGATTTGTAGCGAGCGGGCTCGCGGCAACACCTAGTCATAATATAATATGTGCAAAAAAACCCATTAATATACTCCCTTTACCTTTCTAAAACGACACATTTGATTGACACCTCTTACTGACAGCTAAATAACAACTTACAAGTGAAAACCGAGGATAATATATTCGTAATAGTCGAAGTCACGAACAGGGTAGCTTAAAAAGAAATATGGCGGACATTAAGAGTTTATTTCATTTGTTTTTTCGAGTTTATAGGGAGTTCTTTTATTTACGAGCTTGAGTTTGGAAAGGAGGTTACTTAAAGTGTTTGCGTTCATCTTATCTTGAAAGACTTGTTTTTTTTGAGATACTAAAAGATAGGACGCACAATTTTTTTTTTTATTGTTTTACTATTATGGAAAAGGGTAATTTTTCAAAGCGAAATCGTCATAAAACTTTTTCCCTGGTACAGAAACGCTACAGAGGTATCTACAAATCAAAGGAAATTATACTCCTCCCTAACCCTTGACAAGCCAGGAGCTGAATGCGAGAAGCCGAAAATCGATCTCAGTGGCGTGCACTTGGAGAGGCCTATGTCCAGCAGTGGACTGCGATAGGCTGATGATGATGATGATGATGAACCCTTGACAAAAACTGGACCGGAATACATTTCCAAGCTATCATATCGAATTAACAATTTTATCTTAAATGATGCAAACGAGATCCTGTTAAATGGGCATACAAGTTGCTTTTTGTCTTATTCAGTAATAAGAATTGATTAAAATTATATTTAGTCCTTAAGCACGGTGGCTGGAGCTGGATGCGAGCAGCCGAAGATATGTAGATCTCGATGGCATGCAATTGGAGAGCAGTGGACGAATGTTGATGAGCTGATGATGATGATGATATATCGCCATATTTTTAATTTCATAAACAATAAAAGACAAATAAAACTTACTAGACCAATTCATAAGAAAACAACAATTATTTTACAACTGGCATTACTATTATTACATGAATGTCCTGAAACCTCCTCACGTGAAACTATGGTCTATTCAAAAGAGATGCCACTCTACACCTTGTATTGTGCTATCCCACTTTCACACAACCATCTTACTTCGAGACGTAGTGGTGAGCTCCTTGAACCCTCACACAGGGATAAAAGGAAGCCTCACGTATCCTATAGTAAAAGAGATGCCGCTCTACACCTTGTATTGTGCTATCCCGTTTTCACACAACAGTCTTACTTGAAAACGTAGTGGTAGGCTCCTACGGGGATAAAGGGAAGGTACACGTTTCTCAGACGTACGTGATTCAATTGCGAGTTGGAGACATCAATGGTAACAAAGAATTACGTAGCTCTACCTTGTATCGCCGCTTAATAGGGCAGATGACTACGTATTGGAGGACAAAACCCTTCCCATCTATTTGTAGCCCTATTCAAGAAGAGTTCTTAGGATTAATGTCTCCACATTCTAGAGTAAGCCGTAACATCGTTAAGTTATGAATAATTTTCACGATAGTTACTATAAGTTATAAGTTTCTATAATGCAACTGTTTGCTGTTCCTTAAAATAAAAAATAAAAACGCATGTTCTAATGCTCATTATTCATCATCATCAAAAAGAAAACACAATATTAAAAAACATAAAAAATAACATCCGCATGCATTGTACATGTATGTACGTATATTTAAATTTCGGTAACTTCCAGTTTAAAATTAAAAAAAAAACAATTGTCGCACAATAATCCAGGGTTTCGGATGTTACAGCCATCAGTATTTGCATATTATCAACATAAATAGGCTGGAATTATTCTAGATTAAATGATGCAGTCATTTTTAGTTTGTAATAGATTTTACCTTATACGTATCGGTTTTAAACTACCACAAATCCGTACCAAAACTGTTTTTTTAACTAAATCATATTCAGTGCAAACACACCAGGTCAAAGAGGACAGGTTTCACGGCTGAGCGCTCTGCGACGTGCAACACGGCTTTGTTTGGCTTTTGACGTAGCTTCCATGGTATTGACACGTTAAAATACTACGTTTGTTTACTTTGTAAAACGGTAGGCTAGGATATAACAATAAATGCCTATGTAGTGTCTAAAAGAGGGCAGAAAACCGGTCCTTCTTAAAAGCTTACGTGGGGACACAGCGTACACATACCCAAAATGCAGACACCTTGTGAGAGCTTTATTCTAAAATGTCTAAGCAAGTTCAGAAAGTCATCCTTGCGTCGCAGGGGTTTCACAAACATTCAAGTCTCTTGTCCTACGCGAGGATCTAACCCACGACACGTCGCTCTTGATAGTTTTTGGCGTGATTCCCTTAACCACTCGGCTATCCATGCAGTAACACTAACTTCATTTAATTCTCCATGTCTTTTCTGATAGTTATAAAGCATGTTGTGTCTGCAGAAAACTGAATTTGTTCTAAATATTCGCTATTACTACCCTTGTGGATTTTTACGCACGAGCTTGCAGGTTCAGTTAAAAGTCAGGAAAGTACTAATTTAACTTTTTCAATGTTATATCTACTTATTCTGTGGGCACATTAATAAAAGGTGAAAGAAAACATCGTGAGGAAACTTGGATTCAAAATACTGAAATTAAAAATCGCCAACCCGCAGTAAGCTAGCATGGTGATAAATACTTAAACCCTACTTATATTTAGATTCCAGTACTATACTTATTTATATTATAAACAATTACCAAATCATTACTTGAAACTCCACCCACTATTTCCTACATATAACATATTATAATCATGTAAATTCAACTATACTTATAAATAGACGAGATAAATATAAATCATATAATGGCGCCGTTCCCCCAAGGGCGCCAATCTAATAAAGACGCCGTAGGATTAAATTTTAACCGGTTTAAACCGGAATGAGCGAGATAAGCAGTCGGCAGACATCTTGGATTACGATGTAAAAATATTAAGTATAGGCTGGAAACTAAAAGTAAAAAAATAGCAGTGTGAAATTAAAAGGAGTGTCTATGAATCAAAATAGAAAATTTGTACTAACTAAGTCATTTATTTATTTATTTACTGTTTTAGGTAAACGAACGAATAATATTGTTTTAACAAAAAATACATACAATCAGTTGTATACAGTCATTGGTCAATTTGAAGCCAGCTTCAAATTGACCAATGACTAATGAGCAAAACTTAATTAGTTTTCATGAGCCAAATGACAGCTATTTTGTGTTCAAAGAAAAAGAATAAACAGAATCGTTGCATCCAAAAAAAATAAAACACCAACGATTTGGAACCTCCTCGTTTTTGAAGTCGGATGAAAATGAAAAAAGGCAGATTTACCTCAGGTATTACAACATTCTTACAAGAATAATTAAGTAAATACGACATTATAATAAAATTGTATGTCTGACAAACTCTCTTCTTCAGAATAACCTTGAAACAAGTACATCAAAGGAATGCCCGCATCGTAACTGAGTCTAATCTGCAGTCGCTTGACCACAAACTTCGATATGACTTTGTCAATGAAAATGTCAAAGTCCATTATTTATGGATTTAGCAGATAAAGTTGGGAATGCAATGGTTGACTCGGATCGTCTAGTTATGAAAATAGTCGTCTAGGTTTGGAAATACTAAATAATAATAGTAATAGTTTTGTAGATGGTATATTGCGATGAGAAAATAGCTAAAGTTGGAAGGTTGAAAATATATTATTTTTATTTCTCAAGAGTATAGTTAATTTACGATAACATTGTGACACTGAAATTTTTTTTTTTTAATAGCTGATATAATCCATAGTGGATTTACAAAACCAAATGCCTAGGTAATTTGCTTTGCTTACTAAATGACCCTAAGTGCTTGCGAAGTCCAAAATTTTTGTTGCGTTTTCATTAGTAGCTAGATCAAAACTAATCAGCGCGACCAAATAATATAATCAGTCACAGTCTAAGTTCGTACACAACACATCGACAATTGAATAGCGCACTTGACACTGTTATGGATATTTAATCAAGAGTTTATCATAAAAATAGGCCATTGTACGGGAGTAAGGCAGCGTTTATGGAAAGACTAAACTTTAGTGGTGAAAATACACAAAAGTTGCCAGACTTAGGATAAACATTACTCGATCAGCTCGTGGCTGTGCTATAACTGCATAAGTGATTCGATCACAGGTTAAGCTATGCTTGACGCGGTTGGTCCGTAGATGGGTGACCATCTTTGTCATAGCGAGTTCCTCCGTGTTTCGGCAGGCACTTTAAATTGTGGGTCCCGGCTGTTATTCCTACATCTTTGACAGTCGTTACAGGTAGTCAGAAGCTTGAAAAGTCTGACAGCCAGTCTAACCACCCCTTGTCGTGTTGCCCAGGTAACTGGGTTGAGGAAGTCAGATAGGCAGTCGCTCCTTGTAAAACACTGGTACTCAGCTGAAACCGGTTGGACTGGTAGCCGACCCCAACATAGTTGGGAAAAGGCTAGGCCGACGATGACTTAGGATACACATTACGAAAGTTTAGCTTCTAGTGTTACATACTTACGCGGCTGTCCGTTTGTCTGACAGACACTCAACCATTTTAGTTTTCTTATTTTGCCTTTTTTGGTAAACCCTTAGTGTTACGAATCTGTCTCGCGCTCTACAGTATTACATACATCAAATTACAATAATAAGATGGAATTAGATACAAAATCAAAATCAAAAGTCATTTATTCAAATTAGGCTACTGAGTAGCACTTTTTGAAGGTCAAATTACATTGGACAGCACCCAGTTTTGCCCACCCGTCACCGCTTCCTAAGTGCTTTGTGTGATAGAATTGATATCCATATTAATTCAAATCACAATCCACATTTAATTGTGTGTGAGTGTAATTAATGTTTTAATATCACCTACAAATTTTCTTTATGTCCTTACACTGTGGATTATCCCATGAACACTACGAACAATGCTACGAACAATGCTACGAAAACACGTAGCTAATTTCTGTTTATTGCTACGGTAATTCGTAGCAAATTCTGTGCTGGTTAAATTTAGCTCTATCGACTGGAAAAGAAAAAAGGTTTAATTTCTGATTACTTATTGGCCGATTACTGTAAGTTGATGAACTAAGCTTTATTTCAGAACTCATAATAATACAGCCAACAAAGATACTGATATTTATCAGAACATCATAGATAAACTAGACAGAGAAACAATAGAATATCATTGGAACCCTTATCTCGTGTTCCGATTCGCTTCAGTTTTGTATCGCCTGAAGGCTTAGAGAATGTCACATCGCATTAGCGCAGTTACAAATAGCGAACTTTAAATGTATGGGAATGACATTAGTTGTAAACATGTGACGTGACTTTAACTTATGTAGGCCTAAAGACAAGTCACCAGTCACCAGTGCTAATGCTGATGGAATCGTTCAAATAGGGCTGATAAGCCTAGTCATCCGAAAGGATGTAAATTCCATCCATTTGAATACCTTCTTCCATTCTTGTCTGTTTATATGCCATGGAATATTGTTTAGGACCTCCTTACCTCAGTCCCCTCTACGCCAAGTAAAATTTCTACAATTTGAACCTATATATACTTTAACTACAATAGGAAACACTCAAATGTTTGGAGATGATCGGTCTAAGTCACGTGGATAACCGAAACGAATCATACGTCATTTCCATACAATTTAAAACGTAATAAAGAAAAAGTTAGTAAAAAAGTCACTTGACTAAATGAATTGTTAGTTAAAAATACCGAATACTTTCATTTACAAGCGAATCCCCACACAAACTCATACTCTACACAATTATGGGTAGAGATTAAAATCATCATACACAGACTTGCATTACTACACGCCAATGTACAGTCAAAGAATTTCAATTTAAAACGTAACACTACGTAAATAAAACATGAAGTTTCTAACGCAGAGTCAATAAACATACATTGTTTTATCCCGCGATATATCGCAGTCATCTGTTTCTATCGACTCGGGAATAGTTCAAGGGCAGGGCAAGTGAATGAAAAACTATGTCAATGTGACTGCAATACTTTATTTTGTTACGGTATAAATAAGTAAAATTACTTAAATACTGCAATAGGATTTTGTTAGTTACGTTTTATGATGCACAAAAACGAGTGTAATAAATTTAAGAGTTGACGAGCTCGTGGCTAAGCTATAACAGCATAAGTGAATCGATCACAGGCTAAGCTATGCTTGACGCGGTTGGTCTGTAGATGGGTGATCATCTTTGTCATAACGAGTTCCTCCGTGTTTCGGACGGCACGTTAAATTGTGGGTCCCGGCTGTTATTCCTACATCTTTGACAGTCGTTACAGGTAGTCAGAAGCTTGAAAAAAGTCTGACAACCAGTCTAACCAAGGGGTATCGTGTTGCCCAGGTAACTGGGTTGAGGAGGTCAGATAGGCAGTCGCTCCTTGTAAAACACTGGTACTTAGCTGAAACCGGTTAGACTGGTAGCCGACCCCAACATAGTTGGAAAAGGCTAGGCCGATGAGTTACTTTTTGTATGTTATTATATAATTTTAGAGATTTTTCCGTTTCATTTTGATTTACACAACTAAGTAGTTTGATTATAATACCAGCCTACTATATTATACGTCGCACTACTGCTCGCAGGCCTCTTCTCGTATCTGGCAGGTTTGAGCCCTGATCACCACGCTGGCTCACTGCGGGTTGGCGATGTCACATTCTAATTTTCGGAATCAATATTTCTTCACGATCGATGTTATAATTCACTATTGATCGACATTGGGAATATTTTTTTTATCAATTTTCTTATACGTGACGACAGTCAAGTTTGTATTTTCAATTATGTATGCCTTGTACAGATAAATAAAAATAGACTGTTATTTTAATAAAGAAATAATAATTAATGAACGAAACAGGCTGAAAAGTATTTAGAAAATTAAAAATATACTTCCAACGGCGACCCCGTTCGCCTAAATATAAACCAAAGCAGAAGTTGTTAATTAAAACCAACACAATTTGCTTACGTCATCAAAGAAATAATCAAGAAAATCCATTTCCTTAAGTTAGGAGCTTGGTGGAGCAAATACGAAAGGAAATTGATACTAATATTTTATTATGTGAGTCGACAACCTATATAATGTATACACTACTTAAGTTATCAAAAAGTATTTTTTGAGTGAGATAATTAGCTTCAAAAATAAATTAAAAACACTATCTTATGAGTTTGAGGTTGTGGGTTCGATACCTACCCAAGATAAGTGTTTGTACGACAAGCACGATCATTAATTCTGCTTCTGGGTGTAACTTATCATTGAGTGGCTGAGGTCACCACGCTAAACCCTCTAAACACGACGTGTCGCGCGTTCAATCCCCGCTAAGGAATAAGCATTTCTGTGATCAACGCATCAGTCTGGGTGTTGTTGTGCATGTGACTTGAATGTTTGTGAAACACCCCAGGACACAAGGGTATTTGTTATACTGACTACACAGCCTTGCACGCTGGACGCTTAAACTTTTCCAATATTATATCAAATTCTCACAAATTTTCGTAAATTAATTGATTGTTAAGAAAACCCTACCAAATAAGGCATTCTGGGATTCAGTCTTTAAGGGTGGTCAGCTATGACTGATATAATATTTAATAAACTGTAGACCGAGGTCAGGAGTACGAGTTACCTAGCTATAACGGTATAATAACTTAACTTTGAAAGACTACAAGGCAACCAGATAATACAATTACGTTACAGTTAAAATCGGAATAATTTCCTTAAATTTTGATACGAGGGTATTTCCCTTTTAAATGACCCATTCACGACATTAGACGACCCAATTTAATTAGCTAAGTCAAATCGTACCTCCCTTTAAGGGTTGCACAGAAAGGTTGTTATTTTTAGTTGAAACCTAAAATGTTGGTTTAAAGTTACCTACCGGTATGAAAAGGATGGAAATAGAAGATTCTATTAAGATAGAAAAGGAAGACATAATAGGTTGTTTGACCAAAAATAGCTAATAGCCCATCTGGAAGATGCAAAAAACGCATGCATTTTTAGTTTCATTTTTAAAATCAAGAAATGGGGTAAAATATCTGTACAAGTATCGAGAAACTACGTCTTTTTTTGCTAAAAATTGTACAGATTAAGTAGTGATAAGAAGAAAGAATGGTGTCCAATACTTACAATACCTTTCATGCGAATTTTCCATGTTTAAATGATGCAACGGTATTTATCTTGATTGCTCGACTAGTTTCGGACCCAAACAGAATCACCTTAGTGGAAGAAATTTAATGGAAATAACCTTTCTTGGTCGTACTAATCATCCGAGAAAACTAACCGGATGCCAATCACCATGATTGGAGAATGTTCTCGAGTAGTGAAGCACTTTAATTAGCTTAGACATAAAAAGTTTCAATGGAATAAAAACACGAGAAACCTTGAAAACTACAACCTTTTTGCGGCAGACGTGTACAAACGGTAAGCAAATACTACCAAAATAAATGTGTTAAAACCTCTTTTGACAGTTCATTTGACTTGATGTCTTGGTTAGCAATATAAAATGTTAAAGAAAAAGATTCCTTTGTTCGTAAGAATTTTGTTTGACTAGTCAAAGCGGTATTTGTAAAGGCGCCGGCGGGCGTGTGGAGTTCTAAGTGATACGACACTCCAGGGAAATATAAGGTAAGGCACAAATCGTAGGCATAGTCTAAATCTGTTCAAGTTTTTTGTATATATAAAATACAGGCATTATATTTTGTTATATGGGGTTTTTCTTTCAACGACCAGGCGACAACAATGCGAGCTTAAGAGCAAATAAAAAATAAACTTTGAATATTTGTGTATATTATAAAAGTTATTATAACGCACTACTGTGTGAAAGAATGAGAATTTTGGTATTTTACTGTTCTGGATATTTAAAAGTTTTGAATTTCAGAGTTATCAAACCCTGGCATAAAAGCAATAATGACATTTACTAAGTATTTTTTTTCGAAAATATTTGAAACGGCGTTAAATTGCTACAAATCTATCCTTAACGTTTTTGAAATCATCAACTTCTACACTTAATGAAATAAAAAATACCTTAACTCTTAAGTGCAAAAATATACAGACATTTTGTATTAACCATAAACAGGTGGTGCAGTTACAATAAAACAATCCAGCATTTTCTGTTAAAAGCACTAGGTGACTCAACAAATCTAAAAGCAAATATTAAAAAGAGGTCTTAATAAATACCTAGTTTCCTCAAAAAGCAAAGCTTTATCAAACAATAAGATCTAAACGAAATATCTCAGTAACACTTAACGTTGATCGATGGTTACAGTATATCTCGCAAAGGAAACTATTTTTTGCTGAAAAAGATGGATTGGCTGTCGAAAAACTATGAAGCGACTCATGATTATAATGAAAGTTTCACAGAGTAGAAGAACTTTTATATGGAAGTGGCTAACCCAGCAAACGTTGTTCTGCCAAACAAAGTTGTTCAGGGGAATAAAAAAAAGAATAGGCCTATGAAAAGTACATGTCATCCTATTCTCAGTAAGGATAAAAAAATCATGAGAAACGGTCGAGCCGTTTTGGAAAAGCCCAACTTCATACATCGCGACGCGAGAATTTTATATATTTCATAGTTCTATGCAATATTGAGTACTAAATAATGAAACATCAATTGATTAATGGACTACTTGGTTGTCCTACTAGAGCACGAAATAAATAACACGAAGGTATTTTAAAACATTTCGTTTATCATATTGTATACCATTTTACTCGCATAGCATCTGATATTGTGGTAATTTTAGGGTTTTCTCCCCCAGAAAGATAATAAAATAATTAAGATATAAAAGCAAAATATTGAATACCTAATTAACAAAGTAATATCAAACCTAGAATATTAGTTCAAATGAGTTTCTTCATTAATTCATACATAGTAAGTACCTGGGATCAAGTTATACTGGTTATTCGTCCTTGGTGCGACACAAGTTTTGTATAAACTTTGTATTAACACGGTCACGGCCATTGACCTGGCAAAACTACAGAATGAAAATGGAAAGCATTATTAGGCATTTTCTTTAGCACTTTCTTTTGGTGAATTTCTTATTGTTAGCGCTAATGTTTTCTTTATAGAGCTAAAATTCGTCCATCATATTTAATTCATTATAGTACATGAATATTTCTTGGTAATTCATTTTTTGTCCATATGAATAGGTTTTATTTAAGATACCATTAATAATATAGTGTAAATTAAATGTTGAGCATTCTTTTGCAATTTACAATCTTGTGTAATATAAATAATTTAATATTTTGCCAAAATTTTAATGTATTCAACCTATAAAATGATATTATTACCTTAAACCGATTTCAAATAAAAAGTACTTAGCCAAGATTGATGATTGATGAAACAACGTTTGCTCTTTTAATCGGGCTGAAAAACAGATTTTTAGATCATTCAAATGATTTAAAAAAACGGCTTTCAGATTTTTGCGGTCTTTATTTGACAACCATAAGGAGGTGAGGAATAAGGAGTAACAGTCTCAGATCCTGCTAATTTCTTCTTCTAGATGTAAACAGACAGAGCAGAACACATATTAAAAATAAGCTTCCCAATTAATCCCACTTCCAAAACACAAAGAAACTTATACCAAGAAAACCAAGCCTTTGATATATTTTATACCTTTTAACGTCCAAAACAAATGACAAACGGCAAGATGTAACAATGAGCATTGTTGGTGATAATTAAAGTACAATGCCTCTACCACCAGCTCATAATGACTGAGTGAAAACGAGACGCCGTTATAACCAGTGTAGAGCGTTATCTCGCATTCACCACACAACATTGTCGATGGTTTTCAGTTAAGAGATCGGGGTAGGAGGGTAGGATTCGAAGTAAAACAATAGGGGCATTGAAGGAGAGTTTCATTGAGAAACCATTGTGTTAAGCTGATGGCAGACCGGTGTATCAAATGCGATATCTTTGGTGTAAATCGAGTTTCTCCAGATGTGATTTTCTCTTGTTTATGGGTTGCCTTGTGTTGCCGATAATACGTTTAAATACAATGTTTTAAGATAATAGAGCTCAATACTTAAGAATCCTTAAGATACATCCTAAAATTATTTGTTTTATCATCTATGCGATTGTGCGCTCATGTATTGAGATATGTGTCCAAATAAATTGTACAAGTGTCACGGTTTTGAAAGAGAGGCATCGCTTTGTACATTGTTGAAAAAAATTTTTTCAACCTCTTTGCAACAAACTAATCCGATACGACTCGCGTACCTTATTGTTTTGTTTAAATAACCTAAAAACGGAATATACAAAATAAAATTGGTATTCCATCGACCATAGCAACCATTTTCATTCTGTATTTTGATAGCAATATTTCAAACACAGCATCGCTTTCAATGTAATTACACAAACAGCAATATACCTTTCATGGATCGCCCAGTTATTTACACATACGTCAGCTCATACACCGTACATGCCAGTATCTAGATCTATACTTATCCTAATTGTGTATGTATATAACAAACGTCAGTCGTACGATCTTCCTTTGTATTTCCTCAATGCGTCGAGAGCATTGCAGAGGGATTCCATTCAGTTACAGAATGTTCGAGATGACTGCTTTATAGAGCATCGGAATTAGAAGCATTTAAGCTTTTAACTTGCTTTCAAAACTACGAAAGGCTTTTGTTATAAGGTGCTGTTAGCAGAAGATTTTGTAACGTCATGCTGGTTAGTTTTTGATGGAGTGAATAGGGTAATTTATTTACGAAAAATGTAGAGCCCTTTAAGGCTTCAGTGCAGTTTATACCGTTAAGGGAAGCTGTGAGGCAAACTATATAAAAATGCACAGCAAAATACATAGAGGTTTCTATTTTTTTTTTGATAATTTGGAGTTTAAAATCAACACGGAAATCCAAATCTAAATGGAAAATTAAAATCTTTTAGTAATACGCAAAAGATTGCAAGTGAACGTTTGTTGCTCTTTCAAGGAAAAACCACAGTTTTGAAAGAAACTTGGTAAACAGATTTGTATAACTTTGTAATTTGGATTAACACAAAGTTTTCATCCCAATTTTGTGTTCCTATAAGGTCATTTTTGATTAAAAGCGGGCGGATCCGCTGGCAGCGGCTAGTGTTAAATAAAAAACAATTTTATTTATTCTAACCGTCAATGCGGTTATATTTCCATACATCAACCAATCATATACAAAAGGTTAAAATTATAAGGTATAACGGAAAGAGGAGCTTTCTCCATAGATCCCATTTTCTTTGCAGATCATTAAGACACGTCTTTGTTTTACTGAATGCGCCATCACGAAGGTGACTATGAATATGTCTTTTGATATAAATGCACTGCGATTAAATTTTCTGAGAATTGAAATTTCATTTCTGCTTTGTTGCTAAACTTTTGGAATTTTAACCGTTTCTGGAAATTTATTTTAAGAATTTATGCTTAAGTTACATTGATAATTACATATACGATATACGGAGTTAATTTATTAGGGTGACGCAATTGGCAAATGCAAACATGTAATTGAATCACTCAGTTTTTTTTGTTATTTCCTTCTTCCAAGCATGTTTTTATAATAGTATGACCAACAGTGGACAACGATGGCTCAGTGAAAGTCTCATTTTTGCGTCCGACAATTCGAAAAGTTACCTTTATCCCATAAAAATATGATCGCAATGTTACAAAGGGTATAAAAATAAAGTAAAAAAACACTCCACGATACCACCTCAAGATACTACGTTTTGAAAATCTGCATCGACTTTAATAATATAATATACCTACTATAGGTTTTTAAGTTAAATATTACTCTTATTTATCTTACTACTCAGTCCAAAATATATTCCACACCACGAACTGAAGGTTGTTTAAAATATCTATAAGAACATAACATTGAATACCTCGCATCATAATGAACTTCAAATATTTTGCCGGCATTTCTCCGGCATGGCACATCACGTTCGTTGTTTTAACAAGCTTATAAAATTGGGATGCTCCACGCTCCTACATATAGGTCCGCCATATTGAAATTTCATAATACATTTACGATGAAAATATTTTTATGGTTGACACACTTGCTCGGAGTAAACTATTTTTGGGATAATCGTATTAATGTACTACGACAGGGCAAATTACTTCTTCTCAAATACTATTTTAGAGTATGGGGTGAAAACCTAGTGACTTTGTTTTCCAAAATACTTACAAATGGAGGGGTAGACATTATTCTGTCTTATTATATTTCAAAGACCTGCCATAAACTCTAACATAATGAAAACGAGATGCCACTCTACGACTTTTAGTGATGGAAACTCCATCCTATTTTCATCACAGCATCAGTCCATCTTTAATAGGTACTAGTAGGTTTTAAGTTAAGTTTTGTAAATATTTCCTAAGTACAACCTTGCATAGATAATAAAGAACTTTCTTGTCACAACAAAAAAACAAGATGTCTGATGTTGTCTTGCTAAAAGGTCATATGATCTTTTGTCATATTAGCATAGCTTACGCAGCCTATGTCGAACCTAGTTTAATATCCGTACAGGATGTTTACGATGTCGATGATCGATCCCGCTGTTCGGGTTCCACGGAGAACTGGTATAGACGAACTGTTGTAGTACATTCCACAAGTATGGGTAAAATGTTCATGAAACTATCAAGATGAAGAAGAAGAATGAGTTGAGGATCCATATACAACAATGGAGAGAGAGTGTGGAGAATTAAGGACATATCATGCACATGTGTATTACAAAAAAATGTCTTTTTGAGTTATCTTGTTTTATATTTTTTATTCATATCTGTGCACCTACACGGAAAGATATGTTAGAGACGAAATTTTATTGGTATCCTAAATACATCCTCCCATTTGCTAAACTTTTTGTTTAGGCTGACAACGCGCAGTAGCTCATTTACAAAGAGAGTCCCCGCAGACGGCGCCTCAAGCTATCGGCCAACTTAAAGTTTGCAGTCCGCTGGAGCGCTAAGAGAACTAAATGCTTTCTTCCTAACTTGGAAAAAGTTGTAGACATCCATGCAATTTTTGATTGAAAAAACTAGCTGCCGGATATTTTAAAGAAAGTGTTTTTATTTTTTTTAATAAAAAAAAATCCAACATAAAACGCAAGAGTTGTAACTAAATGTTATAACTAAACTAATTATGTCACTTCTCGGTAAGTGTACTAGCAGGTGACGTCACACAATATTTCAACTTACTATATCATCTTAGTTTTCTTTAATATATAAATACCCGCCTTATAAACCTACATTATTTTACTAGACCACTTACCTTACTTGTAAGTATCACTCTAAAAAAATACATTTATTTTCGAAATGGCCCCAATTGCTCCATCTACCGCCCGCTGACAACCTAATCAAATTGGAATAAAATTTTACGAGACCATCTGTGGACGTCAATGACATTTAGAAAGTACTGTCAACAAAAAAGACGATTTAATGATAAGCGTTTATTCTTCGGCTAAATGGTACTCAAGGATGTTCTTTTACACTATTTTATCGGTCGAAAAAATCAACCCATTTATTCAAATTAGGCTACTAAGTAGCACTTTTTGAAAGTCAGGCTACATTAGGCATTACCCAGTTTCGCCCACCCAACATTTCAAACAACGCTGTAATATTTGGTTTTTGAAACCGGTAAATTTTGGGTCGATTCACGTTGCTGAAGGTTCTGTACAAAAATGATAAAGATAAACTTATTTCCAGAAACAATGAAGCGAAGGCAACTAGTACAAATACTTCTGTTGGTGAATATTTTCCGCTTTGTAATGATTTTAATTCTGTTTATTGACTTTTCTTGCTAACTGTACTCAGGCGGCCTCTCAAGTTATAGCCATGTAATGACCGAGCATTTTATAAAATGTTCTAGTCATTTATAGTAGTAATACACTTCTACCAAGGTCAGAGAATTTTTGATAGGTTTTAAAAGTTTGATGAGGTTATATTAACCTAAAAACAGACATTTGTTATCATGCTATCGAAAAGGAGAAAAGAAATGAGTCAACAGATGATAGGTGAGCAGACAAAAGATAGAAAAGATCATAGACGTAAAAAAGGTGAATGGAAGAAATATAGATCTTGTAAAGTGGATTGGGCGGGCAGGGCATAGAAATAGGCAGAAGTGGTCTGGTTACCTTGTAAATAAAGCTAATATTTGAAAATTTACCCGAAATATATAGAATCCACGCAAAATAATGACTACCTTACTTAATGTTTGCGCTACGTTGCGGGGATCGAAACCGCGGCAAGTCGGGCATAGATTATTTGGCTTAGCGACCACTACCACCACTTGGCTATCGGAGCTCACAAACTCAGACACGACAATTACTGCCCCTACTCACACACTGCAGTCAAAGGAACTTGTTAAAAAAACAATATGCCACAATTTATAATATTTTATTTTGCAACTATTATAATCACATAAATAGTTTGAAAAATCACCAAAAACATCGAATGAACGTATACAAAGTAAACTACGTAATCTACGATTAATCCACATCAAGTGACATTTCTAAAATATGACGTTGACAGGAACTGTCAAAGTGTATGGAGATGACAGTTTCAGAGAATAAAAACAAGATGGCGATAGTCACTTGAATTTATCGGTTGTAAGAACCTTTATTTATAAATACTCTTTTACAGATTGTCATGTCAACTTCAACTATTTCAGAAATGTGACTTGAGTAGGAATACTATTTTATTTATATGTTAAACACAACAGCTCGATATCAATTACCTTCTCATCAAAAAGCTATTCAAGATAATAATGTTCTGTCCCTTTTACTCCTGTGAAGAAAACATTATACGAAAAGAGACAAAACATTATTCATCTTCAATATTACTTGCAAGAAGTTTACAGAAGAAGTATTCAGACTTTGAGAATATATTTTTACAAAATATAGGTCGGTGGCTGACGATTTTTTTCTTACAAACTTATAAATGCGGCTGGTAAAAAAATTAACTAATAAGTAACGTTTATCTATACTGAGATATAGCGACTTTTATAACTGCATTGACAACTTTGTTTGGTGTCTAAAGGAAATGTTAGATGAGATAGAAATGTTAGATGCATTAAATAACCACTCGACGCAGTCATTGAAAAACACAGTTTAAAAAACAACTGTCTTTTGTTTCCATTTATTGTTGCATTCATATATTGATTCTTCTTTTTGCAATACTACTCATAACTGTCTGGAGCGCCTAAGTTACGATGGTCAAATTTTTATTTCGTGTAATTTGTCACTGTCAAACATTGACATAGCTTCAGAGAAGGCCACTCGGAAAAAACTAGTTGTCTAACGGCCGCTTTCTATATTCGATCCCGAATCTAAGATTCCGATCAATCCAGATTTTTTTCAATCCCTCGATTGAGCTTGAATCTGCATTTCTTTAATCGATCTCGTCTCGAAATCCATCGAAAAAAAACGGATAGATCGCCCTGCTAAACGTTTTGTTTTACGCATGTGCAGAAAAAGTACTTCATGATTATTAATGAGTAAAAAGGTGGTTTTTTTCTTAAAGCTTATCTATTTTATGTATAATCACTAGAAATTCCACAAAATACAAAAATAAAAGATTGGGAAGTCGTAGCGGTAAATACTATAATTCTACCTGAAGATTAGAAAAAGCATAAACGACAATAAACGTTTATTGATGAGCAACGGAACGTCAGTCAATCGAAAAGTTGTCAGTCAGTTTGACATTAACATAATATATTTTAAAATCGCAAGTTTATTTGTTGTTTGTTTTTCCGATGCTATAGAATAGAATACAGCGGTAATATTCGAGCGCATTCAGAATAAGTTCACGCGCCATCTGTACAAGAAACTGTATGAGGTGTATCCGTTCTACCTACATGGATCCCACTCTGTTTGTTCTGGGCATGGTTGGCAATAATCAACTGTATATGAGACGGGAGTTTGCACTGGTCGTCTACTTGGTGAAGGTGCTTCTTGGAGTGGAGAATCACCCGGAAGTATTGCAGTGCTTGAGTGGCGGAGTGGGCGGCGAAGCCCGCACCTACTGCTGGTTCCTACAGCGAGAACAAATTTGCTCACCAAAGCACCTCTTACAAGAGCTCTCCACACCACCAACTTCTTCGAAATCAGACTGACGTGTTTTTAATAATGTAATGTGTTGCAATTTTTGTTTAGTTTAAGTTCTTTGCTGTCGCATTAGGGTAAACCCTGTAATGATACTTCATGGTTTTAAATAAATAAATCAAAACGAGAATATTATAATCGTTATTTATTATTGCAGTATTACAGATATTGGTAAAAGTGTACTTAGTACACAAAAACTATAATACTGAAAGCAAAAAATTTTAAGCGGCAGCTTATGCTTAGCTATCCAAAACAATTACTGAGCGCTGGTCTTGAGCTTAAATCCTTGACCCCGTTTACAAGTACAGAAAAAAAAACAACCACTCGATACATCACAATCACAATTACAAATTTTGAGGACAGAGTTTGTTCTTCTTCACTGTCACTACTATCCCAGTCCAATAGCTGAGCTAATACTTTAAGATCGCTACCACTATCACTTGAAAATATTTCTATTTTCGCAGATTTCTCAGTACAATCCGTAAAAAACTGGGGATCGCGATTATAGATCAAAAACGTCAGAAATCGATTTGTCAAAACCAGAGATCGGTTATAGAAAACGCATAACTGTTACTTTCATACAAATACCAATCTAAAATCTCGATCCGCCCTCCCAAAGATAGATTGAAGAAAAAGATCGAGAAAACGATCCATGGATCGGTTATAGAAACACTAAAAGTTGTAAATGGATTCAAATGTCAATCTCGATCCGTAAATTAGGGATTGAGATCGAATATAGAAAGCGGCCGTAAGAAAACAAGACCAAACCAACATAGCAACTGAACTAATAACATAATTTAAATTTAATTTAGCTCATGTTTAATTAGACAAACTTCAGGTTTTATACCGTTATAAATAAAGGTATTTTGGAAGTTGGCCCTGACGAATGTCAGAAACTCACTCAGTTGGCAACATGTATCAAAACTTAGTTGTAAACAAAACAAGTACGCTCAACGTCAAAACTAACAAAAGTTTTGGATTCATTACACGAGGATAGGTTGTTTGTGTGTAAACATTGTTTTATTAAAACATGTGGAATCTATACTTCTATACTAATATATAAAGCTGAAGAGTTTGTTTGTTTGTTTAAAAGCGCTAATCTCAGGAACTACTGGTCCAAATTGAAAAATTATTTTTGTGTTGAATGGACCATTCATCGAGGAAGGCTTTAGGCTATAAACCATCACGCTGCGACTAATAGGAGTGAAGATACAATGGAAAATGTGAAAAAACTGGGCAGGTATAAATCATAACTTATATCTTCTACCCATGGGGACGAAGTCGCGGGCAACAGCTAGTTTGAGATAAAACCTTAAAGGAGTTTTGGCGTTTTTAACGTTTCATGTCATTCGTAGATGTTCTTATTTTCATTTTCCAAGCTCGCGTGATTTTAGCAACAAAAAATGGAATATTATACAAAAAAAACATATGAACTAAATAATATTTTCTGATACTGTCTTCAGGTAAAATACAAAACAAAGATTTTACAAGGAAAAACATATACAATAAACCAAAATGTCTTTGTCGTTTTGAGGCAAAGTTAACCATAGAAATCGAACATAACAAAAAGCACATTAACTAACAATAAATTTTACATACTTGTCCTTCTGTATTTTCTCCATGGTGACTAAAAGCTTGGAAACAGGTGGCCAACCTTCATTACAAGAGTAACAAGTCGACTATATCCGTTCACAGAACTTATACTTCAACCCTCGTATTTCGAAATTCCGCACAAACTTTTTTTTTTAATACGACTGCCGCAGTAAGGAATTTAATCCTTGTGTCGCGGGGGGTTTCACAAACATGCAAATCACATGTACAGAGACACTCGACTCGGAATAAGCATTCGTAGATCACACAAATGCTTGTAATACGCGGTGATCGAACTGCGACACGTCGCGCACAGTGGGATTGGTGCGGTGATCTTAACCACTCGGCTATCCGTGTAGTCAAAGTCTGAAGACTTTCTGCATCTAGTCTCATCACCGAAACGAGAGAGATAGCATGCTACTTAAAACTGTCCTTATTAAAATTTTGATGGCTTAGAATTTAGTCTTAAAATCGTCAGTCACCGACAGGGAAGTATAGAAAAGTTACTTACATTAAATGAATTTAACATACAACAGTGAATTTGTGCATTTTGGTGGGTTGAAACCCCTCTTTTGACGGTCGAAAGATAGTTCCATATTTAACTGAAATAGTTTTTTAAAATTCCAATTCAAATGTCACTACATAAGGTGAAATTTCAGATTGTTGATTGATTAGAATTTATAACAATTGGCCATTAAGCAATTACATTTCAATTTTGGATACAAATTTTTAAACCGAGTTTAAACCGTCAAATCCAGAATTAAACTAAGTTATGTGATAAACTATCTCAAAAGAGGGGTCATATAGTCATGGTTATGATAAAATGCACAATCACGTATCACAACAAGAAACATGCGAGCGTAGGTGCGCACGCGCCGCTCTCGTAGATAGATTTAAAGCTCGATCTCTTTTACAAGACAAAATGGAGGCTGTGCATACTTATATGTGAAGTAAATGATGGCCTTTGCTCAGCAGTGGTACACAGTGGGCTAGATAAAAATTACATAGATATAAGGTATTATAGATTTCTTTGTTTTAATCGATGTGTAAGTGACATGTATATACTGATAGTCAATTTTTTGTTCGGACCCATCGTAACAGTGGCGAAAAATAAAACAGTTAAAGTGTTTCTGTTTTCAATTCAAGAAGTCAAATTAAATTAACTTCAAATCCTTGAAAAAAGTATTCTGTTAAATAATTAAGTCATTGACACGAAAAAAATATTCTTAACATTTTCATTTCAGTTTTATTTAGCAAAAGCAGCTAAAATATTAAAACAATCTTGAATCCCGCAACGAATTTAATTAGACGGAATTTTAGCGTGGCAACACAATTTATAATATTTCGTTGGAACTGAGATTTCTTTTTAATTAGAGCTGGAAACCCCTCGGATCTTGAATTTCGAATGTTATTTACATATTGTGAATACCTATACAAACTTTTTTAACCGACTTTAAAACGGAAGAGGTTCTCCATTTGTCTGTATTTACCAGGTTTATCTATTGTCCTATTTGTTTTTTTTTTATTTTGATTTGATTAGACGAACCTCTTTCGATGATCCTTTTTTTTTGGCGTAAAATGCTGTTATTTTATGGTTATGAATATTGTGTGGAGTTTGTTGTAATATTGAATACACAAACTAGTTTGAATTAAAAAAAAAGAGTTTTCTATTGAACAGTATATCAAAGATGTGATCTGTGTATGACACGATCTTTATCCCAATCGAGCAAGAAAAACGCTGAAAAACCACATCGCCCATCTTTTCTTCAATAAAACTATGCACGGCCCCCAATATCCATTAGTTTCCTATCTAAATACTTAGAAACATGGAATAATATGTAAGTAACGAAAGGACAGTTTAAGTTCTAAGTACTTAAAAATAGGCACAGATAAAAAATATATTAAAATCTAAACCATAGACTAGTTGCCGTAGACATATTTTTTTGTTTTACAAAAATATTAGAAGATTGTTTTGTGCCAATGATAATCTTGGTTTTTTAAATAGACATTAATCATTTTGTTTTTCTAATTATAATGTTTTGGTAGTTTACTTGTCTAGTGCTCAAATTGGTAAGCATGTGTTAGGTTCAAACCCAAGAAAGTATAACACGTACTACTAAAAGATTTAATCACAATTTTTTTTTGATATCTCAGCGCTTGAAAATTACCATATATTTTCAAGAAATTGGATCCCAAATAACTACATTAAGCTTTTTAGAACTCAAATCGAACGAAAATGCTAAATCCTGTTGTCATTTACCCGATGTGATAGACCTTTGACATCACTTATATAAATAGAAGACACGTGACTGTAGAGGATGGGTCTTATGAGCCAACCTCCGGAAATACATGCGAAGTTAAATTAGGTATGAACCGTATGATTGAAAAAATTAGGACTCGAAATACTGAAACTAGTTACTCGAATTATAAAAAAAAACGTGTTTAAACGATGTTTAAATCAGCCCGGTTATGTTGAGCATCGTATTTATGTCAGGTAATGTATTTCAAGGAAATTGACGAATTCTCAAAACAACTATGAAATTTTATTTTAATTGTCATCACTGTATAAAGATTGTTTATGAAGTTTTTTCAAGTTTAGAATATAAGATACTCTTTTGAAGAATCATCGACGTGAAAAGTAATTTGCTAACTACCAAAAGTATTTCACACTTTTCCCCAATTTATGGCGACAACACTTATATGTAGTTTAATAACTTATTTTAAACAAAAGTCAAACATTGTTGTAAGCATTGTCCGTTTAAATTTAAAAGTTTTACAGTAGAGTCATTTCAATTGACGAATATTTTGCTTGTCACACAGAGAAATCTCGAAACAAAAGCATAAAAATATACTTTATTATAATATAAAACCGTTTCAAATTGGAATACAAGAAAAAAAAACTAGCTATCAATAATTTAAAACAATAGACAATGGAAGAATAATTTTAAAATGGAACGAGAAACATCGGTAATGATGTACCATTCAGCAATTGAAAGAACGTAATGAAGCACATTGTCGATAAACAAGAACACCGCTGTGCAATTTGACGACAGACTCAACGGGGAGCAATTTGTGTAGCTTGTATTGATCATAAAATAATATAGAGTACTATCACTACTTCTGGTAGTAAGTGTCTTGCCGCTGTGAAAGAGAGACGTCGCTCTACGTAGTGTAGTTTCATCTCGCTTCACACACATTTGTTTTTGATATAATGGCAGAATGCCTTTCGTGCAGTCGACAATAATGCATGCCTAAATTAATCTCCTAAAAGTTATTGTGATGGTTATCCCTTGGAGAAAAAGTTATTGAGCAGCAGAAACCATCTTTTTTGGTGGTCAAAAGATAATTACATCAACCCATGCTTGAGGGCACGATGTTAGGATATGTCGGACTGTCAATGACTAAAACACCCATATAATTGCCTAAGCCAGAACTTTAGACACTTTCTTTATCTTAAATATAAAATGAATTAAAATTAGCTCGTCATCCTAACCAAACAGATCACTGAAACATTTTAAAAAGTGAGGTTATACATGTTTACCAATAGTCTGCTGAAGTACGTAGCCGATAAATACAGTATTTTTTTTCCTTTTTAAATACGTTAAAAGATTTTCATTGGCACAAAATTACAAAAACAACTTTCGTAATTCGAAAAGTCATAGAAAGTGTCGCATAGAAAAATATAATTAGTATTCTAATAGTAACATGTAGTTTTACATACATATATATATCTTAAACGCTATATAGACAAGCGTATGTATTATCATGAATATTATAATACTGACTTTACCACAAAATATATAAATACAGAAGTACTAATTTGTACAGATTAGCTGAAATACAATAGATAGCAATATTTTAGTAATGAAAACAAAATTTATAAATACATACGGGGTTAAAATATAGAGGCGAATATTTTAGTCAAAATATGTTAGAAAATACTGCCCTAATTATATTCCTATAAATCTTTTTCCATAACCATGTCACTATGCAAACAAATCACAATCAAAAATAATGTAATGCTTTTCCAAGATATTAATTTAAGAACTGTATGAATTAGTACTTCTATACTTCTTTATTTTGTGTCTCGCGTTATCTATCGAGTTTTTCCATTTAAATTATGATCGAAACATCTCAATAGTTATTAAATGATGCAACTCACACGTATTTATCGGGATTGCCCGACTAGTGTCGGTCCCAACCGGAGTCCTTAGTCATAAACTGACGCGGCGAGGTCACGAGTCGAACTGTATCCCGATAAATACGTTGCTCATTTAATAATGAATCTTTCTCACGATAGTTACTATCAAAATCTCAATAGTTTACGAGTAATCTTACCATTAAAGGTCAAACACCAGTTTTCTTTGCAACGACATACAATGTACGAATCGTTACTAAAAGTATTAAACCTCATTATGAATGTTTAAAGCAGGACTATCGCTATTGTGGGAGCAAGACACCACTACGTGCAGTGAAAGCCATCTTGCTTTCACACTGGGAATAGTTTGCTTGAATAACATAGTAGAGTCACTGGATTAAGTCCTTATAGAAACAGCGAAACAACAATTTAGTTACATATATACAAAAGTACGAAGAATCCTACATTTTAATACAAATAACACGATCAATGTTTATGATAATGCCATTAAATCTAAACGAAGGAAACAAACTATCGATAAAAATACTTCACTGTTTAATCGATTAATTGCCAGTGTAAGGCGTAGAGAAAAAAATGATTTTACGACTGTAACTTTTTAATAGGTTAAGAATGAAACAAGTTTGTTATTCAACTCTATATTCAGGCCACAGACTGCATTTATTTAAATAAAGCATCGTACTTAAATATGTGTACCTACATAAAAGTTTTTTTTAATGTGTAGTAACCGATTCTGTCAATTTATGCCAACATTTTTAAATTGTCGCCTACAGCTATCGTACGTCCGCAAATTTCGTTATGACATAAAATAACACTGCAGCTCAAACATAAAAAAAAATGTATATTTTGACCTGAAATGAAATACCTGTACTATGAGCTTTGTTAAGACTGTAAAAGCGAGACAGCAATACAGAATGTATAACGGCATCTCTCTCACATAATGGCAATGGTGCTTCAAAAGTAGGTACAGTTGGTAATAGCGCCGGAATCCAGAAGCTAAAAGTTTTTAATCTGTCCGTTGACAGCCAATTATCCTTTCTTTTGTGACGGATTTTTTTACAGAATATTTATTGCCACGTTTTTATACTCACTTTTCTTGTTTGTTTGTCGTTCCGGTTGGATTTTTGCAACTCAATTTTGAGGCACTTCCCGATAAGGTAGCAGGCTGAAATTCTCAGGGTAGCTTCAAACCCGATGACAATGCAATTTACGAGTATAAAAAAGGCTGGACCCATTTTGATAAAATTTGAATGGAGTAAAATAACATATAAAAACTTGGCTATTTCGATTTTTTTAATCTATTAATTATTTTTAATATGAAATAGTTTGTTTTCCAGCCATTCCCGATAAAGCCTAGATATAACATTCAATTTATCATTGTTAGCTTTGGCGTATTGGTTACATTAGCACGCGCAAATAGGTCCATTAGAAAATGAACCGCAAAGACGGACAGTTTAATGGGCTAGGCTGTGTTAATTATGGTAACATTTAGCAATGTAAATATTTAGGTCGTAAACGCTTTAAATAGCTTTTTACTTTTATTTCAGCTTCCGATATTCTCATATTTTTACTCAATTTGTTTTCATGTATTTGGAATTTATCGAATAAATAAATGCGGTCGACATCACATACATTGTTCTGAACCCAAAAGTAAGTTGCAAAAGCACTTGTGTTATGGAATTCAGATACAACGAAGGTACCAAAAATACCCAGACCCGAGACAATGTAGAAATGTGAATTTTTACATTGACCCGATTGGGGATCGATCCGGGGACCTCGCGACACCTTGAAACCGGTGCGTACACCACTCGACCACGGAGGTCGGTATTAGTCTATTCAAATAAATAAATCTCTCTTCCACGCCCGCAATAGCATTACTATAAGATGTGCTTCAGGAGCCAGAACAGATAATTAAATTAATATAATTGCCAGTTCATTATAAACTTTCGACTACCGCCACTCAGACGATACCTACTTACTCACTAGTTCAACAACAGCGCCATTTGCGGCATCTCCTAAGTAATTACTTGAAACACAAGTTGAAAGCAAACAAGCACACTAATGGAAAATTCTCATTATATTAACGATATTATCTATTTCATACGTGAGAGTACTGTTAGCAACAAAAGTTCGATACAATTAGATTTGTAGCTAGGGAGAGGATTTTTGTGGAAACGAGACGGGAAACTGCATGATGTATAGTGTCTTCTCTTTTCTATAACTGCAGAAGTTTTACTTTAAGATTGTAGTGGTTATGTGCTTAAGTTTGCTTTGGGCAAATATGCTTTTAATGGATATGCTCAGTTTCAGAATTGCAATATAAGAAGATTCTGCCAGATTTCGATAAAAAATAACATCTTAAAAACATGTAACTAGAGTTATTAGTTTGAACTTTTTAAATTGCCCGAAAAAAATCCTTCTAGAAACAAAAACCTTTTGATTTTGAACAATAACCTGTTAATTAAATTTTATTATACCCCGGTCCTTTGCATTTTTTTCTGATTGTACATTGAATACTTACAATGTAAGTTTCCATTGAAACAAAAACCAAGAAACGGGGGTGTAAATTTAATTTGGTTCTAAGATTAGCGGTTGACCGCGAGCGATGTGCCTTTGTTTCTAAGCATTCCTTTACGGATTCTTTGAACATTATTACAGAACTTTTTTGAAGCAATACAGATTTATTTCAAAGATTCTGGTTTTCTTTTTAAATACTGTCCAAGCTTAATCCACATCTATACTAATATATAAGGCTGAAGAGTTTGTTTGTTTGAATGCGCTAAATTCAGGAACTACTGGTTCAAATTGAAAAAAATATTTTTGTGTTGAATAGACCATTCATCGAGGAAGGTTTTAAGCTATAAACCATCACGCTGCGACTAATAGGAACGAAGATACAATGGAAAATGTGGAAAAAGCAAAGCAGATATCAATCATAACTTATATCTTCTAACCACGCGGACGAAATCGCGGGCAAAAGCTAGTCTGAAACATTTTACTTTGAGTCTAAGGCAAATGTTGCCACTCGTTGAAGAAATATAGGTATGAAATGACACACGAGATAAAGTGTTACTGAGTTTGAGCCTACTTTCATATTCAAATCTATGTGAGAACTTCGTGGAAAACAAAGAAATATATGTACTTATATCCTTTCCTCCATTTGGAGTTGGTACGGGATATGATAAAAAGTAAGAAATATGTGTAAACTTACTTAAGTCATACCTATACTTTCAAGGGACAATATTTTTGTAGACATTTGTTATTGATATTTGATTTCTAACAATAAGCAATTTTCATATGATTGTAGATGAAATAAGACTATTCGTCCTAGGTATTTTATTTCTATGAACGTTTAAATGAAAATTAAATGTCGTTGTGAAAGCGTGACACAGCGTTTCGATGAGTAGTGTGCCGTCTCGCTTCGTCAATTGCATATTTGACTAAAAAAAAATATTAATCCGTCAGATGAACTTTCGAAGGACTTTTCTCCGACAAATAACGTCATAACCTCCCACTTTCATACGTTTCACCATTTTGTAATTTAATATTTTTTATAAGAAACTAGCTGTTACCCGCTACTTCGTCCCCGTGGGTAAAAGATATAAGTTATGATTTAGATATACCTGCCCGGTTTTTTCACATTTTAAATTGTATCTTAGCTCCTATTAGTCGCAGCGTGGTGGTTTACAACCTAAAGCCTTCCTCGATGAATGGTCTATTCAACACAAAAATAATTTTTCAATTTGGACCAGTAGTTCCTGAGACTAGCGCGTTCAAACAAACAAACTCTTCAGCAATATTAGTATAGATAAGTATCCCACATTAATTTACTCTTCCTGATGGATTAGTAATTTTTTTTCATAAAATACTCTATTGCAACAGTCCCACTTTCAAGCTCATAGTACTGGCAATACTGATTGATTGATGTTTTCAGTAATGTAGATTAAACAGTTTATTACTTAAGGTTTAGGATAAGGTTTTTTTAATTCTATTGTAAAAAGGTTTTAAGGTACAAGGAGTTTGTATTTCTACTAGGATTTGTACTATGTGGTATATGCAGGTCACTATAAGGTATATTTATTAATTAAAAACGTGATCAATCTGAAACACTAAAATGAGGATAGGAGATATTTTAAGGATATGATTATTATTACACATTCAAAATCGTAATAACTACTTATATTAATATAACACTTACAACATTAGAAAGGGTTTTTTTTCTCACAAAATAATAACTATATTTAAATTGAAAGTTACACAAAATGGCCGAAAACTAAATTGTCTTTGACATGTCTACAATAAATCTGCCCGCCAAGATGGCATCTATTCGAAATTTGAAAATAGCTCAAATAGTTTTCTTGGAATAAGGTTTTAAATGTTAAATGCGTTTAAACCTATTTGGTATTTAACCTCCATTCAGAACATTTATTCCAAGAAACGCCACTTAGATTAGAAAGTTACAAACATTAATAAATAAGGATTGTATCTACATATATTTACGTTAAACTTATCTGACGTCAATAGTAAATAGCTTCGGCATTAGAAGTCCGAACAAAGAATGGCGGGCAAATATATATCAAGTTACGAAATAATGAAGAAACCTTGTTATAAGAATTAATGGATGGAATACAATAAATCTGACCTGATTTATTCGAGTTTCTCGAATGAAATGAATATGAGAGGTCCGATTCATAAATATATGATCGTAACCTCAACATTTTGGTAAGTTTTCTCACTAAAACAAGAATATATTTAATAAAAATCATCGCTTTTTTGGAGCACCCTCACGTTCCCAACTTTTTTATTTTCTACGAAGATTATTTTCCCTGATATACTTGACGTAAACGATTGAGGAAAAAACAGCTATTTTTGTGGTACCATAAGCGTTTGTGAAAGTTAAATCTAATTACGCGGAACAATGTTGAACATTACTGACAGATTTTTTGAACAAAAGCAAAATAAATATTGTTTATATAAACTAAATGGATTATGAAAAACCATAAACATATAATTTAAATGAAATAAATCCTGTATAAAAAAATATAAAGATATTTTTAGTAGGTAGCAAAAAATATTCCAAAATATGACTCTACTTCTGCCATGTAAAAAGGAAATGCAATTGTATGAAAAAAAACAATAAAAACCGGATTTTAACCCGACAGCGGAATGGATGCATTCAATCGAGAAACTTTAATAAACAGCCATAAAAAATCGATAACAGGTTTTCAATAACAAGAGCTTCAGTTTTCATTGCTTCAACGAGAAAAGAAAAGAAAAATTAGTCTCATTACCAGTCAAACAATAACTACAAAGTGGTGTAGGTTTATTTCTGTTCATGTTTTCAACAATGACCAAGCAACACCATTTGCAGGAGAAAAATCAATAAAGTATAAAAAGATCCTATATATTTAGTTAAGAAGTTTCCCAAAAGTACCAGGCGAACAGAAGTTTACAGGACGTGTAAATTCTCGCAAGACTTGGATTTCGAGATGTCGTTGATACAAATCTTCTGGAGCAACTCCCTTGCGATGCTTAGAGAAATATGTGTACGAGAACTGGCCAGTTTCGACGGCTTCGCTTCCTAAAACAAAAGAATAGTTCAAAACATTCGAACCGTAATAATAAACCCTTATTATTATTTGACAAAGGAAGAAATACATTCCAACGTTTGATCGGAAATTTCTGAGCCCTTTCATGTTTTCGACAATAATTACTAAATTCAGTCGTTTTCTTGTAACGAAGATTAAATATTTTGGACAGGAATGTAAGGGCAACTGAGAGCAACTAGGTTAGGTATTTATTGGAACCGTTTGTAGGCCCATGAAACTGAACTGTTTAGCCACAGCTTGTCAACTAGTAACTGGAAAAAATGTCTCAAGCAGTTAGTAATTGACTCTAATAGATTAAGGAAGCAATCACATTGATTCAGTAAAAGACCATGATTGTTAGTGGTTTTTTAGGTTTGAGCGAATGTTAGACATTGAAATGAAACTACTTTAACGGATTTTATCGCGGTTTAATTTTAGATTTTAGTTCCCGACGTTTCCGTGACCATGATACCTGCAAAGGTGTCGAACGTCGGGAACTAAAATCTAAAATTAAACCGGAAAAGTAGTTTCATTTCAAAGACCATGTTTGATTGTGTAGAAGGGACTTGAACCAAGAAGTTTATATTTGAGTCCAACTCATTGGATCAACTCCCGAGGCCTAAGGAAACCTCATAATTTTTACCTCCCTTTGTTTTCTCTCGAAATATACATGTTTCATTACTTGAAGGAATGCTAAGGTATCTAATGTTCGCATTTGCAATTCGAGAACTCAATTATTTGTGTTTTCATTATCAGTACCTTTGTTCTCGTATTTCAATTGAGACTTTATTATTTATTTGTTGAATATTAAATTACAAAAAACCGGTCAAGTGCGAGACTGAGACAATGAGGGTTCTGTACAAACAGGTTAAAGAAAAGTAAATGTGCAAAAGCGTCTGTCGATTTTAAAATTTGTGACCGTGCCTTTCACCGATTTTCATTTCTATTTGTTGTTATAGCGGCAACAGAAATTCATCATTTGTGTAAGTTTCAACTGTCTTGTTATCACGGTTCATAATATATAGCCTGGTAAAATTAATTAATAGTAATTTTTGACAACTATAAGTATTCGTATTGCGTCTGTTCTACAACTTCCAAAATTCCCTTCTATTCAGTCAAGTCTGAGAGTATCCCATCTTTGTAACAATGTCTAGTCATTATGTTTTCCATTACCTACCAAAAAGACTCCTGGACTACACAGTGAGGACTTTGCTCTGCAGTAGGCAACATTTATGTCCAAGAAAGTCCTTGTCAGTACATACCTGTTTCCCAACCTTCTTCGCCTGTTTCTTATCTCTGCTCTCCTTCAGTCTGATCTGTTTGAGGATGCCGACCAACAGCTCATCCACATTGTGTTGTATACCCGATGACGTTTCAATGAACTTGCAGTCTCTTGACGTCGCTAATCCTTTACCCTCTGCACCAAAAGATAGTCAGAAATTAAAAATCTTGTGAAACCAAAAAATTAGGAGAAATTGGAAAATGAGAGAGATAAACTGGGAGATTGTCATCCAATACTTTTATTAATTTGTTAATAATACTTTACGGAAAGTATCTGTCAAATGCAGCCTTAGAACAGAAGAAGTAACAGACTTTTGCCATCGGCAGAATTACGAGTTTCCACAAAACAATTGCAAAATTGTATGTCCAAATCATGAAAATAAGTTATCACCGTGAATGTTTGCTCTTTTAGGAAACCTAATATCGTAGCTTCTTTGTATCTACTTTATTTACAAAAATCCAAAGTTTCTTACCATTTGTGGACACCTGCCTAGCTCTTGCTAGATCAGCCTTATTGCCAACCAGGACAACAGTCCTCTCAACAGTGAACTGCTCCCTCGCAAGATACGCCAGCAGTTCTGCTGAACGAGTGAACGAACTCTTGGCAACCACCGAGTACACCACCACGCACGCATGAGGCTCATACGTCGATAAGCAGTTCTCGACCTAAGGGGAAAGGAACTAGAGTTAATATTTACGGAGCAGGAGTTAGATAAGAGAAAGGATGATATGGTTACAAGCCATTATAGATCTTCGGGCTCATGTTATAGAGTTGCAATTTGAGAAGTGAGTCAATTTTAAAGCTTTATCGGTGGACTGATATTGCGGCATAGTAGAAAATATAAGATTGAAAAATATTAGAGTAAAAGTTTTACGAAGACTATTAAAGACTATTCTTGGTAATGGAAAATGATATGCGATGCCACATCGGAGTTTTCGACGAACCTGCTTTTCACTAAAGTATAAAATGAAAAGCAAATTGATGAAATGTGAAGTATGCTTCAGATAACTATTCTGTCTTCGGGACATGACACAAAACTACTAAAAACCGATTGTCAATTGCATTTTACTTTCAAAATCACGTGACTTACTTGAATAAACAGTAACTTATTTTAAATTAAATTAAAATATGTAGATATTTAATAAGGATAGATAAGAATTGTTTTTAAAGCATTTTTGTGTGCGTTTCAGATTTGCCTGAACATTGGAAAGATAAGGGTATTACGGAATTCGCCTAAAACGAACTCCCAACGTGTTTGAGGACGAAATCGTGACGTGTAATATTATTACTGAATTTTTGTTTAAATGTGTTAGTCTATACGGACTCTATTTGAACACACTTTCATTTACTTCATCATTATTTAATCATGCAGAGTCAGATGCCAAAATTGATGCATATTGAGCAATAACTGTTGCCCCCCACTTCGTCCGCGTGGTTAGAAGATATAACTTAGGAATTTTTGAATGGAAGACCTTGAAGATGAATATTTTTTTCCCGTTTTTGCTACGTTTTCCACTGTATCTTCGCTCCTATTAGTTCCAGCGTGATGTATATAGCTTGAAACCTTCTTCGATAAATAGTCTATTGAAGACAAAAGAAAAAATTTTTTTTCAATTTGTACCAGTAGTTCTTGAGATTAACGCGTTCAAACAAACAAAAAAACTCTTCAACTTTATGTATTAGGATAGATGTAGATTAATTTCTACTGAAACACTCTTTAATCAATTTCTTTCAAATTCAACTATAAGTAACGATATCTCTACTCACCGACATCTCAGCACTGGGGTGATCAATAAATATCATCTCTGACTCCTCCCCGTCAAGCAGAACTGACACCGATTTCTCACCAAATTCGTCATCTGAAACAAAGGTTTAAGTCAATAAAGCAGCTTTTAAATCTTCCATGAGACCTACCACCATCTATTAAAGCTGTGGAAGAGAGATGGCGCGCTATTATAAAATACAGTCTCTCGCTTCAACAACGGCAGCAGTTGTTAAGAGCTGGTGGTAGGCCACCAGGGTAACACGTTACGCAATATATGGATGAGGACTAAGGCTCGTTCACAATGAAAGATAAGTATGTAAGTGTCCGATACATGATGAGTTTACTCTCCAGAAAGAAGAAAAGGCCGGCAACACAACAACGCACTTGTGACTCTTCTGGTGTTGTTAACATCATCCGATCTTTCTGCTCGTTTGGTCCCTACATCCTCTATGAAATTGTGCGTGTAGTTTTCTTGGAAAGTAAAATTATCGAGTATCGGTTTTAGGCTGTATGTACGAAAGTCATTGTTTTAGGATATTTCAAATGATAAATGGTTGCTCATAACTTATTATGTCTAAATCAGATTCTACAGAGTGATGAACATTGACTAATGTAGGTTTATAACTTTTGTGAGGCAGATTTGTGATTGTTTTTTAATGACGGTTTGATTACTGGTATTAACCGAGATAGCCGGACTAGTTTCGGACCCAACCTCATTAATCATGAGTTGAGGCGGCGGGATCGCGAGGCAAAGTTAAGCCGATCTGGTTGGTTAAACTAGTCGGGCTAACTCGATAAATCGTTGTATTTTTTTCAGAATACTTTAATGATTTGCTTTTATGTGTTTTTTTTATGAGGGAAATTAAGTTTTGTTTATAAATAAATATTTTTTTAGAGCTACAAATACGATCTGAGTTGACCAAGTATTATTAATGCAATTTTACTGCTAAGAATATTTTAAATTTACTTTAAAAATCAGGATTCCTCTAACAGTATCGTACAAGAGTCTCTAAATAATGTTGCTACGTGCAATAAGGCAGGCAATTTGTTAAAAAGCGAATGCGAAGAAGACATACTAAGGCAGGTTTAACACTACAAATGGTAGATTTTTTACAACAGATTTTTTTTTTAATGAAAATACAATTTGCAACATAAGTTGTTTATGCAATCCTCCAACGCCAGCTGTAGTTACCATGGTTACGGTAGTATTTAGTCAAAATGAATTTATGACGTAGTTACAGAAAAATGATTCCACGGTAACATAAAATCGGGATACAAACTTTCCTATGTGGTAATAAATAAACATTATGTTTTGCAAGTTCCGTCTAAATTAATTCAGTGGTTTTACATGAAAGAGGCTCGAATATATGTAAGTAGAATAGGAACTGTTATTAAATGCCAACTCTTTAAATCAATCCAACGGCACTTAATACTTGCTTCTAATAGTTCTACATTACCAGGAGTTCAGGTGAGTGACCCTTAAGGCTTTTATACGGCTTCATAAAGCCCTTTCAGACTACTCAAGCATGAGTGAATAAAGACATTTTTAACTTTTTCATTTATCGAACTTTGTGTTGTAAACTTGTAACTCTGTATTTTAATATTAGCATTGATTTTAACTTAGTCAATGTATTTAAGTATTAATATAAGGTTACGTTTAATTTGCGTGGACTCAAGGAGAGTATGAGTTTTGAAAAATTGAGCATTTCTTTGCTTTTTGAAGTTAATTCGAATGTGTGTAGGTACTCTTATACCTGCACTGCAGCTTAATAACTGGCACAGTTAAAGTGAATACGGCTTCCTTAGTTAAGTCACTGTACCTGTTTGATTTAATTATTACGACTGGTTCAAATAGGACCTTCCTTGCAGACATATTAAATGTCTTCATATAGTAGACATCAAAAGAGTTAAATGCATTCGATATAAATATGGAAAATTGAATTTCAATACAAATAAAAAAAAACAGGCATGACCGTTCAAATAGGCAAATAAGAACAAATCGGTTGAAAAAATAATTTATGGGAAGCAACCAACAAATTTATGACCGTAACAACGTTGCTGTACCTCCATCTTTATTTTTAGTATGTGTTTTTATGGTGACCACAGAAATATCTGTGTCAGTAATATCTCTGAAAATTTCAACTGTCCAGCTATCACAGTTCATGAGATACAGCCAGGTGACGGACAGATGGACAGACAACGTGAGCTCAGCATGATCAGCAGAGTTCCATTCTCACCCATTGGTTACAGAACCCTAAATACAAAACACTCGACACCGCTATTATTATTATAACTAACTACATTTTCCCAGGCTAAATGTGCTTCGCGTAATTGGATAAAAATGTCCACAGAGCTTGTCATCGCGCAAAGTGCCTTAACAAGGGGACGGGCTCCAAACAGGGATGATTGTATCCAGTTTGATAAAGAAAAATAAAGACAGACATATGGCTGTACCCTGAAAAAATAACCTGGGTTTATTGAATTTATTCTGGGTTTGGATCTCAGGCCGTGTACTTTGGCATCTTAAGGCCATCTGTTGCCTTTTCTGACAGTGCCTAGTGGTCGGTGCGTCATGATATGCTTTGCATTGCCGCACACCAATGACAAGACAGTCAAGTTTAGTCTCTAAGAGTCCAACATCCGCGTCTTGGGTGCCTCTGGTTGTCCACGAGGGTTCCCCCGCCTACCCAAAAAAAGTGCCTGGGCCTATGGAATTGTCTGAAAGAGTAACAGTAGAGTTTACTCTGCTAAATAAAGGTCATGGGACAAATCTGACACTCCTATTGCTCAACCCAAAGCGGGAGGAACAATCAGATCTGGAAAACGAAGTTAGTACTGTCGTGAATCATGTTGAAGCGTGACGGCGTTCTACACTTCATGAACTTGCTAGACGAGACTGTAGCTGCTGTGGAAGCGAGACGTAGCTAGGCGTATTGTAGTACGGTATCTCGCTTTCACAACACTACTTGTCTTCTTTATTCAGATCGAATTAAAACCATTGATTTCACCCTTAAGCATATAAACTTGCACTAAATTAAAAACAAAGCATACCAAAGCAACTTTACAAGATATTTAATGTTCTTTTTTTTTAAATACGGATAAAAAGCCATAGGTACTATAGATTGCTTACTCAAAATTATTTCTAAAAAGCTACTTAAAATACACATGCATAAGGCTCAAATTACAATGGCTATAGTGTGAAATGCTGCAGGTATTTGCAATTACTGGGCAGCTCCGGAGTATTAAATTTTAATATCGGAATAGCGCACGTTACTTGGAAAATTATTTTACAGTTTATAGGTTATATTCTATGGTAATTAAAATCGATAATTGTTTTTTCGGCAACATTAACAACCTTAAAATATACTTAGATAATATCTGATTCACAAATATGTGAAAGTTTATTCGATGGTTCAAAGATTATATAGAAACATTTGTAGATATATTGAATGGTTAAATATCGCAAGGCATATTCATTTTTCATACATTTATAAAATGTAAATTAAAAAATGTATTCATTACTATAGTATCTATGTATATTAGGTACTCACGCGTATTTATCGAGATTGCCCGACTAGTTTCGGACCCAACCGGAGTCCTTAATCATGAGCTGACGATGAAGCACATCACTATAGACTATTTCTTTCTGAGAGTGCTATCGCAAATCGTTGCTGTCTCAAGTTAAGCAATACTAATAAAGGGATACACACAACAACGTTCACAATCAAGTGTAAAGGCAGTTACACACAGAGGGACACACAGACTTACCGCGTTTGACTGCACCCAGCGCAAGCCGCAAAAAGAAGTTATGTTATTTACAGGAAAGAGCAGCCCGTGCTTATGCTAAATACTATTTTCTATAGTTTTGATAAGAGCAGATTATTTTATTACATATGTAAAGTACATTTTAATTCACTTGATAGTTCAAAGGCGGAGCGGATAGCCCATACGCGGAGCACAAATGACGAGCAAAAGGTACTGATAGTACGAATAGCCGAGTGGTTGAGGTCACCCCGCTAAGTCCCCGCAGATTCGGTCCCCAATATGGATAAGCATTGGTGTCAAGCCCCCGCGACACAAGGATTGACTTACTGAATGATGGATTGCATGAAAAAAATATTATTATATATGACTAACAAAAAACTAACATCATAATTAAATTAATTTCCTATCCATAATCATGTACCTAATATATAAATATGTCGTATATAATAAAATATTCATGTAATATATGAATACGTTTAAATTCTGATAAAAAATTTGAAAAAAACCTCGACTCCTATCGGAAATCCTTTGAGAACGATGTCAGCTTAACGGGACTTATCACAAGTCTTGGCTAAGCTCCTAGGCTGGAACGTGCGCCTTAATCTAGAATAATCCGGGAAATATTCCTAGCTTACGCTTTCATTCTCTAGAACTTGCCTGAATAATGGAAATAATATTCAAGAATGGCCTGTTATTCAACTGATAGTTACATTCAATAATTCAAATAATATACATTACTAGCTGTTGCCCGCGACTTCGTCCGCGTGGGTAGAAGATATAAGTTATGATTGATACCTGCCCTATTTTTTTCACATTTTCCTTTGTATCTTCGCTCCTATTAGTCGCAGCGTGATGGTTTATACCTTAAAGCCTTCCTCGATTAATGGTCTATTCAATACAAAAAGATTTTTTCAAATTGGACCAGTAGTTCCTGAGATTAGCGCGTTCAAACAAACAAACTCTTCAGTTTTATATATTTGTATAGATTTTAATTGTGCCTTAAATATATTATGAACGGCTTTAGGTTTGTATGTCGCGGGAGTTCCACAAACTTTCAAGTCACAAGACACTATTGAAGCAAGCATTCATACTATGACATTTCGTTCCCATAAGTCACGTGACTTTCGACAGTCATCTTCATGCATTCAAGCGTTTTTATTGACTTAGAAATGTCACTGGCGAAGCTGGATCACACAAACACTTGACGCTTGTACTTGAGGTTATTACCAGTCGGCCATCCGTGGTAGTATCACTTTAAACATCATTAAAAAAATCCTAACATACTCTTGATGTACCACCTGCGTTTAAACCACTCGTAACCCTTGGGTGCCAGTTTCTTCATCATTTTTGTAAATTTATAACAAACTTGTAATAGGTGCGTTGGTGCGAACGGGTTTTCGTACCTTCGACTTTTGACTTGGCCATCCCACGTCGTACCAATACGATTTTAGATACTCATTTAATTAATATTTATTTTACACTCGATTTTCTTAAGAAAGTTGTTAATTCAATACACAAAAGATTTAAACAAGTTTTACAAATTAAATTATCTTTGTAAATCTACTTTATAAAATCAAATTCTCTCAAACTAAATTCCAAACGGTATATCTATATTACAAAATCTAATTCAATCTTGTTCGCTAAACTAGAAGATAATTTTCTATAGCCGAAAATCTTATTTGATACCAAAAGGCAAAGGGTAGAATTTATTCCAATTCAATATCACTGGACATTCAATTAGTTTTTGCTATTTCTATTTCAGAGTTGTTGTATTGAAAATCATTGCTTTTAAAAGATATAAATAAACTTTACAGCATATATAGAAAAATACTCTGTATTTAAATTATCTAATCTAGTATATAGTTTGTGATTCTAGATCATATATTTTCTAGAAAATCTGTTATTACACGATTATTTTCACAGAAACTCGGAAAAAAAATTTCAACATTGATCCCATTCTTGAAGATTTATGTGAAATGGTTTAGGATAGAACACCTCAGAGTTTAAATAGGAAGGTCTATGCCTAGCAACAGACTATACAATACAACAAAATCAAAGCAAGGAGAAGTATTTTTCTTCTTAAACAATATTTTCTTTAAACAAAATACATGTGCTCCAAGTAATTATTCTCTTCATATTCGAATGCATAAAACCTTTTTCAGAATTCAAATTTTTTAATTAATTAAAAAATAAATACGTACGGTAATTTTAAATTCAATTAAAATAATCTGCTCTTATCAAAACATTACTATTATAAGCGTAAACATTGCCAGCCAACAATAATTACAAAGTAATTTACAGCTCTATAATCAAACGTATATTACTAATTAAATGTACTACTAATAATTATTAAATGATGTAACGGTTTACTCACGCGTATTTATCGGGGTAGCCCGATTAGTTTCGGACCCAACCGGAGTCCTTAATCATGAGCAGACGCGGCGGGATCGCGAGTCGAACCGGTTGGGTCCGAAACTAGTCGGGCTACCCCGATAAATACGCGTGACTAAACCGTTACATCATTTAATAATGAATCATTCTCACGACAGTTACTATCAAAATACTACTAATAAGTTTAACGTATTTTTACCATAATATAACGAATAAATCCTAAATAATTATAACCGAATATTCAAAGATCAATTTATTTTAGTCGCCGTTAATTCTCATGCTGTCTCTATCATATTTAGGTGTAAGAAAGGGATAGAGCTACAATCCTATTCACAATTTTTAGGTCAATTCTTTTTTCTGCTAAAAACGCCGCCTTAGGTATAGTTGTAAAAAGTTTTTATATTATTTTGAGGTTAATGTTTTTTTTTTTAATGAAACAGTATTGACCAAGGAGGTATGGTATTAACTTGAATATTATTATGTAAACAATTCACACGTTATGGTCTCAGTAGTTGAAATCTTTTGTAAATAATCGAATGCATATTTCAACGAAAATATATTATTATCTTTATTTATGTAGTTACTTGTCATCTCAAAATCGTTATAACACTGTTAAACTTATTAAAACTTAACTTATTACACTATATATTTTTTATGTCAATTACCTCTATTAATTAATTAATTGATTAAATCTATGTTACTTCTTATTTTTTCAAGAACATGTCTGCGAAGTTTCATGACGATCGGTTTAGTACTTTTTGCGTAAACGCGTAACAAACGAACTTATACTTAAAATATTACTCACATTTATCATATTAGTAAGATTACTACCGCAAGAAAAGCAGAATTCAAAGAAACGGCATTTAAGTCTTCGCCCGTTTATGGTCTACAGTATCATATACACACACAGTAATTAGATTCACGAATATAACTGTTATAACTGGTAATAAAACTTAAGCAGAGTATAGCAACTTGTACAGTTTTATTGAGTAATTTAAAATTCGCAAAAAAAAGTAAAACTAATGCTACCAGTTACAATTAGCACGTCTGTATTCCCCCTAAAACAATGTTCATTATTATAATTGGAGATGAATCCAACAGATCCATTTAAATAAAGTGTTAAAAAACGTCCCCTTTCTAATGGATGGAGAAATAAGTAATTGATTTAAAAGTTTCCCCACAATTGCTGATTTGGGTCGTGACAAACTTTTTCCCGTGTTATAAAAGTCCAAACTTATGGAGTTCAGAATTAAAAGCAAAAATTTCTGCACTGTAAGTTGTCTGTAAGTTTGCAACTACTTCCCATGAGTTCATATGCATAAGTTTTATTAACTTCCGAGGGCATTGCCAGTTAGAAGACCCGACAACATATTATATACAAAAAAAAAATTGTCTATATTATAGACAAACATTGATTTTGTTGCTAAATGCTGGTACGTTGTTGGGAAACATCGAAGTTTAAATCTTTTTGTGCTAATATCGAAACTTCTGAATACAGTTCCATACTCCCCAAATATTTAGTTTTAAAACTAAAAATATAAATCAGCTTAAATCCTTTTTATATATTTCTGTCACTGATGCACTTTATTCAAGATCATTCTCCCTCTCAATATTATAAAAGTATTTCCTATGGATAATGTATCAAACACGATGAAACTGACATTAATTACCGAACATAATAATCTCAATTAGGGCTCGTTCTCATAGACAAGCAACTGACGTGACGCGAAACGGCACCGTGATGCGAACATCTATTGTGTTGGTGTTTTCACGTGACATTGATGTGCCTCAACACGTTATATTGGCGTTATAACATGCTCATGTGGCAACAATTAGAGTAAGAATGTCAAAAACAAAATAGAAAACAAAAAAGACCGTTTTGAGGTTCTTTCGAAAGGTTAATATGATGCCCTAAATGTCATTCTCATTAAGAAAACTGGTAAGAAACTCCATAAGTTACTGTTTAGAAAATAAAAAGTTTGTAATTACCATAGTAGAAGTAAGAATGTAACCACAAAGTTATTTAATCTAATAAAAAATTGGAGTAACCATATTCATTTATTTTCTTCAAGATTAAGTACAGGTTGAGCATCAAATGAAAAGACAACACACAAGTTTACAAAAGAAAACAGCAAACATTGCCATAGACCATACAATTTCCACATACCGTACCAAAAAAAAAACAGGTATTTTTTACGATCCTACTTGCACACACACTACTCTCTCGACCATTTAACACAAACCCAATTTTACGCAACCCTTAAATAATATTGACCGCAGTCCAAATCGAAGGTAACACAGCACCTTTACCGGTAATAGCTCAATTACCGAGGGTTACCAAAAGCATGTGGGACTTGGAGTAATTGCCAGAAGTCGACACTCCACGCGTGAGCTTACGTCTTCACAAACCCTCAATAAGTGGTTAGAAACAATTTGGCTTTGGAAGAAGCAGATTAGGTACTGAATTTTATTAATCATGCTTAGTATCAATTTTATTTTTCTTCTTTTATCTAGTATCACGTGTCTTTTTGTCTGTCTGTCGATCTATTATCAAATCTTGCGAGTTGATTTGATCAACTCCCTGGTTTCCAACCGCATACCGGTTTCGGATACATCGTACTTTGTAGATGAAAGTTTTTAATTTACTTTATTTCTATAGACCATTATCATTATATTATTCGGAAACAAATCTGAATTTAATATGTTATTCAACTTCGAACACACAAATACGTTGAAACGAAACCTATTTCTTTCATTCGCCATTAAAACCCAAAAACCACAACTTCTTGGATAAAATGAAAAGACCTCCATTTCTCCAAACGGGCCGCATAAAATCAAACGTTACCAAATGAATGTTTAATGAACAAGCCACCACGAGATTGATCGTTTGTTTTTCAAATCTAAACGAAGATAAATAAACCGCACTTAAGAGGCTCAAAGGTTTCCACATAAAAGCCGCGAGAGGCTCAAATAGGCCAAATAGCTGATTTCAGCCGTCTTATATCAACTATAAGTGTTCAGTAAGTGGTTTCGCTAAGTGCCGTGAAGGTGTTTCTCTCAAAAATTTATGATAGAATAATTTGTGTAGACTTTCGAGGAATGTACCATAAAAAAATAATTACTCTCTAAATGTTTATTTGTCTCATTGAACTGTAAAATAATATTAGTGCATGTGCGGAAACGTGAAAGCGTCACAATTCATACTGCAATTATACTAATAGATGTGGTACCTACCTATCTAACTATCTACCTATCTACTTTACCCAAACGTTACGCGAGCGAAGCCGGATGCAAAGCGAATCATCAATTTAATTTTCCATATACCTAATATAATACTATCACAATGCATCGCTTACAATAACATCGGCTGATACGTCACGCGCCGCCTGCGCCCGACGTGTCAGTGACAACTAGGCTCGCGTGACGTCACTATTATATTGTCATTCAACTGTTTACGTTTATTTTATTTTGACAAATCTATAGTATCGGATAGGACTATCGAGGCATTTAATACATTGTTATCCTAAATGCTGTGATATTGTCAATTGTTTTGTCATTCTGCCCAGCTATTGCACGGCTTTTATGGATTTTTTAGTACTGTTCTAATGAAATTCTCGATGTGTTGCTGTTTTTTGACCCAGCCGGCAGAAATTTTATTTGATTGACTCTTAATCTGGGGAAGATGGTGTTTGATACCGGATGTAATGCAGGTAAACCGGGCCTTTCGAATAGCTGGTGCGAAAGACAGCTATTTAACTATAAACCATTATATGACACTGACAACGTAAAAAGATAAATTAATAGATAGATAAATTTAATTATCCACTAACCCATACTTGTTAAAATTTAGAGCAAATCCATTTCTCTAAGATCTGACGGTCCTCAAGATTTCATCAAACAAATCACTTACAGCGACAAGAACATATTTACGAGACTATAATATGGACGTCGATACTGAATGATTCTTGCCGAAACCACAACGCTAAAACAATATCAGAACAGCAGTTTAGAATCGTTCTAATGCCCTCAACTTGGTCGCTTAAATATTTACGTTAAACCTACATCGAATATTAACAGCTGGGTACCTCACTACCACATGGAGAGACCGATTTGTAAAGTTTATTGCGAATCGGAATATTGCTGAAATAATCTTTACCTATCGTGAAGTGGTATTTGAAATAGTTATTGTTTCAAAGAACGATGATTATCTTGTATTTTTTAACTGTTGCATTTGGCCAGCAGTTTTCAACTTTTTCTTTTTGTGGTAACCAGATACTCTTTTTACGTTTTTTTTTTCTGAGTGAAAGCAGAACCTACGGTCTTCCGTTTAGCAATCAGCCGACTAACCACAAGTCGACTTGGCAAGTCAACCGCAAAATACAACTAATGGCAATAAACCGTTTTATTGCCATTAGTTACATATGATAATTGATTATTTGATACATTGATGAGTCGAAAACAAGACTCCTATATTTTTTTACCATATTTTTTTATTACAACTAAATCAAAAAAACAACTTTAGACCTAATAACTTAGATGACAAGAAACTACATAAAATTATTTTTTGACTTTTAAACCGTGATTCTTTGAACCGATAACTTTAATATATATTTTTTCTAACTTCGCGATATTTAATATTTATTTTTCAGTTTATTTTTTCTACGAAAACTGATATTATCACGTCCTAAACTCTATTTCGGTAACTACATTTACAAATGAGTTTGGATTATGATAGAAAGGTCTATCGCATGACTACTAAAACTATTTACCTCAATCGCTAAGGCAAATCTAGAAACTAAGGCTTTAACAAATACTTAAGTATTTAAAATTTACAAACCATTTTTATTTTTGCTACTGTCCGTCTTATCTAAAACAAAATATCAGATTAAAACTATGTTTATTAACTAATTAAAATAATTAGCAGAATAGAATTAACTAGTTATTTTTGAAGGTCATGCTATTTTGCGTCATGCTTTGAGTAAGAAATTCGCACATGCTGTGTTTGAAGTGATTCCAAATTTCATGCGCTTTTTGCTATTTAATTTTTTTTATTTTTTTTAAAAAAGATGGGTTTAGGAAAGGATAAGGTAGAAGGGGACTGAATAAAAAAAATAAGGTAAAAAACAGGTTTCTCTTTATACCCCCATTTGTTTTTATTTCGACTTGTTTAATTTTTTTTATGGTTCGGTTAGGTCTTTTTTGAATTAACAAATGCAGTATAGTTGATATTGGTTAAAATTAAACAATGCAAAAAATATTTGATGTGTATAAGGTACCAGGCCCTCACAAATAGAAGGAGGTTTGAATATGGAAGGGACTGTAATTCCTAGAAATGGTGTATAGGGAATTCTTATTACTTGAGTATGTTAGTACCTATATCATGTACAAAAAAATCTGATAACAATTGGGTACTAGGATCTCATAAATTTAAGGAGGTGGATTCAAATTAGGAACGGACTATACAAGACTCACCAAGGCTGGCATCGTATGTGTTCATATACTCTGACGTCATAAACTGCGATACCAGCGCCGTCTTGCCGACACCGGCGTCTCCGAGTAACACCACCCTGTATTTTGGTACCTGTGGTAAAAAAATAAACACATTATCAGAATTGTTCATATTTAATTTTTTTTTTTTTTAATGCGGACAACATCACATACATTGTTCTGAACCCAAAGTAAGTTGCTAAAGCACTTGTGGTATGGAATTCAGATACAACGAAGGTACCACAAACACCCAGACCCGAGACAATGTAGAAATGTGAATTTTTACATTGACTCGACCGGGGATCGAACCCGGGACCTCAGAGTTAGCGACACCTTGAAACCGGTGCGTACGCCACTCGACCACGGAGGTCGTCAATTCAGTCAATTTAGGAGTCCTGATTTCATTATTCATATCTTTTGGTTCTAATTCCTGGACCTATTTCAATTTTGTCTTTAAAATTTGCTTTCCTTCGTATAAATAATAATACTAGTCTATAAGCTTTTCGTTTCTGGTCAAAGAGATCTTTAAATTTTGAGAAAAAAAGACTATATTTTCGGGTGTTCAAGTTATTTATCCAATACTGTAGATGGGATGAGGAAGTTCTTTCAAATCCAAGTCTTATGTCTTCATTTCCAAACAGACAAAATGGGGATGTATTGTTTTCTTTTTCTGAAAAAATTTCTTCCACACTAAGGAATTAAATTCTTGTGTCATGTGGAGTTTCGAAAACATTCTTGTCAAGTCACATGCACAGTCTACAAGGAGTTTACTCATCCCAAAATAATGTATAACCAAAATGCATTGTTAAACATTATCTAATATAGTCAAATAATATCTAACTTCAAAGGCAGTATTTACTTCAATATACCGAATGGATGTTAGACAATACATTGGTAAAATAACAAGCCAATCATTACAACCGGCGTCACTTTAAATGTCTCGTTTGACATGGTAATGAGTCACGCGAGACAGGGACACGTGACATTATAATGTGGATATTATGTGTATGTGAAAGGAGTTTTTGTCATGTCACCTTGTGAATCGGTGCATGGAATGGTAGATATGCGGATCGATGTATGGATTTGTATTTAAGAGGTGCAGGTTCAATTCCAACGCAGGTAAAGTATCTAGGTGATTTTTCAAAGTTACATATATGTATGTACTTTCTTAATGTTTTAAGACTCCCTGACAAAGGAAAAAATCGTGGGGAAACCTGCACTTCTGGACACCTAAGCCCGTTTTAAATATTTTTCTTATTAATATTATGGAGAACTCGACTTAAATTAAAAATATGAAGTTATTTAAAAATCACATAAAAGAACAACAGTCACACTATCGTTTCTCTTGAAATAATTTTCACAATCCTTTTACATAAATAAAGAGACTTACTGCCAAACAAAAGCAGAACTAGTCCGCAAAAGGACTTTGTGAACACAATTAATTTTAAATGAACCTATTAGTGACCACTCCTACGGGACCTCTCTAGCTCCCTGACCTCCTCTCCCCTCCACTCCTCTCCCCTCCACTCCTCTCCCGTACACTCCTAACTTCCCCCTCCCCTTTCTTGCCTTACACTCAAAGAGACAAACTTTCTACGTGTTAAAAAGTCTTCTTAAAAAGAAAAAAAGGTAATTTTCATCCAATATAAATTTAAATTAGCTACCCACTAACAGAAATATGTGTCACCCAAATTTCAATTCTAACACAAAAGCTTAAGGTAGAAATTCGTTTGAAACGGGATAGGTAACTTGTTATTGAATTTGGGTCGTTTTTGCAAACGAAATTATGGCGGGATATTGTGTGATGGGTTTATTAGCTTTCGTATAATGTGTATTATTATAATATTCGTGTTGGTTTTTGATAACAGATGTTTATTTTTATGAACTTTATTCGCTTTTGTACATGAAAGGAATTTCGCCTGCAGGAAGACAGTAAAGGATAGTATTCGTTGTAATTATTTTACTGTTTATGATACCTTTGCTAGACTGCTTTAAGATAAAATTCTTTGAGATCAGCTAGTTCACATCCATTATTATTTTTTGAGCCTATACGCACACCCTAAACAGTTAAAGCAGAACTATAAACATCGGAAAATCAAGGTAACTTGCTATACAGAGCGTAGTATCCCGCTTCTACCACAGACCGTTTTGCTATAAAAGCTCGTAGCAGTTTTGAACTTTAAATACGGTAAAGATCACATGTTCCAAACCACATTTTATACTTTCGTAGTCAGTTATTTACGCTACGAGCGTTAAACTCTAAGACGCTCATTATAACTTAACCACAACTTGATATATACAAACCTTAATACAAGTCAGTACGAAGATCAAAACTACGGCATGTAGATTTTGCGGTTCGTAGCCTCCATGAGTAACTTAGTAAATTATTGCTAAGATTAGGAGCTACGAAATAAAGGCTACGCGGAGTTGCTACGCGGAAAATGCTACGAAGAGAAATAGTGGATATTATGGGTAGGTCAATGGACTATTTTGTATGCTGACCTCAAATTAATGAATGAAATTCGAAACTTGGACTTTTAGTGTATACCTCTAAGTGACTACTACCGTATAGATAATGAAAATTTTAACATTCTTTCTGATTTTAAGCCCAAGGTTCCTCATAAACCACTCTACCCGTAAGTTTACCTACTTCTTTTTTTTTATACTGATAAAGTAATATCTTACTGGATCCAGTTCATCGTCATCTGGTGTGTCGAGGCTCGCGGAGTCGACGGGCCTGTAGCCGGAGCAGCATGAGCCGTCGAATGGAGACCGGTCGGAGGCTCTGAGGACAAAATAAAAGGTCTAATTAAATGGTTTATATGAAGTGTATAAAAACTCGTGAGTACATAATCTAAGAATGCTTGTTGTAAGTTTGGGTGTCTTTATATGACATAAATGTTCATAAAACCTCCTACGTTAAATAATATAAATGTTTAAGTGCGGAAGTCGTTTGAAAAAAAAAATATCAGCCTTTAGCACTAGTTGTTTAAAAAGCTTTGTAAAATATCCAGATCATAGGTATATTATTTTTATGTACGGATTATACGCGACAGTATGCAAACAAGTAGTTTGCATTGATTATCTCTCGCCAATTTTTTTTTCTTTACAGACATTTAATTTTCGCAGCAATCTCCCTGAAATGTGTTCCACTCATACCAGGTCCAATAGAACCGTTCAACACATACACAGGTACGTTAATAGCGTATTGTTTTCCAATATACGCAGCAAAGGCAAGTAATTAGTCAATATTGCCTCACTAACGCTCATCGAAGCGGACTATTGGATCACAGGTACTAAGTCACACTGAGCGAGGAAGCGACTAACTGGTAGCTTGTTTTCTCACTTTTAATAGATCACATTCTAACGTAAAGAAAAGAGATGCATATATTTATAGTTAATTGCTGACTGAAAGCCAACGAGAGGAAGAAAGTGCTCGTTTGACGGAACTTATAATGATTGAAATTAAAATTAGTAAAGAATTAATAAAAGTGTGACTCGCGACCCTGCAGTGTCAGCTCATGATTAAGGACTAATAGGTCTGAAACTAGTCGGGAAATCCCGATAAATACGCGTGAGTAAACCTTTGCATGGTTTAATAAAATTGTATTTCGTCAGTTGACACGCCTTATCCTCTCTGTTCAGCGTTTGAAAACAGGTATATTTCACTGCTCGCTACGCCAAAATGATCGCAACTATACACTCGCTACCCAAGTGGCAAAGCTGCCCAGACAAAGAAACATGTCACAAGTTTCTATACTCCATATGTTTAGGTAGTTAACCAAAGGTAAACAGTCTTGGTGTGCCTTTTTATACAAACACATGTTAAATAAATAAACAACTGATATACATATTTCAGTGTTACATTTCATTTGGTAATCTTTATTGTTGTTTTAGGTTTTGTTTTTAGTCGAGTTTCATTTTTAAACTAGCTGTTGCCCGCGTTATAATTTATACCTGCCCTGTTTTTTCCACATTTTCCTTTGTATCTTCGCTCCTATTAGTCGCAGCGTGATGGTATATAGCTTAAAACCTTCCTCGATGAATGATCTATTTAACACAAAAAGAATTTTTCAACTTGATCCAGTAGTTCCTGAGATGAGCGCGTTCAAACAAACAAACTCTTTAGCTTTATATGTTAAAGTATAGATTGAGTTTTTAGACAATAAGACACACCAAGATTGTTAACCTTTAGTTAACTACCTAAACAAATTGAGAATAGCTCCATTCGCTTATGGAGTGCGTATATACGACGTCGTCGTGGCATAAAGGCCTGTAGCTGTTTTAGCTCTATCACTGAATATTCTCATAGTAATCATAGATTACGCTGACTTGCGATATTTGGAACGGGATAACATGATTCAGCGAATGTTTTCAATATACTCTTGCATTTGATGGAAGATTTGCTGACAAAGGCATGGCTTATAGTAAGTTAAGTTGATGGCGAATTTTTGGAAAAATATATTTTGCATCCATGTAGTGAATCGGCATTTTATTGAAATTGGTTTTAATCTTGCAGTTTTACTAAATTTAGTTATTTTGGAAATGTCGTGCCCCTAACTCCTGAACTAATATTTAATTGGGATATTTTTATACGCATTATTAATATTTACAAGTACACATAATGTAATGAATATCTGTTTCTTGATACAACGCCTTCGTTATCCATTTTCTGTAGAATCAATAAAAAAACTATTTTCTATGCTTACTTAATACACCTTGAATTAAAGTTAAAGCTAGAACACTTTCCTAATCGAATAACTTCATAATACTTAAATTTATTTACCTTGTTAGCACTGCAAACTACCGCCGACGCGGCGAGGTAAAGTTTTTATGTAACATTCTTTCAAGTTATTCGTCATCCTTCATTTGTTTCTTAAAATTTTCTCATAATTTTATGGTGTGTGAATATATACTGAATAACACACTGCTTGTACCTACTTATATAACACTAGCTGTTGCCCGCGACTTCGTCTCCGTGGGTAGAAGATATAAGTTATGATTTATACCTGCCCTGTTTTTTTCTCATTTACCATTGTATCTTTGCTACTATTAGTCGCAGTGTGATGGTTTATAGCCTGAAACCTTCCTCGATGAATGGTCTATTCAACACAA